>NC_084795.1:1215000-2430000 GCF_963169125.1 Humulus lupulus
TTTCAGAAATATTCGATTTCTCTAATATGGATTCGAGCAATCTTTTGATAGTGAATACTAAAGAATATGCGAGGGTCATGGGCACAAAACTTGTAGCCCCATGTCTTAGGGTTCTATGTATAAACTTTCGTGCAAATCTGAGGTGTGTATAGGGTGATACAGTCAAAATACTGAGAGATGTACGAATATAAGGAAAGAACTTGCGAAAATTGCCATCAAAAAGGGGATTTATTTTTGAAATGTTGAATTAAGGCTCCGTTTCGACTCCAATATATTCATTCACCCGTGAGATATCTTGGGAAAAAATATCGAATGAGTTGAACACGAGGGTAATACATTTCGGAGAAATTAGTGAAATCTCCAATTCACCAAAGGGGTACCCCTTTCAGAAATATTCGATTTCTCTAATATGGATTCGAGCAATCTTCTGATAGTGAATACTAAAGAATATGCGAGGGTCATGGGCACAAAACTTGTAGCCCCATATCTTAGGGTTCTATGTATAAACTTTCGTGCAAATCCGAGGTGTGTATAGGGTGATACAATCAAAATACTGAGAGATGTACGAATATAAGGAAAGAACTTGCGAAAATTGCCATCAAAAAGGGGATTTATTTTTGAAATGTTGAATTAAGGCTCCGTTTCGACTCCAATATATTCATTCACCCGTGAGATATCTTGGGAAAAAATATCGAACGAGTTGAACACGAGGGTAATACATTTCGGAGAAATTAGTGAAATCTCCAATTCACCAAAGGGGTACCCCTTTCAGAAATATTCGATTTCTCTAATATGGATTCGACCAATCTTTTGATAGTGAATACTAAAGAATATGCGAGGGTCATGGGCACAAAACTTGTAGCCCTATGTCTTAGGGTTCTATGTATAAACTTTCGTGCTTATCCGAGGTGTGTATAGGGTGATACCGTCAAAATACTGAGAGATGTACGAATATAAGGAGAAAACTTGCGAAAATTGCCCTCAAAAAGGGGATTTATTTTTGAAATGTTGAATTAAGGCTCCGTTTCGACTCCAATATATTCATTTACCCGTGAGATCTCTTGGGGAAAAATATCGAACGAGTTGAACACGAGGGTAATACATTTCGGAGAAATTAGTGAAATCTCCAATTCACCAAAGGGGTACCCCTTTCAGAAATATTCGATTTCTCTAATATGGATTCGAGCAATCTTTTGATAGTGAATACTAAAGAATATGCGAGGGTCATGGGCACAAAACTTGTAGCCCCATGTCTTAGGGTTCTATGTATAAACTTTCGTGCAAATCCGAGGTGTGTATAGGGTGATACAGTCAAAATACTGAGAGATGTACGAATATAAGGAAAGAACTTGCGAAAATTGCCATCAAAAAGGGGATTTATTTTTGAAATGTTGAATTAAGGCTCCGTTTCGACTCCAATATATTCATTCACCCGTGAGATATCTTGGGAAAAAATATCGAACGTGTTGAACACGAGGGTAATACATTTCGGAGAAATTAGTGAAATCTCCAATTCACCAAAGGGGTACCCCTTTCAGAAATATTCGATTTCTCTAATATGGATTCGAGCAATCTTCTGATAGTGAATACTAAAGAATATGCGAGGGTCATGGGCACAAAACTTGTAGCCCCATGTCTTAGGATTCTATGTATAAACTTTCGTGCAAATCCGAGGTGTGTATAGGGTGATACAATCAAAATACTGAGAGATGTACGAATATAAGGAAAGAACTTGCGAAAATTGCCATCAAAAAGGGGATTTATTTTTGAAATGTTGAATTAAGGCTCCGTTTCGACTCCAATATATTCATTCACCCGTGAGATATCTTGGGAAAAAATATCGAACGAGTTGAACACGAGGGTAATACATTTCGGAGAAATTAGTGAAATCTCCAATTCACCAAAGGGGTACCCCTTTCAGAAATATTCGATTTCTCTAATATGGATTCGACCAATCTTTTGATAGTGAATACTAAAGAATAGGCGAGGGTCATGGGCACAAAACTTGTAGCCCTATGTCTTAGGGTTCTATGTATAAACTTTCGTGCTTATCCGAGGTGTGTATAGGTTGATACCGTCAAAATACTGAGAGATGTACGAATATAAAGAGAAAACTTGCGAAAATTGCCCTCAAAAAGGGGATTTATTTTTGAAATGTTGAATTAAGGCTCCGTTTTGACTCCAATATATTCATTTACCCGTGAGATCTCTTGGGGAAAAATATCGAACGAGTTGAACACGAGGGTAATATATTTCGGAGAAATTAGTGAAATCTCCAATTCACCAAAGGGGTACCCCTTTCAGAAATATTCGATTTCTCTAATATGGATTCGAGCAATCTTTTGATAGTGAATACTAAAGAATATGCGAGGGTCATGGGCACAAAACTTGTAGCCCCATGTCTTAGGGTTCTATGTATAAACTTTCGTGCAAATCCGAGGTGTGTATAGGGTGATACAGTCAAAATACTGAGAGATGTACGAATATAAGGAAAGAACTTGCGAAAACTGCCATCAAAAAGGGGATTTATTTTTGAAATGTTGAATTAAGGCTCCGTTTCAACTCCAATATATTCATTCACCCGTGAGATATCTTGGGAAAAAATATCGAACGAGTTGAACACGAGGGTAATACATTTCGGAGAAATTAGTGAAATCTCCAATTCACCAAACGGGTACCCCTTTCAGAAATATTCGATTTCTCTAATATGGATTCGAGCAATATTCTGATAGTGAATACTAAAGAATATGCGAGGGTCATGGGCACAAAACTTTTAGCCCCATGTCTTAGGGTTCTATGTATAAACTTTCGTGCAAATCCGAGGTGTGTATAGGGTGATACAGTCAAAATACTGAGAGATGTACGAATATAAGGAAAGAACTTGCGAAAATTGCCATCAAAAAGGGGATTTATTTTTGAAATGTTGAATTAAGGCTCCGTTTCGACTCCAATATATTCATTTACCCGTGAGATCTCTTGGGGAAAAATATCGAACGAGTTGAACACGAGGGTAATACATTTCGGAGAAATTAGTGAAATCTCCAATTCACCAAAGGGGTACCCCTTTCAGAAATATTCGATTTCTCTAATATGGACTCGAGCAATGTTTTGATAGTGAATACTAAATAATATGAGAGGGTCATGGGCACAAAACTTGTAGCCCTATGTCTTAGGGTTCTATGTATAAACTTTCGTGCTAATCCGAGGTGTGTATAGGGTGACACAGTCAAAATACTGAGAGATGTACGAATATAAGGAAAATTGCCATAAAAAAGGGGATTTATTTTTGAAATGTTGAATTAAGGCTCCGTTTCGACTCCAATATATTCATTTACCCGTGAGATATCTTGGGGAAAAATATCGAACGAGTTGAACACGAGGGTAATACATTTCGGAGAAATTAGTGAAATCTCCAATTCACCAAAGGGGTACCCCTTTCAGAAATATTCGATTTCTCTAATATGGATTCGAGCAATCTTTTGATAGTGAATACTAAAGAATATGCGAGGGTCATGGGCACAAAACTTGTAGCCCCATGTCTTAGGGTTCTATGTATAAACTTTCGTGCAAATCCGAGGTGTGTATAGGGTGATACAGTCAAAATACTGAGAGATGTACGAATATAAGGAAAGAACTTGCGAAAATTGCCATCAAAAAGGGGATTTATTTTTGAAATGTTGAATTAAGGCTCCGTTTCGACTCCAATATATTCATTCACCCGTGAGATATCTTGGGAAAAAATATCGAACGAGTTGAACACGAGGGTAATACATTTCGGAGAAATTAGTGAAATCTCCAATTCACCAAAGGGGTACCCCTTTCAGAAATATTCGATTTCTCTAATATGGATTCGAGCAATATTCTGATAGTGAATACTAAAGAATATGCGAGGGTCATGGGCACAAAACTTTTAGCCCCATGTCTTAGGGTTCTATGTATAAACTTTCGTGCAAATCCGAGGTGTGTATAGGGTGATACAGTCAAAATACTGAGAGATGTACGAATATAAGGAAAGAACTTGCGAAAATTGCCATCAAAAAGGGGATTTATTTTTGAAATGTTGAATTAAGGCTCCGTTTCGACTCCAATATATTCATTTACCCGTGAGATCTCTTGGGGAAAAATATCGAACGAGTTGAACACGAGGGTAATACATTTCGGAGAAATTAGTGAAATCTCCAATTCACCAAAGGGGTACCCCTTTCAGAAATATTCGATTTCTCTAATATGGACTCGAGCAATGTTTTGATAGTGAATACTAAATAATATGAGAGGGTCATGGGCACAAAACTTGTAGCCCTATGTCTTAGGGTTCTATGTATAAACTTTCGTGCTAATCCGAGGTGTGTATAGGGTGACACAGTCAAAATACTGAGAGATGTACGAATATAAGGAAAATTGCCATAAAAAAGGGGATTTATTTTTGAAATGTTGAATTAAGGCTCCGTTTCGACTCCAATATATTCATTTACCCGTGAGATATCTTGGGGAAAAATATCGAACGAGTTGAACACGAGGGTAATACATTTCGGAGAAATTAGTGAAATCTCCAATTCACCAAAGGGGTACCCCTTTCAGAAATATTCGATTTCTCTAATATGGATTCGAGCAATCTTTTGATAGTGAATACTAAAGAATATGCGAGGGTCATGGGCACAAAACTTGTAGCCCCATGTCTTAGGGTTCTATGTATAAACTTTCGTGCAAATCCGAGGTGTGTATAGGGTGATACAGTCAAAATACTGAGAGATGTACGAATATAAGGAAAGAACTTGCGAAAATTGCCATCAAAAAGGGGATTTATTTTTGAAATGTTGAATTAAGGCTCCGTTTCGACTCCAATATATTCATTCACCCGTGAGATATCTTGGGAAAAAATATCGAACGAGTTGAACACGAGGGTAATACATTTCGGAGAAATTAGTGAAATCTCCAATTCACCAAAGGGGTACCCCTTTCAGAAATATTCGATTTCTCTAATATGGATTCGAGCAATATTCTGATAGTGAATACTAAAGAATATGCGAGGGTCATGGGCACAAAACTTTTAGCCCCATGTCTTAGGGTTCTATGTATAAACTTTCGTGCAAATCCGAGGTGTGTATAGGGTGATACAGTCAAAATACTGAGAGATGTACGAATATAAGGAAAGAACTTGCGAAAATTGCCATCAAAAAGGGGATTTATTTTTGAAATGTTGAATTAAGGCTCCGTTTCGACTCCAATATATTCATTTACCCGTGAGATCTCTTGGGGAAAAATATCGAACGAGTTGAACACGAGGGTAATACATTTCGGAGAAATTAGTGAAATCTCCAATTCACCAAAGGGGTACCCCTTTCAGAAATATTCGATTTCTCTAATATGGATTCGAGCAATCTTTTGATAGTGAATACTAAAGAATATGCGAGGGTCATGGGCACAAAACTTGTTGCCCCATGTCTTAGGGTTCTATGTATAAACTTTCGTGCAAATCCGAGGTGTGTATAGGGTGATACATTCAAAATACTGAGAGATGTACGAATATAAGGAAAGAACTTGCGAAAATTGCCATCAAAAAGGGGATTTATTTTTGAAATGTTGAATTAAGGCTCCGTTTCGACTCCAATATATTCATTCACCCGTGAGATATCTTGGGAAAAAATATCGAACGAGTTGAACACGAGGGTAATACATTTCGGAGAAATTAGTGAAATCTCCAATTCACCAAAGGGGTACCCCTTTCAGAAATATTTGATTTCTCTAATATGGATTCGAGCAATCTTTTGATAGTGAATACTAAAGAATATGCGAGGGTCATGGGCACAAAACTTGTAGCCCCATGTCTTAGGGTTCTATGTATAAACTTTCGTGCAAATCCGAGGTGTGTATAGGGTGATACAGTCAAAATACTGAGAGATGTACGAATATAAGGAAAGAACTTGCGAAAACTGCCATCAAAAAGGGGATTTATTTTTGAAATGTTGAATTAAGGCTCCGTTTCAACTCCAATATATTCATTCACCCGTGAGATATCTTGGGAAAAAATATCGAACGAGTTGAACACGAGGGTAATACATTTCGGAGAAATTAGTGAAATCTCCAATTCACCAAAGGGGTACCCCTTTCAGAAATATTCGATTTCTCTAATATGGATTCGAGCAATATTCTGATAGTGAATACTAAAGAATATGCGAGGGTCATGGGCACAAAACTTTTAGCCCCATGTCTTAGGGTTCTATGTATAAACTTTCGTGCAAATCCGAGGTGTGTATAGGGTGATACAGTAAAAATACTGAGAGATGTACGAATATAAGGAAAGAACTTGCGAAAATTGCCATCAAAAAGGGGATTTATTTTTGAAATGTTGAATTAAGGCTCCGTTTCGACTCCAATATATTCATTTACCCGTGAGATATCTTGGGGAAAAATATCGAACGAGTTGAACACGAGGGTAATACATTTCAGAGAAATTAGTGAAATCTCCAATTCACCAAAGGGGTACCCCTTTCAGAAATATTCGATTTCTCTAATATGGATTCGAGCAATCTTTTGATAGTGAATACTAAAGAATATGCGAGGGTCATGGGCACAAAACTTGTAGCCCCATGTCTTAGGGTTCTATGTATAAACTTTCGTGCAAATCCGAGGTGTGTATAGGGTGATACAGTCAAAATACTGAGAGATGTACGAATATAAGGAAAGAACTTGCGAAAATTGCCATCAAAAAGGGGATTTATTTTTGAAATGTTGAATTAAGGCTCCGTTTCGACTCCAATATATTCATTCACCCGTGAGATATCTTGGGAAAAAATATCGAACGAGTTGAACACGAGGGTAATACATTTCGGAGAAATTAGTGAAATCTCCAATTCACCAAAGGGGTACCCCTTTCAGAAATATTCGATTTCTCTAATATGGATTCGACCAATCTTTTGATAGTGAATACTAAAGAATATGCGAGGGTCATGGGCACAAAACTTGTAGCCCTATGTCTTAGGGTTCTATGTATAAACTTTCGTGCTTATCCGAGGTGTGTATAGGTTGATACCGTCAAAATACTGAGAGATGTACGAATATAAAGAGAAAACTTGCGAAAATTGCCCTCAAAAAGGGGATTTATTTTTGAAATGTTGAATTAAGGCTCCGTTTCGACTCCAATATATTCATTTACCCGTGAGATCTCTTGGGGAAAAATATCGAACGAGTTGAACACGAGGGTAATACATTTCGGAGAAATTAGTGAAATCTCCAATTCACCAAAGGGGTACCCCTTTCAGAAATATTCGATTTCTCTAATATGGATTCGAGCAATCTTTTGATAGTGAATACTAAAGAATATGCGAGGGTCATGGGCACAAAACTTGTAGCCCCATGTCTTAGGGTTCTATGTATAAACTTTCGTGCAAATCCGAGGTGTGTATAGGGTGATACAGTCAAAATACTGAGAGATGTACGAATATAAGGAAAGAACTTGCGAAAATTGCCATCAAAAAGGGGATTTATTTTTGAAATGTTGAATTAAGGCTCCGTTTCGACTCCAATATATTCATTCACCCGTGAGATATTTTGGGAAAAAATATCGAACGAGTTGAACACGAGGGTAATACATTTCGGAGAAATTAGTGAAATCTCCAATTCACCAAAGGGGTACCCCTTTCAGAAATATTCGATTTCTCTAATATGGATTCGAGCAATCTTTTGATAGTGAATACTACAGAATATGCGAGGGGCATGGGCACAAAACATGTAGCCCTATGTCTTAGGGTTCTATGTATAAACTTTCGTGCTTATCCGAGGTGTGTATAGGTTGATACCGTCAAAATACTGAGAGATGTACGAATATAAGGAGAAAACTTGTGAAAATTGCCCTCAAAAAGGGGATTTATTTTTGAAATGTTGAATTAAGGCTCCGTTTCGACTCCAATATATTCATTCACCCGTGAGATATCTTGGGAAAAAATATCGAACGAGTTGAACACGAGGGTAATACATTTCGGAGAAATTAGTGAAATCTCCAATTCACCAAAGGGGTACCCCTTTCAGAAATATTCGATTTCTCTAATATGGATTCGAGCAATCTTTTGATAGTGAATACTAAAGAATATGCGAGGGTCATGGGCACAAAACTTGTAGCCCCATGTCTTAGGGTTCTATGTATAAACTTTCGTGCAAATCCGAGGTGTGTATAGGGTGATACAGTCAAAATACTGAGAGATGTACGAATATAAGGAAAGAACTTGCGAAAACTGCCATCAAAAAGGGGATTTATTTTTGAAATGTTGAATTAAGGCTCCGTTTCAACTCCAATATATTCATTCACCCGTGAGATATCTTGGGAAAAAATATCGAACGAGTTGAACACGAGGGTAATACATTTCGGAGAAATTAGTGAAATCTCCAATTCACCAAAGGGGTACCCCTTTCAGAAATATTCGATTTCTCTAATATGGATTCGACCAATCTTTTGATAGTGAATACTAAAGAATATGCGAGGGTCATGGGCACAAAACTTGTAGCCCTATGTCTTAGGGTTCTATGTATAAACTTTCGTGCTTATCCGAGGTGTGTATAGGTTGATACCGTCAAAATACTGAGAGATGTACGAATATAAAGAGAAAACTTGCGAAAATTGCCCTCAAAAAGGGGATTTATTTTTGAAATGTTGAATTAAGGCTCCGTTTCGACTCCAATATATTCATTTACCCGTGAGATCTCTTGGGGAAAAATATCGAACGAGTTGAACACGAGGGTAATACATTTCGGAGAAATTAGTGAAATCTCCAATTCACCAAAGGGGTACCCCTTTCAGAAATATTCGATTTCTCTAATATGGATTCGAGCAATCTTTTGATAGTGAATACTAAAGAATATGCGAGGGTCATGGGCACAAAACTTGTAGCCCCATGTCTTAGGGTTCTATGTATAAACTTTCGTGCAAATCCGAGGTGTGTATAGGGTGATACAGTCAAAATACTGAGAGATGTACGAATATAAGGAAAGAACTTGCGAAAATTGCCATCAAAAAGGGGATTTATTTTTGAAATGTTGAATTAAGGCTCCGTTTCGACTCCAATATATTCATTCACCCGTGAGATATTTTGGGAAAAAATATCGAACGAGTTGAACACGAGGGTAATACATTTCGGAGAAATTAGTGAAATCTCCAATTCACCAAAGGGGTACCCCTTTCAGAAATATTCGATTTCTCTAATATGGATTCGAGCAATCTTTTGATAGTGAATACTACAGAATATGCGAGGGGCATGGGCACAAAACATGTAGCCCTATGTCTTAGGGTTCTATGTATAAACTTTCGTGCTTATCCGAGGTGTGTATAGGTTGATACCGTCAAAATACTGAGAGATGTACGAATATAAGGAGAAAACTTGTGAAAATTGCCCTCAAAAAGGGGATTTATTTTTGAAATGTTGAATTAAGGCTCCGTTTCGACTCCAATATATTCATTCACCCGTGAGATATCTTGGGAAAAAATATCGAACGAGTTGAACACGAGGGTAATACATTTCGGAGAAATTAGTGAAATCTCCAATTCACCAAAGGGGTACCCCTTTCAGAAATATTCGATTTCTCTAATATGGATTCGAGCAATCTTTTGATAGTGAATACTAAAGAATATGCGAGGGTCATGGGCACAAAACTTGTAGCCCCATGTCTTAGGGTTCTATGTATAAACTTTCGTGCAAATCCGAGGTGTGTATAGGGTGATACAGTCAAAATACTGAGAGATGTACGAATATAAGGAAAGAACTTGCGAAAACTGCCATCAAAAAGGGGATTTATTTTTGAAATGTTGAATTAAGGCTCCGTTTCAACTCCAATATATTCATTCACCCGTGAGATATCTTGGGAAAAAATATCGAACGAGTTGAACACGAGGGTAATACATTTCGGAGAAATTAGTGAAATCTCCAATTCACCAAAGGGGTACCCCTTTCAGAAATATTCGATTTCTCTAATATGGATTCGAGCAATCTTTTGATAGTGAATACTAAAGAATATGCGAGGGTCATGGGCACAAAACTTGTAGCCCCATGTCTTAGGGTTCTATGTATAAACTTTCGTGCAAATCCGAGGTGTGTATAGGGTGATACAGTCAAAATACTGAGAGATGTACGAATATAAGGAAAGAACTTGCGAAAACTGCCATCAAAAAGGGGATTTATTTTTGAAATGTTGAATTAAGGCTCCGTTTCAACTCCAATATATTCATTCACCCGTGAGATATCTTGGGAAAAAATATCGAACGAGTTGAACACGAGGGTAATACATTTCGGAGAAATTAGTGAAATCTCCAATTCACCAAAGGGGTACCCCTTTCAGAAATATTCGATTTCTCTAATATGGATTCGAGCAATATTCTGATAGTGAATACTAAAGAATATGCGAGGGTCATGGGCACAAAACTTTTAGCCCCATGTCTTAGGGTTCTATGTATAAACTTTCGTGCAAATCCGAGGTGTGTATAGGGTGATACAGTCAAAATACTGAGAGATGTACGAATATAAGGAAAGAACTTGCGAAAATTGCCATCAAAAAGGGGATTTATTTTTGAAATGTTGAATTAAGGCTCCGTTTCGACTCCAATATATTCATTTACCCGTGAGATCTCTTGGGGAAAAATATCGAACGAGTTGAACACGAGGGTAATACATTTCGGAGAAATTAGTGAAATCTCCAATTCACCAAAGGGGTACCCCTTTCAGAAATATTCGATTTCTCTAATATGGACTCGAGCAATGTTTTGATAGTGAATACTAAAGAATATGAGAGGGTCATGGGCACAAAACTTGTAGCCCTATGTCTTAGGGTTCTATGTATAAACTTTCGTGCTAATCCGAGGTGTGTATAGGGTGACACAGTCAAAATACTGAGAGATGTACGAATATAAGGAAAATTGCCATAAAAAAGGGGATTTATTTTTGAAATGTTGAATTAAGGCTCCGTTTCGACTCCAATATATTCATTTACCCGTGAGATATCTTGGGGAAAAATATCGAACGAGTTGAACACGAGGGTAATACATTTCGGAGAAATTAGTGAAATCTCCAATTCACCAAAGGGGTACCCCTTTCAGAAATATTCGATTTCTCTAATATGGATTCGAGCAATCTTTTGATAGTGAATACTAAAGAATATGCGAGGGTCATGGGCACAAAACTTGTAGCCCCATGTCTTAGGGTTCTATGTATAAACTTTCGTGCAAATCCGAGGTGTGTATAGGGTGATACAGTCAAAATACTGAGAGATGTACGAATATAAGGAAAGAACTTGCGAAAATTGCCATCAAAAAGGGGATTTATTTTTGAAATGTTGAATTAAGGCTCCGTTTCGACTCCAATATATTCATTCACCCGTGAGATATCTTGGGAAAAAATATCGAACGAGTTGAACACGAGGGTAATACATTTCGGAGAAATTAGTGAAATCTCCAATTCACCAAAGGGGTTCCCCTTTCAGAAATATTCGATTTCTCTAATATGGATTCGAGCAATATTCTGATAGTGAATACTAAAGAATATGCGAGGGTCATGGGCACAAAACTTTTAGCCCCATTTCTTAGGGTTCTATGTATAAACTTTCGTGCAAATCCGAGGTGTGTATAGGGTGATACAGTCAAAATACTGAGAGATGTACGAATATAAGGAAAGAACTTGCGAAAATTGCCATCAAAAAGGGGATTTATTTTTGAAATGTTGAATTAAGGCTCCGTTTCGACTCCAATATATTCATTTACCCGTGAGATCTCTTGGGGAAAAATATCGAACGAGTTGAACACGAGGGTAATACATTTCGGAGAAATTAGTGAAATCTCCAATTCACCAAAGGGGTACCCCTTTCAGAAATATTCGATTTCTCTAATATGGACTCGAGCAATGTTTTTATAGTGAATACTAAAGAATATGAGAGGGTCATGGGCACAAAACTTGTAGCCCTATGTCTTAGGGTTCTATGTATAAACTTTCGTGCTAATCCGAGGTGTGTATAGGGTGACACAGTCAAAATACTGAGAGATGTACGAATATAAGGAAAATTGCCATAAAAAAGGGGATTTATTTTTGAAATGTTGAATTAAGGCTCCGTTTCGACTCCAATATATTCATTTACCCGTGAGATATCTTGGGGAAAAATATCGAACGAGTTGAACACGAGGGTAATACATTTCGGAGAAATTAGTGAAATCTCCAATTCACCAAAGGGGTACCCCTTTCAGAAATATTCGATTTCTCTAATATGGATTCGAGCAATCTTCTGATAGTGAATACTAAAGAATATGCGAGGGTCATGGGCACAAAACTTGTAGCCCCATGTCTTAGGGTTCTATGTATAAACTTTCGTGCAAATCCGAGGTGTGTATAGGGTGATACAGTCAAAATACTGAGAGATGTACGAATATAAGGAAAGAACTTGCGAAAATTGCCATCAAAAAGGGGATTTATTTTTGAAATGTTGAATTAAGGCTCCGTTTCGACTCCAATATATTCATTTACCCGTGAGATATCTTGGGGAAAAATATCGAACGAGTTGAACACGAGGGTAATACATTTCGGAGAAATTAGTGAAATCTCCAATTCACCAAAGGGGTACCCCTTTCAGAAATATTCGATTTCTCTAATATGGATTCGAGCAATCTTTTGATAGTGAATACTAAAGAATATGCGAGGGTCATGGGCACAAAACTTGTAGCCCCATGTCTTAGGGTTCTATGTATAAACTTTCGTGCAAATCCGAGGTGTGTATAGGGTGATACAGTCAAAATACTGAGAGATGTACGAATATAAGGAAAGAACTTGCGAAAATTGCCATCAAAAAGGGGATTTATTTTTGAAATGTTGAATTAAGGCTCCGTTTCGACTCCAATATATTCATTCACCCGTGAGATATCTTGGGAAAAAATATCGAACGAGTTGAACACGAGGGTAATACATTTCGGAGAAATTAGTGAAATCTCCAATTCACCAAAGGGGTACCCCTTTCAGAAATATTCGATTTCTCTAATATGGATTCGACCAATCTTTTGATAGTGAATACTAAAGAATATGCGAGGGTCATGGGCACAAAACTTGTAGCCCTATGTCTTAGGGTTCTATGTATAAACTTTCGTGCTTATCCGAGGTGTGTATAGGTTGATACCGTCAAAATACTGAGAGATGTACGAATATAAAGAGAAAACTTGCGAAAATTGCCCTCAAAAAGGGGATTTATTTTTGAAATGTTGAATTAAGGCTCCGTTTCGACTCCAATATATTCATTTACCCGTGAGATCTCTTGGGGAAAAATATCGAACGAGTTGAACACGAGGGTAATACATTTCGGAGAAATTAGTGAAATCTCCAATTCACCAAAGGGGTACCCCTTTCAGAAATATTCGATTTCTCTAATATGGATTCGAGCAATCTATTGATAGTGAATACTAAAGAATATGCGAGGGTCATGGGCACAAAACTTGTAGCCCCATGTCTTAGGGTTCTATGTATAAACTTTCGTGCAAATCCGAGGTGTGTATAGGGTGATACAGTCAAAATACTGAGAGATGTACGAATATAAGGAAAGAACTTGCGAAAATTGCCATCAAAAAGGGGATTTATTTTTGAAATGTTGAATTAAGGCTCCGTTTCGACTCCAATATATTCATTCACCCGTGAGATATTTTGGGAAAAAATATCGAACGAGTTGAACACGAGGGTAATACATTTCGGAGAAATTAGTGAAATCTCCAATTCACCAAAGGGGTACCCCTTTCAGAAATATTCGATTTCTCTAATATGGATTCGAGCAATCTTTTGATAGTGAATACTACAGAATATGCGAGGGGCATGGGCACAAAACATGTAGCCCTATGTCTTAGGGTTCTATGTATAAACTTTCGTGCTTATCCGAGGTGTGTATAGGTTGATACCGTCAAAATACTGAGAGATGTACGAATATAAGGAGAAAACTTGTGAAAATTGCCCTCAAAAAGGGGATTTATTTTTGAAATGTTGAATTAAGGCTCCGTTTCGACTCCAATATATTCATTCACCCGTGAGATATCTTGGGAAAAAATATCGAACGAGTTGAACACGAGGGTAATACATTTCGGAGAAATTAGTGAAATCTCCAATTCACCAAAGGGGTACCCCTTTCAGAAATATTCGATTTCTCTAATATGGATTCGAGCAATCTTTTGATAGTGAATACTAAAGAATATGCGAGGGTCATGGGCACAAAACTTGTAGCCCCATGTCTTAGGGTTCTATGTATAAACTTTCGTGCAAATCCGAGGTGTGTATAGGGTGATACAGTCAAAATACTGAGAGATGTACGAATATAAGGAAAGAACTTGCGAAAACTGCCATCAAAAAGGGGATTTATTTTTGAAATGTTGAATTAAGGCTCCGTTTCAACTCCAATATATTCATTCACCCGTGAGATATCTTGGGAAAAAATATCGAACGAGTTGAACACGAGGGTAATACATTTCGGAGAAATTAGTGAAATCTCCAATTCACCAAAGGGGTACCCCTTTCAGAAATATTCGATTTCTCTAATATGGATTCGAGCAATATTCTGATAGTGAATACTAAAGAATATGCGAGGGTCATGGGCACAAAACTTTTAGCCCCATGTCTTAGGGTTCTATGTATAAACTTTCGTGCAAATCCGAGGTGTGTATAGGGTGATACAGTCAAAATACTGAGAGATGTACGAATATAAGGAAAGAACTTGCGAAAATTGCCATCAAAAAGGGGATTTATTTTTGAAATGTTGAATTAAGGCTCCGTTTCGACTCCAATATATTCATTCACCCGTGAGATATCTTGGGAAAAAATATCGAACGAGTTGAACACGAGGGTAATACATTTCGGAGAAATTAGTGAAATCTCCAATTCACCAAAGGGGTACCCCTTTCAGAAATATTCGATTTCTCTAATATGGATTCGACCAATCTTTTGATAGTGAATACTAAAGAATATGCGAGGGTCATGGGCACAAAACTTGTAGCCCTATGTCTTAGGGTTCTATGTATAAACTTTCGTGCAAATCTGAGGTGTGTATAGGGTGATACAGTCAAAATACTGAGAGATGTACGAATATAAGGAAAGAACTTGCGAAAATTGCCATCAAAAAGGGGATTTATTTTTGAAATTTTGAATTAAGGCTCCGTTTCGACTCCAATATATTCATTCACCCGTGAGATATCTTGGGAAAAAATATCGAACGAGTTGAACACGAGGGTAATACATTTCGGAGAAATTAGTGAAATCTCCAATTCACCAAAGGGGTACCCCTTTCAGAAATATTCGATTTCTCTAATATGGACTCGAGCAATGTTTTGATAGTGAATACTAAAGAATATGAGAGGGTCATGGGCACAAAACTTGTAGCCCTATGTCTTAGGGTTCTATGTATAAACTTTCGTGCTAATCCGAGGTGTGTATAGGGTGACACAGTCAAAATACTGAGAGATGTACGAATATAAGGAAAATTGCCATAAAAAAGGGGATTTATTTTTGAAATGTTGAATTAAGGCTCCGTTTCGACTCCAATATATTCATTTACCCGTGAGATATCTTGGGGAAAAATATCGAACGAGTTGAACACGAGGGTAATACATTTCGGAGAAATTAGTGAAATCTCCAATTCACCAAAGGGGTACCCCTTTCAGAAATATTCGATTTCTCTAATATGGATTCGAGCAATCTTCTGATAGTGAATACTAAAGAATATGCGAGGGTCATGGGCACAAAACTTTTAGCCCCATGTCTTAGGGTTCTATGTATAAACTTTCGTGCAAATCCGAGGTGTGTATAGGGTGATACAGTCAAAATACTGAGAGATGTACGAATATAAGGAAAGAACTTGCGAAAATTGCCATCAAAAAGGGGATTTATTTTTGAAATGTTGAATTAAGGCTCCGTTTCGACTCCAATATATTCATTCACCCGTGAGATATCTTGGGAAAAAATATCGAACGAGTTGAACACGAGGGTAATACATTTCGGAGAAATTAGTGAAATCTCCAATTCACCAAAGGGGTACCCCTTTCAGAAATATTCGATTTCTCTAATATGGATTCGACCAATCTTTTGATAGTGAATACTAAAGAATATGCGAGGGTCATGGGCACAAAACTTGTAGCCCTATGTCTTAGGGTTCTATGTATAAACTTTCGTGCAAATCTGAGGTGTGTATAGGGTGATACAGTCAAAATACTGAGAGATGTACGAATATAAGGAAAGAACTTGCGAAAATTGCCATCAAAAAGGGGATTTATTTTTGAAATTTTGAATTAAGGCTCCGTTTCGACTCCAATATATTCATTCACCCGTGAGATATCTTGGGAAAAAATATCGAACGAGTTGAACACGAGGGTAATACATTTCGGAGAAATTAGTGAAATCTCCAATTCACCAAAGGGGTACCCCTTTCAGAAATATTCGATTTCTCTAATATGGATTCGAGCAATCTTTTGATAGTGAATACTAAAGAATATGCGAGGGTCATGGGCACAAAACTTGTAGCCCCATGTCTTAGGGTTCTATGTATAAACTTTCGTGCAAATCCGAGGTGTGTATAGGGTGATACAGTCAAAATACTGAGAGATGTACGAATATAAGGAAAGAACTTGCGAAAACTGCCATCAAAAAGGGGATTTATTTTTGAAATGTTGAATTAAGGCTCCGTTTCAACTCCAATATATTCATTCACCCGTGAGATATCTTGGGAAAAAATATCGAACGAGTTGAACACGAGGGTAATACATTTCGGAGAAATTAGTGAAATCTCCAATTCACCAAAGGGGTACCCCTTTCAGAAATATTCGATTTCTCTAATATGGATTCGAGCAATATTCTGATAGTGAATACTAAAGAATATGCGAGGGTCATGGGCACAAAACTTTTAGCCCCATGTCTTAGGGTTCTATGTATAAACTTTCGTGCAAATCTGAGGTGTGTATAGGGTGATACAGTCAAAATACTGAGAGATGTACGAATATAAGGAAAGAACTTGCGAAAATTGCCATCAAAAAGGGGATTTATTTTTGAAATGTTGAATTAAGGCTCCGTTTCGACTCCAATATATTCATTTACCCGTGAGATCTCTTGGGGAAAAATATCGAACGAGTTGAACACGAGGGTAATACATTTCGGAGAAATTAGTGAAATCTCCAATTCACCAAAGGGGTACCCCTTTCAGAAATATTCGATTTCTCTAATATGGACTCGAGCAATGTTTTGATAGTGAATACTAAAGAATATGAGAGGGTCATGGGCACAAAACTTGTAGCCCTATGTCTTAGGGTTCTATGTATAAACTTTCGTGCTAATCCGAGGTGTGTATAGGGTGACACAGTCAAAATACTGAGAGATGTACGAATATAAGGAAAATTGCCATAAAAAAGGGGATTTATTTTTGAAATGTTGAATTAAGGCTCCGTTTCGACTCCAATATATTCATTTACCCGTGAGATATCTTGGGGAAAAATATCGAACGAGTTGAACACGAGGGTAATACATTTCGGAGAAATTAGTGAAATCTCCAATTCACCAAAGGGGTACCCCTTTCAGAAATATTCGATTTCTCTAATATGGATTCGAGCAATCTTTTGATAGTGAATACTAAAGAATATGCGAGGGTCATGGGCACAAAACTTGTAGCCCCATGTCTTAGGGTTCTATGTATAAACTTTCGTGCAAATCCGAGGTGTGTATAGGGTGATACAGTCAAAATACTGAGAGATGTACGAATATAAGGAAAGAACTTGCGAAAATTGCCATCAAAAAGGGGATTTATTTTTGAAATGTTGAATTAAGGCTCCGTTTCGACTCCAATATATTCATTCACCCGTGAGATATCTTGGGAAAAAATATCGAACGAGTTGAACACGAGGGTAATACATTTCGGAGAAATTAGTGAAATCTCCAATTCACCAAAGGGGTACCCCTTTCAGAAATATTCGATTTCTCTAATATGGATTCGAGCAATATTCTGATAGTGAATACTAAAGAATATGCGAGGGTCATGGGCACAAAACTTTTAGCCCCATGTCTTAGGGTTCTATGTATAAACTTTCATGCAAATCCGAGGTGTGTATAGGGTGATACAGTCAAAATACTGAGAGATGTACGAATATAAGGAAAGAACTTGCGAAAATTGCCATCAAAAAGGGGATTTATTTTTGAAATGTTGAATTAAGGCTCCGTTTCGACTCCAATATATTCATTTACCCGTGAGATCTCTTGGGGAAAAATATCGAACGAGTTGAACACGAGGGTAATACATTTCGGAGAAATTAGTGAAATCTCCAATTCACCAAAGGGGTACCCCTTTCAGAAATATTCGATTTCTCTAATATGGATTCGAGCAATGTTTTGATAGTGAATACTAAAGAATATGAGAGGGTCATGGGCACAAAACTTGTAGCCCTATGTCTTAGGGTTCTATGTATAAACTTTCGTGCTTATCCGAGGTGTGTATAGGTTGATACCGTCAAAATACTGAGAGATGTACGAATATAAGGAGAAAACTTGCGAAAATTGCCCTCAAAAAGGGGATTTATTTTTGAAATGTTGAATTAAGGCTCCGTTTCGACTCCAATATATTCATTCACCCGTGAGATATCTTGGGAAAAAATATCGAACGAGTTGAACACGAGGGTAATACATTTCGGAGAAATTAGTGAAATCTCCAATTCACCAAAGGGGTACCCCTTTCAGAAATATTCGATTTCTCTAATATGGATTCGAGCAATCTTTTGATAGTGAATACTAAAGAATATGCGAGGGTCATGGGCACAAAACTTGTAGCCCCATGTCTTAGGGTTCTATGTATAAACTTTCGTGCAAATCCGAGGTGTGTATAGGGTGATACAGTCAAAATACTGAGAGATGTACGAATATAAGGAAAGTACTTGCGAAAATTGCCATCAAAAAGGGGATTTATTTTTGAAATGTTGAATTAAGGCTCCGTTTCAACTCCAATATATTCATTCACCCGTGAGATATCTTGGGAAAAAATATCGAACGAGTTGAACACGAGGGTAATACATTTCGGAGAAATTAGTGAAATCTCCAATTCACCAAAGGGGTTCCCCTTTCAGAAATATTCGATTTCTCTAATATGGATTCGAGCAATATTCTGATAGTGAATACTAAAGAATATGCGAGGGTCATGGGCACAAAACTTTTAGCCCCATTTCTTAGGGTTCTATGTATAAACTTTCGTGCAAATCCGAGGTGTGTATAGGGTGATACAGTCAAAATACTGAGAGATGTACGAATATAAGGAAAGAACTTGCGAAAATTGCCATCAAAAAGGGGATTTATTTTTGAAATGTTGAATTAAGGCTCCGTTTCGACTCCAATATATTCATTTACCCGTGAGATCTCTTGGGGAAAAATATCGAACGAGTTGAACACGAGGGTAATACATTTCGGAGAAATTAGTGAAATCTCCAATTCACCAAAGGGGTACCCCTTTCAGAAATATTCGATTTCTCTAATATGGACTCGAGCAATGTTTTGATAGTGAATACTAAAGAATATGAGAGGGTCATGGGCACAAAACTTGTAGCCCTATGTCTTAGGGTTCTATGTATAAACTTTCGTGCTAATCCGAGGTGTGTATAGGGTGACACAGTCAAAATACTGAGAGATGTACGAATATAAGGAAAATTGCCATAAAAAAGGGGATTTATTTTTGAAATGTTGAATTAAGGCTCCGTTTCGACTCCAATATATTCATTTACCCGTGAGATATCTTGGGGAAAAATATCGAACGAGTTGAACACGAGGGTAATACATTTCGGAGAAATTAGTGAAATCTCCAATTCACCAAAGGGGTACCCCTTTCAGAAATATTCGATTTCTCTAATATGGATTCGAGCAATCTTCTGATAGTGAATACTAAAGAATATGCGAGGGTCATGGGCACAAAACTTGTAGCCCCATGTCTTAGGGTTCTATGTATAAACTTTCGTGCAAATCCGAGGTGTGTATAGGGTGATACAGTCAAAATACTGAGAGATGTACGAATATAAGGAAAGAACTTGCGAAAATTGCCATCAAAAAGGGGATTTATTTTTGAAATGTTGAATTAAGGCTCCGTTTCGACTCCAATATATTCATTCACCCGTGAGATATCTTGGGAAAAAATATCGAACGAGTTGAACACGAGGGTAATACATTTCGGAGAAATTAGTGAAATCTCCAATTCACCAAAGGGGTACCCCTTTCAGAAATATTCGATTTCTCTAATATGGATTCGAGCAATCTTTTGATAGTGAATACTACAGAATATGCGAGGGGCATGGGCACAAAACATGTAGCCCTATGTCTTAGTGTTCTATGTATAAACTTTCGTGCTTATCCGAGGTGTGTATACGTTGATACCGTCAAAATACTGAGAGATGTACGAATATAAGGAGAAAACTTGCGAAAATTGCCCTCAAAAAGGGGATTTATTTTTGAAATGTTGAATTAAGGCTCCGTTTCGACTCCAATATATTCATTCACCCGTGAGATATCTTGGGAAAAAATATCGAACGAGTTGAACACGAGGGTAATACATTTCGGAGAAATTAGTGAAATCTCCAATTCACCAAAGGGGTACCCCTTTCAGAAATATTCGATTTCTCTAATATGGATTCGAGCAATCTTTTGATAGTGAATACTAAAGAATATGCGAGGGTCATGGGCACAAAACTTGTAGCCCCATGTCTTAGGGTTCTATGTATAAACTTTCGTGCAAATCCGAGGTGTGTATAGGGTGATACAGTCAAAATACTGAGAGATGTACGAATATAAGGAAAGAACTTGCGAAAATTGCCATCAAAAAGGGGATTTATTTTTGAAATGTTGAATTAAGGCTCCGTTTCGACTCCAATATATTCATTCACCCGTGAGATATCTTGGGAAAAAATATCGAACGAGTTGAACACGAGGGTAATACATTTCGGAGAAATTAGTGAAATCTCCAATTCACCAAAGGGGTACCCCTTTCAGAAATATTCGATTTCTCTAATATGGATTCGAGCAATATTCTGATAGTGAATACTAAAGAATATGCGAGGGTCATGGGCACAAAACTTTTAGCCCCATGTCTTAGGGTTCTATGTATAAACTTTCGTGCAAATCCGAGGTGTGTATAGGGTGATACAGTCAAAATACTGAGAGATGTACGAATATAAGGAAAGAACTTGCGAAAATTGCCATCAAAAAGGGGATTTATTTTTGAAATGTTGAATTAAGGCTCCGTTTCGACTCCAATATATTCATTTACCCGTGAGATCTCTTGGGGAAAAATATCGAACGAGTTGAACACGAGGGTAATACATTTCGGAGAAATTAGTGAAATCTCCAATTCACCAAAGGGGTACCCCTTTCAGAAATATTCGATTTCTCTAATATGGATTCGAGCAATGTTTTGATAGTGAATACTAAAGAATATGAGAGGGTCATGGGCACAAAACTTGTAGCCCTATGTCTTAGGGTTCTATGTATAAACTTTCGTGCTTATCCGAGGTGTGTATAGGTTGATACCGTCAAAATACTGAGAGATGTACGAATATAAGGAGAAAACTTGCGAAAATTGCCCTCAAAAAGGGGATTTATTTTTGAAATGTTGAATTAAGGCTCCGTTTCGACTCCAATATATTCATTCACCCGTGAGATATCTTGGGAAAAAATATCGAACGAGTTGAACACGAGGGTAATACATTTCGGAGAAATTAGTGAAATCTCCAATTCACCAAAGGGGTACCCCTTTCAGAAATATTCGATTTCTCTAATATGTATTCGAGCAATCTTTTGATAGTGAATACTAAAGAATATGCGAGGGTCATGGGCACAAAACTTGTAGCCCCATGTCTTAGGGTTCTATGTATAAACTTTCGTGCAAATCCGAGGTGTGTATAGGGTGATACAGTCAAAATACTGAGAGATGTACGAATATAAGGAAAGTACTTGCGAAAATTGCCATCAAAAAGGGGATTTATTTTTGAAATGTTGAATTAGGGCTCCGTTTCAACTCCAATATATTCATTCACCCGTGAGATATCTTGGGAAAAAATATCGAACGAGTTGAACACGAGGGTAATACATTTCGGAGAAATTAGTGAAATCTCCAATTCACCAAAGGGGTACCCCTTTCAGAAATATTCGATTTCTCTAATATGGATTCGAGCAATATTCTGATAGTGAATACTAAAGAATATGCGAGGGTCATGGGCACAAAACTTTTAGCCCCATTTCTTAGGGTTCTATGTATAAACTTTCGTGCAAATCCGAGGTGTGTATAGGGTGATACAGTCAAAATACTGAGAGATGTACGAATATAAGGAAAGAACTTGCGAAAATTGCCATCAAAAAGGGGATTTATTTTTGAAATGTTGAATTAAGGTTCCGTTTCGACTCCAATATATTCATTTACCCGTGAGATCTCTTGGGGAAAAATATCGAACGAGTTGAACACGAGGGTAATACATTTCGGAGAAATTAGTGAAATCTCCAATTCACCAAAGGGGTACCCCTTTCAGAAATATTCGATTTCTCTAATATGGACTCGAGCAATGTTTTGATAGTGAATACTAAAGAATATGAGAGGGTCATGGGCACAAAACTTGTAGCCCTATGTCTTAGGGTTCTATGTATAAACTTTCGTGCTAATCCGAGGTGTGTATAGGGTGACACAGTCAAAATACTGAGAGATGTACGAATATAAGGAAAATTGCCATAAAAAAGGGGATTTATTTTTGAAATGTTGAATTAAGGCTCCGTTTCGACTCCAATATATTCATTTACCCGTGAGATATCTTGGGGAAAAATATCGAACGAGTTGAACACGAGGGTAATACATTTCGGAGAAATTAGTGAAATCTCCAATTCACCAAAGGGGTACCCCTTTCAGAAATATTCGATTTCTCTAATATGGATTCGAGCAATCTTCTGATAGTGAATACTAAAGAATATGCGAGGGTCATGGGCACAAAACTTGTAGCCCCATGTCTTAGGGTTCTATGTATAAACTTTCGTGCAAATCCGAGGTGTGTATAGGGTGATACAGTCAAAATACTGAGAGATGTACGAATATAAGGAAAGAACTTGCGAAAATTGCCATCAAAAAGGGGATTTATTTTTGAAATGTTGAATTAAGGCTCCGTTTCGACTCCAATATATTCATTCACCCGTGAGATATCTTGGGAAAAAATATCGAACGAGTTGAACACGAGGGTAATACATTTCGGAGAAATTAGTGAAATCTCCAATTCACCAAAGGGGTACCCCTTTCAGAAATATTCGATTTCTCTAATATGGATTCGAGCAATCTTTTGATAGTGAATACTACAGAATATGCGAGGGGCATGGGCACAAAACATGTAGCCCTATGTCTTAGTGTTCTATGTATAAACTTTCGTGCTTATCCGAGGTGTGTATAGGTTGATACCGTCAAAATACTGAGAGATGTACGAATATAAGGAGAAAACTTGCGAAAATTGCCCTCAAAAAGGGGATTTATTTTTGAAATGTTGAATTAAGGCTCCGTTTCGACTCCAATATATTCATTCACCCGTGAGATATCTTGGGAAAAAATATCGAACGAGTTGAACACGAGGGTAATACATTTCGGAGAAATTAGTGAAATCTCCAATTCACCAAAGGGGTACCCCTTTCAGAAATATTCGATTTCTCTAATATGGATTCGAGCAATCTTTTGATAGTGAATACTAAAGAATATGCGAGGGTCATGGGCACAAAACTTGTAGCCCCATGTCTTAGGGTTCTATGTATAAACTTTCGTGCAAATCCGAGGTGTGTATAGGGTGATACAGTCAAAATACTGAGAGATGTACGAATATAAGGAAAGAACTTGCGAAAATTGCCATCAAAAAGGGGATTTATTTTTGAAATGTTGAATTAAGGCTCCGTTTCGACTCCAATATATTCATTCACCCGTGAGATATCTTGGGAAAAAATATCGAACGAGTTGAACACGAGGGTAATACATTTCGGAGAAATTAGTGAAATCTCCAATTCACCAAAGGGGTACCCCTTTCAGAAATATTCGATTTCTCTAATATGGATTCGAGCAATATTCTGATAGTGAATACTAAAGAATATGCGAGGGTCATGGGCACAAAACTTTTAGCCCCATGTCTTAGGGTTCTATGTATAAACTTTCGTGCAAATCCGAGGTGTGTATAGGGTGATACAGTCAAAATACTGAGAGATGTACGAATATAAGGAAAGAACTTGCGAAAATTGCCATCAAAAAGGGGATTTATTTTTGAAATGTTGAATTAAGGCTCCGTTTCGACTCCAATATATTCATTTACCCGTGAGATCTCTTGGGGAAAAATATCGAACGAGTTGAACACGAGGGTAATACATTTCGGAGAAATTAGTGAAATCTCCAATTCACCAAAGGGGTACCCCTTTCAGAAATATTCGATTTCTCTAATATGGATTCGAGCAATCTTTTGATAGTGAATACTACAGAATATGCGAGGGGCATGGGCACAAAACATGTAGCCCTATGTCTTAGTGTTCTATGTATAAACTTTCGTGCTTATCCGAGGTGTGTATAGGTTGATACCGTCAAAATACTGAGAGATGTACGAATATAAGGAGAAAACTTGCGAAAATTGCCCTCAAAAAGGGGATTTATTTTTGAAATGTTGAATTAAGGCTCCGTTTCGACTCCAATATATTCATTCACCCGTGAGATATCTTGGGAAAAAATATCGAACGAGTTGAACACGAGGGTAATACATTTCGGAGAAATTAGTGAAATCTCCAATTCACCAAAGGGGTACCCCTTTCAGAAATATTCGATTTCTCTAATATGGATTCGAGCAATCTTTTGATAGTGAATACTAAAGAATATGCGAGGGTCATGGGCACAAAACTTGTAGCCCCATGTCTTAGGGTTCTATGTATAAACTTTCGTGCAAATCCGAGGTGTGTATAGGGTGATACAGTCAAAATACTGAGAGATGTACGAATATAAGGAAAGAACTTGCGAAAATTGCCATCAAAAAGGGGATTTATTTTTGAAATGTTGAATTAAGGCTCCGTTTCGACTCCAATATATTCATTCACCCGTGAGATATCTTGGGAAAAAATATCGAACGAGTTGAACACGAGGGTAATACATTTCGGAGAAATTAGTGAAATCTCCAATTCACCAAAGGGGTACCCCTTTCAGAAATATTCGATTTCTCTAATATGGATTCGAGCAATATTCTGATAGTGAATACTAAAGAATATGCGAGGGTCATGGGCACAAAACTTTTAGCCCCATGTCTTAGGGTTCTATGTATAAACTTTCGTGCAAATCCGAGGTGTGTATAGGGTGATACAGTCAAAATACTGAGAGATGTACGAATATAAGGAAAGAACTTGCGAAAATTGCCATCAAAAAGGGGATTTATTTTTGAAATGTTGAATTAAGGCTCCGTTTCGACTCCAATATATTCATTTACCCGTGAGATCTCTTGGGGAAAAATATCGAACGAGTTGAACACGAGGGTAATACATTTCGGAGAAATTAGTGAAATCTCCAATTCACCAAAGGGGTACCCCTTTCAGAAATATTCGATTTCTCTAATATGGATTCGAGCAATGTTTTGATAGTGAATACTAAAGAATATGAGAGGGTCATGGGCACAAAACTTGTAGCCCTATGTCTTAGGGTTCTATGTATAAACTTTCGTGCTTATCCGAGGTGTGTATAGGTTGATACCGTCAAAATACTGAGAGATGTACGAATATAAGGAGAAAACTTGCGAAAATTGCCCTCAAAAAGGGGATTTATTTTTGAAATGTTGAATTAAGGCTCCGTTTCGACTCCAATATATTCATTCACCCGTGAGATATCTTGGGAAAAAATATCGAACGAGTTGAACACGAGGGTAATACATTTCGGAGAAATTAGTGAAATCTCCAATTCACCAAAGGGGTACCCCTTTCAGAAATATTCGATTTCTCTAATATGGATTCGAGCAATCTTTTGATAGTGAATACTAAAGAATATGCGAGGGTCATGGGCACAAAACTTGTAGCCCCATGTCTTAGGGTTCTATGTATAAACTTTCGTGCAAATCCGAGGTGTGTATAGGGTGATACAGTCAAAATACTGAGAGATGTACGAATATAAGGAAAGTACTTGCGAAAATTGCCATCAAAAAGGGGATTTATTTTTGAAATGTTGAATTAAGGCTCCGTTTCAACTCCAATATATTCATTCACCCGTGAGATATCTTGGGAAAAAATATCGAACGAGTTGAACACGAGGGTAATACATTTCGGAGAAATTAGTGAAATCTCCAATTCACCAAAGGGGTACCCCTTTCAGAAATATTCGATTTCTCTAATATGGATTCGAGCAATATTCTGATAGTGAATACTAAAGAATATGCGAGGGTCATGGGCACAAAACTTTTAGCCCCATTTCTTAGGGTTCTATGTATAAACTTTCGTGCAAATCCGAGGTGTGTATAGGGTGATACAGTCAAAATACTGAGAGATGTACGAATATAAGGAAAGAACTTGCGAAAATTGCCATCAAAAAGGGGATTTATTTTTGAAATGTTGAATTAAGGTTCCGTTTCGACTCCAATATATTCATTTACCCGTGAGATCTCTTGGGGAAAAATATCGAACGAGTTGAACACGAGGGTAATACATTTCGGAGAAATTAGTGAAATCTCCAATTCACCAAAGGGGTACCCCTTTCAGAAATATTCGATTTCTCTAATATGGACTCGAGCAATGTTTTGATAGTGAATACTAAAGAATATGAGAGGGTCATGGGCACAAAACTTGTAGCCCTATGTCTTAGGGTTCTATGTATAAACTTTCGTGCTAATCCGAGGTGTGTATAGGGTGACACAGTCAAAATACTGAGAGATGTACGAATATAAGGAAAATTGCCATAAAAAAGGGGATTTATTTTTGAAATGTTGAATTAAGGCTCCGTTTCGACTCCAATATATTCATTTACCCGTGAGATATCTTGGGGAAAAATATCAAACGAGTTGAACACGAGGGTAATACATTTCGGAGAAATTAGTGAAATCTCCAATTCACCAAAGGGGTACCCCTTTCAGAAATATTCGATTGCTCTAATATGGATTCGAGCAACCTTTTGATAGTGAATACTAAAGAATATGCGAGGGTCATGGGCACAAAACTTGTAGGCCTATGTCTTAGGGTTCTATGTATAAACTTTCGTGCAAATCCGTGGTGTGTATAGGGTGATACAGTCAAAATACTGAGAGATGAACGAATATAAGGAAAAAACTTGCGAAAATTGCCATCAAAAAGGGGATTTTTGGTTGAAATGTTGAATTAAGGCTCCGTTTCGACTCCAATATATTCATTTACCCGTGAGATCTCTTGGGGAAAAATATCGAACGAGTTGAACACGAGGGTAATACATTTCGGAGAAATTAGTGAAATCTCCAATTCACCAAAGGGGTACCACTTTCAGAAATATTCGATTTCTCTAATATGGATTCGAGCAATCTTTTGATAGTGAATACTAAAGAATATGCGAGGGTCATGGGCACAAAACTTGTACCCCCATGTCTTAGGGTTCTATGTATAAACTTTCGTGCAAATCCGAGGTGTGTATAGGGTGATACAGTCAAAATACTGAGAGATGTACGAATATAAGGAAAGAACTTGCGAAAATTGCCATCAAAAAGGGGATTTATTTTTGAAATGTTGAATTATGGCTCCGTTTCGACTCCAATATATTCATTCACCCGTGAGATATCTTGGGAAAAAATATCGAACGAGTTGAACACGAGGGTAATACATTTCGGAGAAATTAGTGAAATCTCCAATTCACCAAAGGGGTACCCCTTTCAGAAATATTCGATTTCTCTAATATGGATTCGAGCAATCTTTTGATAGTGAATACTAAAGAATATGCGAGGGTCATGGGCACAAAACTTGTAGCCCCATGTCTTAGGGTTCTATGTATAAACTTTCGTGCAAATCCGAGGTGTGTATAGGGTGATACAATCAAAATACTGAGAGATGTACGAATATAAGGAAAGATCTTGCGAAAATTGCCATCAAAAAGGGGATTTATTTTTGAAATGTTGAATTAAGGCTCCGTTTCAACTCCAATATATTCATTCACCCGTGAGATATCTTGGGAAAAAATATCGAACGAGTTGAACACGAGGGTAATACATTTCGGAGAAATTAGTGAAATCTCCAATTCACCAAAGGGGTACCCCTTTCAGAAATATTCGATTTCTCTAATATGGATTCGAGCAATATTCTGTTAGAGAATACTAAAGAATATGCGAGGGTCATGGGCACAAAACTTTTAGCCCCATGTCTTAGGGTTCTATGTATAAACTTTCGTGCAAATCCGAGGTGTGTATAGGGTGATACAGTCAAAATACTGAGAGATGTACGAATATAAGGAAAGAACTTGCGAAAATTGCCATCAAAAAGGGGATTTATTTTTGAAATGTTGAATTAAGGCTCCGTTTCGACTCCAATATATTCATTCACCCGTGAGATATCTTGGGAAAAAATATCGAACGAGTTGAACACGAGGGTAATACATTTCGGAGAAATTAGTGAAATCTCCAATTCACCAAAGGGGTACCCCTTTCAGAAATATTCGATTTCTCTAATATGGATTCGAGCAATCTTTTGATAGTGAATACTAAAGAATATGCGAGGGTCATGGGCACAAAACTTGTAGCCCTATGTCTTAGGGTTCTATGTATAAACTTTCGTGCTTATCCGAGGTGTGTATAGGGTGATAGCGTCAAAATACTGAGAGATGTTCGAATATAAGGAGAAAACTTGCGAAAATTGCCCTCAAAAAGGGGACTTATTTTTGAAATGTTGAATTAAGGCTCCGTTTCGACTCCAATATATTCATTCACCCGTGAGATCTCTTGGGGAAAAATATCGAACGAGTTGAACACGAGGGTAATACATTTCGGAGAAATTAGTGAAATCTCCAATTCACCAAAGGGGTACCCCTTTCAGAAATATTCGATTTCTCTAATATGGATTCGAGCAATCTTTTGATAGTGAATACTAAAGAATATGCGAGGGTCATGGGCACAAAACTTGTAGCCCCATGTCTTAGGGTTCTATGTATAAACTTTCGTGCAAATCCGAGGTTTGTATAGGGTGATACATTCAAAATACTGAGAGATGTACGAATATAAGGAAAGAACTTGCGAAAATTGCCATCAAAAAGGGGATTTATTTTTGAAATGTTGAATTAAGGCTCCGTTTCGACTCCAATATATTCATTCACCCGTGAGATATCTTGGGAAAAAATATCGAACGAGTTGAACACGAGGGTAATACATTTCGGAGAAATTAGTGAAATCTCCAATTCACCAAAGGGGTACCCCTTTCAGAAATATTCGATTTCTCTAATATGGATTCGAACAATCTTTTGATAGTGAATACTAAAGAATATGCGAGGGTCATGGGCACAAAACTTGTAGCCCTATGTCTTAGGGTTCTATGTATAAACTTTCGTGCTTATCCGAGGTGTGTATAGGGTGATACCGTCAAAATACTGAGAGATGTACGAATATAAGGAGAAAACTTGCGAAAATTGCCCTCAAAAAGGGGATTTATTTTTGAAATGTTGAATTAAGGCTCCGTTTCGACTCCAATATATTCATTCACCCGTGAGTTATCTTGGGAAAAAATATCGAACGAGTTGAACACGAGGGTAATACATTTCGGAGAAATTAGTGAAATCTCCAATTCACCAAAGGGGTACCCCTTTCAGAAATATTCGATATCTCTAATATGGATTCGAACAATCTTTTGATAGTGAATACTAAAGAATATGCGAGGGTCATGGGCACAAAACTTGTAGCCCTATGTCTTAGGGTTCTATGTATAAACTTTCGTGCTTATCCGAGGTGTGTATAGGGTGATACCGTCAAAATACTGAGAGATGTACGAATATAAGGAGAAAACTTGCGAAAATTGCCATCAAAAAGGGGATTTATTTTTGAAATGTTGAATTAAGGCTCCGTTTCGACTCCAATATATTCATTTACCCGTGAGATCTCTTGGGGAAAAATATCGAACGAGTTGAACACGAGGGTAATACATTTCGGAGAAATTAGTGAAATCTCCAATTCACCAAAGGGGTACCCCTTTCAGAAATATTCGATTTCTCTAATATGGATTCGAGCAATCTTTTGATAGTGAATACTAAAGAATATGCGAGGGTCATGGGCACAAAACTTGTAGCCCCATGTCTTAGGGTTCTATGTATAAACTTTCGTGCAAATCCGAGGTGTGTATAGGGTGATACAGTCAAAATACTGAGAGATGTACGAATATAAGGAAAGAACTTGCGAAAATTGCCATCAAAAAGGGGATTTATTTTTGAAATGTTGAATTAAGGCTCCGTTTCGACTCCAATATATTCATTCACCCGTGAGATATCTTGGGAAAAAATATCGAACGAGTTGAACACGAGGGTAATACATTTCGGAGAAATTAGTGAAATCTCCAATTCACCAAAGGGGTACCCCTTTCAGAAATATTCGATTTCTCTAATATGGATTCGAGCAATGTTTTGATAGTGAATACTAAAGAATATGCGAGGGTCATGGGCACAAAACTTGTAGCCCCATGTCTTAGGGTTCTATGTGTAAACTTTCGTGCAAATCCGAGGTGTGTATAGGGTGATACAGTCAAAATACTGAGAGATGTACGAATATAAGGAAAGAACTTGCGAAAATTGCCATCAAAAAGGGGATTTATTTTTGAAATGTTGAATTAAGGCTCCGTTTCGACTCCAATATATTCATTCACCCGTGAGATATCTTGGGAAAAAATATCGAACGAGTTGAACACGAGGGTAATACATTTCGGAGAAATTAGTGAAATCTCCAATTCACCAAAGGGGTACCCCTTTCAGAAATATTCGATTTCTCTAATATGGACTCGAGCAATGTTTTGATAGTGAATACTAAAGAATATGAGAGGGTCATGGGCACAAAACTTGTAGCCCTATGTCTTAGGGTTCTATGTATAAACTTTCGTGCTAATCTGAGGTGTGTATAGGGTGACACAGTCAAAATACTGAGAGATGTACGAATATACGGAAAATTGCCATAAAAAAGGGGATTTATTTTTGAAATGTTGAATTAAGGCTCCGTTTCGACTCCAATATATTCATTTACCCGTGAGATATCTTGGGGAAAAATATCGAACGAGTTGAACACGAGGGTAATACATTTCGGAGAAATTAGTGAAATCTCCAATTCACCAAAGGGGTACCCCTTTCAGAAATATTCGATTGCTCTAATATGGATTCGAGCAACCTTTTGATAGTGAATACTAAAGAATATGCGAGGGTCATGGGCACAAAACTTGTAGGCCTATGTCTTAGGGTTCTATGTATAAACTTTCGTGCAAATCCGTGGTGTGTATAGGGTGATACAGTCAAAATACTGAGAGATGAACGAATATAAGGAAAAAACTTGCGAAAATTGCCATCAAAACGGGGATTTTTGGTTGAAATGTTGAATTAAGGCTCCGTTTCGACTCCAATATATTCATTTACCCGTGAGATCTCTTGGGGAAAAATATCGAACGAGTTGAACACGAGGGTAATACATTTCGGAGAAATTAGTGAAATCTCCAATTCACCAAAGGGGTACCACTTTCAGAAATATTCGATTTCTCTAATATGGATTCGAGCAATCTTTTGATAGTGAATACTAAAGAATATGCGAGGGTCATGGGCACAAAACTTGTAGCCCCATGTCTTAGGGTTCTATGTATAAACTTTCGTGCAAATCCGAGGTGTGTATAGGGTGATACAGTCAAAATACTGAGAGATGTACGAATATAAGGAAAGAACTTGCGAAAATTGCCATCAAAAAGGGGATTTATTTTTGAAATGTTGAATTAAGGCTCCGTTTCGACTCCAATATATTCATTCACCCGTGAGATATCTTGGGAAAAAATATCGAACGAGTTGAACACGAGGGTAATACATTTCGGAGAAATTAGTGAAATCTCCAATTCACCAAAGGGGTACCCCTTTCAGAAATATTCGATTTCTCTAATATGGATTCGAGCAATCTTCTGATAGTGAATGCTAAAGAATATGCGAGGGTCATGGGCACAAAACTTGTAGCCCCATGTCTTAGGGTTCTATGTATAAACTTTAGTGCAAATCCGAGGTGTGTATAGGGTGATACAGTCAAAATACTGAGAGATGTACGAATATAAGGAAAGAACTTGCGAAAATTGCCATCAAAAAGGGGATTTATTTTTGAAATGTTGAATTAAGGCTCCGTTTCGACTCCAATATATTCATTCACCCGTGAGATATCTTGGGAAAAAATATCGAACGAGTTGAACACGAGGGTAATACATTTCGGAGAAATTAGTGAAATCTCCAATTCACCAAAGGGGTACCCCTTTCAGAAATATTCGATTTCTCTAATAAGGATTCGAGCAATCTTTTGATAGTGAATACTAAAGAATATGCGAGGGTCATGGGCACAAAACTTGTATCCCTATGTCTTAGGGTACTATGTATAAACTTTCGTGCTTATCCGAGGTGTGTATAGGGTGATACCGTCAAAATACTGAGAGATGTACGAATATAAGGAGAAAACTTGCGAAAATTGCCCTCAAAAAGGGGATTTATTTTTGAAATGTTGAATTAAGGCTCCGTTTAAAAACCAATATATTCATTTACCCGTGAGATCTCTTGGGGAAAAATATCGAACGAGTTGAACACGAGGGTAATACATTTCGGAGAAATTAGTGAAATCTCCAATTCACCAAAGGGGTACCCCTTTCAGAAATATTCGATTTCTCTAATATGGATTCGAGCAATCTTTTGATAGTGAATACTAAAGAATATGCGAGGGTCATGGGCACAAAACTTGTAGCCCCATGTCTTAGGGTTCTATGTATAAACTTTCGTGCAAATCCGAGGTGTGTATAGGGTGATACATTCAAAATACTGAGAGATGTACGAATATAAGGAAAGAACTTGCGAAAATTGCCATCAAAAAGGGGATTTATTTTTGAAATGTTGAATTAAGGCTCCGTTTCGACTCCAATATATTCATTCACCCGTGAGATATCTTGGGAAAAAATATCGAACGAGTTGAACACGAGGGTAATACATTTCGGAGAAATTAGTGAAATCTCCAATTCACCAAAGGGGTACCCCTTTCAGAAATATTCGATTTCTCTAATATCGATTCGAGCAATCTTTTGATAGTGAATACTAAAGAATATGCGAGGGTCATGGGCACAAAACTTGTAGCCCCATGTCTTAGGGTTCTATGTATAAACTTTCGTGCAAATCCGAGGTGTGTATAGGGTGATACAGTCAAAATCCTGAGAGATGTACGAATATAAGGAAAGAACTTGCGAAAATTGCCATCAAAAAGGGGATTTATTTTTGAAATGTTGAATTAAGGCTCCGTTTCGACTCCAATATATTCATTCACCCGTGAGATATCTTGGGAAAAAATATCGAACGAGTTGAACACGAGGGTAATACATTTCGGAGAAATTAGTGAAATCTCCAATTCACCAAAGGGGTACCCCTTTCAGAAATATTCGATTTCTCTAATATGGATTCGAGCAATCTTCTGATAGTGAATACTAAAGAATATGCGAGGGTCATGGGCACAAAACTTGTAGCCCCATGTCTTAGGGTTCTATGTATAAACTTTCGTGCAAATCCGAGGTGTGTATAGGGTGATACAGTCAAAATACTGAGAGATGTACGAATATAAGGAAAGAACTTGCGAAAATTGCCATCAAAAAGGGGATTTATTTTTGAAATGTTGAATTAAGGCTCCGTTTCGACTCCAATATATTCATTCACCCGTGAGATATCTTGGGAAAAAATATCGAACGAGTTGAACACGAGGGTAATACATTTCGGAGAAATTAGTGAAATCTCCAATTCACCAAAGGGGTACCCCTTTCAGAAATATTCGATTTCTCTAATATGGACTCGAGCAATGTTTTGATAGTGAATACTAAAGAATATGAGAGGGTCATGGGCACAAAACTTGTAGCCCTATGTCTTAGGGTTCTATGTATAAACTTTCGTGCTAATCTGAGGTGTGTATAGGGTGACACAGTCAAAATACTGAGAGATGTACGAATATAAGGAAAATTGCCATAAAAAAGGGGATTTATTTTTGAAATGTTGAATTAAGGCTCCGTTTCGACTCCAATATATTCATTTACCCGTGAGATATCTTGGGGAAAAATATCGAACGAGTTGAACACGAGGGTAATACATTTCGGAGAAATTAGTGAAATCTCCAATTCACCAAAGGGGTACCCCTTTCAGAAATATTCGATTGCTCTAATATGGATTCGAGCAACCTTTTGATAGTGAATACTAAAGAATATGCGAGGGTCATGGGCACAAAACTTGTAGGCCTATGTCTTAGGGTTCTATGTATAAACTTTCGTGCAAATCCGTGGTGTGTATAGGGTGATACAGTCAAAATACTGAGAGATGAACGAATATAAGGAAAAAACTTGCGAAAATTGCCATCAAAACGGGGATTTTTGGTTGAAATGTTGAATTAAGGCTCCGTTTCGACTCCAATATATTCATTTACCCGTGAGATCTCTTGGGGAAAAATATCGAACGAGTTGAACACGAGGGTAATACATTTCGGAGAAATTAGTGAAATCTCCAATTCACCAAAGGGGTACCACTTTCAGAAATATTCGATTTCTCTAATATGGATTCGAGCAATCTTTTGATAGTGAATACTAAAGAATATGCGAGGGTCATGGGCACAAAACTTGTAGCCCCATGTCTTAGGGTTCTATGTATAAACTTTCGTGCAAATCCGAGGTGTGTATAGGGTGATACAGTCAAAATACTGAGAGATGTACGAATATAAGGAAAGAACTTGCGAAAATTGCCATCAAAAAGGGGATTTATTTTTGAAATGTTGAATTAAGGCTCCGTTTCGACTCCAATATATTCATTCACCCGTGAGATATCTTGGGAAAAAATATCGAACGAGTTGAACACGAGGGTAATACATTTCGGAGAAATTAGTGAAATCTCCAATTCACCAAAGGGGTACCCCTTTCAGAAATATTCGATTTCTCTAATATGGATTCGAGCAATCTTCTGATAGTGAATGCTAAAGAATATGCGAGGGTCATGGGCACAAAACTTGTAGCCCCATGTCTTAGGGTTCTATGTATAAACTTTAGTGCAAATCCGAGGTGTGTATAGGGTGATACAGTCAAAATACTGAGAGATGTACGAATATAAGGAAAGAACTTGCGAAAATTGCCATCAAAAAGGGGATTTATTTTTGAAATGTTGAATTAAGGCTCCGTTTCGACTCCAATATATTCATTCACCCGTGAGATATCTTGGGAAAAAATATCGAACGAGTTGAACACGAGGGTAATACATTTCGGAGAAATTAGTGAAATCTCCAATTCACCAAAGGGGTACCCCTTTCAGAAATATTCGATTTCTCTAATAAGGATTCGAGCAATCTTTTGATAGTGAATACTAAAGAATATGCGAGGGTCATGGGCACAAAACTTGTATCCCTATGTCTTAGGGTACTATGTATAAACTTTCGTGCTTATCCGAGGTGTGTATAGGGTGATACCGTCAAAATACTGAGAGATGTACGAATATAAGGAGAAAACTTGCGAAAATTGCCCTCAAAAAGGGGATTTATTTTTGAAATGTTGAATTAAGGCTCCGTTTCGACTCCAATATATTCATTCACCCGTGAGATATCTTGGGAAAAAATATCGAACGAGTTGAACACGAGGGTAATACATTTCGGAGAAATTAGTGAAATCTCCAATTCACCAAAGGGGTACCCCTTTCAGAAATATTCGATTTCTCTAATATCGATTCGAGCAATCTTTTGATAGTGAATACTAAAGAATATGCGAGGGTCATGGGCACAAAACTTGTAGCCCCATGTCTTAGGGTTCTATGTATAAACTTTCGTGCAAATCCGAGGTGTGTATAGGGTGATACAGTCAAAATCCTGAGAGATGTACGAATATAAGGAAAGAACTTGCGAAAATTGCCATCAAAAAGGGGATTTATTTTTGAAATGTTGAATTAAGGCTCCGTTTCGACTCCAATATATTCATTCACCCGTGAGATATCTTGGGAAAAAATATCGAACGAGTTGAACACGAGGGTAATACATTTCGGAGAAATTAGTGAAATCTCCAATTCACCAAAGGGGTACCCCTTTCAGAAATATTCGATTTCTCTAATATGGATTCGAGCAATCTTCTGATAGTGAATACTAAAGAATATGCGAGGGTCATGGGCACAAAACTTGTAGCCCCATGTCTTAGGGTTCTATGTATAAACTTTCGTGCAAATCCGAGGTGTGTATAGGGTGATACAGTCAAAATACTGAGAGATGTACGAATATAAGGAAAGAACTTGCGAAAATTGCCATCAAAAAGGGGATTTATTTTTGAAATGTTGAATTAAGGCTCCGTTTCGACTCCAATATATTCATTCACCCGTGAGATATCTTGGGAAAAAATATCGAACGAGTTGAACACGAGGGTAATACATTTCGGAGAAATTAGTGAAATCTCCAATTCACCAAAGGGGTACCCCTTTCAGAAATATTCGATTTCTCTAATATGGATTCGAGCAATCTTTTGATAGTGAATACTAAAGAATATGCGAGGGTCATGGGCACAAAACTTGTAGCCCTATGTCTTAGGGTTCTATGTATAAACTTTCGTGCTTATCCGAGGTGTGTATAGGGTGATACCGTCAAAATACTGAGAGATGTACGAATATAAGGAGAAAACTTGCGAAAATTGCCCTCAAAAAGGGGATTTATTTTTGAAATGTTGAATTAAGGCTCCGTTTCGACTCCAATATATTCATTCACCCGTGAGATATCTTGGGAAAAAATATCGAACGAGTTGAACACGAGGGTAATACATTTCTGAGAAATTAGTGAAATCTCCAATTCACCAAAGGGGTACCCCTTTCAGAAATATTCGATTTCTCTAATATGGATTCGAGCAATCTTCTGATAGTGAATACTAAAGAATATGCGAGGGTCATGGGCACAAAACTTGTAGCCCCATGTCTTAGGGTTCTATGTATAAACTTTCGTGCAAATCCGAGGTGTGTATAGGGTGATACAGTCTAAATACTAAGAGATGTACGAATATAAGGAAAGAACTTGCGAAAATTGCCATCAAAAAGGGGATTTATTTTTGAAATGTTGAATTAAGGCTCCGTTTCGACTCCAATATATTCATTCACCCGTGAGATATCTTGGGAAAAAATATCGAACGAGTTGAACACGAGGGTAATACATTTCGGAGAAATTAGTGAAATCTCCAATTCACCAAAGGGGTACCCCTTTCAGAAATATTCGATTTCTCTAATATGGATTCGAACAATCTTTTGATAGTGAATCCTAAAGAATATGCGAGGGTCATGGGCACAAAACTTGTAGCCCTATGTCTTAGGGTTCTATGTATAAACTTTCGTCCTTATCCGAGGTGTGTATAGGGTGATACCGTCAAAATACTGAGAGATGTACGAATATAAGGAGAAAACTTGCGAAAATTGCCCTCAAAAAGGGGATTTATTTTTGAAATGTTGAATTAAGGCTCCGTTTAAAAACCAATATATTCATTTACCCGTGAGATCTCTTGGGGAAAAATATCGAACGAGTTGAACACGAGGGTAATACATTTCGGAGAAATTAGTGAAATCTCCAATTCACCAAAGGGGTACCCCTTTCAGAAATATTCGATTTCTCTAATATGGATTCGAGCAATCTTTTGATAGTGAATACTAAAGAATATGCGAGGGTCATGGGCACAAAACTTGTAGCCCCATGTCTTAGGGTTCTATGTATAAACTTTCGTGCAAATCCGAGGTGTGTATAGGGTGATACATTCAAAATACTGAGAGATGTACGAATATAAGGAAAGAACTTGCGAAAATTGCCATCAAAAAGGGGATTTATTTTTGAAATGTTGAATTAAGGCTCCGTTTCGACTCCAATATATTCATTCACCCGTGAGATATCTTGGGAAAAAATATCGAACGAGTTGAACACGAGGGTAATACATTTCGGAGAAATTAGTGAAATCTCCAATTCACCAAAGGGGTACCCCTTTCAGAAATATTCGATTTCTCTAATATGGATTCGAGCAATCTTCTGATAGTGAATGCTAAAGAATATGCGAGGGTCATGGGCACAAAACTTGTAGCCCCATGTCTTAGGGTTCTATGTATAAACTTTAGTGCAAATCCGAGGTGTGTATAGGGTGATACAGACAAAATACTGAGAGATGTACGAATATAAGGAAAGAACTTGCGAAAATTGCCATCAAAAAGGGGATTTATTTTTGAAATGTTGAATTAAGGCTCCGTTTCGACTCCAATATATTCATTCACCCGTGAGATATCTTGGGAAAAAATATCGAACGAGTTGAACACGAGGGTAATACATTTCGGAGAAATTAGTGAAATCTCCAATTCACCAAAGGGGTACCCCTTTCAGAAATATTCGATTTCTCTAATAAGGATTCGAGCAATCTTTTGATAGTGAATACTAAAGAATATGCGAGGGTCATGGGCACAAAACTTGTATCCCTATGTCTTAGGGTACTATGTATAAACTTTCGTGCTTATCCGAGGTGTGTATAGGGTGATACCGTCAAAATACTGAGAGATGTACGAATATAAGGAGAAAACTTGCGAAAATTGCCCTCAAAAAGGGGATTTATTTTTGAAATGTTGAATTAAGGCTCCGTTTAAAAACCAATATATTCATTTACCCGTGAGATCTCTTGGGGAAAAATATCGAACGAGTTGAACACGAGAGTAATACATTTCGGAGAAATTAGTGAAATCTCCAATTCACCAAAGGGGTACCCCTTTCAGAAATATTCGATTTCTCTAATATGGATTCGAGCAATCTTTTGATAGTGAATACTAAAGAATATGCGAGGGTCATGGGCACAAAACTTGTAGCCCCATGTCTTAGGGTTCTATGTATAAACTTTCGTGCAAATCCGAGGTGTGTATAGGGTGATACATTCAAAATACTGAGAGATGTACGAATATAAGGAAAGAACTTGCGAAAATTGCCATCAAAAAGGGGATTTATTTTTGAAATGTTGAATTAAGGCTCCGTTTCGACTCCAATATATTCATTCACCCGTGAGATATCTTGGGAAAAAATATCGAACGAGTTGAACACGAGGGTAATACATTTCGGAGAAATTAGTGAAATCTCCAATTCACCAAAGGGGTACCCCTTTCAGAAATATTCGATTTCTCTAATATCGATTCGAGCAATCTTTTGATAGTGAATACTAAAGAATATGCGAGGGTCATGGGCACAAAACTTGTAGCCCCATGTCTTAGGGTTCTATGTATAAACTTTCGTGCAAATCCGAGGTGTGTATAGGGTGATACAGTCAAAATCCTGAGAGATGTACGAATATAAGGAAAGAACTTGCGAAAATTGCCATCAAAAAGGGGATTTATTTTTGAAATGTTGAATTAAGGCTCCGTTTCGACTCCAATATATTCATTCACCCGTGAGATATCTTGGGAAAAAATATCGAACGAGTTGAACACGAGGGTAATACATTTCGGAGAAATTAGTGAAATCTCCAATTCACCAAAGGGGTACCCCTTTCAGAAATATTCGATTTCTCTAATATGGATTCGAGCAATCTTCTGATAGTGAATACTAAAGAATATGCGAGGGTCATGGGCACAAAACTTGTAGCCCCATGTCTTAGGGTTCTATGTATAAACTTTCGTGCAAATCCGAGGTGTGTATAGGGTGATACAGTCAAAATACTGAGAGATGTACGAATATAAGGAAAGAACTTGCGAAAATTGCCATCAAAAAGGGGATTTATTTTTGAAATGTTGAATTAAGGCTCCGTTTCGACTCCAATATATTCATTCACCCGTGAGATATCTTGGGAAAAAATATCGAACGAGTTGAACACGAGGGTAATACATTTCGGAGAAATTAGTGAAATCTCCAATTCACCAAAGGGGTACCCCTTTCAGAAATATTCGATTTCTCTAATATGGACTCGAGCAATGTTTTGATAGTGAATACTAAAGAATATGAGAGGGTCATGGGCACAAAACTTGTAGCCCTATGTCTTAGGGTTCTATGTATAAACTTTCGTGCTAATCTGAGGTGTGTATAGGGTGACACAGTCAAAATACTGAGAGATGTACGAATATAAGGAAAATTGCCATAAAAAAGGGGATTTATTTTTGAAATGTTGAATTAAGGCTCCGTTTCGACTCCAATATATTCATTTACCCGTGAGATATCTTGGGGAAAAATATCGAACGAGTTGAACACGAGGGTAATACATTTCGGAGAAATTAGTGAAATCTCCAATTCACCAAAGGGGTACCCCTTTCAGAAATATTCGATTGCTCTAATATGGATTCGAGCAACCTTTTGATAGTGAATACTAAAGAATATGCGAGGGTCATGGGCACAAAACTTGTAGGCCTATGTCTTAGGGTTCTATGTATAAACTTTCGTGCAAATCCGTGGTGTGTATAGGGTGATACAGTCAAAATACTGAGAGATGAACGAATATAAGGAAAAAACTTGCGAAAATTGCCATCAAAACGGGGATTTTTGGTTGAAATGTTGAATTAAGGCTCCGTTTCGACTCCAATATATTCATTTACCCGTGAGATCTCTTGGGGAAAAATATCGAACGAGTTGAACACGAGGGTAATACATTTCGGAGAAATTAGTGAAATCTCCAATTCACCAAAGGGGTACCACTTTCAGAAATATTCGATTTCTCTAATATGGATTCGAGCAATCTTTTGATAGTGAATACTAAAGAATATGCGAGGGTCATGGGCACAAAACTTGTAGCCCCATGTCTTAGGGTTCTATGTATAAACTTTCGTGCAAATCCGAGGTGTGTATAGGGTGATACAGTCAAAATACTGAGAGATGTACGAATATAAGGAAAGAACTTGCGAAAATTGCCATCAAAAAGGGGATTTATTTTTGAAATGTTGAATTAAGGCTCCGTTTCGACTCCAATATATTCATTCACCCGTGAGATATCTTGGGAAAAAATATCGAACGAGTTGAACACGAGGGTAATACATTTCGGAGAAATTAGTGAAATCTCCAATTCACCAAAGGGGTACCCCTTTCAGAAATATTCGATTTCTCTAATATGGATTCGAGCAATCTTCTGATAGTGAATGCTAAAGAATATGCGAGGGTCATGGGCACAAAACTTGTAGCCCCATGTCTTAGGGTTCTATGTATAAACTTTAGTGCAAATCCGAGGTGTGTATAGGGTGATACAGTCAAAATACTGAGAGATGTACGAATATAAGGAAAGAACTTGCGAAAATTGCCATCAAAAAGGGGATTTATTTTTGAAATGTTGAATTAAGGCTCCGTTTCGACTCCAATATATTCATTCACCCGTGAGATATCTTGGGAAAAAATATCGAACGAGTTGAACACGAGGGTAATACATTTCGGAGAAATTAGTGAAATCTCCAATTCACCAAAGGGGTACCCCTTTCAGAAATATTCGATTTCTCTAATAAGGATTCGAGCAATCTTTTGATAGTGAATACTAAAGAATATGCGAGGGTCATGGGCACAAAACTTGTATCCCTATGTCTTAGGGTACTATGTATAAACTTTCGTGCTTATCCGAGGTGTGTATAGGGTGATACCGTCAAAATACTGAGAGATGTACGAATATAAGGAGAAAACTTGCGAAAATTGCCCTCAAAAAGGGGATTTATTTTTGAAATGTTGAATTAAGGCTCCGTTTCGACTCCAATATATTCATTCACCCGTGAGATATCTTGGGAAAAAATATCGAACGAGTTGAACACGAGGGTAATACATTTCGGAGAAATTAGTGAAATCTCCAATTCACCAAAGGGGTACCCCTTTCAGAAATATTCGATTTCTCTAATATCGATTCGAGCAATCTTTTGATAGTGAATACTAAAGAATATGCGAGGGTCATGGGCACAAAACTTGTAGCCCCATGTCTTAGGGTTCTATGTATAAACTTTCGTGCAAATCCGAGGTGTGTATAGGGTGATACAGTCAAAATCCTGAGAGATGTACGAATATAAGGAAAGAACTTGCGAAAATTGCCATCAAAAAGGGGATTTATTTTTGAAATGTTGAATTAAGGCTCCGTTTCGACTCCAATATATTCATTCACCCGTGAGATATCTTGGGAAAAAATATCGAACGAGTTGAACACGAGGGTAATACATTTCGGAGAAATTAGTGAAATCTCCAATTCACCAAAGGGGTACCCCTTTCAGAAATATTCGATTTCTCTAATATGGATTCGAGCAATCTTCTGATAGTGAATACTAAAGAATATGCGAGGGTCATGGGCACAAAACTTGTAGCCCCATGTCTTAGGGTTCTATGTATAAACTTTCGTGCAAATCCGAGGTGTGTATAGGGTGATACAGTCAAAATACTGAGAGATGTACGAATATAAGGAAAGAACTTGCGAAAATTGCCATCAAAAAGGGGATTTATTTTTGAAATGTTGAATTAAGGCTCCGTTTCGACTCCAATATATTCATTCACCCGTGAGATATCTTGGGAAAAAATATCGAACGAGTTGAACACGAGGGTAATACATTTCGGAGAAATTAGTGAAATCTCCAATTCACCAAAGGGGTACCCCTTTCAGAAATATTCGATTTCTCTAATATGGACTCGAGCAATGTTTTGATAGTGAATACTAAAGAATATGAGAGGGTCATGGGCACAAAACTTGTAGCCCTATGTCTTAGGGTTCTATGTATAAACTTTCGTGCTAATCTGAGGTGTGTATAGGGTGACACAGTCAAAATACTGAGAGATGTACGAATATAAGGAAAATTGCCATAAAAAAGGGGATTTATTTTTGAAATGTTGAATTAAGGCTCCGTTTCGACTCCAATATATTCATTTACCCGTGAGATATCTTGGGGAAAAATATCGAACGAGTTGAACACGAGGGTAATACATTTCGGAGAAATTAGTGAAATCTCCAATTCACCAAAGGGGTACCCCTTTCAGAAATATTCGATTGCTCTAATATGGATTCGAGCAACCTTTTGATAGTGAATACTAAAGAATATGCGAGGGTCATGGGCACAAAACTTGTAGGCCTATGTCTTAGGGTTCTATGTATAAACTTTCGTGCAAATCCGTGGTGTGTATAGGGTGATACAGTCAAAATACTGAGAGATGAACGAATATAAGGAAAAAACTTGCGAAAATTGCCATCAAAACGGGGATTTTTGGTTGAAATGTTGAATTAAGGCTCCGTTTCGACTCCAATATATTCATTTACCCGTGAGATCTCTTGGGGAAAAATATCGAACGAGTTGAACACGAGGGTAATACATTTCGGAGAAATTAGTGAAATCTCCAATTCACCAAAGGGGTACCACTTTCAGAAATATTCGATTTCTCTAATATGGATTCGAGCAATCTTTTGATAGTGAATACTAAAGAATATGCGAGGGTCATGGGCACAAAACTTGTAGCCCCATGTCTTAGGGTTCTATGTATAAACTTTCGTGCAAATCCGAGGTGTGTATAGGGTGATACAGTCAAAATACTGAGAGATGTACGAATATAAGGAAAGAACTTGCGAAAATTGCCATCAAAAAGGGGATTTATTTTTGAAATGTTGAATTAAGGCTCCGTTTCGACTCCAATATATTCATTCACCCGTGAGATATCTTGGGAAAAAATATCGAACGAGTTGAACACGAGGGTAATACATTTCGGAGAAATTAGTGAAATCTCCAATTCACCAAAGGGGTACCCCTTTCAGAAATATTCGATTTCTCTAATATGGATTCGAGCAATCTTCTGATAGTGAATGCTAAAGAATATGCGAGGGTCATGGGCACAAAACTTGTAGCCCCATGTCTTAGGGTTCTATGTATAAACTTTAGTGCAAATCCGAGGTGTGTATAGGGTGATACAGTCAAAATACTGAGAGATGTACGAATATAAGGAAAGAACTTGCGAAAATTGCCATCAAAAAGGGGATTTATTTTTGAAATGTTGAATTAAGGCTCCGTTTCGACTCCAATATATTCATTCACCCGTGAGATATCTTGGGAAAAAATATCGAACGAGTTGAACACGAGGGTAATACATTTCGGAGAAATTAGTGAAATCTCCAATTCACCAAAGGGGTACCCCTTTCAGAAATATTCGATTTCTCTAATAAGGATTCGAGCAATCTTTTGATAGTGAATACTAAAGAATATGCGAGGGTCATGGGCACAAAACTTGTATCCCTATGTCTTAGGGTACTATGTATAAACTTTCGTGCTTATCCGAGGTGTGTATAGGGTGATACCGTCAAAATACTGAGAGATGTACGAATATAAGGAGAAAACTTGCGAAAATTGCCCTCAAAAAGGGGATTTATTTTTGAAATGTTGAATTAAGGCTCCGTTTCGACTCCAATATATTCATTCACCCGTGAGATATCTTGGGAAAAAATATCGAACGAGTTGAACACGAGGGTAATACATTTCGGAGAAATTAGTGAAATCTCCAATTCACCAAAGGGGTACCCCTTTCAGAAATATTCGATTTCTCTAATATCGATTCGAGCAATCTTTTGATAGTGAATACTAAAGAATATGCGAGGGTCATGGGCACAAAACTTGTAGCCCCATGTCTTAGGGTTCTATGTATAAACTTTCGTGCAAATCCGAGGTGTGTATAGGGTGATACAGTCAAAATCCTGAGAGATGTACGAATATAAGGAAAGAACTTGCGAAAATTGCCATCAAAAAGGGGATTTATTTTTGAAATGTTGAATTAAGGCTCCGTTTCGACTCCAATATATTCATTCACCCGTGAGATATCTTGGGAAAAAATATCGAACGAGTTGAACACGAGGGTAATACATTTCGGAGAAATTAGTGAAATCTCCAATTCACCAAAGGGGTACCCCTTTCAGAAATATTCGATTTCTCTAATATGGATTCGAGCAATCTTCTGATAGTGAATACTAAAGAATATGCGAGGGTCATGGGCACAAAACTTGTAGCCCCATGTCTTAGGGTTCTATGTATAAACTTTCGTGCAAATCCGAGGTGTGTATAGGGTGATACAGTCAAAATACTGAGAGATGTACGAATATAAGGAAAGAACTTGCGAAAATTGCCATCAAAAAGGGGATTTATTTTTGAAATGTTGAATTAAGGCTCCGTTTCGACTCCAATATATTCATTCACCCGTGAGATATCTTGGGAAAAAATATCGAACGAGTTGAACACGAGGGTAATACATTTCGGAGAAATTAGTGAAATCTCCAATTCACCAAAGGGGTACCCCTTTCAGAAATATTCGATTTCTCTAATATGGATTCGAGCAATCTTTTGATAGTGAATACTAAAGAATATGCGAGGGTCATGGGCACAAAACTTGTAGCCCTATGTCTTAGGGTTCTATGTATAAACTTTCGTGCTTATCCGAGGTGTGTATAGGGTGATACCGTCAAAATACTGAGAGATGTACGAATATAAGGAGAAAACTTGCGAAAATTGCCCTCAAAAAGGGGATTTATTTTTGAAATGTTGAATTAAGGCTCCGTTTCGACTCCAATATATTCATTCACCCGTGAGATATCTTGGGAAAAAATATCGAACGAGTTGAACACGAGGGTAATACATTTCTGAGAAATTAGTGAAATCTCCAATTCACCAAAGGGGTACCCCTTTCAGAAATATTCGATTTCTCTAATATGGATTCGAGCAATCTTCTGATAGTGAATACTAAAGAATATGCGAGGGTCATGGGCACAAAACTTGTAGCCCCATGTCTTAGGGTTCTATGTATAAACGTTCGTGCAAATCCGAGGTGTGTATAGGGTGATACAGTCTAAATACTAAGAGATGTACGAATATAAGGAAAGAACTTGCGAAAATTGCCATCAAAAAGGGGATTTATTTTTGAAATGTTGAATTAAGGCTCCGTTTCGACTCCAATATATTCATTCACCCGTGAGATATCTTGGGAAAAAATATCGAACGAGTTGAACACGAGGGTAATACATTTCGGAGAAATTAGTGAAATCTCCAATTCACCAAAGGGGTACCCCTTTCAGAAATATTCGATTTCTCTAATATGGATTCGAACAATCTTTTGATAGTGAATCCTAAAGAATATGCGAGGGTCATGGGCACAAAACTTGTAGCCCTATGTCTTAGGGTTCTATGTATAAACTTTCGTCCTTATCCGAGGTGTGTATAGGGTGATACCGTCAAAATACTGAGAGATGTACGAATATAAGGAGAAAACTTGCGAAAATTGCCCTCAAAAAGGGGATTTATTTTTGAAATGTTGAATTAAGGCTCCGTTTCGACTCCAATATATTCATTCACCCGTGAGATATCTTGGGAAAAAATATCGAACGAGTTGAACACGAGGGTAATACATTTCGGAGAAATTAGTGAAATCTCCAATTCACCAAAGGGGTACCCCTTTCAGAAATATTCGATTTCTCTAATATGGATTCGAGCAATCTTCTGATAGTGAATACTAAAGAATATGCGAGGGTCATGGGCACAAAACTTGTAGCCCCATGTCTTAGGGTTCTATGTATAAACTTTCGTGCAAATCCGAGGTGTGTATAGGGTGATACAGTCTAAATACTAAGAGATGTACGAATATAAGGAAAGAACTTGCGAAAATTGCCATCAAAAAGGGGATTTATTTTTGAAATGTTGAATTAAGGCTCCGTTTCGACTCCAATATATTCATTCACCCGTGAGATATCTTGGGAAAAAATATCGAACGAGTTGAACACGAGGGTAATACATTTCGGAGAAATTAGTGAAATCTCCAATTCACCAAAGGGGTACCCCTTTCAGAAATATTCGATTTCTCTAATATGGATTCGAACAATCTTTTGATAGTGAATACTAAAGAATATGCGAGGGTCATGGGCACAAAACTTGTAGCCCTATGTCTTAGGGTTCTATGTATAAACTTTCGTCCTTATCCGAGGTGTGTATAGGGTGATACCGTCAAAATACTGAGAGATGTACGAATATAAGGAGAAAACTTGCGAAAATTGCCCTCAAAAAGGGGATTTATTTTTGAAATGTTGAATTAAGGCTCCGTTTCGACTCCAATATATTCATTTACCCGTGAGATCTCTTGGGGAAAAATATCGAACGAGTTGAACACGAGGGTAATACATTTCGGAGAAATTAGTGAAATCTCCAATTCACCAAAGGGGTACCCCTTTCAGAAATATTCGATTTCTCTAATATGGATTCGAGCAATCTTTTGATAGTGAATACTAAAGAATATGCGAGGGTCATGGGCACAAAACTTGTAGCCCCATGTCTTAGGGTTCTATGTATAAACTTTCGTGCAAATCCGAGGTGTGTATAGGGTGATACATTCAAAATACTGAGAGATGTACGAATATAAGGAAAGAACTTGCGAAAATTGCCATCAAAAAGGGGATTTATTTTTGAAATGTTGAATTAAGGCTCCGTTTCGACTCCAATATATTCATTCACCCGTGAGATATCTTGGGAAAAAATATCGAACGAGTTGAACACGAGGGTAATACATTTCGGAGAAATTAGTGAAATCTCCAATTCACCAAAGGGGTACCCCTTTCAGAAATATTCGATTTCTCTAATATGGATTCGAGCAATCTTTTGATAGTGAATACTAAAGAATATGCGAGGGTCATGGGCACAAAACTTGTAGCCCCATGTCTTAGGGTTCTATGTATAAACTTTCGTGCAAATCCGAGATGTGTATAGGGTGATACAGTCAAAATCCTGAGAGATGTACGAATATAAGGAAAGAACTTGCGAAAATTGCCATCAAAAAGGGGATTTATTTTTGAAATGTTGAATTAAGGCTCCGTTTCGACTCCAATATATTCATTCACCCGTGAGATATCTTGGGAAAAAATATCGAACGAGTTGAACACGATGGTAATACATTTCGGAGAAATTAGTGAAATCTCCAATTCACCAAAGGGGTACCCCTTTCAGAAATATTCGATTTCTCTAATATGGATTCGAGCAATCTTCTGATAGTGAATACTAAAGAATATGCGAGGGTCATGGGCACAAAACTTGTAGCCCCATGTCTTAGGGTTCTATGTATAAACTTTCGTGCAAATCCGAGGTGTGTATAGGGTGATACAGTCAAAATACTGAGAGATGTACGAATATAAGGAAAGAACTTGCGAAAATTGCCATCAAAAAGGGGATTTATTTTTGAAATGTTGAATTAAGGCTCCGTTTCGACTCCAATATATTCATTCACCCGTGAGATATCTTGGGAAAAAATATCGAACGAGTTGAACACGAGGGTAATACATTTCGGAGAAATTAGTGAAATCTCCAATTCACCAAAGGGGTACCCCTTTCAGAAATATTCGATTTCTCTAATATGGATTCGAACAATCTTTTGATAGTGAATACTAAAGAATATGCGAGGGTCATGGGCACAAAACTTGTAGCCCTATGTCTTAGGGTTCTATGTATAAACTTTCGTGCTTATCCGAGGTGTGTATAGGGTGATACAGTCAAAATACTGAGAGATGTACGAATATAAGGAAAGAACTTGCGAAAATTGCCATCAAAAAGGGGATTTATTTTTGAAATGTTGAATTAAGGCTCCGTTTCGACTCCAATATATTCATTCACCCGTGAGATATCTTGGGAAAAAATATCGAACGAGTTGAACACGAGGGTAATACATTTCGGAGAAATTAGTGAAATCTCCAATTCACCAAAGGGGTACCCCTTTCAGAAATATTCGATTTCTCTAATATGGATTCGAACAATCTTTTGATAGTGAATACTAAAGAATATGCGAGGGTCATGGGCACAAAACTTGTAGCCCTATGTCTTAGGGTTCTATGTATAAACTTTCGTGCTTATCCGAGGTGTGTATAGGGTGATACCGTCAAAATACTGAGAGATGTACGAATATAAGGAGAAAACTTGCGAAAATTGCCATCAAAAAGGGGATTTATTTTTGAAATGTTGAATTAAGGCTCCGTTTCGACTCCAATATATTCATTCACCCGTGAGATATCTTGGGAAAAAATATCGAACGAGTTGAACACGAGGGTAATACATTTCGGAGAAATTAGTGAAATCTCCAATTCACCAAAGGGGTACCCCTTTCAGAAATATTCGATTTCTCTAATATGGATTCGAGCAATCTTCTGATAGTGAATGCTAAAGAATATGCGAGGGTCATGGGCACAAAACTTGTAGCCCCATGTCTTAGGGTTCTATGTATAAACTTTAGTGCAAATCCGAGGTGTGTATAGGGTGATACAGTCAAAGTACTGAGAGATGTACGAATATAAGGAAAGAACTTGCGAAAATTGCCATCAAAAAGGGGATTTATTTTTGAAATGTTGAATTAAGGCTCCGTTTCGACTCCAATATATTCATTCACCCGTGAGATATCTTGGGAAAAAATATCGAACGAGTTGAACACGAGGGTAATACATTTCGGAGAAATTAGTGAAATCTCCAATTCACCAAAGGGGTACCCCTTTCAGAAATATTCGATTTCTCTAATAAGGATTCGAGCAATCTTTTGATAGTGAATACTAAAGAATATGCGAGGGTCATGGGCACAAAACTTGTATCCCTATGTCTTAGGGTACTATGTATAAACTTTCGTGCTTATCCGAGGTGTGTATAGGGTGATACCGTCAAAATACTGAGAGATGTACGAATATAAGGAGAAAACTTGCGAAAATTGCCCTCAAAAAGGGGATTTATTTTTGAAATGTTGAATTAAGGCTCCGTTTCGACTCCAATATATTCATTCACCCGTGAGATATCTTGGGAAAAAATATCGAACGAGTTGAACACGAGGGTAATACATTTCGGAGAAATTAGTGAAATCTCCAATTCACCAAAGGGGTACCCCTTTCAGAAATATTCGATTTCTCTAATATCGATTCGAGCAATCTTTTGATAGTGAATACTAAAGAATATGCGAGGGTCATGGGCACAAAACTTGTAGCCCCATGTCTTAGGGTTCTATGTATAAACTTTCGTGCAAATCCGAGGTGTGTATAGGGTGATACAGTCAAAATCCTGAGAGATGTACGAATATAAGGAAAGAACTTGCGAAAATTGCCCTCAAAAAGGGGATTTATTTTTGAAATGTTGAATTAAGGCTCCGTTTCGACTCCAATATATTCATTCACCCGTGAGATATCTTGGGAAAAAATATCGAACGAGTTGAACACGAGGGTAATACATTTCGGAGAAATTAGTGAAATCTCCAATTCACCAAAGGGGTACCCCTTTCAGAAATATTCGATTTCTCTAATATGGATTCGAGCAATCTTCTGATAGTGAATACTAAAGAATATGCGAGGGTCATGGGCACAAAACTTGTAGCCCCATGTCTTAGGGTTCTATGTATAAACTTTCGTGCAAATCCGAGGTGTGTATAGGGTGATACAGTCTAAATACTAAGAGATGTACGAATATAAGGAAAGAACTTGCGAAAATTGCCATCAAAAAGGGGATTTATTTTTGAAATGTTGAATTAAGGCTCCGTTTCGACTCCAATATATTCATTCACCCGTGAGATATCTTGGGAAAAAATATCGAACGAGTTGAACACGAGGGTAATACATTTCGGAGAAATTAGTGAAATCTCCAATTCACCAAAGGGGTACCCCTTTCAGAAATATTCGATTTCTCTAATATGGATTCGAACAATCTTTTGATAGTGAATACTAAAGAATATGCGAGGGTCATGGGCACAAAACTTGTAGCCCTATGTCTTAGGGTTCTATGTATAAACTTTCGTCCTTATCCGAGGTGTGTATAGGGTGATACCGTCAAAATACTGAGAGATGTACGAATATAAGGAGAAAACTTGCGAAAATTGCCCTCAAAAAGGGGATTTATTTTTGAAATGTTGAATTAAGGCTCCGTTTCGACTCCAATATATTCATTTACCCGTGAGATCTCTTGGGGAAAAATATCGAACGAGTTGAACACGAGGGTAATACATTTCGGAGAAATTAGTGAAATCTCCAATTCACCAAAGGGGTACCCCTTTCAGAAATATTCGATTTCTCTAATATGGATTCGAGCAATCTTTTGATAGTGAATACTAAAGAATATGCGAGGGTCATGGGCACAAAACTTGTAGCCCCATGTCTTAGGGTTCTATGTATAAACTTTCGTGCAAATCCGAGGTGTGTATAGGGTGATACATTCAAAATACTGAGAGATGTACGAATATAAGGAAAGAACTTGCGAAAATTGCCATCAAAAAGGGGATTTATTTTTGAAATGTTGAATTAAGGCTCCGTTTCGACTCCAATATATTCATTCACCCGTGAGATATCTTGGGAAAAAATATCGAACGAGTTGAACACGAGGGTAATACATTTCGGAGAAATTAGTGAAATCTCCAATTCACCAAAGGGGTACCCCTTTCAGAAATATTCGATTTCTCTAATATGGATTCGAGCAATCTTTTGATAGTGAATACTAAAGAATATGCGAGGGTCATGGGCACAAAACTTGTAGCCCCATGTCTTAGGGTTCTATGTATAAACTTTCGTGCAAATCCGAGATGTGTATAGGGTGATACAGTCAAAATCCTGAGAGATGTACGAATATAAGGAAAGAACTTGCGAAAATTGCCATCAAAAAGGGGATTTATTTTTGAAATGTTGAATTAAGGCTCCGTTTCGACTCCAATATATTCATTCACCCGTGAGATATCTTGGGAAAAAATATCGAACGAGTTGAACACGATGGTAATACATTTCGGAGAAATTAGTGAAATCTCCAATTCACCAAAGGGGTACCCCTTTCAGAAATATTCGATTTCTCTAATATGGATTCGAGCAATCTTCTGATAGTGAATACTAAAGAATATGCGAGGGTCATGGGCACAAAACTTGTAGCCCCATGTCTTAGGGTTCTATGTATAAACTTTCGTGCAAATCCGAGGTGTGTATAGGGTGATACAGTCAAAATACTGAGAGATGTACGAATATAAGGAAAGAACTTGCGAAAATTGCCATCAAAAAGGGGATTTATTTTTGAAATGTTGAATTAAGGCTCCGTTTCGACTCCAATATATTCATTCACCCGTGAGATATCTTGGGAAAAAATATCGAACGAGTTGAACACGAGGGTAATACATTTCGGAGAAATTAGTGAAATCTCCAATTCACCAAAGGGGTACCCCTTTCAGAAATATTCGATTTCTCTAATATGGATTCGAACAATCTTTTGATAGTGAATACTAAAGAATATGCGAGGGTCATGGGCACAAAACTTGTAGCCCTATGTCTTAGGGTTCTATGTATAAACTTTCGTGCTTATCCGAGGTGTGTATAGGGTGATACAGTCAAAATACTGAGAGATGTACGAATATAAGGAAAGAACTTGCGAAAATTGCCATCAAAAAGGGGATTTATTTTTGAAATGTTGAATTAAGGCTCCGTTTCGACTCCAATATATTCATTCACCCGTGAGATATCTTGGGAAAAAATATCGAACGAGTTGAACACGAGGGTAATACATTTCGGAGAAATTAGTGAAATCTCCAATTCACCAAAGGGGTACCCCTTTCAGAAATATTCGATTTCTCTAATATGGATTCGAACAATCTTTTGATAGTGAATACTAAAGAATATGCGAGGGTCATGGGCACAAAACTTGTAGCCCTATGTCTTAGGGTTCTATGTATAAACTTTCGTGCTTATCCGAGGTGTGTATAGGGTGATACCGTCAAAATACTGAGAGATGTACGAATATAAGGAGAAAACTTGCGAAAATTGCCATCAAAAAGGGGATTTATTTTTGAAATGTTGAATTAAGGCTCCGTTTCGACTCCAATATATTCATTCACCCGTGAGATATCTTGGGAAAAAATATCGAACGAGTTGAACACGAGGGTAATACATTTCGGAGAAATTAGTGAAATCTCCAATTCACCAAAGGGGTACCCCTTTCAGAAATATTCGATTTCTCTAATATGGATTCGAGCAATCTTCTGATAGTGAATGCTAAAGAATATGCGAGGGTCATGGGCACAAAACTTGTAGCCCCATGTCTTAGGGTTCTATGTATAAACTTTAGTGCAAATCCGAGGTGTGTATAGGGTGATACAGTCAAAGTACTGAGAGATGTACGAATATAAGGAAAGAACTTGCGAAAATTGCCATCAAAAAGGGGATTTATTTTTGAAATGTTGAATTAAGGCTCCGTTTCGACTCCAATATATTCATTCACCCGTGAGATATCTTGGGAAAAAATATCGAACGAGTTGAACACGAGGGTAATACATTTCGGAGAAATTAGTGAAATCTCCAATTCACCAAAGGGGTACCCCTTTCAGAAATATTCGATTTCTCTAATAAGGATTCGAGCAATCTTTTGATAGTGAATACTAAAGAATATGCGAGGGTCATGGGCACAAAACTTGTATCCCTATGTCTTAGGGTACTATGTATAAACTTTCGTGCTTATCCGAGGTGTGTATAGGGTGATACCGTCAAAATACTGAGAGATGTACGAATATAAGGAGAAAACTTGCGAAAATTGCCCTCAAAAAGGGGATTTATTTTTGAAATGTTGAATTAAGGCTCCGTTTCGACTCCAATATATTCATTCACCCGTGAGATATCTTGGGAAAAAATATCGAACGAGTTGAACACGAGGGTAATACATTTCGGAGAAATTAGTGAAATCTCCAATTCACCAAAGGGGTACCCCTTTCAGAAATATTCGATTTCTCTAATATCGATTCGAGCAATCTTTTGATAGTGAATACTAAAGAATATGCGAGGGTCATGGGCACAAAACTTGTAGCCCCATGTCTTAGGGTTCTATGTATAAACTTTCGTGCAAATCCGAGGTGTGTATAGGGTGATACAGTCAAAATCCTGAGAGATGTACGAATATAAGGAAAGAACTTGCGAAAATTGCCCTCAAAAAGGGGATTTATTTTTGAAATGTTGAATTAAGGCTCCGTTTCGACTCCAATATATTCATTCACCCGTGAGATATCTTGGGAAAAAATATCGAACGAGTTGAACACGAGGGTAATACATTTCGGAGAAATTAGTGAAATCTCCAATTCACCAAAGGGGTACCCCTTTCAGAAATATTCGATTTCTCTAATATGGATTCGAGCAATCTTCTGATAGTGAATACTAAAGAATATGCGAGGGTCATGGGCACAAAACTTGTAGCCCCATGTCTTAGGGTTCTATGTATAAACTTTCGTGCAAATCCGAGGTGTGTATAGGGTGATACAGTCTAAATACTAAGAGATGTACGAATATAAGGAAAGAACTTGCGAAAATTGCCATCAAAAAGGGGATTTATTTTTGAAATGTTGAATTAAGGCTCCGTTTCGACTCCAATATATTCATTCACCCGTGAGATATCTTGGGAAAAAATATCGAACGAGTTGAACACGAGGGTAATACATTTCGGAGAAATTAGTGAAATCTCCAATTCACCAAAGGGGTACCCCTTTCAGAAATATTCGATTTCTCTAATATGGATTCGAACAATCTTTTGATAGTGAATACTAAAGAATATGCGAGGGTCATGGGCACAAAACTTGTAGCCCTATGTCTTAGGGTTCTATGTATAAACTTTCGTCCTTATCCGAGGTGTGTATAGGGTGATACCGTCAAAATACTGAGAGATGTACGAATATAAGGAGAAAACTTGCGAAAATTGCCCTCAAAAAGGGGATTTATTTTTGAAATGTTGAATTAAGGCTCCGTTTCGACTCCAATATATTCATTTACCCGTGAGATCTCTTGGGGAAAAATATCGAACGAGTTGAACACGAGGGTAATACATTTCGGAGAAATTAGTGAAATCTCCAATTCACCAAAGGGGTACCCCTTTCAGAAATATTCGATTTCTCTAATATGGATTCGAGCAATCTTTTGATAGTGAATACTAAAGAATATGCGAGGGTCATGGGCACAAAACTTGTAGCCCCATGTCTTAGGGTTCTATGTATAAACTTTCGTGCAAATCCGAGGTGTGTATAGGGTGATACATTCAAAATACTGAGAGATGTACGAATATAAGGAAAGAACTTGCGAAAATTGCCATCAAAAAGGGGATTTATTTTTGAAATGTTGAATTAAGGCTCCGTTTCGACTCCAATATATTCATTCACCCGTGAGATATCTTGGGAAAAAATATCGAACGAGTTGAACACGAGGGTAATACATTTCGGAGAAATTAGTGAAATCTCCAATTCACCAAAGGGGTACCCCTTTCAGAAATATTCGATTTCTCTAATATGGATTCGAGCAATCTTTTGATAGTGAATACTAAAGAATATGCGAGGGTCATGGGCACAAAACTTGTAGCCCCATGTCTTAGGGTTCTATGTATAAACTTTCGTGCAAATCCGAGATGTGTATAGGGTGATACAGTCAAAATCCTGAGAGATGTACGAATATAAGGAAAGAACTTGCGAAAATTGCCATCAAAAAGGGGATTTATTTTTGAAATGTTGAATTAAGGCTCCGTTTCGACTCCAATATATTCATTCACCCGTGAGATATCTTGGGAAAAAATATCGAACGAGTTGAACACGATGGTAATACATTTCGGAGAAATTAGTGAAATCTCCAATTCACCAAAGGGGTACCCCTTTCAGAAATATTCGATTTCTCTAATATGGATTCGAGCAATCTTCTGATAGTGAATACTAAAGAATATGCGAGGGTCATGGGCACAAAACTTGTAGCCCCATGTCTTAGGGTTCTATGTATAAACTTTCGTGCAAATCCGAGGTGTGTATAGGGTGATACAGTCAAAATACTGAGAGATGTACGAATATAAGGAAAGAACTTGCGAAAATTGCCATCAAAAAGGGGATTTATTTTTGAAATGTTGAATTAAGGCTCCGTTTCGACTCCAATATATTCATTCACCCGTGAGATATCTTGGGAAAAAATATCGAACGAGTTGAACACGAGGGTAATACATTTCGGAGAAATTAGTGAAATCTCCAATTCACCAAAGGGGTACCCCTTTCAGAAATATTCGATTTCTCTAATATGGATTCGAACAATCTTTTGATAGTGAATACTAAAGAATATGCGAGGGTCATGGGCACAAAACTTGTAGCCCTATGTCTTAGGGTTCTATGTATAAACTTTCGTGCTTATCCGAGGTGTGTATAGGGTGATACCGTCAAAATACTGAGAGATGTACGAATATAAGGAGAAAACTTGCGAAAATTGCCATCAAAAAGGGGATTTATTTTTGAAATGTTGAATTAAGGCTCCGTTTCGACTCCAATATATTCATTCACCCGTGAGATATCTTGGGAAAAAATATCGAACGAGTTGAACACGAGGGTAATACATTTCGGAGAAATTAGTGAAATCTCCAATTCACCAAAGGGGTACCCCTTTCAGAAATATTCGATTTCTCTAATATGGATTCGAGCAATCTTCTGATAGTGAATGCTAAAGAATATGCGAGGGTCATGGGCACAAAACTTGTAGCCCCATGTCTTAGGGTTCTATGTATAAACTTTAGTGCAAATCCGAGGTGTGTATAGGGTGATACAGTCAAAATACTGAGAGATGTACGAATATAAGGAAAGAACTTGCGAAAATTGCCATCAAAAAGGGGATTTATTTTTGAAATGTTGAATTAAGGCTCCGTTTCGACTCCAATATATTCATTCACCCGTGAGATATCTTGGGAAAAAATATCGAACGAGTTGAACACGAGGGTAATACATTTCGGAGAAATTAGTGAAATCTCCAATTCACCAAAGGGGTACCCCTTTCAGAAATATTCGATTTCTCTAATAAGGATTCGAGCAATCTTTTGATAGTGAATACTAAAGAATATGCGAGGGTCATGGGCACAAAACTTGTATCCCTATGTCTTAGGGTACTATGTATAAACTTTCGTGCTTATCCGAGGTGTGTATAGGGTGATACCGTCAAAATACTGAGAGATGTACGAATATAAGGAGAAAACTTGCGAAAATTGCCCTCAAAAAGGGGATTTATTTTTGAAATGTTGAATTAAGGCTCCGTTTCGACTCCAATATATTCATTCACCCGTGAGATATCTTGGGAAAAAATATCGAACGAGTTGAACACGAGGGTAATACATTTCGGAGAAATTAGTGAAATCTCCAATTCACCAAAGGGGTACCCCTTTCAGAAATATTCGATTTCTCTAATATCGATTCGAGCAATCTTTTGATAGTGAATACTAAAGAATATGCGAGGGTCATGGGCACAAAACTTGTAGCCCCATGTCTTAGGGTTCTATGTATAAACTTTCGTGCAAATCCGAGGTGTGTATAGGGTGATACAGTCAAAATCCTGAGAGATGTACGAATATAAGGAAAGAACTTGCGAAAATTGCCATCAAAAAGGGGATTTATTTTTGAAATGTTGAATTAAGGCTCCGTTTCGACTCCAATATATTCATTCACCCGTGAGATATCTTGGGAAAAAATATCGAACGAGTTGAACACGAGGGTAATACATTTCGGAGAAATTAGTGAAATCTCCAATTCACCAAAGGGGTACCCCTTTCAGAAATATTCGATTTCTCTAATATGGATTCGAGCAATCTTCTGATAGTGAATACTAAAGAATATGCGAGGGTCATGGGCACAAAACTTGTAGCCCCATGTCTTAGGGTTCTATGTATAAACTTTCGTACAAATCCGAGGTGTGTATAGGGTGATACAGTCAAAATACTGAGAGATGTACGAATATAAGGAAAGAGCTTGCGAAAATTGCCATCAAAAAGGGGATTTATTTTTGAAATGTTGAATTAAGGCTCCGTTTCGACTCCAATATATTCATTCACCCGTGAGATATCTTGGGAAAAAATATCGAACGAGTTGAACACGAGGGTAATACATTTCGGAGAAATTAGTGAAATCTCCAATTCACCAAAGGGGTACCCCTTTCAGAAATATTCGATTTCTCTAATATGGATTCGAGCAATCTTCTGATAGTGAATACTAAAGAATATGCGAGGGTCATGGGCACAAAACTTGTAGCCCCATGTCTTAGGGTTCTATGTATAAACTTTCGTACAAATCCGAGGTGTGTATAGGGTGATACAGTCAAAATACTGAGAGATGTACGAATATAAGGAAAGAGCTTGCGAAAATTGCCATCAAAAAGGGGATTTATTTTTGAAATGTTGAATTAAGGCTCCGTTTCGACTCCAATATATTCATTCACCCGTGAGATATCTTGGGAAAAAATATCGAACGAGTTGAACACGAGGGTATTACATTTCGGAGAAATTAGTGAAATCTCCAATTCACCAAAGGGGTACCCTTTTCAGAAATATTCGATTTCTCTAATATGGATTCGAGCAATCTTTTGATAGTGAATACTAAAGAATATGCGAGGGTCATGGGCACAAAACTTGTAGCCCCATGTCTTAGGGTTCTATGTATAAACTTTCGTGCAAATCCGAGGTGTGTATAGGGTGATACAGTCAAAATACTGAGAGATGTACGAATATAAGGAAAGAACTTGCGAAAATTGCCATCAAAAAGGGGATTTATTTTTGAAATGTTGAATTAAGGCTCCGTTTCGACTCCAATATATTCATTCACCCGTGAGATATCTTGGGAAAAAATATCGAACGAGTTGAACACGAGGGTAATACATTTCGGAGAAATTAGTGAAATCTCCAATTCACCAAAGGGGTACCCCTTTCAGAAATATTCGATTTCTCTAATATGGATTCGAGCAATCTTCTGATAGTGAATACTAAAGAATATGCGAGGGTCATGGGCACAAAACTTGTAGCCCCATGTCTTAGGGTTCTATGTATAAACTTTCGTGCAAATCCGAGGTGTGTATAGGGTGATACAGTCTAAATACTGAGAGATGTACGAATATAAGGAAAGAACTTGCGAAAATTGCCATCAAAAAGGGGATTTATTTTTGAAATGTTGAATTAAGGCTCCGTTTCGACTCCAATATATTCATTCACCCGTGAGATATCTTGGGAAAAAATATCGAACGAGTTGAACACGAGGGTAATACATTTCGGAGAAATTAGTGAAATCTCCAATTCACCAAAGGGGTACCCCTTTCAGAAATATTCGATTTCTCTAATATGGATTCGAGCAATCTTCTGATAGTGAATACTAAAGAATATGCGAGGGTCATGGGCACAAAAGTTGTAGCCCTATGTCTTAGGGTACTATGTATAAAATTACGTGAAAATCCGAGGTGTGTAGAGGGTGATAGAGTCAAAATATAGAAGGACGTACTAATATAAGGAAAAAACTTGCGAAAATTGCCATCAAAAAGGGGAATTTTTTTTTAAATGTTGACTTAAGACTCTGTTTCGACTCCAATATATTCATTTACCCATGAGATCTCTTGGGGAAAAATATCGAACGAGTTGAACACGAGGGTAATACATTTCAGAGAAATTAGTGAAATCTCCAATTCACCAAAGGGGTACCCCTTTAAAAAATCTTCGATTTCTCTAATATGGATTGGAGCATTGTTTTGATCGTGAATACTAAAGAATATGCGAGGGTCATGGGCACAAAAGTTGTAGCCCTATGTCTTAGGGTACTATGTATAAAAGTACGTGCAAATCCGAGGTGTGTAGAGGGTGATACAGTCAAAATATAGAAGGACGTACTAATATAAGGAAAAAACTTGCGAAAATTGCCATCAAAAAGAGGAATTTTTTTTGAAATGTTGACTTAAGGCTCCGTTTCGACTCCAATATATTCATTTACCCATGAGATCTCTTGGGGAAAAATATCGAACGAGTTGAACACGAGGGTAATACATTTCGGAGAAATTAGTGAAATCTCCAATTCACCAAAGGGGTACCCCTTTCAGAAATCTTCGATTTCTCTAATATGGATTGGAGCATTGTTTTGATCGTGAATAATAAAGAATATGCGAGGGTCATGGGCACAAAAGTTGTAGCCCTATGTCTTAGGGTACTATGTATAAAATTACGTGAAAATCTGAGGTGTGTAGTGGGTGATAGAGTCAAAATACTGAGAGATGTACGAATATAAGGAAAAAACTTGCGAAAATTGCCATCAAAAAGGGGGATTTTTTTTTAAATGTTGAATTAAGGCTCCGTTTCGACTCCAATATATTCATTTACCCATGAGATCTCTTGGGGAAAAATATCGAACGAGTTGAACACGAGGGTAATACATTTCGGAGAAATTAGTGAAATCTCCAATTCACCAAAGGGGTACCCCTTTCAGAAATCTTCGATTTCTCTAATATGGATTGGAGCATTGTTTTGATCGTGAATAATAAAGAATATGCGAGGGTCATGGGCACAAAAGTTGTAGCCCTATGTCTTAGGGTACTATGTATAAAATTACGTGCAAATCCGAGGTGTGTAGAGGGTGATAGAGTCAAAATATAGAAGGACGTACTAATATAAGGAATAAACTTGCGAAAACTGCCATCAAAAAGAGGAATTTTTTTTGAAATGTTGACTTAAGGCTCCGTTTCGACTCCAATATATTCATTTACCCATGAGATCTCTTGGGGAAAAATATCGAACGAGTTGAACACGAGGGTAATACATTTCGGAGAAATTAGTGAAATCTCCAATTCACCAAAGGGGTACCCCTTTCAGAAATCTTCGATTTCTCTAATATGGATTGGAGCATTGTTTTGATCGTTAATAATAAAGAATATGCGAGGGTCATGGGCACAAAAGTTGTAGCCCTATGTCTTAGGGTACTATGTATAAAATTACGTGAAAATCCGAGGTGTGTAGAGGGTGATAGAGTCAAAATATAGAAGGACGTACTAATATAAGGAAAAAACTTGCGAAAATTGCCATCAAAAAGGGGAATTTTTTTTTAAATGTTGACTTAAGACTCCGTTTCGACTCCAATATATTCATTTACCCATGAGATCTCTTGGGGAAAAATATCGAACGAGTTGAACACGAGGGTAATACATTTCGGAGAAATTACTGAAATCTCCAATTCACCAAAGGGGTACCCCTTTAAAAAATCTTCGATTTCTCTAATATGGATTGGAGCATTGTTTTGATCGTGAATACTAAAGAATATGCGAGGGTCATGGGCACAAAAGTTGTAGCCCTATGTCTTAGGGTACTATGTATAAAAGTACGTGCAAATCCGAGGTGTGTAGAGGGTGATACAGTCAAAATATAGAAGGACGTACTAATATAAGGAAAAAACTTGCGAAAACTGCCATCAAAAAGAGGAATTTTTTTTGAAATGTTGACTTAAGGCTCCGTTTCGACTCCAATATATTCATTTACCCATGAGATCTCTTGGGGAAAAATATCGAACGAGTTGAACACGAGGGTAATACATTTCGGAGAAATTAGTGAAATCTCCAATTCACCAAAGGGGTACCCCTTTCAGAAATCTTCGATTTCTCTAATATGGATTGGAGCATTGTTTTGATCGTGAATAATAAAGAATATGCGAGGGTCATGGGCACAAAAGTTGTAGCCCTATGTCTTAGGGTACTATGTATAAAATTACGTGCAAATCCGAGGTGTGTAGAGGGTGATAGAGTCAAAATATAGAAGGACGTACTAATATAAGGAAAAAACTTGCGAAAACTGCCATCAAAAAGAGGAATTTTTTTTGAAATGTTGACTTAAGGCTCCGTTTCGACTCCAATATATTCATTTACCCATGAGATCTCTTGGGGAAAAATATCGAACGAGTTGAACACGAGGGTAATACATTTCGGAGAAATTAGTGAAATCTCCAATTCACCAAAGGGGTACCCCTTTCAGAAATCTTCGATTTCTCTAATATGGATTGGAGCATTGTTTTGATCGTTAATAATAAAGAATATGCGAGGGTCATGGGCACAAAAGTTGTAGCCCTATGTCTTAGGGTACTATGTATAAAATTACGTGAAAATCCGAGGTGTGTAGAGGGTGATAGAGTCAAAATATAGAAGGACGTACTAATATAAGGAAAAAACTTGCGAAAATTGCCATCAAAAAGGGGAATTTTTTTTTAAATGTTGACTTAAGACTCCGTTTCGACTCCAATATATTCATTTACCCATGAGATCTCTTGGGGAAAAATATCGAACGAGTTGAACACGAGGGTAATACATTTCGGAGAAATTAGTGAAATCTCCAATTCACCAAAGGGGTACCCCTTTAAAAAATCTTCGATTTCTCCAATATGGATTGGAGCATTGTTTTGATCGTGAATACTAAAGAATATGCGAGGGTCATGGGCACAAAAGTTGTAGCCCTATGTCTTAGGGTACTATGTATAAAAGTACGTGCAAATCCGAGGTGTGTAGAGGGTGATACAGTCAAAATATAGAAGGACGTACTAATATAAGGAAAAAACTTGCGAAAATTGCCATCAAAAAGAGGAATTTTTTTTGAAATGTTGACTTAAGGCTCCGTTTCGACTCCAATATATTCATTTACCCATGAGATCTCTTGGGGAAAAATATCGAACGAGTTGAACACGAGGGTAATACATTTCGGAGAAATTAGTGAAATCTCCAATTCACCAAAGGGGTACCCCTTTCAGAAATCTTCGATTTCTCTAATATGGATTGGAGCATTGTTTTGATCGTGAATACTAAAGAATATGCGAGGGTCATGGGCACAAAAGTTGTAGCCCTATGTCTTAGGGTACTATGTATAAAATTACGTGCAAATCCGAGGTGTGTAGAGGGTGATAAAGTCAAAATATAGAAGGACGTACTAATATAAGGAAAAAACTTGCGAAAATTGCCATCAAAAAGAGGAATTTTTTTTGAAATGTTGACTTAAGGCTCCGTTTCCACTCCAATATATTCATTTACCCATGAGATCTCTTGGGGAAAAATATCGAACGAGTTGAACACGAGGGTAATACATTTCGGAGAAATTAGTGAAATCTCCAATTCACCAAAGGGGTACCCCTTTCAGAAATCTTCGATTTCTCTAATATGGATTGGAGCATTGTTTTGATCGTGAATAATAAAGAATATGCAAGGGTCATGGGCACAAAAGTTGTAGCCCTATGTCTTAGGGTACTATGTATAAAATTACGTGCAAATCCGAGGTGTGTAGAGGGTGATAGAGTCAAAATACTGAGAGATGTACGAATATAAGGAAAAAACTTGCGAAAATTGCCATCAAAAAGGGGGATTTTTTTTTAAATGTTGAATTAAGGCACCGTTTCGACTCCAATATATTCATTTACCCATGAGATCTCTTGGGGAAAAATATCGAACGAGTTGAACACGAGGGTAATACATTTCGGAGAAATTAGTGAAATCTCCAATTCACCAAAGGGGTACCCCTTTCAGAAATCTTCGATTTCTCTAATATGGATTGGAGCATTGTTTTGATCGTGAATAATAAAGAATATGCGAGGGTCATGGGCACAAAAGTTGTAGCCCTATGTCTTAGGGTACTATGTATAAAATTACGTGCAAATCCGAGGTGTGTAGAGGGTGATAGAGTCAAAATATAGAAGGACGTACTAATATAAGGAAAAAACTTGCGAAAATTGCCATCAAAAAGAGGAATTTTTTTTGAAATGTTGACTTAAGGCTCCGTTTCGACTCCAATATATTCATTTACCCATGAGATCTCTTGGGGAAAAATATCGAACGAGTTGAACATGAGGGTAATACATTTCGGAGAAATTAGTGAAATCTCCAATTCACCAAAGGGGTACCCCTTTCAGAAATCTTCGATTTCTCTAATATGGATTGGAGCATTGTTTTGATCGTGAATACTAAAGAATATGCGAGGGTCATGGGCACAAAAGTTGTAGCCCTATGTCTTAGGGTACTATGTATAAAATTACGTGCAAATCCGAGGTGTGTAGAGGGTGATAAAGTCAAAATATAGAAGGACGTACTAATATAAGGAAAAAACTTGCGAAAATTGCCATCAAAAAGAGGAATTTTTTTTGAAATGTTGACTTAAGGCTCCGTTTCGACTCCAATATATTCATTTACCCATGAGATCTCTTGGGGAAAAATATCGAACGAGTTGAACACGAGGGTAATACATTTCGGAGAAATTAGTGAAATCTCCAATTCACCAAAGGGGTACCCCTTTCAGAAATCTTCGATTTCTCTAATATGGATTGGAGCATTGTTTTGATCGTGAATACTAAAGAATATGCGAGGGTCATGGGCACAAAAGTTGTAGCCCTATGTCTTAGGGTACTATGTATAAAATTACGTGCAAATCCGAGGTGTGTAGAGGGTGATAAAGTCAAAATATAGAAGGACGTACTAATATAAGGAAAAAACTTGCGAAAATTGCCATCAAAAAGAGGAATTTTTTTTGAAATGTTGACTTAAGGCTCCGTTTCGACTCCAATATATTCATTTACCCATGAGATCTCTTGGGGAAAAATATCGAACGAGTTGAACACGAGGGTAATACATTTCGGAGAAATTAGTGAAATCTCCAATTCACCAAAGGGGTACCCCTTTCAGAAATCTTCGATTTCTCTAATATGGATTGGAGCATTGTTTTGATCGTGAATACTAAAGAATATGCGAGGGTCATGGGCACAAAAGTTGTAGCCCTATGTCTTAGGGTACTATGTATAAAATTACGTGCAAATCCGAGGTGTGTAGAGGGTGATAAAGTCAAAATATAGAAGGACGTACTAATATAAGGAAAAAACTTGCGAAAATTGCCATCAAAAAGAGGAATTTTTTTTGAAATGTTGACTTAAGGCTCCGTTTCCACTCCAATATATTCATTTACCCATGAGATCTCTTGGGGAAAAATATCGAACGAGTTGAACACGAGGGTAATACATTTCGGAGAAATTAGTGAAATCTCCAATTCACCAAAGGGGTACCCCTTTCAGAAATCTTCGATTTCTCTAATATGGATTGGAGCATTGTTTTGATCGTGAATACTAAAGAATATGCGAGGGTCATGGGCACAAAAGTTGTAGCCCTATGTCTTAGGGTACTATGTATAAAATTACGTGCAAATCCGAGGTGTGTAGAGGGTGATAAAGTCAAAATATAGAAGGACGTACTAATATAAGGAAAAAACTTGCGAAAATTGCCATCAAAAAGAGGAATTTTTTTTGAAATGTTGACTTAAGGCTCCGTTTCCACTCCAATATATTCATTTACCCATGAGATCTCTTGGGGAAAAATATCGAACGAGTTGAACACGAGGGTAATACATTTCGGAGAAATTAGTGAAATCTCCAATTCACCAAAGGGGTACCCCTTTCAGAAATCTTCGATTTCTCTAATATGGATTGGAGCATTGTTTTGATCGTGAATACTAAAGAATATGCGAGGGTCATGGGCACAAAAGTTGTAGCCCTATGTCTTAGGGTACTATGTATAAAATTACGTGCAAATCCGAGGTGTGTAGAGGGTGATAAAGTCAAAATATAGAAGGACGTACTAATATAAGGAAAAAACTTGCGAAAATTGCCATCAAAAAGAGGAATTTTTTTTGAAATGTTGACTTAAGGCTCCGTTTCGACTCCAATATATTCATTTACCCATGAGATCTCTTGGGGAAAAATATCGAACGAGTTGAACACGAGGGTAATACATTTCGGAGAAATTAGTGAAATCTCCAATTCACCAAAGGGGTACCCCTTTCAGAAATCTTCGATTTCTCTAATATGGATTGGAGCATTGTTTTGATCGTGAATACTAAAGAATATGCGAGGGTCATGGGCACAAAAGTTGTAGCCCTATGTCTTAGGGTACTATGTATAAAATTACGTGCAAATCCGAGGTGTGTAGAGGGTGATAAAGTCAAAATATAGAAGGACGTACTAATATAAGGAAAAAACTTGCGAAAATTGCCATCAAAAAGAGGAATTTTTTTTGAAATGTTGACTTAAGGCTCCGTTTCCACTCCAATATATTCATTTACCCATGAGATCTCTTGGGGAAAAATATCGAACGAGTTGAACACGAGGGTAATACATTTCGGAGAAATTAGTGAAATCTCCAATTCACCAAAGGGGTACCCCTTTCAGAAATCTTCGATTTCTCTAATATGGATTGGAGCATTGTTTTGATCGTGAATAATAAAGAATATGCAAGGGTCATGGGCACAAAAAATGTAGCCCTATGTCTTAGGGTACTATGTATAAAATTACGTGCAAATCCGAGGTGTGTAGAGGGTGATAGAGTCAAAATACTGAGAGATGTACGAATATAAGGAAAAAACTTGCGAAAATTGCCATCAAAAAGGGGGATTTTTTTTTAAATGTTGAATTAAGGCTCCGTTTCGACTCCAATATATTCATTTACCCATGAGATCTCTTGGGGAAAAATATCGAACGAGTTGAACACGAGGGTAATACATTTCGGAGAAATTAGTGAAATCTCCAATTCACCAAAGGGGTACCCCTTTCAGAAATCTTCGATTTCTCTAATATGGATTGGAGCATTGTTTTCATCGTGAATAATAAAGAATATGCGAGGGTCATGGGCACAAAAGTTGTAGCCCTATGTCTTAGGGTACTATGTATAAAATTACGTGCAAATCCGAGGTGTGTAGAGGGTGATAGAGTCAAAATATAGAAGGACGTACTAATATAAGGAAAAAACTTGCGAAAATTGCCATCAAAAAGAGGAATTTTTTTTGAAATGTTGACTTAAGGCTCCGTTTCGACTCCAATATATTCATTTACCCATGAGATCTCTTGGGGAAAAATATCGAACGAGTTGAACACGAGGGTAATACATTTCGGAGAAATTAGTGAAATCTCCAATTCACCAAAGGGGTACCCCTTTCAGAAATCTTCGATTTCTCTAATATGGATTGGAGCATTGTTTTGATCGTGAATACTAAAGAATATGCGAGGGTCATGGGCACAAAAGTTGTAGCCCTATGTCTTAGGGTACTATGTATAAAATTACGTGCAAATCCGAGGTGTGTAGAGGGTGATAAAGTCAAAATATAGAAGGACGTACTAATATAAGGAAAAAACTTGCGAAAATTGCCATCAAAAAGAGGAATTTTTTTTGAAATGTTGACTTAAGGCTCCGTTTCCACTCCAATATATTCATTTACCCATGAGATCTCTTGGGGAAAAATATCGAACGAGTTGAACACGAGGGTAATACATTTCGAAGAAATTAGTGAAATCTCCAATTCACCAAAGGGGTACCCCTTTCAGAAATCTTCGATTTCTCTAATATGGATTGGAGCATTGTTTTGATCGTGAATAATAAAGAATATGCAAGGGTCATGGGCACAAAAGTTGTAGCCCTATGTCTTAGGGTACTATGTATAAAATTACGTGCAAATCCGAGGTGTGTAGAGGGTGATAGAGTCAAAATACTGAGAGATGTACGAATATAAGGAAAAAACTTGCGAAAATTGCCATCAAAAAGGGGGATTTTTTTTTAAATGTTGAATTAAGGCACCGTTTCGACTCCAATATATTCATTTACCCATGAGATCTCTTGGGGAAAAATATCGAACGAGTTGAACACGAGGGTAATACATTTCGGAGAAATTAGTGAAATCTCCAATTCACCAAAGGGGTACCCCTTTCAGAAATCTTCGATTTCTCTAATATGGATTGGAGCATTGTTTTGATCGTGAATAATAAAGAATATGCGAGGGTCATGGGCACAAAAGTTGTAGCCCTATGTCTTAGGGTACTATGTATAAAATTACGTGCAAATCCGAGGTGTGTAGAGGGTGATAGAGTCAAAATATAGAAGGACGTACTAATATAAGGAAAAAACTTGCGAAAATTGCCATCAAAAAGAGGAATTTTTTTTGAAATGTTGACTTAAGGCTCCGTTTCGACTCCAATATATTCATTTACCCATGAGATCTCTTGGGGAAAAATATCGAACGAGTTGAACACGAGGGTAATACATTTCGGAGAAATTAGTGAAATCTCCAATTCACCAAAGGGGTACCCCTTTCAGAAATCTTCGATTTCTCTAATATGGATTGGAGCATTGTTTTGATCGTGAATACTAAAGAATATGCGAGGGTCATGGGCACAAAAGTTGTAGCCCTATGTCTTACGGTACTATGTATAAAATTACGTGCAAATCCGAGGTGTGTAGAGGGTGATAAAGTCAAAATATAGAAGGACGTACTAATATAAGGAAAAAACTTGCGAAAATTGCCATCAAAAAGAGGAATTTTTTTTGAAATGTTGACTTAAGGCTCCGTTTCCACTCCAATATATTCATTTACCCATGAGATCTCTTGGGGAAAAATATCGAACGAGTTGAACACGAGGGTAATACATTTCGGAGAAATTAGTGAAATCTCCAATTCACCAAAGGGGTACCCCTTTCAGAAATCTTCGATTTCTCTAATATGGATTGGAGCATTGTTTTGATCGTGAATAATAAAGAATATGCGAGGGTCATGGGCACAAAAGTTGTAGCCCTATGTCTTAGGGTACTATGTATAAAATTACGTGCAAATCCGAGGTGTGTAGAGGGTGATAGAGTCAAAATATAGAAGGACGTACTAATATAAGGAAAAAACTTGCGAAAATTGCCATCAAAAAGAGGAATTTTTTTTGAAATGTTGACTTAAGGCTCCGTTTCGACTCCAATATATTCATTTACCCATGAGATCTCTTGGGGAAAAATATCGAACGAGTTGAACACGAGGGTAATACATTTCGGAGAAATTAGTGAAATCTCCAATTCACCAAAGGGGTACCCCTTTCAGAAATCTTCGATTTCTCTAATATGGATTGGAGCATTGTTTTGATCGTGAATAATAAAGAATATGCGAGGGTCATGGGCACAAAAGTTGTAGCCCTATGTCTTAGGGTACTATGTATAAAATTACGTGAAAATCCGAGGTGTGTAGAGGGTGATAGAGTCAAAATATAGAAGGACGTACTAATATAAGGAAAAAACTTGCGAAAATTGCCATCAAAAAGGGGAATTTTTTTTTAAATGTTGACTTAAGGCTCCGTTTCGACTCCAATATATTCATTTACCCATGAGATCTCTTGGGGAAAAATATCGAACGAGTTGAACACGAGGGTAATACATTTCGGAGAAATTAGTGAAATCTCCAATTCACCAAAGGGGTACCCCTTTCAGAAATCTTCGATTTCTCTAATATGGATTGGAGCATTGTTTTGATCGTGAATAATAAAGAATATGCGAGGGTCATGGGCACAAAAGTTGTAGCCCTATGTCTTAGGGTACTATGTATAAAATTACGTGCAAATCCGAGGTGTGTAGAGGGTGATAGAGTCAAAATATAGAAGGACGTACTAATATAAGGAAAAAACTTGCGAAAATTGCCGTCAAAAAGAGGAATTTTTTTTGAAATGTTGACTTAAGGCTCCGTTTCCACTCCAATATATTCATTTACCCATGAGATCTCTTGGGGAAAAATATCGAACGAGTTGAACACGAGGGTAATACATTTCGGAGAAATTAGTGAAATCTCCAATTCACCAAAGGGGTACCCCTTTCAGAAATCTTCGATTTCTCTAATATGGATTGGAGCATTGTTTTGATCGTGAATAATAAAGAATATGCGAGGGTCATGGGCACAAAAGTTGTAGCCCTATGTCTTAGGGTACTATGTATAACATTACGTGAAAATCCGAGGTGTGTAGAGGGTGATAGAGTCAAAATATAGAAGGACGTACTAATATAAGGAAAAAACTTGCGAAAATTGCCATCAAAAAGGGGAATTTTTTTTTAAATGTTGACTTAAGGCTCCGTTTCGACTCCAATATATTCATTTACCCATGAGATCTCTTGGGGAAAAATATCGAACAAGTTGAACACGAGGGTAATACATTTCGGAGAAATTAGTGAAATCTCCAATTCACCAAAGGGGTACCCCTTTCAGAAATCTTCGATTTCTCTAATATGGATTGGAGCATTGTTTTTATCGTGAATACTAAAGAATATGCGAGGGTCATGGGCACAAAAGTTGTAGCCCCATGTCTTAGGGTACTATGTATAAAATTACGTGCAAATCCGAGGTGTGTAGAGGGTGATAAAGTCAAAATATAGAAGGACGTACTAATATAAGGAAAAAACTTGCGAAAATTGCCATCAAAAAGAGGAATTTTTTTTGAAATGTTGACTTAAGGCTCCGTTTCCACTACAATATATTCATTTACCCATGAGATCTCTTGGGGAAAAATATCGAACGAGGTGAACACGAGGGTAATACATTTCGGAGAAATTAGTGAAATCTCCAATTCACCAAAGGGGTACCCCTTTCAGAAATCTTCGATTTCTCTAATATGGATTGGAGCATTGTTTTGATCGTGAATACTAAAGAATATGCGAGGGTCATGGGCACAAAAGTTGTAGCCCTATGTCTTAGGGTACTATGTATAAAAGTACGTGCAAATCCGAGGTATGTAGAGGGTGATACAGTCAAAATATAGAAGGACGTACTAATATAAGGAAAAAACTTGCGAAAATTGCCATCAAAAAGAGGAATTTTTTTTGAAATGTTGACTTAAGGCTCCGTTTCCACTCCAATATATTCATTTACCCATGAGATCTCTTGGGGAAAAATATCGAACGAGTTGAACACGAGGGTAATACATTTCGGAGAAATTAGTGAAATCTCCAATTCACCAAAGGGGTACCCCTTTCAGAAATCTTCGATTTCTCTAATATGGATTGGAGCATTGTTTTGATCGTGAATAATAAAGAATATGCGAGGGTCATGGGCACAAAAGTTGTAGCCCTATGTCTTAGGGTACTATGTATAAAATTACGTGCAAATCCGAGGTGTGTAGAGGGTGATAGAGTCAAAATATAGAAGGACGTACTAATATAAGGAAAAAACTTGCGAAAATTGCCATCAAAAAGAGGAATTTTTTTTGAAATGTTGACTTAAGGCTCCGTTTCGACTCCAATATATTCATTTACCCATGAGATCTCTTGGGGAAAAATATCGAACGAGTTGAACACGAGGGTAATACATTTCGGAGAAATTAGTGAAATCTCCAATTCACCAAAGGGGTACCCCTTTCAGAAATCTTCGATTTCTCTAATATGGATTGGAGCATTGTTTTGATCGTGAATAATAAAGAATATGCGAGGGTCATGGGCACAAAAGTTGTAGCCCTATGTCTTAGGGTACTATGTATAAAATTACGTGCAAATCCGAGGTGTGTAGAGGGTGATAGAGTCAAAATATAGAAGGACGTACTAATATAAGGAAAAAACTTGCGAAAATTGCCGTCAAAAAGAGGAATTTTTTTTGAAATGTTGACTTAAGGCTCCGTTTCCACTCCAATATATTCATTTACCCATGAGATCTCTTGGGGAAAAATATCGAACGAGTTGAACACGAGGGTAATACATTTCGGAGAAATTAGTGAAATCTCCAATTCACCAAAGGGGTACCCCTTTCAGAAATCTTCGATTTCTCTAATATGGATTGGAGCATTGTTTTGATCGTGAATAATAAAGAATATGCGAGGGTCATGGGCACAAAAGTTGTAGCCCTATGTCTTAGGGTACTATGTATAACATTACGTGAAAATCCGAGGTGTGTAGAGGGTGATAGAGTCAAAATATAGAAGGACGTACTAATATAAGGAAAAAACTTGCGAAAATTGCCATCAAAAAGGGGAATTTTTTTTTAAATGTTGACTTAAGGCTCCGTTTCGACTCCAATATATTCATTTACCCATGAGATCTCTTGGGGAAAAATATCGAACGAGTTGAACACGAGGGTAATACATTTCGGAGAAATTAGTGAAATCTCCAATTCACCAAAGGGGTACCCCTTTCAGAAATCTTCGATTTCTCTAATATGGATTGGAGCATTGTTTTTATCGTGAATACTAAAGAATATGCGAGGGTCATGGGCACAAAAGTTGTAGCCCCATGTCTTAGGGTACTATGTATAAAATTACGTGCAAATCCGAGGTGTGTAGAGGGTGATAAAGTCAAAATATAGAAGGACGTACTAATATAAGGAAAAAACTTGCGAAAATTGCCATCAAAAAGAGGAATTTTTTTTGAAATGTTGACTTAAGGCTCCGTTTCCACTACAATATATTCATTTACCCATGAGATCTCTTGGGGAAAAATATCGAACGAGGTGAACACGAGGGTAATACATTTCGGAGAAATTAGTGAAATCTCCAATTCACCAAAGGGGTACCCCTTTCAGAAATCTTCGATTTCTCTAATATGGATTGGAGCATTGTTTTGATCGTGAATACTAAAGAATATGCGAGGGTCATGGGCACAAAAGTTGTAGCCCTATGTCTTAGGGTACTATGTATAAAAGTACGTGCAAATCCGAGGTATGTAGAGGGTGATACAGTCAAAATATAGAAGGACGTACTAATATAAGGAAAAAACTTGCGAAAATTGCCATCAAAAAGGGGAATTTTTTTTTAAATGTTGACTTAAGGCTCTGTTTCGACTCCAATATATTCATTTACCCATGAGATCTCTTGGGGAAAAATATCGAACGAGTTGAACACGAGGGTAATACATTTCGGAGAAATTAGTGAAATCTCCAATTCACCAAAGGGGTACCCCTTTCAGAAATCTTCGATTTCTCTAATATGGATTGGAGCATTGTTTTGATCGTGAATACTAAAGAATATGCGAGGGTCATGGGCACAAAAGTTGTAGCCCTATGTCTTAGGGTACTATGTATAAAATTACGTGCAAATCCGAGGTGTGTAGAGGGTGATAAAGTCAAAATATAGAAGGACGTACTAATATAAGGAAAAAACTTGCGAAAATTGCCATCAAAAAGAGGAATTTTTTTTGAAATGTTGACTTAAGGCTCCGTTTCCACTCCAATATATTCATTTACCCATGAGATCTCTTGGGGAAAAATATCGAACGAGTTGAACACGAGGGTAATACATTTCGGAGAAATTAGTGAAATCTCCAATTCACCAAAGGGGTACCCCTTTCAGAAATCTTCGATTTCTCTAATATGGATTGGAGCATTGTTTTGATCGTGAATAATAAAGAATATGCGAGGGTCATGGGCACAAAAGTTGTAGCCCTATGTCTTAGGGTACTATGTATAAAATTACGTGCAAATCCGAGGTGTGTAGAGGGTGATAGAGTCAAAATATAGAAGGACGTACTAATATAAGGAAAAAACTTGCGAAAATTGCCATCAAAAAGAGGAATTTTTTTTGAAATGTTGACTTAAGGCTCCGTTTCGACTCCAATATATTCATTTACCCATGAGATCTCTTGGGGAAAAATATCGAACGAGTTGAACACGAGGGTAATACATTTCGGAGAAATTAGTGAAATCTCCAATTCACCAAAGGGGTACCCCTTTCAGAAATCTTCGATTTCTCTAATATGGATTGGAGCATTGTTTTGATCGTGAATAATAAAGAATATGCGAGGGTCATGGGCACAAAAGTTGTAGCCCTATGTCTTAGGGTACTATGTATAAAATTACGTGCAAATCCGAGGTGTGTAGAGGGTGATAGAGTCAAAATATAGAAGGACGTACTAATATAAGGAAAAAACTTGCGAAAATTGCCGTCAAAAAGAGGAATTTTTTTTGAAATGTTGACTTAAGGCTCCGTTTCCACTCCAATATATTCATTTACCCATGAGATCTCTTGGGGAAAAATATCGAACGAGTTGAACACGAGGGTAATACATTTCGGAGAAATTAGTGAAATCTCCAATTCACCAAAGGGGTACCCCTTTCAGAAATCTTCGATTTCTCTAATATGGATTGGAGCATTGTTTTGATCGTGAATAATAAAGAATATGCGAGGGTCATGGGCACAAAAGTTGTAGCCCTATGTCTTAGGGTACTATGTATAACATTACGTGAAAATCCGAGGTGTGTAGAGGGTGATAGAGTCAAAATATAGAAGGACGTACTAATATAAGGAAAAAACTTGCGAAAATTGCCATCAAAAAGGGGAATTTTTTTTTAAATGTTGACTTAAGGCTCCGTTTCGACTCCAATATATTCATTTACCCATGAGATCTCTTGGGGAAAAATATCGAACGAGTTGAACACGAGGGTAATACATTTCGGAGAAATTAGTGAAATCTCCAATTCACCAAAGGGGTACCCCTTTCAGAAATCTTCGATTTCTCTAATATGGATTGGAGCATTGTTTTTATCGTGAATACTAAAGAATATGCGAGGGTCATGGGCACAAAAGTTGTAGCCCCATGTCTTAGGGTACTATGTATAAAATTACGTGCAAATCCGAGGTGTGTAGAGGGTGATAAAGTCAAAATATAGAAGGACGTACTAATATAAGGAAAAAACTTGCGAAAATTGCCATCAAAAAGAGGAATTTTTTTTGAAATGTTGACTTAAGGCTCCGTTTCGACTCCAATATATTCATTTACCCATGAGATCTCTTGGGGAAAAATATCGAACGAGTTGAACACGAGGGTAATACATTTCGGAGAAATTAGTGAAATCTCCAATTCACCAAAGGGGTACCCCTTTCAGAAATCTTCGATTTCTCTAATATGGATTGGAGCATTGTTTTGATCGTGAATAATAAAGAATATGCGAGGGTCATGGGCACAAAAGTTGTAGCCCTATGTCTTAGGGTACTATGTATAAAATTACGTGAAAATCCGAGGTGTGTAGAGGGTGATAGAGTCAAAATATAGAAGGACGTACTAATATAAGGAAAAAACTTGCGAAAATTGCCATCAAAAAGGGGAATTTTTTTTTAAATGTTGACTTAAGGCTCCGTTTCGACTCCAATATATTCATTTACCCATGAGATCTCTTGGGGAAAAATATCGAACGAGTTGAACACGAGGGTAATACATTTCGGAGAAATTAGTGAAATCTCCAATTCACCAAAGGGGTACCCCTTTCAGAAATCTTCGATTTCTCTAATATGGATTGGAGCATTGTTTTTATCGTGAATACTAAAGAATATGCGAGGGTCATGGGCACAAAAGTTGTAGCCCTATGTCTTAGGGTACTATGTATAAAATTACGTGCAAATCCGAGGTGTGTAGAGGGTGATAAAGTCAAAATATAGAAGGACGTACTAATATAAGGAAAAAACTTGCGAAAATTGCCATCAAAAAGAGGAATTTTTTTTGAAATGTTGACTTAAGGCTCCGTTTCCACTCCAATATATTCATTTACCCATGAGATCTCTTGGGGAAAAATATCGAACGAGTTGAACACGAGGGTAATACATTTCGGAGAAATTAGTGAAATCTCCAATTCACCAAAGGGGTACCCCTTTCAGAAATCTTCGATTTCTCTAATATGGATTGGAGCATTGTTTTGATCGTGAATACTAAAGAATATGCGAGGGTCATGGGCACAAAAGTTGTAGCCCTATGTCTTAGGGTACTATGTATAAAAGTACGTGCAAATCCGAGGTGTGTAGAGGGTGATACAGTCAAAATATAGAAGGACGTACTAATATAAGGAAAAAACTTGCGAAAATTGCCATCAAAAAGGGGAATTTTTTTTTAAATGTTGACTTAAGGCTACGTTTCGACTCCAATATATTCATTTACCCATGAGATCTCTTGGGGAAAAATATCGAACGAGTTGAACACGAGGGTAATACATTTCGGAGAAATTAGTGAAATCTCCAATTCACCAAAGGGGTACCCCTTTCAGAAATCTTCGATTTCTCTAATATGGATTGGAGCATTGTTTTGATCGTGAATAATAAAGAATATGCGAGGGTCATGGGCACAAAAGTTGTAGCCCTATGTCTTAGGGTACTATGTATAAAATTACGTGCAAATCCGAGGTGTGTAGAGGGTGATAGAGTCAAAATATAGAAGGACGTACTAATATAAGGAAAAAACTTGCGAAAATTGCCATCAAAAAGAGGAATTTTTTTTGAAATGTTGACTTAAGGCTCCGTTTCGACTCCAATATATTCATTTACCCATGAGATCTCTTGGGGAAAAATATCGAACGAGTTGAACACGAGGGTAATACATTTCGGAGAAATTAGTGAAATCTCCAATTCACCAAAGGGGTACCCCTTTCAGAAATCTTCGATTTCTCTAATATGGATTGGAGCATTGTTTTGATCGTGAATAATAAAGAATATGCGAGGGTCATGGGCACAAAAGTTGTAGCCCTATGTCTTAGGGTACTATGTATAAAATTACGTGCAAATCCGAGGTGTGTAGAGGGTGATAGAGTCAAAATATAGAAGGACGTACTAATATAAGGAAAAAACTTGCGAAAATTGCCGTCAAAAAGAGGAATTTTTTTTGAAATGTTGACTTAAGGCTCCGTTTCCACTCCAATATATTCATTTACCCATGAGATCTCTTGGGGAAAAATATCGAACGAGTTGAACACGAGGGTAATACATTTCGGAGAAATTAGTGAAATCTCCAATTCACCAAAGGGGTACCCCTTTCAGAAATCTTCGATTTCTCTAATATGGATTGGAGCATTGTTTTGATCGTGAATAATAAAGAATATGCGAGGGTCATGGGCACAAAAGTTGTAGCCCTATGTCTTAGGGTACTATGTATAACATTACGTGAAAATCCGAGGTGTGTAGAGGGTGATAGAGTCAAAATATAGAAGGACGTACTAATATAAGGAAAAAACTTGCGAAAATTGCCATCAAAAAGGGGAATTTTTTTTTAAATGTTGACTTAAGGCTCCGTTTCGACTCCAATATATTCATTTACCCATGAGATCTCTTGGGGAAAAATATCGAACGAGTTGAACACGAGGGTAATACATTTCGGAGAAATTAGTGAAATCTCCAATTCACCAAAGGGGTACCCCTTTCAGAAATCTTCGATTTCTCTAATATGGATTGGAGCATTGTTTTTATCGTGAATACTAAAGAATATGCGAGGGTCATGGGCACAAAAGTTGTAGCCCCATGTCTTAGGGTACTATGTATAAAATTACGTGCAAATCCGAGGTGTGTAGAGGGTGATAAAGTCAAAATATAGAAGGACGTACTAATATAAGGAAAAAACTTGCGAAAATTGCCATCAAAAAGAGGAATTTTTTTTGAAATGTTGACTTAAGGCTCCGTTTCCACTACAATATATTCATTTACCCATGAGATCTCTTGGGGAAAAATATCGAACGAGGTGAACACGAGGGTAATACATTTCGGAGAAATTAGTGAAATCTCCAATTCACCAAAGGGGTACCCCTTTCAGAAATCTTCGATTTCTCTAATATGGATTGGAGCATTGTTTTGATCGTGAATACTAAAGAATATGCGAGGGTCATGGGCACAAAAGTTGTAGCCCTATGTCTTAGGGTACTATGTATAAAAGTACGTGCAAATCCGAGGTATGTAGAGGGTGATACAGTCAAAATATAGAAGGACGTACTAATATAAGGAAAAAACTTGCGAAAATTGCCATCAAAAAGGGGAATTTTTTTTTAAATGTTGACTTAAGGCTCTGTTTCGACTCCAATATATTCATTTACCCATGAGATCTCTTGGGGAAAAATATCGAACGAGTTGAACACGAGGGTAATACATTTCGGAGAAATTAGTGAAATCTCCAATTCACCAAAGGGGTACCCCTTTCAGAAATCTTCGATTTCTCTAATATGGATTGGAGCATTGTTTTGATCGTGAATACTAAAGAATATGCGAGGGTCATGGGCACAAAAGTTGTAGCCCTATGTCTTAGGGTACTATGTATAAAATTACGTGCAAATCCGAGGTGTGTAGAGGGTGATAAAGTCAAAATATAGAAGGACGTACTAATATAAGGAAAAAACTTGCGAAAATTGCCATCAAAAAGAGGAATTTTTTTTGAAATGTTGACTTAAGGCTCCGTTTCCACTCCAATATATTCATTTACCCATGAGATCTCTTGGGGAAAAATATCGAACGAGTTGAACACGAGGGTAATACATTTCGGAGAAATTAGTGAAATCTCCAATTCACCAAAGGGGTACCCCTTTCAGAAATCTTCGATTTCTCTAATATGGATTGGAGCATTGTTTTGATCGTGAATAATAAAGAATATGCGAGGGTCATGGGCACAAAAGTTGTAGCCCTATGTCTTAGGGTACTATGTATAAAATTACGTGAAAATCCGAGGTGTGTAGAGGGTGATAGAGTCAAAATATAGAAGGACATACTAATATAAGGAAAAAACTTGCGAAAATTGCCATCAAAAAGGGGAATTTTTTTTTAAATGTTGACTTAAGGCTCCGTTTCGACTCCAATATATTCATTTACCCATGAGATCTCTTGGGGAAAAATATCGAACGAGTTTAACACGAGGGTAATACATTTCGGAGAAATTAGTGAAATCTCCAATTCACCAAAGGGGTACCCCTTTCAGAAATCTTCGATTTCTCTAATATGGATTGGAGCATTGTTTTGATCATGAATACTAAAGAATATGCGAGGGTCATGGGCACAAAAGTTGTAGCCCTATGTCTTAGGGTACTATGTATAAAAGTACGTGCAAATCCGAGGTGTGTAGAGGGTGATACAGTCAAAATATAGAAGGACGTACTAATATAAGGAAAAAACTTGCGAAAATTGCCATCAAAAAGGGGAATTTTTTTTTAAATGTTGACTTAAGGCTACGTTTCGACTCCAATATATTCATTTACCCATGAGATCTCTTGGGGAAAAATATCGAACGAGTTGAACACGAGGGTAATACATTTCGGAGAAATTAGTGAAATCTCCAATTCACCAAAGGGGTACCCCTTTCAGAAATCTTCGATTTCTCTAATATGGATTGGAGCATTGTTTTGATCGTGAATAATAAAGAATATGCGAGGGTCATGGGCACAAAAGTTGTAGCCCTATGTCTTAGGGTACTATGTATAAAATTACGTGAAAATCCGAGGTGTGTAGAGGGTGATAGAGTCAAAATATAGAAGGACGTACTAATATAAGGAAAAAACTTGCGAAAATTGCCATCAAAAAGAGGAATTTTTTTTGAAATGTTGACTTAAGGCTCCGTTTCGACTCCAATATATTCATTTACCCATGAGATCTCTTGGGGAAAAATATCGAACGAGTTGAACACGAGGGTAATACATTTCGGAGAAATTAGTGAAATCTCCAATTCACCAAAGGGGTACCCCTTTCAGAAATCTTCGATTTCTCTAATATGGATTGGAGCATTGTTTTGATCGTGAATACTAAAGAATATGCGAGGGTCATGGGCACAAAAGTTGTAGCCCTATGTCTTAGGGTACTATGTATAAAAGTACGTGCAAATCCGAGGTATGTAGAGGGTGATACAGTCAAAATATAGGAGGACGTACTAATATAAGGAAAAAACTTGCGAAAATTGCCATCAAAAAGGGGAATTTTTTTTTAAATGTTGACTTAAGGCTCCGTTTCGACTCCAATATATTCATTTACCCATGAGATCTCTTGGGGAAAAATATCGAACGAGTTGAACACGAGGGTAATACATTTCGGAGAAATTAGTGAAATCTCCAATTCACCAAAGGGGTACCCCTTTCAGAAATCTTCGATTTCTCTAATATGGATTGGAGCATTGTTTTGATCGTGAATAATAAAGAATATGCGAGGGTCATGGGCACAAAAGTTGTAGCCCTATGTCTTAGGGTACTATGTATAAAATTACGTGAAAATCCGAGGTGTGTAGAGGGTGATAGAGTCAAAATATAGAAGGACGTACTAATATAAGGAAAAAACTTGCGAAAATTGCCATCAAAAAGGGGAATTTTTTTTTAAATGTTGACTTAAGGCTCCGTTTCGACTCCAATATATTCATTTACCCATGAGATCTCTTGGGGAAAAATATCGAACGAGTTGAACACGAGGGTAATACATTTCGGAGAAATTAGTGAAATCTCCAATTCACCAAAGGGGTACCCCTTTCAGAAATCTTCGATTTCTCTAATATGGATTGGAGCATTGTTTTGATCGTGAATAATAAAGAATATGCGAGGGTCATGGGCACAAAAGTTGTAGCCCTATGTCTTAGGGTACTATGTATAAAATTACGTGAAAATCCGAGGTGTGTAGAGGGTGATAGAGTCAAAATATAGAAGGACGTACTAATATAAGGAAAAAACTTGCGAAAATTGCCATCAAAAAGGGGAATTTTTTTTTAAATGTTGACTTAAGGCTCCGTTTCGACTCCAATATATTCATTTACCCATGAGATCTCTTGGGGAAAAATATCGAACGAGTTGAACACGAGGGTAATACATTTCGGAGAAATTAGTGAAATCTCCAATTCACCAAAGGGGTACCCCTTTCAGAAATCTTCGATTTCTCTAATATGGATTGGAGCATTGTTTTTATCGTGAATACTAAAGAATATGCGAGGGTCATGGGCACAAAAGTTGTAGCCCTATGTCTTAGGGTACTATGTATAAAATTACGTGCAAATCCGAGGTGTGTAGAGGGTGATAAAGTCAAAATATAGAAGGACGTACTAATATAAGGAAAAAACTTGCGAAAATTGCCATCAAAAAGAGGAATTTTTTTTGAAATGTTGACTTAAGGCTCCGTTTCCACTCCAATATATTCATTTACCCATGAGATCTCTTGGGGAAAAATATCGAACGAGTTGAACACGAGGGTAATACATTTCGGAGAAATTAGTGAAATCTCCAATTCACCAAAGGGGTACCCCTTTCAGAAATCTTCGATTTCTCTAATATGGATTGGAGCATTGTTTTGATCGTGAATACTAAAGAATATGCGAGGGTCATGGGCACAAAAGTTGTAGCCCTATGTCTTAGGGTACTATGTATAAAAGTACGTGCAAATCCGAGGTATGTAGAGGGTGATACAGTCAAAATATAGAAGGACGTACTAATATAAGGAAAAAACTTGCGAAAATTGCCATCAAAAAGGGGAATTTTTTTTTAAATGTTGACTTAAGGCTCTGTTTCGACTCCAATATATTCATTTACCCATGAGATCTCTTGGGGAAAAATATCGAACGAGTTGAACACGAGGGTAATACATTTCGGAGAAATTAGTGAAATCTCCAATTCACCAAAGGGGTACCCCTTTCAGAAATCTTCGATTTCTCTAATATGGATTGGAGCATTGTTTTTATCGTGAATACTAAAGAATATGCGAGGGTCATGGGCACAAAAGTTGTAGCCCTATGTCTTAGGGTACTATGTATAAAATTACGTGCAAATCCGAGGTGTGTAGAGGGTGATAAAGTCAAAATATAGAAGGACGTACTAATATAAGGAAAAAACTTGCGAAAATTGCCATCAAAAAGAGGAATTTTTTTTGAAATGTTGACTTAAGGCTCCGTTTCCACTCCAATATATTCATTTACCCATGAGATCTCTTGGGGAAAAATATCAAACGAGTTGAACACGAGGGTAATACATTTCGGAGAAATTAGTGAAATCTCCAATTCACCAAAGGGGTACCCCTTTCAGAAATCTTCGATTTCTCTAATATGGATTGGAGCATTGTTTTGATCGTGAATACTAAAGAATATGCGAGGGTCATGGGCACAAAAGTTGTAGCCCTATGTCTTAGGGTACTATGTATAAAAGTACGTGCAAATCCGAGGTATGTAGAGGGTGATACAGTCAAAATATAGAAGGACGTACTAATATAAGGAAAAAACTTGCGAAAATTGCCATCAAAAAGGGGAATTTTTTTTTAAATGTTGACTTAAGGCTCTGTTTCGACTCCAATATATTCATTTACCCATGAGATCTCTTGGGGAAAAATATCGAACGAGTTGAACACGAGGGTAATACATTTCGGAGAAATTAGTGAAATCTCCAATTCACCAAAGGGGTACCCCTTTCAGAAATCTTCGATTTCTCTAATATGGATTGGAGCATTGTTTTGATCGTGAATAATAAAGAATATGCGAGGGTCATGGGCACAAAAGTTGTAGCCCTATGTCTTAGGGTACTATGTATAAAATTACGTGCAAATCCGAGGTGTGTAGAGGGTGATAGAGTCAAAATATAGAAGGACGTACTAATATAAGGAAAAAACTTGCGAAAATTGCCATCAAAAAGAGGAATTTTTTTTGAAATGTTGACTTAAGGCTCCGTTTCGACTCCAATATATTCATTTACCCATGAGATCTCTTGGGGAAAAATATCGAACGAGTTGAACACGAGGGTAATACATTTCGGAGAAATTAGTGAAATCTCCAATTCACCAAAGGGGTACCCCTTTCAGAAATCTTCGATTTCTCTAATATGGATTGGAGCATTGTTTTGATCGTGAATACTAAAGAATATGCGAGGGTCATGGGCACAAAAGTTGTAGCCCTATGTCTTAGGGTACTATGTATAAAAGTACGTGCAAATCCGAGGTATGTAGAGGGTGATACAGTCAAAATATAGAAGGACGTACTAATATAAGGAAAAAACTTGCGAAAATTGCCATCAAAAAGGGGAATTTTTTTTTAAATGTTGACTTAAGGCTCCGTTTCGACTCCAATATATTCATTTACCCATGAGATCTCTTGGGGAAAAATATCGAACGAGTTGAACACGAGGGTAATACATTTCGGAGAAATTAGTGAAATCTCCAATTCACCAAAGGGGTACCCCTTTCAGAAATCTTCGATTTCTCTAATATGGATTGGAGCATTGTTTTGATCGTGAATAATAAAGAATATGCGAGGGTCATGGGCACAAAAGTTGTAGCCCTATGTCTTAGGGTACTATGTATAAAATTACGTGAAAATCCGAGGTGTGTAGAGGGTGATAGAGTCAAAATATAGAAGGACGTACTAATATAAGGAAAAAACTTGCGAAAATTGCCATCAAAAAGGGGAATTTTTTTTTAAATGTTGACTTAAGGCTCCGTTTCGACTCCAATATATTCATTTACCCATGAGATCTCTTGGGGAAAAATATCGAACGAGTTGAACACGAGGGTAATACATTTCGGAGAAATTAGTGAAATCTCCAATTCACCAAAGGGGTACCCCTTTCAGAAATCTTCGATTTCTCTAATATGGATTGGAGCATTGTTTTGATCGTGAATAATAAAGAATATGCGAGGGTCATGGGCACAAAAGTTGTAGCCCTATGTCTTAGGGTACTATGTATAAAATTACGTGAAAATCCGAGGTGTGTAGAGGGTGATAGAGTCAAAATATAGAAGGACGTACTAATATAAGGAAAAAACTTGCGAAAATTGCCATCAAAAAGGGGAATTTTTTTTTAAATGTTGACTTAAGGCTCCGTTTCGACTCCAATATATTCATTTACCCATGAGATCTCTTGGGGAAAAATATCGAACGAGTTGAACACGAGGGTAATACATTTCGGAGAAATTAGTGAAATCTCCAATTCACCAAAGGGGTACCCCTTTCAGAAATCTTCGATTTCTCTAATATGGATTGGAGCATTGTTTTTATCGTGAATAATAAAGAATATGCGAGGGTCATGGGCACAAAAGTTGTAGCCCTATGTCTTAGGGTACTATGTATAAAATTACGTGCAAATCCGAGGTGTGTAGAGGGTGATAGAGTCAAAATATAGAAGGACGTACTAATATAAGGAAAAAACTTGCGAAAATTGCCATCAAAAAGGGGAATTTTTTTTTAAATGTTGACTTAAGGCTCCGTTTCGACTCCAATATATTCATTTACCCATGAGATCTCTTGGGGAAAAATATCGAACGAGTTGAACACGAGGGTAATACATTTCGGAGAAATTAGTGAAATCTCCAATTCACCAAAGGGGTACCCCTTTCAGAAATCTTCGATTTCTCTAATATGGATTGGAGCATTGTTTTGATCGTGAATAATAAAGAATATGCGAGGGTCATGGGCACAAAAGTTGTAGCCCTATGTCTTAGGGTACTATGTATAAAATTACGTGAAAATCCGAGGTGTGTAGAGGGTGATAGAGTCAAAATATAGAAGGACGTACTAATATAAGGAAAAAACTTGCGAAAATTGCCATCAAAAAGGGGAATTTTTTTTTAAATGTTGACTTAAGGCTCCGTTTCGACTCCAATATATTCATTTACCCATGAGATCTCTTGGGGAAAAATATCGAACGAGTTGAACACGAGGGTAATACATTTCGGAGAAATTAGTGAAATCTCCAATTCACCAAAGGGGTACCCCTTTCAGAAATCTTCGATTTCTCTAATATGGATTGGAGCATTGTTTTTATCGTGAATACTAAAGAATATGCGAGGGTCATGGGCACAAAAGTTGTAGCCCTATGTCTTAGGGTACTATGTATAAAATTACGTGCAAATCCGAGGTGTGTAGAGGGTGATAAAGTCAAAATATAGAAGGACGTACTAATATAAGGAAAAAACTTGCGAAAATTGCCATCAAAAAGAGGAATTTTTTTTGAAATGTTGACTTAAGGCTCCGTTTCCACTCCAATATATTCATTTACCCATGAGATCTCTTGGGGAAAAATATCGAACGAGTTGAACACGAGGGTAATACATTTCGAAGAAATTAGTGAAATCTCCAATTCACCAAAGGGGTACCCCTTTCAGAAATCTTCGATTTCTCTAATATGGATTGGAGCATTGTTTTGATCGTGAATAATAAAGAATATGCAAGGGTCATGGGCACAAAAGTTGTAGCCCTATGTCTTAGGGTACTATGTATAAAATTACGTGCAAATCCGAGGTGTGTAGAGGGTGATAGAGTCAAAATACTGAGAGATGTACGAATATAAGGAAAAAACTTGCGAAAATTGCCATCAAAAAGGGGGATTTTTTTTTAAATGTTGAATTAAGGCTCCGTTTCGACTCCAATATATTCATTTACCCATGAGATCTCTTGGGGAAAAATATCGAACGAGTTGAACACGAGGGTAATACATTTCGGAGAAATTAGTGAAATCTCCAATTCACCAAAGGGGTACCCCTTTCAGAAATCTTCGATTTCTCTAATATGGATTGGAGCATTGTTTTCATCGTGAATAATAAAGAATATGCGAGGGTCATGGGCACAAAAGTTGTAGCCCTATGTCTTAGGGTACTATGTATAAAATTACGTGCAAATCCGAGGTGTGTAGAGGGTGATAGAGTCAAAATATAGAAGGACGTACTAATATAAGGAAAAAACTTGCGAAAATTGCCATCAAAAAGAGGAATTTTTTTTGAAATGTTGACTTAAGGCTCCGTTTCGACTCCAATATATTCATTTACCCATGAGATCTCTTGGGGAAAAATATCGAACGAGTTGAACACGAGGGTAATACATTTCGGAGAAATTAGTGAAATCTCCAATTCACCAAAGGGGTACCCCTTTCAGAAATCTTCAATTTCTCTAATATGGATTGGAGCATTGTTTTGATCGTGAATAATAAAGAATATGCGAGGGTCATGGGCACAAAAGTTGTAGCCCTATGTCTTAGGGTACTATGTATAAAATTACGTGAAAATCCGAGGTGTGTAGAGGGTGATAGAGTCAAAATATAGAAGGACGTACTAATATAAGGAAAAAACTTGCGAAAATTGCCATCAAAAAGGGGAATTTTTTTTTAAATGTTGACTTAAGGCTCCGTTTCGACTCCAATATATTCATTTACCCATGAGATCTCTTGGGGAAAAATATCGAACGAGTTGAACACGAGGGTAATACATTTCGGAGAAATTAGTGAAATCTCCAATTCACCAAAGGGGTACCCCTTTCAGAAATCTTCGATTTCTCTAATATGGATTGGAGCATTGTTTTTATCGTGAATAATAAAGAATATGCGAGGGTCATGGGCACAAAAGTTGTAGCCCTATGTCTTAGGGTACTATGTATAAAATTACGTGCAAATCCGAGGTGTGTAGAGGGTGATAGAGTCAAAATATAGAAGGACGTACTAATATAAGGAAAAAACTTGCGAAAATTGCCATCAAAAAGGGGAATTTTTTTTTAAATGTTGACTTAAGGCTCCGTTTCGACTCCAATATATTCATTTACCCATGAGATCTCTTGGGGAAAAATATCGAACGAGTTGAACACGAGGGTAATACATTTCGGAGAAATTAGTGAAATCTCCAATTCACCAAAGGGGTACCCCTTTCAGAAATCTTCGATTTCTCTAATATGGATTGGAGCATTGTTTTGATCGTGAATAATAAAGAATATGCGAGGGTCATGGGCACAAAAGTTGTAGCCCTATGTCTTAGGGTACTATGTATAAAATTACGTGAAAATCCGAGGTGTGTAGAGGGTGATAGAGTCAAAATATAGAAGGACGTACTAATATAAGGAAAAAACTTGCGAAAATTGCCATCAAAAAGGGGAATTTTTTTTTAAATGTTGACTTAAGGCTCCGTTTCGACTCCAATATATTCATTTACCCATGAGATCTCTTGGGGAAAAATATCGAACGAGTTGAACACGAGGGTAATACATTTCGGAGAAATTAGTGAAATCTCCAATTCACCAAAGGGGTACCCCTTTCAGAAATCTTCGATTTCTCTAATATGGATTGGAGCATTGTTTTTATCGTGAATACTAAAGAATATGCGAGGGTCATGGGCACAAAAGTTGTAGCCCTATGTCTTAGGGTACTATGTATAAAATTACGTGCAAATCCGAGGTGTGTAGAGGGTGATAAAGTCAAAATATAGAAGGACGTACTAATATAAGGAAAAAACTTGCGAAAATTGCCATCAAAAAGAGGAATTTTTTTTGAAATGTTGACTTAAGGCTCCGTTTCCACTCCAATATATTCATTTACCCATGAGATCTCTTGGGGAAAAATATCGAACGAGTTGAACACGAGGGTAATACATTTCGAAGAAATTAGTGAAATCTCCAATTCACCAAAGGGGTACCCCTTTCAGAAATCTTCGATTTCTCTAATATGGATTGGAGCATTGTTTTGATCGTGAATAATAAAGAATATGCAAGGGTCATGGGCACAAAAGTTGTAGCCCTATGTCTTAGGGTACTATGTATAAAATTACGTGCAAATCCGAGGTGTGTAGAGGGTGATAGAGTCAAAATACTGAGAGATGTACGAATATAAGGAAAAAACTTGCGAAAATTGCCATCAAAAAGGGGGATTTTTTTTTAAATGTTGAATTAAGGCTCCGTTTCGACTCCAATATATTCATTTACCCATGAGATCTCTTGGGGAAAAATATCGAACGAGTTGAACACGAGGGTAATACATTTCGGAGAAATTAGTGAAATCTCCAATTCACCAAAGGGGTACCCCTTTCAGAAATCTTCGATTTCTCTAATATGGATTGGAGCATTGTTTTCATCGTGAATAATAAAGAATATGCGAGGGTCATGGGCACAAAAGTTGTAGCCCTATGTCTTAGGGTACTATGTATAAAATTACGTGCAAATCCGAGGTGTGTAGAGGGTGATAGAGTCAAAATATAGAAGGACGTACTAATATAAGGAAAAAACTTGCGAAAATTGCCATCAAAAAGAGGAATTTTTTTTGAAATGTTGACTTAAGGCTCCGTTTCGACTCCAATATATTCATTTACCCATGAGATCTCTTGGGGAAAAATATCGAACGAGTTGAACACGAGGGTAATACATTTCGGAGAAATTAGTGAAATCTCCAATTCACCAAAGGGGTACCCCTTTCAGAAATCTTCGATTTCTCTAATATGGATTGGAGCATTGTTTTGATCGTGAATACTAAAGAATATGCGAGGGTCATGGGCACAAAAGTTGTAGCCCTATGTCTTAGGGTACTATGTATAAAATTACGTGCAAATCCGAGGTGTGTAGAGGGTGATAAAGTCAAAATATAGAAGGACGTACTAATATAAGGAAAAAACTTGCGAAAATTGCCATCAAAAAGAGGAATTTTTTTTGAAATGTTGACTTAAGGCTCCGTTTCCACTCCAATATATTCATTTACCCATGAGATCTCTTGGGGAAAAATATCGAACGAGTTGAACACGAGGGTAATACATTTCGAAGAAATTAGTGAAATCTCCAATTCACCAAAGGGGTACCCCTTTCAGAAATCTTCGATTTCTCTAATATGGATTGGAGCATTGTTTTGATCGTGAATAATAAAGAATATGCAAGGGTCATGGGCACAAAAGTTGTAGCCCTATGTCTTAGGGTACTATGTATAAAATTACGTGCAAATCCGAGGTGTGTAGAGGGTGATAGAGTCAAAATACTGAGAGATGTACGAATATAAGGAAAAAACTTGCGAAAATTGCCATCAAAAAGGGGGATTTTTTTTTAAATGTTGAATTAAGGCACCGTTTCGACTCCAATATATTCATTTACCCATGAGATCTCTTGGGGAAAAATATCGAACGAGTTGAACACGAGGGTAATACATTTCGGAGAAATTAGTGAAATCTCCAATTCACCAAAGGGGTACCCCTTTCAGAAATCTTCGATTTCTCTAATATGGATTGGAGCATTGTTTTGATCGTGAATAATAAAGAATATGCGAGGGTCATGGGCACAAAAGTTGTAGCCCTATGTCTTAGGGTACTATGTATAAAATTACGTGCAAATCCGAGGTGTGTAGAGGGTGATAGAGTCAAAATATAGAAGGACGTACTAATATAAGGAAAAAACTTGCGAAAATTGCCATCAAAAAGAGGAATTTTTTTTGAAATGTTGACTTAAGGCTCCGTTTCGACTCCAATATATTCATTTACCCATGAGATCTCTTGGGGAAAAATATCGAACGAGTTGAACACGAGGGTAATACATTTCGGAGAAATTAGTGAAATCTCCAATTCACCAAAGGGGTACCCCTTTCAGAAATCTTCGATTTCTCTAATATGGATTGGAGCATTGTTTTGATCGTGAATACTAAAGAATATGCGAGGGTCATGGGCACAAAAGTTGTAGCCCTATGTCTTACGGTACTATGTATAAAATTACGTGCAAATCCGAGGTGTGTAGAGGGTGATAAAGTCAAAATATAGAAGGACGTACTAATATAAGGAAAAAACTTGCGAAAATTGCCATCAAAAAGAGGAATTTTTTTTGAAATGTTGACTTAAGGCTCCGTTTCCACTCCAATATATTCATTTACCCATGAGATCTCTTGGGGAAAAATATCGAACGAGTTGAACACGAGGGTAATACATTTCGGAGAAATTAGTGAAATCTCCAATTCACCAAAGGGGTACCCCTTTCAGAAATCTTCGATTTCTCTAATATGGATTGGAGCATTGTTTTGATCGTGAATAATAAAGAATATGCGAGGGTCATGGGCACAAAAGTTGTAGCCCTATGTCTTAGGGTACTATGTATAAAATTACGTGCAAATCCGAGGTGTGTAGAGGGTGATAGAGTCAAAATATAGAAGGACGTACTAATATAAGGAAAAAACTTGCGAAAATTGCCATCAAAAAGGGGAATTTTTTTTTAAATGTTGACTTAAGGCTCCGTTTCGACTCCAATATATTCATTTACCCATGAGATCTCTTGGGGAAAAATATCGAACGAGTTGAACACGAGGGTAATACATTTCGGAGAAATTAGTGAAATCTCCAATTCACCAAAGGGGTACCCCTTTCAGAAATCTTCGATTTCTCTAATATGGATTGGAGCATTGTTTTGATCGTGAATAATAAAGAATATGCGAGGGTCATGGGCACAAAAGTTGTAGCCCTATGTCTTAGGGTACTATGTATAAAATTACGTGCAAATCCGAGGTGTGTAGAGGGTGATAGAGTCAAAATATAGAAGGACGTACTAATATAAGGAAAAAACTTGCGAAAATTGCCGTCAAAAAGAGGAATTTTTTTTGAAATGTTGACTTAAGGCTCCGTTTCCACTCCAATATATTCATTTACCCATGAGATCTCTTGGGGAAAAATATCGAACGAGTTGAACACGAGGGTAATACATTTCGGAGAAATTAGTGAAATCTCCAATTCACCAAAGGGGTACCCCTTTCAGAAATCTTCGATTTCTCTAATATGGATTGGAGCATTGTTTTGATCGTGAATAATAAAGAATATGCGAGGGTCATGGGCACAAAAGTTGTAGCCCTATGTCTTAGGGTACTATGTATAACATTACGTGAAAATCCGAGGTGTGTAGAGGGTGATAGAGTCAAAATATAGAAGGACGTACTAATATAAGGAAAAAACTTGCGAAAATTGCCATCAAAAAGGGGAATTTTTTTTTAAATGTTGACTTAAGGCTCCGTTTCGACTCCAATATATTCATTTACCCATGAGATCTCTTGGGGAAAAATATCGAACGAGTTGAACACGAGGGTAATACATTTCGGAGAAATTAGTGAAATCTCCAATTCACCAAAGGGGTACCCCTTTCAGAAATCTTCGATTTCTCTAATATGGATTGGAGCATTGTTTTTATCGTGAATACTAAAGAATATGCGAGGGTCATGGGCACAAAAGTTGTAGCCCCATGTCTTAGGGTACTATGTATAAAATTACGTGCAAATCCGAGGTGTGTAGAGGGTGATAAAGTCAAAATATAGAAGGACGTACTAATATAAGGAAAAAACTTGCGAAAATTGCCATCAAAAAGAGGAATTTTTTTTGAAATGTTGACTTAAGGCTCCGTTTCCACTACAATATATTCATTTACCCATGAGATCTCTTGGGGAAAAATATCGAACGAGGTGAACACGAGGGTAATACATTTCGGAGAAATTAGTGAAATCTCCAATTCACCAAAGGGGTACCCCTTTCAGAAATCTTCGATTTCTCTAATATGGATTGGAGCATTGTTTTGATCGTGAATACTAAAGAATATGCGAGGGTCATGGGCACAAAAGTTGTAGCCCTATGTCTTAGGGTACTATGTATAAAATTACGTGCAAATCCGAGGTGTGTAGAGGGTGATAAAGTCAAAATATAGAAGGACGTACTAATATAAGGAAAAAACTTGCGAAAATTGCCATCAAAAAGAGGAATTTTTTTTGAAATGTTGACTTAAGGCTCCGTTTCCACTCCAATATATTCATTTACCCATGAGATCTCTTGGGGAAAAATATCGAACGAGTTGAACACGAGGGTAATACATTTCGGAGAAATTAGTGAAATCTCCAATTCACCAAAGGGGTACCCCTTTCAGAAATCTTCGATTTCTCTAATATGGATTGGAGCATTGTTTTGATCGTGAATAATAAAGAATATGCGAGGGTCATGGGCACAAAAGTTGTAGCCCTATGTCTTAGGGTACTATGTATAAAATTACGTGAAAATCCGAGGTGTGTAGAGGGTGATAGAGTCAAAATATAGAAGGACATACTAATATAAGGAAAAAACTTGCGAAAATTGCCATCAAAAAGGGGAATTTTTTTTTAAATGTTGACTTAAGGCTCCGTTTCGACTCCAATATATTCATTTACCCATGAGATCTCTTGGGGAAAAATATCGAACGAGTTTAACACGAGGGTAATACATTTCGGAGAAATTAGTGAAATCTCCAATTCACCAAAGGGGTACCCCTTTCAGAAATCTTCGATTTCTCTAATATGGATTGGAGCATTGTTTTGATCATGAATACTAAAGAATATGCGAGGGTCATGGGCACAAAAGTTGTAGCCCTATGTCTTAGGGTACTATGTATAAAAGTACGTGCAAATCCGAGGTGTGTAGAGGGTGATACAGTCAAAATATAGAAGGACGTACTAATATAAGGAAAAAACTTGCGAAAATTGCCATCAAAAAGGGGAATTTTTTTTTAAATGTTGACTTAAGGCTACGTTTCGACTCCAATATATTCATTTACCCATGAGATCTCTTGGGGAAAAATATCGAACGAGTTGAACACGAGGGTAATACATTTCGGAGAAATTAGTGAAATCTCCAATTCACCAAAGGGGTACCCCTTTCAGAAATCTTCGATTTCTCTAATATGGATTGGAGCATTGTTTTGATCGTGAATAATAAAGAATATGCGAGGGTCATGGGCACAAAAGTTGTAGCCCTATGTCTTAGGGTACTATGTATAAAATTACGTGCAAATCCGAGGTGTGTAGAGGGTGATAGAGTCAAAATATAGAAGGACGTACTAATATAAGGAAAAAACTTGCGAAAATTGCCATCAAAAAGAGGAATTTTTTTTGAAATGTTGACTTAAGGCTCCGTTTCGACTCCAATATATTCATTTACCCATGAGATCTCTTGGGGAAAAATATCGAACGAGTTGAACACGAGGGTAATACATTTCGGAGAAATTAGTGAAATCTCCAATTCACCAAAGGGGTACCCCTTTCAGAAATCTTCGATTTCTCTAATATGGATTGGAGCATTGTTTTGATCGTGAATACTAAAGAATATGCGAGGGTCATGGGCACAAAAGTTGTAGCCCTATGTCTTAGGGTACTATGTATAAAAGTACGTGCAAATCCGAGGTATGTAGAGGGTGATACAGTCAAAATATAGAAGGACGTACTAATATAAGGAAAAAACTTGCGAAAATTGCCATCAAAAAGGGGAATTTTTTTTTAAATGTTGACTTAAGGCTCCGTTTCGACTCCAATATATTCATTTACCCATGAGATCTCTTGGGGAAAAATATCGAACGAGTTGAACACGAGGGTAATACATTTCGGAGAAATTAGTGAAATCTCCAATTCACCAAAGGGGTACCCCTTTCAGAAATCTTCGATTTCTCTAATATGGATTGGAGCATTGTTTTGATCGTGAATAATAAAGAATATGCGAGGGTCATGGGCACAAAAGTTGTAGCCCTATGTCTTAGGGTACTATGTATAAAATTACGTGCAAATCCGAGGTGTGTAGAGGGTGATAGAGTCAAAATATAGAAGGACGTACTAATATAAGGAAAAAACTTGCGAAAATTGCCGTCAAAAAGAGGAATTTTTTTTGAAATGTTGACTTAAGGCTCCGTTTCCACTCCAATATATTCATTTACCCATGAGATCTCTTGGGGAAAAATATCGAACGAGTTGAACACGAGGGTAATACATTTCGGAGAAATTAGTGAAATCTCCAATTCACCAAAGGGGTACCCCTTTCAGAAATCTTCGATTTCTCTAATATGGATTGGAGCATTGTTTTGATCGTGAATAATAAAGAATATGCGAGGGTCATGGGCACAAAAGTTGTAGCCCTATGTCTTAGGGTACTATGTATAACATTACGTGAAAATCCGAGGTGTGTAGAGGGTGATAGAGTCAAAATATAGAAGGACGTACTAATATAAGGAAAAAACTTGCGAAAATTGCCATCAAAAAGGGGAATTTTTTTTTAAATGTTGACTTAAGGCTCCGTTTCGACTCCAATATATTCATTTACCCATGAGATCTCTTGGGGAAAAATATCGAACGAGTTGAACACGAGGGTAATACATTTCGGAGAAATTAGTGAAATCTCCAATTCACCAAAGGGGTACCCCTTTCAGAAATCTTCGATTTCTCTAATATGGATTGGAGCATTGTTTTTATCGTGAATACTAAAGAATATGCGAGGGTCATGGGCACAAAAGTTGTAGCCCCATGTCTTAGGGTACTATGTATAAAATTACGTGCAAATCCGAGGTGTGTAGAGGGTGATAAAGTCAAAATATAGAAGGACGTACTAATATAAGGAAAAAACTTGCGAAAATTGCCATCAAAAAGAGGAATTTTTTTTGAAATGTTGACTTAAGGCTCCGTTTCCACTACAATATATTCATTTACCCATGAGATCTCTTGGGGAAAAATATCGAACGAGGTGAACACGAGGGTAATACATTTCGGAGAAATTAGTGAAATCTCCAATTCACCAAAGGGGTACCCCTTTCAGAAATCTTCGATTTCTCTAATATGGATTGGAGCATTGTTTTGATCGTGAATACTAAAGAATATGCGAGGGTCATGGGCACAAAAGTTGTAGCCCCATGTCTTAGGGTACTATGTATAAAATTACGTGCAAATCCGAGGTGTGTAGAGGGTGATAAAGTCAAAATATAGAAGGACGTACTAATATAAGGAAAAAACTTGCGAAAATTGCCATCAAAAAGAGGAATTTTTTTTGAAATGTTGACTTAAGGCTCCGTTTCCACTACAATATATTCATTTACCCATGAGATCTCTTGGGGAAAAATATCGAACGAGGTGAACACGAGGGTAATACATTTCGGAGAAATTAGTGAAATCTCCAATTCACCAAAGGGGTACCCCTTTCAGAAATCTTCGATTTCTCTAATATGGATTGGAGCATTGTTTTGATCGTGAATACTAAAGAATATGCGAGGGTCATGGGCACAAAAGTTGTAGCCCTATGTCTTAGGGTACTATGTATAAAATTACGTGCAAATCCGAGGTGTGTAGAGGGTGATAAAGTCAAAATATAGAAGGACGTACTAATATAAGGAAAAAACTTGCGAAAATTGCCATCAAAAAGAGGAATTTTTTTTGAAATGTTGACTTAAGGCTCCGTTTCCACTCCAATATATTCATTTACCCATGAGATCTCTTGGGGAAAAATATCGAACGAGTTGAACACGAGGGTAATACATTTCGGAGAAATTAGTGAAATCTCCAATTCACCAAAGGGGTACCCCTTTCAGAAATCTTCGATTTCTCTAATATGGATTGGAGCATTGTTTTGATCGTGAATAATAAAGAATATGCGAGGGTCATGGGCACAAAAGTTGTAGCCCTATGTCTTAGGGTACTATGTATAAAATTACGTGAAAATCCGAGGTGTGTAGAGGGTGATAGAGTCAAAATATAGAAGGACATACTAATATAAGGAAAAAACTTGCGAAAATTGCCATCAAAAAGGGGAATTTTTTTTTAAATGTTGACTTAAGGCTCCGTTTCGACTCCAATATATTCATTTACCCATGAGATCTCTTGGGGAAAAATATCGAACGAGTTTAACACGAGGGTAATACATTTCGGAGAAATTAGTGAAATCTCCAATTCACCAAAGGGGTACCCCTTTCAGAAATCTTCGATTTCTCTAATATGGATTGGAGCATTGTTTTGATCATGAATACTAAAGAATATGCGAGGGTCATGGGCACAAAAGTTGTAGCCCTATGTCTTAGGGTACTATGTATAAAAGTACGTGCAAATCCGAGGTATGTAGAGGGTGATACAGTCAAAATATAGAAGGACGTACTAATATAAGGAAAAAACTTGCGAAAATTGCCATCAAAAAGGGGAATTTTTTTTTAAATGTTGACTTAAGGCTCCGTTTCGACTCCAATATATTCATTTACCCATGAGATCTCTTGGGGAAAAATATCGAACGAGTTGAACACGAGGGTAATACATTTCGGAGAAATTAGTGAAATCTCCAATTCACCAAAGGGGTACCCCTTTCAGAAATCTTCGATTTCTCTAATATGGATTGGAGCATTGTTTTGATCGTGAATAATAAAGAATATGCGAGGGTCATGGGCACAAAAGTTGTAGCCCTATGTCTTAGGGTACTATGTATAAAATTACGTGAAAATCCGAGGTGTGTAGAGGGTGATAGAGTCAAAATATAGAAGGACGTACTAATATAAGGAAAAAACTTGCGAAAATTGCCATCAAAAAGGGGAATTTTTTTTTAAATGTTGACTTAAGGCTCCGTTTCGACTCCAATATATTCATTTACCCATGAGATCTCTTGGGGAAAAATATCGAACGAGTTGAACACGAGGGTAATACATTTCGGAGAAATTAGTGAAATCTCCAATTCACCAAAGGGGTACCCCTTTCAGAAATCTTCGATTTCTCTAATATGGATTGGAGCATTGTTTTGATCGTGAATAATAAAGAATATGCGAGGGTCATGGGCACAAAAGTTGTAGCCCTATGTCTTAGGGTACTATGTATAAAATTACGTGAAAATCCGAGGTGTGTAGAGGGTGATAGAGTCAAAATATAGAAGGACGTACTAATATAAGGAAAAAACTTGCGAAAATTGCCATCAAAAAGGGGAATTTTTTTTTAAATGTTGACTTAAGGCTCCGTTTCGACTCCAATATATTCATTTACCCATGAGATCTCTTGGGGAAAAATATCGAACGAGTTTAACACGAGGGTAATACATTTCGGAGAAATTAGTGAAATCTCCAATTCACCAAAGGGGTACCCCTTTCAGAAATCTTCGATTTCTCTAATATGGATTGGAGCATTGTTTTGATCATGAATACTAAAGAATATGCGAGGGTCATGGGCACAAAAGTTGTAGCCCTATGTCTTAGGGTACTATGTATAAAAGTACGTGCAAATCCGAGGTGTGTAGAGGGTGATACAGTCAAAATATAGAAGGACGTACTAATATAAGGAAAAAACTTGCGAAAATTGCCATCAAAAAGGGGAATTTTTTTTTAAATGTTGACTTAAGGCTACGTTTCGACTCCAATATATTCATTTACCCATGAGATCTCTTGGGGAAAAATATCGAACGAGTTGAACACGAGGGTAATACATTTCGGAGAAATTAGTGAAATCTCCAATTCACCAAAGGGGTACCCCTTTCAGAAATCTTCGATTTCTCTAATATGGATTGGAGCATTGTTTTGATCGTGAATAATAAAGAATATGCGAGGGTCATGGGCACAAAAGTTGTAGCCCTATGTCTTAGGGTACTATGTATAAAATTACGTGCAAATCCGAGGTGTGTAGAGGGTGATAGAGTCAAAATATAGAAGGACGTACTAATATAAGGAAAAAACTTGCGAAAATTGCCATCAAAAAGAGGAATTTTTTTTGAAATGTTGACTTAAGGCTCCGTTTCGACTCCAATATATTCATTTACCCATGAGATCTCTTGGGGAAAAATATCGAACGAGTTGAACACGAGGGTAATACATTTCGGAGAAATTAGTGAAATCTCCAATTCACCAAAGGGGTACCCCTTTCAGAAATCTTCGATTTCTCTAATATGGATTGGAGCATTGTTTTGATCGTGAATACTAAAGAATATGCGAGGGTCATGGGCACAAAAGTTGTAGCCCTATGTCTTAGGGTACTATGTATAAAAGTACGTGCAAATCCGAGGTATGTAGAGGGTGATACAGTCAAAATATAGAAGGACGTACTAATATAAGGAAAAAACTTGCGAAAATTGCCATCAAAAAGGGGAATTTTTTTTTAAATGTTGACTTAAGGCTCCGTTTCGACTCCAATATATTCATTTACCCATGAGATCTCTTGGGGAAAAATATCGAACGAGTTGAACACGAGGGTAATACATTTCGGAGAAATTAGTGAAATCTCCAATTCACCAAAGGGGTACCCCTTTCAGAAATCTTCGATTTCTCTAATATGGATTGGAGCATTGTTTTGATCGTGAATAATAAAGAATATGCGAGGGTCATGGGCACAAAAGTTGTAGCCCTATGTCTTAGGGTACTATGTATAAAATTACGTGAAAATCCGAGGTGTGTAGAGGGTGATAGAGTCAAAATATAGAAGGACGTACTAATATAAGGAAAAAACTTGCGAAAATTGCCATCAAAAAGGGGAATTTTTTTTTAAATGTTGACTTAAGGCTCCGTTTCGACTCCAATATATTCATTTACCCATGAGATCTCTTGGGGAAAAATATCGAACGAGTTGAACACGAGGGTAATACATTTCGGAGAAATTAGTGAAATCTCCAATTCACCAAAGGGGTACCCCTTTCAGAAATCTTCGATTTCTCTAATATGGATTGGAGCATTGTTTTGATCGTGAATAATAAAGAATATGCGAGGGTCATGGGCACAAAAGTTGTAGCCCTATGTCTTAGGGTACTATGTATAAAATTACGTGAAAATCCGAGGTGTGTAGAGGGTGATAGAGTCAAAATATAGAAGGACGTACTAATATAAGGAAAAAACTTGCGAAAATTGCCATCAAAAAGGGGAATTTTTTTTTAAATGTTGACTTAAGGCTCCGTTTCGACTCCAATATATTCATTTACCCATGAGATCTCTTGGGGAAAAATATCGAACGAGTTGAACACGAGGGTAATACATTTCGGAGAAATTAGTGAAATCTCCAATTCACCAAAGGGGTACCCCTTTCAGAAATCTTCGATTTCTCTAATATGGATTGGAGCATTGTTTTTATCGTGAATACTAAAGAATATGCGAGGGTCATGGGCACAAAAGTTGTAGCCCTATGTCTTAGGGTACTATGTATAAAATTACGTGCAAATCCGAGGTGTGTAGAGGGTGATAAAGTCAAAATATAGAAGGACGTACTAATATAAGGAAAAAACTTGCGAAAATTGCCATCAAAAAGAGGAATTTTTTTTGAAATGTTGACTTAAGGCTCCGTTTCCACTCCAATATATTCATTTACCCATGAGATCTCTTGGGGAAAAATATCGAACGAGTTGAACACGAGGGTAATACATTTCGGAGAAATTAGTGAAATCTCCAATTCACCAAAGGGGTACCCCTTTCAGAAATCTTCGATTTCTCTAATATGGATTGGAGCATTGTTTTGATCGTGAATAATAAAGAATATGCGAGGGTCATGGGCACAAAAGTTGTAGCCCTATGTCTTAGGGTACTATGTATAAAATTACGTGAAAATCCGAGGTGTGTAGAGGGTGATAGAGTCAAAATATAGAAGGACGTACTAATATAAGGAAAAAACTTGCGAAAATTGCCATCAAAAAGGGGAATTTTTTTTTAAATGTTGACTTAAGGCTCCGTTTCGACTCCAATATATTCATTTACCCATGAGATCTCTTGGGGAAAAATATCGAACGAGTTGAACACGAGGGTAATACATTTCGGAGAAATTAGTGAAATCTCCAATTCACCAAAGGGGTACCCCTTTCAGAAATCTTCGATTTCTCTAATATGGATTGGAGCATTGTTTTTATCGTGAATACTAAAGAATATGCGAGGGTCATGGGCACAAAAGTTGTAGCCCTATGTCTTAGGGTACTATGTATAAAATTACGTGCAAATCCGAGGTGTGTAGAGGGTGATAAAGTCAAAATATAGAAGGACGTACTAATATAAGGAAAAAACTTGCGAAAATTGCCATCAAAAAGAGGAATTTTTTTTGAAATGTTGACTTAAGGCTCCGTTTCCACTCCAATATATTCATTTACCCATGAGATCTCTTGGGGAAAAATATCGAACGAGTTGAACACGAGGGTAATACATTTCGGAGAAATTAGTGAAATCTCCAATTCACCAAAGGGGTACCCCTTTCAGAAATCTTCGATTTCTCTAATATGGATTGGAGCATTGTTTTGATCGTGAATACTAAAGAATATGCGAGGGTCATGGGCACAAAAGTTGTAGCCCTATGTCTTAGGGTACTATGTATAAAAGTACGTGCAAATCCGAGGTATGTAGAGGGTGATAGAGTCAAAATATAGAAGGACGTACTAATATAAGGAAAAAACTTGCGAAAATTGCCATCAAAAAGGGGAATTTTTTTTTAAATGTTGACTTAAGGCTCCGTTTCGACTCCAATATATTCATTTACCCATGAGATCTCTTGGGGAAAAATATCGAACGAGTTGAACACGAGGGTAATACATTTCGGAGAAATTAGTGAAATCTCCAATTCACCAAAGGGGTACCCCTTTCAGAAATCTTCGATTTCTCTAATATGGATTGGAGCATTGTTTTGATCGTGAATAATAAAGAATATGCGAGGGTCATGGGCACAAAAGTTGTAGCCCTATGTCTTAGGGTACTATGTATAAAATTACGTGAAAATCCGAGGTGTGTAGAGGGTGATAGAGTCAAAATATAGAAGGACGTACTAATATAAGGAAAAAACTTGCGAAAATTGCCATCAAAAAGGGGAATTTTTTTTTAAATGTTGACTTAAGGCTCCGTTTCGACTCCAATATATTCATTTACCCATGAGATCTCTTGGGGAAAAATATCGAACGAGTTGAACACGAGGGTAATACATTTCGGAGAAATTAGTGAAATCTCCAATTCACCAAAGGGGTACCCCTTTCAGAAATCTTCGATTTCTCTAATATGGATTGGAGCATTGTTTTGATCGTGAATAATAAAGAATATGCGAGGGTCATGGGCACAAAAGTTGTAGCCCTATGTCTTAGGGTACTATGTATAAAATTACGTGAAAATCCGAGGTGTGTAGAGGGTGATAGAGTCAAAATATAGAAGGACGTACTAATATAAGGAAAAAACTTGCGAAAATTGCCATCAAAAAGGGGAATTTTTTTTTAAATGTTGACTTAAGGCTCCGTTTCGACTCCAATATATTCATTTACCCATGAGATCTCTTGGGGAAAAATATCGAACGAGTTGAACACGAGGGTAATACATTTCGGAGAAATTAGTGAAATCTCCAATTCACCAAAGGGGTACCCCTTTCAGAAATCTTCGATTTCTCTAATATGGATTGGAGCATTGTTTTTATCGTGAATACTAAAGAATATGCGAGGGTCATGGGCACAAAAGTTGTAGCCCTATGTCTTAGGGTACTATGTATAAAATTACGTGCAAATCCGAGGTGTGTAGAGGGTGATAAAGTCAAAATATAGAAGGACGTACTAATATAAGGAAAAAACTTGCGAAAATTGCCATCAAAAAGAGGAATTTTTTTTGAAATGTTGACTTAAGGCTCCGTTTCCACTCCAATATATTCATTTACCCATGAGATCTCTTGGGGAAAAATATCGAACGAGTTGAACACGAGGGTAATACATTTCGGAGAAATTAGTGAAATCTCCAATTCACCAAAGGGGTACCCCTTTCAGAAATCTTCGATTTCTCTAATATGGATTGGAGCATTGTTTTGATCGTGAATACTAAAGAATATGCGAGGGTCATGGGCACAAAAGTTGTAGCCCTATGTCTTAGGGTACTATGTATAAAAGTACGTGCAAATCCGAGGTATGTAGAGGGTGATACAGTCAAAATATAGAAGGACGTACTAATATAAGGAAAAAACTTGCGAAAATTGCCATCAAAAAGGGGAATTTTTTTTTAAATGTTGACTTAAGGCTCTGTTTCGACTCCAATATATTCATTTACCCATGAGATCTCTTGGGGAAAAATATCGAACGAGTTGAACACGAGGGTAATACATTTCGGAGAAATTAGTGAAATCTCCAATTCACCAAAGGGGTACCCCTTTCAGAAATCTTCGATTTCTCTAATATGGATTGGAGCATTGTTTTGATCGTGAATAATAAAGAATATGCGAGGGTCATGGGCACAAAAGTTGTAGCCCTATGTCTTAGGGTACTATGTATAAAATTACGTGCAAATCCGAGGTGTGTAGAGGGTGATAGAGTCAAAATATAGAAGGACGTACTAATATAAGGAAAAAACTTGCGAAAATTGCCATCAAAAAGAGGAATTTTTTTTGAAATGTTGACTTAAGGCTCCGTTTCGACTCCAATATATTCATTTACCCATGAGATCTCTTGGGGAAAAATATCGAACGAGTTGAACACGAGGGTAATACATTTCGGAGAAATTAGTGAAATCTCCAATTCACCAAAGGGGTACCCCTTTCAGAAATCTTCGATTTCTCTAATATGGATTGGAGCATTGTTTTGATCGTGAATAATAAAGAATATGCAAGGGTCATGGGCACAAAAGTTGTAGCCCTATGTCTTAGGGTACTATGTATAAAATTACGTGCAAATCCGAGGTGTGTAGAGGGTGATAGAGTCAAAATACTGAGAGATGTACGAATATAAGGAAAAAACTTGCGAAAATTGCCATCAAAAAGGGGGATTTTTTTTTAAATGTTGAATTAAGGCTCCGTTTCGACTCCAATATATTCATTTACCCATGAGATCTCTTGGGGAAAAATATCGAACGAGTTGAACACGAGGGTAATACATTTCGGAGAAATTAGTGAAATCTCCAATTCACCAAAGGGGTACCCCTTTCAGAAATCTTCGATTTCTCTAATATGGATTGGAGCATTGTTTTGATCGTGAATAATAAAGAATATGCGAGGGTCATGGGCACAAAAGTTGTAGCCCTATGTCTTAGGGTACTATGTATAAAATTACGTGCAAATCCGAGGTGTGTAGAGGGTGATACAGTCAAAATATAGAAGGACGTACTAATATAAGGAAAAAACTTGCGAAAATTGCCATCAAAAAGAGGAATTTTTTTTGAAATGTTGACTTAAGGCTCCGTTTCGACTCCAATATATTCATTTACCCATGAGATCTCTTGGGGAAAAATATCGAACGAGTTGAACACGAGGGTAATACATTTCGGAGAAATTAGTGAAATCTCCAATTCACCAAAGGGGTACCCCTTTCAGAAATCTTCGATTTCTCTAATATGGATTGGAGCATTGTTTTGATCGTGAATACTAAAGAATATGCGAGGGTCATGGGCACAAAAGTTGTAGCCCTATGTCTTAGGGTACTATGTATAAAATTACGTGCAAATCCGAGGTGTGTAGAGGGTGATAAAGTCAAAATATAGAAGGACGTACTAATATAAGGAAAAAACTTGCGAAAATTGCCATCAAAAAGAGGAATTTTTTTTGAAATGTTGACTTAAGGCTCCGTTTCCACTCCAATATATTCATTTACCCATGAGATCTCTTGGGGAAAAATATCGAACGAGTTGAACACGAGGGTAATACATTTCGGAGAAATTAGTGAAATCTCCAATTCACCAAAGGGGTACCCCTTTCAGAAATCTTCGATTTCTCTAATATGGATTGGAGCATTGTTTTGATCGTGAATAATAAAGAATATGCAAGGGTCATGGGCACAAAAGTTGTAGCCCTATGTCTTAGGGTACTATGTATAAAATTACGTGCAAATCCGAGGTGTGTAGAGGGTGATAGAGTCAAAATACTGAGAGATGTACGAATATAAGGAAAAAACTTGCGAAAATTGCCATCAAAAAGGGGGATTTTTTTTTAAATGTTGAATTAAGGCTCCGTTTCGACTCCAATATATTCATTTACCCATGAGATCTCTTGGGGAAAAATATCGAACGAGTTGAACACGAGGGTAATACATTTCGGAGAAATTAGTGAAATCTCCAATTCACCAAAGGGGTACCCCTTTCAGAAATCTTCGATTTCTCTAATATGGATTGGAGCATTGTTTTGATCGTGAATAATAAAGAATATGCGAGGGTCATGGGCACAAAAGTTGTAGCCCTATGTCTTAGGGTACTATGTATAAAATTACGTGCAAATCCAAGGTGTGTAGAGGGTGATAGAGTCAAAATATAGAAGGACGTACTAATATAAGGAAAAAACTTGCGAAAATTGCCATCAAAAAGAGGAATTTTTTTTGAAATGTTGACTTAAGGCTCCGTTTCGACTCCAATATATTCATTTACCCATGAGATCTCTTGGGGAAAAATATCGAACGAGTTGAACACGAGGGTAATACATTTCGGAGAAATTAGTGAAATCTCCAATTCACCAAAGGGGTACCCCTTTCAGAAATCTTCGATTTCTCTAATATGGATTGGAGCATTGTTTTGATCGTGAATACTAAAGAATATGCGAGGGTCATGGGCACAAAAGTTGTAGCCCTATGTCTTAGGGTACTATGTATAAAATTACGTGCAAATCCGAGGTGTGTAGAGGGTGATAAAGTCAAAATATAGAAGGACGTACTAATATAAGGAAAAAACTTGCGAAAATTGCCATCAAAAAGGGGGATTTTTTTTTAAATGTTGAATTAAGGCTCCGTTTCGACTCCAATATATTCATTTACCCATGAGATCTCTTGGGGAAAAATATCGAACGAGTTGAACACGAGGGTAATACATTTCGGAGAAATTAGTGAAATCTCCAATTCACCAAAGGGGTACCCCTTTCAGAAATCTTCGATTTCTCTAACATGGATTGGAGCATTGTTTTGATCGTGAATAATAAAGAATATGCGAGGGTCATGGGCACAAAAGTTGTAGCCCTATGTCTTATGGTACTATGTATAAAATTACGTGAAAATCCGAGGTGTGTAGAGGGTGATAGAGTCAAAATACTGAGGGCCGTACTAATATAAGGAAAAAACTTGCGAAAATTGCCATCAAAAAGAGGAATTTTTTTTGAAATGTTGAATTAAGGCTCCGTTTCGACTCCAATATATTCATTTACCCATGAGATCTCTTGGGGAAAAATATCGAACGAGTTGAACACGAGGGTAATACATTTCGGAGAAATTAGTGAAATCTCCAATTCACCAAAGGGGTACCCCTTTCAGAAATCTTCGATTTCTCTAATATGGATTGGAGCATTGTTTTGATCGTGAATAATAAAGAATATGCGAGGGTCATGGGCACAAAAGTTGTAGCCCTATGTCTTAGGGTACTATGTATAAAATTACGTGAAAATCCGAGGTGTGTAGAGGGTGATAGAGTCAAAATATAGAAGGACGTACTAATATAAGGAAAAAACTTGCGAAAATTGCCATCAAAAAGGGGAATTTTTTTTGAAATGTTGACTTAAGGCTCCGTTTCCACTCCAATATATTCATTTACCCATGAGATCTCTTGGGGAAAAATATCGAACGAGTTGAACACGAGGGTAATACATTTCGGAGAAATTAGTGAAATCTCCAATTCACCAAAGGGGTACCCCTTTCAGAAATCTTCGATTTCTCTAATATGGATTGGAGCATTGTTTTGATCGTGAATAATAAAGAATATGCGAGGGTCATGGGCACAAAAGTTGTAGCCCTATGTCTTAGGGTACTATGTATAAAATTACGTGCAAATCCGAGGTGTGTAGAGGGTGATAGAGTCAAAATATAGAAGGACGTACTAATATAAGGAAAAAACTTGCGAAAATTGCCATCAAAAAGAGGAATTTTTTTTGAAATGTTGACTTAAGGCTCCGTTTCCACTCCAATATATTCATTTACCCATGAGATCTCTTGGGGAAAAATATCGAACGAGTTGAACACGAGGGTAATACATTTCGGAGAAATTAGTGAAATCTCCAATTCACCAAAGGGGTACCCCTTTCAGAAATCTTCGATTTCTCTAATATGGATTGGAGCATTGTTTTGATCGTGAATAATAAAGAATATGCGAGGGTCATGGGCACAAAAGTTGTAGCCCTATGTCTTAGGGTACTATGTATAAAATTACGTGCAAATCCGAGGTGTGTAGAGGGTGATAGAGTCAAAATACTGAGAGATGTACGAATATAAGGAAAAAACTTGCGAAAATTGCCATCAAAAAGGGGAATTTTTTTTTAAATGTTGAATTAAGGCTCCGTTTCGACTCCAATATATTCATTTACCCATGAGATCTCTTGGGGAAAAATATCGAACGAGTTGAACACGAAGGTAATACATTTCGGAGAAATTAGTGAAATCTCCAATTCACCAAAGGGGTACCCCTTTCAGAAATCTTCGATTTCTCTAATATGGATTGGAGCATTGTTTTGATCGTGAATAATAAAGAATATGCGAGGGTCATGGGCACAAAAGTTGTAGCCCTATGTCTTAGGGTACTATGTATAAAATTACGTGCAAATCCGAGGTGTGTAGAGGGTGATAGAGTCAAAATACTGAGAGATGTACGAATATAAGGAAAAAACTTGCGAAAATTGCCATCAAAAAGGGGGATTTTTTTTTAAATGTTGAATTAAGGCTCCGTTTCGACTCCAATATATTCATTTACCCATGAGATCTCTTGGGGAAAAATATCGAACGAGTTGAACACGAGGGTAATACATTTCGGAGAAATTAGTGAAATCTCCAATTCACCAAAGGGGTACCCCTTTCAGAAATCTTCGATTTCTCTAATATGGATTGGAGCATTGTTTTGATCGTGAATAATAAAGAATATGCGAGGGTCATGGGCACAAAAGTTGTAGCCCTATGTCTTAGGGTACTATGTATAAAATTACGTGCAAATCCGAGGTGTGTAGAGGGTGATAGAGTCAAAATACTGAGAGATGTACGAATATAAGGAAAAAACTTGCGAAAATTGCCATCAAAAAGGGGGATTTTTTTTTAAATGTTGAATTAAGGCTCCGTTTCGACTCCAATATATTCATTTACCCATGAGATCTCTTGGGGAAAAATATCGAACGAGTTGAACACGAGGGTAATACATTTCGGAGAAATTAGTGAAATCTCCAATTCACCAAAGGGGTACCCCTTTCAGAAATCTTCGATTTCTCTAATATGGATTGGAGCATTGTTTTGATCGTGAATAATAAAGAATATGCGAGGGTCATGGGCACAAAAGTTGTAGCCCTATGTCTTAGGGTACTATGTATAAAATTACGTGCAAATCCGAGGTGTGTAGAGGGTGATAGAGTCAAAATACTGAGAGATGTACGAATATAAGGAAAAAACTTGCGAAAATTGCCATCAAAAAGGGGGATTTTTTTTTAAATGTTGAATTAAGGCTCCGTTTCGACTCCAATATATTCATTTACCCATGAGATCTCTTGGGGAAAAATATCGAACGAGTTGAACACGAGGGTAATACATTTCGGAGAAATTAGTGAAATCTCCAATTCACCAAAGGGGTACCCCTTTCAGAAATCTTCGATTTCTCTAATATGGATTGGAGCATTGTTTTGATCGTGAATAATAAAGAATATGCGAGGGTCATGGGCACAAAAGTTGTAGCCCTATGTCTTAGGGTACTATGTATAAAATTACGTGCAAATCCGAGGTGTGTAGAGGGTGATAGAGTCAAAATACTGAGAGATGTACGAATATAAGGAAAAAACTTGCGAAAATTGCCATCAAAAAGGGGGATTTTTTTTTAAATGTTGAATTAAGGCTCCGTTTCGACTCCAATATATTCATTTACCCATGAGATCTCTTGGGGAAAAATATCGAACGAGTTGAACACGAGGGTAATACATTTCGGAGAAATTAGTGAAATCTCCAATTCACCAAAGGGGTACCCCTTTCAGAAATCTTCGATTTCTCTAATATGGATTGGAGCATTGTTTTGATCGTGAATAATAAAGAATATGCGAGGGTCATGGGCACAAAAGTTGTAGCCCTATGTCTTATGGTACTATGTATAAAATTACGTGAAAATCCGAGGTGTGTAGAGGGTGATAGAGTCAAAATATAGAAGGACGTACTAATATAAGGAAAAAACTTGCGAAAATTGCCATCAAAAAGAGGTATTTTTTTTGAAATGTTGACTTAAGGCTCCGTTTCGACTCCAATATATTCATTTACCCATGAGATCTCTTGGGGAAAAATATCGAACGAGTTGAACACGAGGGTAATACATTTCGGAGAAATTAGTGAAATCTCCAATTCACCAAAGGGGTACCCCTTTCAGAAATCTTCGATTTCTCTAATATGGATTGGAGCATTGTTTTGATCGTGAATAATAAAGAATATGCGAGGGTCATGGGCACAAAAGTTGTAGCCCTATGTCTTAGGGTACTATGTATAAAATTACGTGCAAATCCGAGGTGTGTAGAGGGTGATAGAGTCAAAATATAGAAGGACGTACTAATATAAGGAAAAAACTTGCGAAAATTGCCATCAAAAAGAGGAATTTTTTTTGAAATGTTGACTTAAGGCTCCGTTTCCACTCCAATATATTCATTTACCCATGAGATCTCTTGGGGAAAAATATCGAACGAGTTGAACACGAGGGTAATACATTTCGGAGAAATTAGTGAAATCTCCAATTCACCAAAGGGGTACCCCTTTCAGAAATCTTCGATTTCTCTAATATGGATTGGAGCATTGTTTTGATCGTGAATAATAAAGAATATGCGAGGGTCATGGGCACAAAAGTTGTAGCCCTATGTCTTAGGGTACTATGTATAAAATTACGTGCAAATCCGAGGTGTGTAGAGGGTGATAGAGTCAAAATACTGAGAGAGGTACGAATATAAGGAAAAAACTTGCGAAAATTGCCATCAAAAAGGGGGATTTTTTTTTAAATGTTGAATTAAGGCTCCGTTTCGACTCCAATATATTCATTTACCCATGAGATCTCTTGGGGAAAAATATCGAACGAGTTGAACACGAGGGTAATACATTTCGGAGAAATTAGTGAAATCTCCAATTCACCAAAGGGGTACCCCTTTCAGAAATCTTCGATTTCTCTAATATGGATTGGAGCATTGTTTTGATCGTGAATAATAAAGAATTTGCGAGGGTCATGGGCACAAAAGTTGTAGCCCTATGTCTTAGGGTACTATGTATAAAATTACGTGCAAATCCGAGGTGTGTAGAGGGTGATAGAGTCAAAATATAGAAGGACGTACTAATATAAGGAAAAAACTTGCGAAAATTGCCATCAAAAAGAGGAATTTTTTTTGAAATGTTGACTTAAGGCTCCGTTTCGACTCCAATATATTCATTTACCCATGAGATCTCTTGGGGAAAAATATCGAACGAGTTGAACACGAGGGTAATACATTTCGGAGAAATTAGTGAAATCTCCAATTCACCAAAGGGGTACCCCTTTCAGAAATCTTCGATTTCTCTAATATGGATTGGAGCATTGTTTTGATCGTGAATACTAAAGAATATGCGAGGGTCATGGGCACAAAAGTTGTAGCCCTATGTCTTAGGGTACTATGTATAAAATTACGTGCAAATCCGAGGTGTGTAGAGGGTGATAGAGTCAAAATACTGAGAGAGGTACGAATATAAGGAAAAAACTTGCGAAAATTGCCATCAAAAAGGGGGATTTTTTTTTAAATGTTGAATTAAGGCTCCGTTTCGACTCCAATATATTCATTTACCCATGAGATCTCTTGGGGAAAAATATCGAACGAGTTGAACACGAGGGTAATACATTTCGGAGAAATTAGTGAAATCTCCAATTCACCAAAGGGGTACCCCTTTCAGAAATCTTCGATTTCTCTAATATGGATTGGAGCATTGTTTTGATCGTGAATAATAAAGAATTTGCGAGGGTCATGGGCACAAAAGTTGTAGCCCTATGTCTTAGGGTACTATGTATAAAATTACGTGCAAATCCGAGGTGTGTAGAGGGTGATAGAGTCAAAATATAGAAGGACGTACTAATATAAGGAAAAAACTTGCGAAAATTGCCATCAAAAAGAGGAATTTTTTTTGAAATGTTGACTTAAGGCTCCGTTTCGACTCCAATATATTCATTTACCCATGAGATCTCTTGGGGAAAAATATCGAACGAGTTGAACACGAGGGTAATACATTTCGGAGAAATTAGTGAAATCTCCAATTCACCAAAGGGGTACCCCTTTCAGAAATCTTCGATTTCTCTAATATGGATTGGAGCATTGTTTTGATCGTGAATACTAAAGAATATGCGAGGGTCATGGGCACAAAAGTTGTAGCCCTATGTCTTAGGGTACTATGTATAAAATTACGTGCAAATCTGAGGTGTGTAGAGGGTGATAGAGTCAAAATATAGAAGGACGTACTAATATAAGGAAAAAACTTGCGAAAATTGCCATCAAAAAGAGGAATTTTTTTTGAAATGTTGACTTAAGGCTCCGTTTCCACTCCAATATATTCATTTACCCATGAGATCTCTTGGGGAAAAATATCGAACGAGTTGAACACGAGGGTAATACATTTCGGAGAAATTAGTGAAATCTCCAATTCACCAAAGGGGTACCCCTTTCAGAAATCTTCGATTTCTCTAATATGGATTGGAGCATTGTTTTGATCGTGAATAATAAAGAATATGCGAGGGTCATGGGCACAAAAGTTGTAGCCCTATGTCTTAGGGTACTATGTATAAAATTACGTGCAAATCCGAGGTGTGTAGAGGGTGATAGAGTCAAAATACTGAGAGAGGTACGAATATAAGGAAAAAACTTGCGAAAATTGCCATCAAAAAGGGGGATTTTTTTTTAAATGTTGAATTAAGGCTCCGTTTCGACTCCAATATATTCATTTACCCATGAGATCTCTTGGGGAAAAATATCGAACGAGTTGAACACGAGGGTAATACATTTCGGAGAAATTAGTGAAATCTCCAATTCACCAAAGGGGTACCCCTTTCAGAAATCTTCGATTTCTCTAATATGGATTGGAGCATTGTTTTGATCGTGAATAATAAAGAATTTGCGAGGGTCATGGGCACAAAAGTTGTAGCCCTATGTCTTAGGGTACTATGTATAAAATTACGTGCAAATCCGAGGTGTGTAGAGGGTGATAGAGTCAAAATATAGAAGGACGTACTAATATAAGGAAAAAACTTGCGAAAATTGCCATCAAAAAGAGGAATTTTTTTTGAAATGTTGACTTAAGGCTCCGTTTCGACTCCAATATATTCATTTACCCATGAGATCTCTTGGGGAAAAATATCGAACGAGTTGAACACGAGGGTAATACATTTCGGAGAAATTAGTGAAATCTCCAATTCACCAAAGGGGTACCCCTTTCAGAAATCTTCGATTTCTCTAATATGGATTGGAGCATTGTTTTGATCGTGAATACTAAAGAATATGCGAGGGTCATGGGCACAAAAGTTGTAGCCCTATGTCTTAGGGTACTATGTATAAAATTACGTGCAAATCCGAGGTGTGTAGAGGGTGATAGAGTCAAAATATAGAAGGACGTACTAATATAAGGAAAAAACTTGCGAAAATTGCCATCAAAAAGAGGAATTTTTTTTGAAATGTTGACTTAAGGCTCCGTTTCCACTCCAATATATTCATTTACCCATGAGATCTCTTGGGGAAAAATATCGAACGAGTTGAACACGAGGGTAATACATTTCGGAGAAATTAGTGAAATCTCCAATTCACCAAAGGGGTACCCCTTTCAGAAATCTTCGATTTCTCTAATATGGATTGGAGCATTGTTTTGATCGTGAATAATAAAGAATATGCGAGGGTCATGGGCACAAAAGTTGTAGCCCTATGTCTTAGGGTACTATGTATAAAATTACGTGCAAATCCGAGGTGTGTAGAGGGTGATAGAGTCAAAATACTGAGAGATGTACGAATATAAGGAAAAAACTTGCGAAAATTGCCATCAAAAAGGGGAATTTTTTTTTAAATGTTGAATTAAGGCTCCGTTTCGACTCCAATATATTCATTTACCCATGAGATCTCTTGGGGAAAAATATCGAACGAGTTGAACACGAGGGTAATACATTTCGGAGAAATTAGTGAAATCTCCAATTCACCAAAGGGGTACCCCTTTCAGAAATCTTCGATTTCTCTAATATGGATTGGAGCATTGTTTTGATCGTGAATAATAAAGAATTTGCGAGGGTCATGGGCACAAAAGTTGTAGCCCTATGTCTTAGGGTACTATGTATAAAATTACGTGCAAATCCGAGGTGTGTAGAGGGTGATAGAGTCAAAATATAGAAGGACGTACTAATATAAGGAAAAAACTTGCGAAAATTGCCATCAAAAAGAGGAATTTTTTTTGAAATGTTGACTTAAGGCTCCGTTTCGACTCCAATATATTCATTTACCCATGAGATCTCTTGGGGAAAAATATCGAACGAGTTGAACACGAGGGTAATACATTTCGGAGAAATTAGTGAAATCTCCAATTCACCAAAGGGGTACCCCTTTCAGAAATCTTCGATTTCTCTAATATGGATTGGAGCATTGTTTTGATCGTGAATACTAAAGAATATGCGAGGGTCATGGGCACAAAAGTTGTAGCCCTATGTCTTAGGGTACTATGTATAAAATTACGTGCAAATCCGAGGTGTGTAGAGGGTGATAGAGTCAAAATACTGAGAGAGGTACGAATATAAGGAAAAAACTTGCGAAAATTGCCATCAAAAAGGGGGATTTTTTTTTAAATGTTGAATTAAGGCTCCGTTTCGACTCCAATATATTCATTTACCCATGAGATCTCTTGGGGAAAAATATCGAACGAGTTGAACACGAGGGTAATACATTTCGGAGAAATTAGTGAAATCTCCAATTCACCAAAGGGGTACCCCTTTCAGAAATCTTCGATTTCTCTAATATGGATTGGAGCATTGTTTTGATCGTGAATAATAAAGAATTTGCGAGGGTCATGGGCACAAAAGTTGTAGCCCTATGTCTTAGGGTACTATGTATAAAATTACGTGCAAATCCGAGGTGTGTAGAGGGTGATAGAGTCAAAATATAGAAGGACGTACTAATATAAGGAAAAAACTTGCGAAAATTGCCATCAAAAAGAGGAATTTTTTTTGAAATGTTGACTTAAGGCTCCGTTTCGACTCCAATATATTCATTTACCCATGAGATCTCTTGGGGAAAAATATCGAACGAGTTGAACACGAGGGTAATACATTTCGGAGAAATTAGTGAAATCTCCAATTCACCAAAGGGGTACCCCTTTCAGAAATCTTCGATTTCTCTAATATGGATTGGAGCATTGTTTTGATCGTGAATACTAAAGAATATGCGAGGGTCATGGGCACAAAAGTTGTAGCCCTATGTCTTAGGGTACTATGTATAAAATTACGTGCAAATCTGAGGTGTGTAGAGGGTGATAGAGTCAAAATATAGAAGGACGTACTAATATAAGGAAAAAACTTGCGAAAATTGCCATCAAAAAGAGGAATTTTTTTTGAAATGTTGACTTAAGGCTCCGTTTCCACTCCAATATATTCATTTACCCATGAGATCTCTTGGGGAAAAATATCGAACGAGTTGAACACGAGGGTAATACATTTCGGAGAAATTAGTGAAATCTCCAATTCACCAAAGGGGTACCCCTTTCAGAAATCTTCGATTTCTCTAATATGGATTGGAGCATTGTTTTGATCGTGAATAATAAAGAATATGCGAGGGTCATGGGCACAAAAGTTGTAGCCCTATGTCTTAGGGTACTATGTATAAAATTACGTGCAAATCCGAGGTGTGTAGAGGGTGATAGAGTCAAAATACTGAGAGAGGTACGAATATAAGGAAAAAACTTGCGAAAATTGCCATCAAAAAGGGGGATTTTTTTTTAAATGTTGAATTAAGGCTCCGTTTCGACTCCAATATATTCATTTACCCATGAGATCTCTTGGGGAAAAATATCGAACGAGTTGAACACGAGGGTAATACATTTCGGAGAAATTAGTGAAATCTCCAATTCACCAAAGGGGTACCCCTTTCAGAAATCTTCGATTTCTCTAATATGGATTGGAGCATTGTTTTGATCGTGAATAATAAAGAATTTGCGAGGGTCATGGGCACAAAAGTTGTAGCCCTATGTCTTAGGGTACTATGTATAAAATTACGTGCAAATCCGAGGTGTGTAGAGGGTGATAGAGTCAAAATATAGAAGGACGTACTAATATAAGGAAAAAACTTGCGAAAATTGCCATCAAAAAGAGGAATTTTTTTTGAAATGTTGACTTAAGGCTCCGTTTCGACTCCAATATATTCATTTACCCATGAGATCTCTTGGGGAAAAATATCGAACGAGTTGAACACGAGGGTAATACATTTCGGAGAAATTAGTGAAATCTCCAATTCACCAAAGGGGTACCCCTTTCAGAAATCTTCGATTTCTCTAATATGGATTGGAGCATTGTTTTGATCGTGAATACTAAAGAATATGCGAGGGTCATGGGCACAAAAGTTGTAGCCCTATGTCTTAGGGTACTATGTATAAAATTACGTGCAAATCCGAGGTGTGTAGAGGGTGATAGAGTCAAAATATAGATGGACGTACTAATATAAGGAAAAAACTTGCGAAAATTGCCATCAAAAAGAGGAATTTTTTTTGAAATGTTGACTTAAGGCTCCGTTTCCACTCCAATATATTCATTTACCCATGAGATCTCTTGGGGAAAAATATCGAACGAGTTGAACACGAGGGTAATACATTTCGGAGAAATTAGTGAAATCTCCAATTCACCAAAGGGGTACCCCTTTCAGAAATCTTCGATTTCTCTAATATGGATTGGAGCATTGTTTTGATCGTGAATAATAAAGAATATGCGAGGGTCATGGGCACAAAAGTTGTAGCCCTATGTCTTAGGGTACTATGTATAAAATTACGTGCAAATCCGAGGTGTGTAGAGGGTGATAGAGTCAAAATACTGAGAGATGTACGAATATAAGGAAAAAACTTGCGAAAATTGCCATCAAAAAGGGGAATTTTTTTTTAAATGTTGAATTAAGGCTCCGTTTCGACTCCAATATATTCATTTACCCATGAGATCTCTTGGGGAAAAATATCGAACGAGTTGAACACGAGGGTAATACATTTCGGAGAAATTAGTGAAATCTCCAATTCACCAAAGGGGTACCCCTTTCAGAAATCTTCGATTTCTCTAATATGGATTGGAGCATTGTTTTGATCGTGAATAATAAAGAATATGCGAGGGTCATGGGCACAAAAGTTGTAGCCCTATGTCTTAGGGTACTATGTATAAAATTACGTGCAAATCCGAGGTGTGTAGAGGGTGATAGAGTCAAAATACTGAGAGATGTACGAATATAAGGAAAAAACTTGCGAAAATTGCCATCAAAAAGGGGGATTTTTTTTTAAATGTTGAATTAAGGCTCCGTTTCGACTCCAATATATTCATTTACCCATGAGATCTCTTGGGGAAAAATATCGAACGAGTTGAACACGAGGGTAATACATTTCGGAGAAATTAGTGAAATCTCCAATTCACCAAAGGGGTACCCCTTTCAGAAATCTTCGATTTCTCTAATATGGATTGGAGCATTGTTTTGATCGTGAATAATAAAGAATATGCGAGGGTCATGGGCACAAAAGTTGTAGCCCTATGTCTTAGGGTACTATGTATAAAATTACGTGAAAATCCGAGGTGTGTAGAGGGTGATAGAGTCAAAATATAGAAGGACATACTAATATAAGGAAAAAACTTGCGAAAATTGCCATCAAAAAGGGGAATTTTTTTTTAAATGTTGACTTAAGGCTCCGTTTCGATTCCAATATATTCATTTACCCATGAGATCTCTTGGGGAAAAATATCGAACGAGTTGAACACGAGGGTAATACATTTCGGAGAAATTAGTGAAATCTCCAATTCACCAAAGGGGTACCCCTTTCAGAAATCTTCGATTTCTCTAATATGGATTGGAGCATTGTTTTGATCGTGAATAATAAAGAATATGCGAGGGTCATGGGCACAAAAGTTGTAGCCCTATGTCTTATGGTACTATGTATAAAATTACGTGAAAATCCGAGGTGTGTAGAGGGTGATAGAGTCAAAATATAGAAGGACGTACTAATATAAGGAAAAAACTTGCGAAAATTGCCATCAAAAAGAGGTATTTTTTTTGAAATGTTGACTTAAGGCTCCGTTTCGACTCCAATATATTCATTTACCCATGAGATCTCTTGGGGAAAAATATCGAACGAGTTGAACACGAGGGTAATACATTTCGGAGAAATTAGTGAAATCTCCAATTCACCAAAGGGGTACCCCTTTCAGAAATCTTCGATTTCTCTAATATGGATTGGAGCATTGTTTTGATCGTGAATAATAAAGAATATGCGAGGGTCATGGGCACAAAAGTTGTAGCCCTATGTCTTAGGGTACTATGTATAAAATTACGTGAAAATCCGAGGTGTGTAGAGGGTGATAGAGTCAAAATATAGAAGGACGTACTAATATAAGGAAAAAACTTGCGAAAATTGCCATCAAAAAGGGGAATTTTTTTTTAAATGTTGACTTAAGGCTCCGTTTCGATTCCAATATATTCATTTACCCATGAGATCTCTTGGGGAAAAATATCGAACGAGTTGAACACGAGGGTAATACATTTCGGAGAAATTAGTGAAATCTCCAATTCACCAAAGGGGTACCCCTTTCAGAAATCTTCGATTTCTCTAATATGGATTGGAGCATTGTTTTGATCGTGAATACTAAAGAATATGCGAGGGTCATGGGCACAAAAGTTGTAGCCCTATGTCTTAGGGTACTATGTATAAAATTACGTGCAAATCTGAGGTGTGTAGAGGGTGATAGAGTCAAAATATAGAAGGACGTACTAATATAAGGAAAAAACTTGCGAAAATTGCCATCAAAAAGAGGAATTTTTTTTGAAATGTTGACTTAAGGCTCCGTTTCCACTCCAATATATTCATTTACCCATGAGATCTCTTGGGGAAAAATATCGAACGAGTTGAACACGAGGGTAATACATTTCGGAGAAATTAGTGAAATCTCCAATTCACCAAAGGGGTACCCCTTTCAGAAATCTTCGATTTCTCTAATATGGATTGGAGCATTGTTTTGATCGTGAATAATAAAGAATATGCGAGGGTCATGGGCACAAAAGTTGTAGCCCTATGTCTTAGGGTACTATGTATAAAATTACGTGCAAATCCGAGGTGTGTAGAGGGTGATAGAGTCAAAATACTGAGAGAGGTACGAATATAAGGAAAAAACTTGCGAAAATTGCCATCAAAAAGGGGGATTTTTTTTTAAATGTTGAATTAAGGCTCCGTTTCGACTCCAATATATTCATTTACCCATGAGATCTCTTGGGGAAAAATATCGAACGAGTTGAACACGAGGGTAATACATTTCGGAGAAATTAGTGAAATCTCCAATTCACCAAAGGGGTACCCCTTTCAGAAATCTTCGATTTCTCTAATATGGATTGGAGCATTGTTTTGATCGTGAATAATAAAGAATTTGCGAGGGTCATGGGCACAAAAGTTGTAGCCCTATGTCTTAGGGTACTATGTATAAAATTACGTGCAAATCCGAGGTGTGTAGAGGGTGATAGAGTCAAAATATAGAAGGACGTACTAATATAAGGAAAAAACTTGCGAAAATTGCCATCAAAAAGAGGAATTTTTTTTGAAATGTTGACTTAATGCTCCGTTTCGACTCCAATATATTCATTTACCCATGAGATCTCTTGGGGAAAAATATCGAACGAGTTGAACACGAGGGTAATACATTTCGGAGAAATTAGTGAAATCTCCAATTCACCAAAGGGGTACCCCTTTCAGAAATCTTCGATTTCTCTAATATGGATTGGAGCATTGTTTTGATCGTGAATACTAAAGAATATGCGAGGGTCATGGGCACAAAAGTTGTAGCCCTATGTCTTAGGGTACTATGTATAAAATTACGTGCAAATCCGAGGTGTGTAGAGGGTGATAGAGTCAAAATATAGAAGGACGTACTAATATAAGGAAAAAACTTGCGAAAATTGCCATCAAAAAGAGGAATTTTTTTTGAAATGTTGACTTAAGGCTCCGTTTCCACTCCAATATATTCATTTACCCATGAGATCTCTTGGGGAAAAATATCGAACGAGTTGAACACGAGGGTAATACATTTCGGAGAAATTAGTGAAATCTCCAATTCACCAAAGGGGTACCCCTTTCAGAAATCTTCGATTTCTCTAATATGGATTGGAGCATTGTTTTGATCGTGAATAATAAAGAATATGCGAGGGTCATGGGCACAAAAGTTGTAGCCCTATGTCTTAGGGTACTATGTATAAAATTACGTGCAAATCCGAGGTGTGTAGAGGGTGATAGAGTCAAAATACTGAGAGAGGTACGAATATAAGGAAAAAACTTGCGAAAATTGCCATCAAAAAGGGGGATTTTTTTTTAAATGTTGAATTAAGGCTCCGTTTCGACTCCAATATATTCATTTACCCATGAGATCTCTTGGGGAAAAATATCGAACGAGTTGAACACGAGGGTAATACATTTCGGAGAAATTAGTGAAATCTCCAATTCACCAAAGGGGTACCCCTTTCAGAAATCTTCGATTTCTCTAATATGGATTGGAGCATTGTTTTGATCGTGAATAATAAAGAATTTGCGAGGGTCATGGGCACAAAAGTTGTAGCCCTATGTCTTAGGGTACTATGTATAAAATTACGTGCAAATCCGAGGTGTGTAGAGGGTGATAGAGTCAAAATATAGAAGGACGTACTAATATAAGGAAAAAACTTGCGAAAATTGCCATCAAAAAGAGGTATTTTTTTTGAAATGTTGACTTAAGGCTCCGTTTCGACTCCAATATATTCATTTACCCATGAGATCTCTTGGGGAAAAATATCGAACGAGTTGAACACGAGGGTAATACATTTCGGAGAAATTAGTGAAATCTCCAATTCACCAAAGGGGTACCCCTTTCAGAAATCTTCGATTTCTCTAATATGGATTGGAGCATTGTTTTGATCGTGAATACTAAAGAATATGCGAGGGTCATGGGCACAAAAGTTGTAGCCCTATGTCTTAGGGTACTATGTATAAAATTACGTGCAAATCTGAGGTGTGTAGAGGGTGATAGAGTCAAAATATAGAAGGACGTACTAATATAAGGAAAAAACTTGCGAAAATTGCCATCAAAAAGAGGAATTTTTTTTGAAATGTTGACTTAAGGCTCCGTTTCCACTCCAATATATTCATTTACCCATGAGATCTCTTGGGGAAAAATATCGAACGAGTTGAACACGAGGGTAATACATTTCGGAGAAATTAGTGAAATCTCCAATTCACCAAAGGGGTACCCCTTTCAGAAATCTTCGATTTCTCTAATATGGATTGGAGCATTGTTTTGATCGTGAATAATAAAGAATATGCGAGGGTCATGGGCACAAAAGTTGTAGCCCTATGTCTTAGGGTACTATGTATAAAATTACGTGCAAATCCGAGGTGTGTAGAGGGTGATAGAGTCAAAATACTGAGAGAGGTACGAATATAAGGAAAAAACTTGCGAAAATTGCCATCAAAAAGGGGGATTTTTTTTTAAATGTTGAATTAAGGCTCCGTTTCGACTCCAATATATTCATTTACCCATGAGATCTCTTGGGGAAAAATATCGAACGAGTTGAACACGAGGGTAATACATTTCGGAGAAATTAGTGAAATCTCCAATTCACCAAAGGGGTACCCCTTTCAGAAATCTTCGATTTCTCTAATATGGATTGGAGCATTGTTTTGATCGTGAATACTAAAGAATATGCGAGGGTCATGGGCACAAAAGTTGTAGCCCTATGTCTTAGGGTACTATGTATAAAATTACGTGCAAATCCGAGGTGTGTAGAGGGTGATAAAGTCAAAATATAGAAGGACGTACTAATATAAGGAAAAAACTTGCGAAAATTGCCATCAAAAAGAGGAATTTTTTTTGAAATGTTGACTTAAGGCTCCGTTTCCACTCCAATATATTCATTTACCCATGAGATCTCTTGGGGAAAAATATCGAACGAGTTGAACACGAGGGTAATACATTTCGGAGAAATTAGTGAAATCTCCAATTCACCAAAGGGGTACCCCTTTCAGAAATCTTCGATTTCTCTAATATGGATTGGAGCATTGTTTTGATCGTGAATAATAAAGAATATGCGAGGGTCATGGGCACAAAAGTTGTAGCCCTATGTCTTAGGGTACTATGTATAAAATTACGTGCAAATCCGAGGTGTGTAGAGGGTGATAGAGTCAAAATACTGAGAGAGGTACGAATATAAGGAAAAAACTTGCGAAAATTGCCATCAAAAAGGGGGATTTTTTTTTAAATGTTGAATTAAGGCTCCGTTTCGACTCCAATATATTCATTTACCCATGAGATCTCTTGGGGAAAAATATCGAACGAGTTGAACACGAGGGTAATACATTTCGGAGAAATTAGTGAAATCTCCAATTCACCAAAGGGGTACCCCTTTCAGAAATCTTCGATTTCTCTAATATGGATTGGAGCATTGTTTTGATCGTGAATAATAAAGAATTTGCGAGGGTCATGGGCACAAAAGTTGTAGCCCTATGTCTTAGGGTACTATGTATAAAATTACGTGCAAATCCGAGGTGTGTAGAGGGTGATAGAGTCAAAATATAGAAGGACGTACTAATATAAGGAAAAAACTTGCGAAAATTGCCATCAAAAAGAGGAATTTTTTTTGAAATGTTGACTTAAGGCTCCGTTTCCACTCCAATATATTCATTTACCCATGAGATCTCTTGGGGAAAAATATCGAACGAGTTGAACATGAGGGTAATACATTTCGGAGAAATTAGTGAAATCTCCAATTCACCAAAGGGGTACCCCTTTCAGAAATCTTCGATTTCTCTAATATGGATTGGAGCATTGTTTTGATCGTGAATAATAAAAATATGCGAGGGTCATGGGCACAAAAGTTGTAGCCCTATGTCTTAGGGTACTATGTATAAAATTACGTGAAAATCCGAGGTGTGTAGAGGGTGATAGAGTCAAAATATAGAAGGACGTACTAATATAAGGAAAAAACTTGCGAAAATTGCCATCAAAAAGGGGAATTTTTTTTTAAATGTTGACTTAAGGCTCCGTTTCGACTCCAATATATTCATTTACCCATGAGATCTCTTGGGGAAAAATATCGAACGAGTTGAACACGAGGGTAATACATTTCGGAGAAATTAGTGAAATCTCCAATTCACCAAAGGGGTACCCCTTTCAGAAATCTTCGATTTCTCTAATATGGATTGGAGCATTGTTTTGATCGTGAATACTAAAGAATATGCGAGGGTCATGGGCACAAAAGTTGTAGCCCTATGTCTTAGGGTACTATGTATAAAATTACGTGCAAATCCGAGGTGTGTAGAGGGTGATAAAGTCAAAATATAGAAGGACGTACTAATATAAGGAAAAAACTTGCGAAAATTGCCATCAAAAAGAGGAATTTTTTTTGAAATGTTGACTTAAGGCTCCGTTTCCACTCCAATATATTCATTTACCCATGAGATCTCTTGGGGAAAAATATCGAACGAGTTGAACACGAGGGTAATACATTTCGGAGAAATTAGTGAAATCTCCAATTCACCAAAGGGGTACCCCTTTCAGAAATCTTCGATTTCTCTAATATGGATTGGAGCATTGTTTTGATCGTGAATAATAAAGAATATGCGAGGGTCATGGGCACAAAAGTTGTAGCCCTATGTCTTAGGGTACTATGTATAAAATTACGTGCAAATCCGAGGTGTGTAGAGGGTGATAGAGTCAAAATACTGAGAGAGGTACGAATATAAGGAAAAAACTTGCGAAAATTGCCATCAAAAAGGGGGATTTTTTTTTAAATGTTGAATTAAGGCTCCGTTTCGACTCCAATATATTCATTTACCCATGAGATCTCTTGGGGAAAAATATCGAACGAGTTGAACACGAGGGTAATACATTTCGGAGAAATTAGTGAAATCTCCAATTCACCAAAGGGGTACCCCTTTCAGAAATCTTCGATTTCTCTAATATGGATTGGAGCATTGTTTTGATCGTGAATAATAAAGAATTTGCGAGGGTCATGGGCACAAAAGTTGTAGCCCTATGTCTTAGGGTACTATGTATAAAATTACGTGCAAATCCGAGGTGTGTAGAGGGTGATAGAGTCAAAATATAGAAGGACGTACTAATATAAGGAAAAAACTTGCGAAAATTGCCATCAAAAAGAGGAATTTTTTTTGAAATGTTGACTTAAGGCTCCGTTTCCACTCCAATATATTCATTTACCCATGAGATCTCTTGGGGAAAAATATCGAACGAGTTGAACATGAGGGTAATACATTTCGGAGAAATTAGTGAAATCTCCCATTCACCAAAGGGGTACCCCTTTCAGAAATCTTCGATTTCTCTAATATGGATTGGAGCATTGTTTTGATCGTGAATAATAAAAATATGCGAGGGTCATGGGCACAAAAGTTGTAGCCCTATGTCTTAGGGTACTATGTATAAAATTACGTGAAAATCCGAGGTGTGTAGAGGGTGATAGAGTCAAAATATAGAAGGACGTACTAATATAAGGAAAAAACTTGCGAAAATTGCCATCAAAAAGGGGAATTTTTTTTTAAATGTTGACTTAAGGCTCCGTTTCGACTCCAATATATTCATTTACCCATGAGATCTCTTGGGGAAAAATATCGAACGAGTTGAACACGAGGGTAATACATTTCGGAGAAATTAGTGAAATCTCCAATTCACCAAAGGGGTACCCCTTTCAGAAATCTTCGATTTCTCTAATATGGATTGGAGCATTGTTTTGATCGTGAATACTAAAGAATATGCGAGGGTCATGGGCACAAAAGTTGTAGCCCTATGTCTTAGGGTACTATGTATAAAATTACGTGCAAATCTGAGGTGTGTAGAGGGTGATAGAGTCAAAATATAGAAGGACGTACTAATATAAGGAAAAAACTTGCGAAAATTGCCATCAAAAAGAGGAATTTTTTTTGAAATGTTGACTTAAGGCTCCGTTTCCACTCCAATATATTCATTTACCCATGAGATCTCTTGGGGAAAAATATCGAACGAGTTGAACACGAGGGTAATACATTTCGGAGAAATTAGTGAAATCTCCAATTCACCAAAGGGGTACCCCTTTCAGAAATCTTCGATTTCTCTAATATGGATTGGAGCATTGTTTTGATCGTGAATAATAAAGAATATGCGAGGGTCATGGGCACAAAAGTTGTAGCCCTATGTCTTAGGGTACTATGTATAAAATTACGTGCAAATCCGAGGTGTGTAGAGGGTGATAGAGTCAAAATACTGAGAGAGGTACGAATATAAGGAAAAAACTTGCGAAAATTGCCATCAAAAAGGGGGATTTTTTTTTAAATGTTGAATTAAGGCTCCGTTTCGACTCCAATATATTCATTTACCCATGAGATCTCTTGGGGAAAAATATCGAACGAGTTGAACACGAGGGTAATACATTTCGGAGAAATTAGTGAAATCTCCAATTCACCAAAGGGGTACCCCTTTCAGAAATCTTCGATTTCTCTAATATGGATTGGAGCATTGTTTTGATCGTGAATAATAAAGAATTTGCGAGGGTCATGGGCACAAAAGTTGTAGCCCTATGTCTTAGGGTACTATGTATAAAATTACGTGCAAATCCGAGGTGTGTAGAGGGTGATAGAGTCAAAATATAGAAGGACGTACTAATATAAGGAAAAAACTTGCGAAAATTGCCATCAAAAAGGGGAATTTTTTTTTAAATGTTGACTTAAGGCTCCGTTTCGACTCCAATATATTCATTTACCCATGAGATCTCTTGGGGAAAAATATCGAACGAGTTGAACACGAGGGTAATACATTTCGGAGAAATTAGTGAAATCTCCAATTCACCAAAGGGGTACCCCTTTCAGAAATCTTCGATTTCTCTAATATGGATTGGAGCATTGTTTTGATCGTGAATACTAAAGAATATGCGAGGGTCATGGGCACAAAAGTTGTAGCCCTATGTCTTAGGGTACTATGTATAAAATTACGTGCAAATCTGAGGTGTGTAGAGGGTGATAGAGTCAAAATATAGAAGGACGTACTAATATAAGGAAAAAACTTGCGAAAATTGCCATCAAAAAGAGGAATTTTTTTTGAAATGTTGACTTAAGGCTCCGTTTCCACTCCAATATATTCATTTACCCATGAGATCTCTTGGGGAAAAATATCGAACGAGTTGAACACGAGGGTAATACATTTCGGAGAAATTAGTGAAATCTCCAATTCACCAAAGGGGTACCCCTTTCAGAAATCTTCGATTTCTCTAATATGGATTGGAGCATTGTTTTGATCGTGAATAATAAAGAATATGCGAGGGTCATGGGCACAAAAGTTGTAGCCCTATGTCTTAGGGTACTATGTATAAAATTACGTGCAAATCCGAGGTGTGTAGAGGGTGATAGAGTCAAAATACTGAGAGAGGTACGAATATAAGGAAAAAACTTGCGAAAATTGCCATCAAAAAGGGGGATTTTTTTTTAAATGTTGAATTAAGGCTCCGTTTCGACTCCAATATATTCATTTACCCATGAGATCTCTTGGGGAAAAATATCGAACGAGTTGAACACGAGGGTAATACATTTCGGAGAAATTAGTGAAATCTCCAATTCACCAAAGGGGTACCCCTTTCAGAAATCTTCGATTTCTCTAATATGGATTGGAGCATTGTTTTGATCGTGAATAATAAAGAATTTGCGAGGGTCATGGGCACAAAAGTTGTAGCCCTATGTCTTAGGGTACTATGTATAAAATTACGTGCAAATCCGAGGTGTGTAGAGGGTGATAGAGTCAAAATATAGAAGGACGTACTAATATAAGGAAAAAACTTGCGAAAATTGCCATCAAAAAGAGGAATTTTTTTTGAAATGTTGACTTAAGGCTCCGTTTCCACTCCAATATATTCATTTACCCATGAGATCTCTTGGGGAAAAATATCGAACGAGTTGAACATGAGGGTAATACATTTCGGAGAAATTAGTGAAATCTCCCATTCACCAAAGGGGTACCCCTTTCAGAAATCTTCGATTTCTCTAATATGGATTGGAGCATTGTTTTGATCGTGAATAATAAAAATATGCGAGGGTCATGGGCACAAAAGTTGTAGCCCTATGTCTTAGGGTACTATGTATAAAATTACGTGAAAATCCGAGGTGTGTAGAGGGTGATAGAGTCAAAATATAGAAGGACGTACTAATATAAGGAAAAAACTTGCGAAAATTGCCATCAAAAAGGGGAATTTTTTTTTAAATGTTGACTTAAGGCTCCGTTTCGACTCCAATATATTCATTTACCCATGAGATCTCTTGGGGAAAAATATCGAACGAGTTGAACACGAGGGTAATACATTTCGGAGAAATTAGTGAAATCTCCAATTCACCAAAGGGGTACCCCTTTCAGAAATCTTCGATTTCTCTAATATGGATTGGAGCATTGTTTTGATCGTGAATACTAAAGAATATGCGAGGGTCATGGGCACAAAAGTTGTAGCCCTATGTCTTAGGGTACTATGTATAAAATTACGTGCAAATCTGAGGTGTGTAGAGGGTGATAGAGTCAAAATATAGAAGGACGTACTAATATAAGGAAAAAACTTGCGAAAATTGCCATCAAAAAGAGGAATTTTTTTTGAAATGTTGACTTAAGGCTCCGTTTCCACTCCAATATATTCATTTACCCATGAGATCTCTTGGGGAAAAATATCGAACGAGTTGAACACGAGGGTAATACATTTCGGAGAAATTAGTGAAATCTCCAATTCACCAAAGGGGTACCCCTTTCAGAAATCTTCGATTTCTCTAATATGGATTGGAGCATTGTTTTGATCGTGAATAATAAAGAATATGCGAGGGTCATGGGCACAAAAGTTGTAGCCCTATGTCTTAGGGTACTATGTATAAAATTACGTGCAAATCCGAGGTGTGTAGAGGGTGATAGAGTCAAAATACTGAGAGAGGTACGAATATAAGGAAAAAACTTGCGAAAATTGCCATCAAAAAGGGGGATTTTTTTTTAAATGTTGAATTAAGGCTCCGTTTCGACTCCAATATATTCATTTACCCATGAGATCTCTTGGGGAAAAATATCGAACGAGTTGAACACGAGGGTAATACATTTCGGAGAAATTAGTGAAATCTCCAATTCACCAAAGGGGTACCCCTTTCAGAAATCTTCGATTTCTCTAATATGGATTGGAGCATTGTTTTGATCGTGAATAATAAAGAATTTGCGAGGGTCATGGGCACAAAAGTTGTAGCCCTATGTCTTAGGGTACTATGTATAAAATTACGTGCAAATCCGAGGTGTGTAGAGGGTGATAGAGTCAAAATATAGAAGGACGTACTAATATAAGGAAAAAACTTGCGAAAATTGCCATCAAAAAGGGGAATTTTTTTTTAAATGTTGACTTAAGGCTCCGTTTCGACTCCAATATATTCATTTACCCATGAGATCTCTTGGGGAAAAATATCGAACGAGTTGAACACGAGGGTAATACATTTCGGAGAAATTAGTGAAATCTCCAATTCACCAAAGGGGTACCCCTTTCAGAAATCTTCGATTTCTCTAATATGGATTGGAGCATTGTTTTGATCGTGAATACTAAAGAATATGCGAGGGTCATGGGCACAAAAGTTGTAGCCCTATGTCTTAGGGTACTATGTATAAAATTACGTGCAAATCTGAGGTGTGTAGAGGGTGATAGAGTCAAAATATAGAAGGACGTACTAATATAAGGAAAAAACTTGCGAAAATTGCCATCAAAAAGAGGAATTTTTTTTGAAATGTTGACTTAAGGCTCCGTTTCCACTCCAATATATTCATTTACCCATGAGATCTCTTGGGGAAAAATATCGAACGAGTTGAACACGAGGGTAATACATTTCGGAGAAATTAGTGAAATCTCCAATTCACCAAAGGGGTACCCCTTTCAGAAATCTTCGATTTCTCTAATATGGATTGGAGCATTGTTTTGATCGTGAATAATAAAGAATATGCGAGGGTCATGGGCACAAAAGTTGTAGCCCTATGTCTTAGGGTACTATGTATAAAATTACGTGCAAATCCGAGGTGTGTAGAGGGTGATAGAGTCAAAATACTGAGAGAGGTACGAATATAAGGAAAAAACTTGCGAAAATTGCCATCAAAAAGGGGGATTTTTTTTTAAATGTTGAATTAAGGCTCCGTTTCGACTCCAATATATTCATTTACCCATGAGATCTCTTGGGGAAAAATATCGAACGAGTTGAACACGAGGGTAATACATTTCGGAGAAATTAGTGAAATCTCCAATTCACCAAAGGGGTACCCCTTTCAGAAATCTTCGATTTCTCTAATATGGATTGGAGCATTGTTTTGATCGTGAATAATAAAGAATTTGCGAGGGTCATGGGCACAAAAGTTGTAGCCCTATGTCTTAGGGTACTATGTATAAAATTACGTGCAAATCCGAGGTGTGTAGAGGGTGATAGAGTCAAAATATAGAAGGACGTACTAATATAAGGAAAAAACTTGCGAAAATTGCCATCAAAAAGAGGAATTTTTTTTGAAATGTTGACTTAAGGCTCCGTTTCGACTCCAATATATTCATTTACCCATGAGATCTCTTGGGGAAAAATATCGAACGAGTTGAACATGAGGGTAATACATTTCGGAGAAATTAGTGAAATCTCCAATTCACCAAAGGGGTACCCCTTTCAGAAATCTTCGATTTCTCTAATATGGATTGGAGCATTGTTTTGATCGTGAATAATAAAGAATATGCGAGGGTCATGGGCACAAAAGTTGTAGCCCTATGTCTTATGGTACTATGTATAAAATTACGTGAAAATCCGAGGTGTGTAGAGGGTGATAGAGTCAAAATATAGAAGGACGTACTAATATAAGGAAAAAACTTGCGAAAATTGCCATCAAAAAGAGGAATTTTTTTTGAAATGTTGACTTAAGGCTCCGTTTCGACTCCAATATATTCATTTACCCATGAGATCTCTTGGGGAAAAATATCGAACGAGTTGAACACGAGGGTAATACATTTCGGAGAAATTAGTGAAATCTCCAATTCACCAAAGGGGTACCCCTTTCAGAAATCTTCGATTTCTCTAATATGGATTGGAGCATTGTTTTGATCGTGAATAATAAAGAATATGCGAGGGTCATGGGCACAAAAGTTGTAGCCCTATGTCTTAGGGTACTATGTATAAAATTACGTGCAAATCCGAGGTGTGTAGAGGGTGATAGAGTCAAAATATAGAAGGACGTACTAATATAAGGTAAAAACTTGCGAAAATTGCCATCAAAAAGAGGAATTTTTTTTGAAATGTTGACTTAAGGCTCCGTTTCGACTCCAATATATTCATTTACCCATGAGATCTCTTGGGGAAAAATATCGAACGAGTTGAACACGAGGGTAATACATTTCGGAGAAATTAGTGAAATCTCCAATTCACCAAAGGGGTACCCCTTTCAGAAATCTTCGATTTCTCTAATATGGATTGGAGCATTGTTTTGATCGTGAATACTAAAGAATATGCGAGGGTCATGGGCACAAAAGTTGTAGCCCTATGTCTTAGGGTACTATGTATAAAATTACGTGCATATCCGAGGTGTGTAGAGGGTGATAAAGTCAAAATATAGAAGGACGTACTAATATAAGGAAAAAACTTGCGAAAATTGCCATCAAAAAGAGGAATTTTTTTTGAAATGTTGACTTAAGGCTCCGTTTCCACTCCAATATATTCATTTACCCATGAGATCTCTTGGGGAAAAATATCGAACGAGTTGAACACGAGGGTAATACATTTCGGAGAAATTAGTGAAATCTCCAATTCACCAAAGGGGTACCCCTTTCAGAAATCTTCGATTTCTCTAATATGGATTTGAGCATTGTTTTGATCGTGAATAATAAAGAATATGCGAGGGTCATGGGCACAAAAGTTGTAGCCCTATGTCTTAGGGTACTATGTATAAAATTACGTGCAAATCCGAGGTGTGTAGAGGGTGATAGAGTCAAAATACTGAGAGAGGTACGAATATAAGGAAAAAACTTGCGAAAATTGCCATCAAAAAGGGGGATTTTTTTTTAAATGTTGAATTAAGGCTCCGTTTCGACTCCAATATATTCATTTACCCATGAGATCTCTTGGGGAAAAATATCGAACGAGTTGAACACGAGGGTAATACATTTCGGAGAAATTAGTGAAATCTCCAATTCACCAAAGGGGTACCCCTTTCAGAAATCTTCGATTTCTCTAATATGGATTGGAGCATTGTTTTGATCGTGAATAATAAAGAATTTGCGAGGGTCATGGGCACAAAAGTTGTAGCCCTATGTCTTAGGGTACTATGTATAAAATTACGTGCAAATCCGAGGTGTGTAGAGGGTGATAGAGTCAAAATATAGAAGGACGTACTAATATAAGGAAAAAACTTGCGAAAATTGCCATCAAAAAGAGGAATTTTTTTTGAAATGTTGACTTAAGGCTCCGTTTCCACTCCAATATATTCATTTACCCATGAGATCTCTTGGGGAAAAATATCGAACGAGTTGAACATGAGGGTAATACATTTCGGAGAAATTAGTGAAATCTCCAATTCACCAAAGGGGTACCCCTTTCAGAAATCTTCGATTTCTCTAATATGGATTGGAGCATTGTTTTGATCGTGAATAATAAAAATATGCGAGGGTCATGGGCACAAAAGTTGTAGCCCTATGTCTTAGGGTACTATGTATAAAATTACGTGAAAATCCGAGGTGTGTAGAGGGTGATAGAGTCAAAATATAGAAGGACGTACTAATATAAGGAAAAAACTTGCGAAAATTGCCATCAAAAAGGGGAATTTTTTTTTAAATGTTGACTTAAGGCTCCGTTTCGACTCCAATATATTCATTTACCCATGAGATCTCTTGGGGAAAAATATCGAACGAGTTGAACACGAGGGTAATACATTTCGGAGAAATTAGTGAAATCTCCAATTCACCAAAGGGGTACCCCTTTCAGAAATCTTCGATTTCTCTAATATGGATTGGAGCATTGTTTTGATCGTGAATACTAAAGAATATGCGAGGGTCATGGGCACAAAAGTTGTAGCCCTATGTCTTAGGGTACTATGTATAAAATTACGTGCAAATCCGAGGTGTGTAGAGGGTGATACAGTCAAAATATAGAAGGACGTACTAATATAAGGAAAAAACTTGCGAAAATTGCCATCAAAAAGAGGAATTTTTTTTGAAATGTTGACTTAAGGCTCCGTTTCCACTCCAATATATTCATTTACCCATGAGATCTCTTGGGGAAAAATATCGAACGAGTTGAACACGAGGGTAATACATTTCGGAGAAATTAGTGAAATCTCCAATTCACCAAAGGGGTACCCCTTTCAGAAATCTTCGATTTCTCTAATATGGATTGGAGCATTGTTTTGATCGTGAATAATAAAGAATATGCGAGGGTCATGGGCACAAAAGTTGTAGCCCTATGTCTTAGGGTACTATGTATAAAATTACGTGCAAATCCGAGGTGTGTAGAGGGTGATAGAGTCAAAATACTGAGAGAGGTACGAATATAAGGAAAAAACTTGCGAAAATTGCCATCAAAAAGGGGGATTTTTTTTTAAATGTTGAATTAAGGCTCCGTTTCGACTCCAATATATTCATTTACCCATGAGATCTCTTGGGGAAAAATATCGAACGAGTTGAACACGAGGGTAATACATTTCGGAGAAATTAGTGAAATCTCCAATTCACCAAAGGGGTACCCCTTTCAGAAATCTTCGATTTCTCTAATATGGATTGGAGCATTGTTTTGATCGTGAATAATAAAGAATTTGCGAGGGTCATGGGCACAAAAGTTGTAGCCCTATGTCTTAGGGTACTATGTATAAAATTACGTGCAAATCCGAGGTGTGTAGAGGGTGATAGAGTCAAAATATAGAAGGACGTACTAATATAAGGAAAAAACTTGCGAAAATTGCCATCAAAAAGAGGAATTTTTTTTGAAATGTTGACTTAAGGCTCCGTTTCCACTCCAATATATTCATTTACCCATGAGATCTCTTGGGGAAAAATATCGAACGAGTTGAACATGAGGGTAATACATTTCGGAGAAATTAGTGAAATCTCCCATTCACCAAAGGGGTACCCCTTTCAGAAATCTTCGATTTCTCTAATATGGATTGGAGCATTGTTTTGATCGTGAATAATAAAAATATGCGAGGGTCATGGGCACAAAAGTTGTAGCCCTATGTCTTAGGGTACTATGTATAAAATTACGTGAAAATCCGAGGTGTGTAGAGGGTGATAGAGTCAAAATATAGAAGGACGTACTAATATAAGGAAAAAACTTGCGAAAATTGCCATCAAAAAGGGGAATTTTTTTTTAAATGTTGACTTAAGGCTCCGTTTCGACTCCAATATATTCATTTACCCATGAGATCTCTTGGGGAAAAATATCGAACGAGTTGAACACGAGGGTAATACATTTCGGAGAAATTAGTGAAATCTCCAATTCACCAAAGGGGTACCCCTTTCAGAAATCTTCGATTTCTCTAATATGGATTGGAGCATTGTTTTGATCGTGAATACTAAAGAATATGCGAGGGTCATGGGCACAAAAGTTGTAGCCCTATGTCTTAGGGTACTATGTATAAAATTACGTGCAAATCTGAGGTGTGTAGAGGGTGATAGAGTCAAAATATAGAAGGACGTACTAATATAAGGAAAAAACTTGCGAAAATTGCCATCAAAAAGAGGAATTTTTTTTGAAATGTTGACTTAAGGCTCCGTTTCCACTCCAATATATTCATTTACCCATGAGATCTCTTGGGGAAAAATATCGAACGAGTTGAACACGAGGGTAATACATTTCGGAGAAATTAGTGAAATCTCCAATTCACCAAAGGGGTACCCCTTTCAGAAATCTTCGATTTCTCTAATATGGATTGGAGCATTGTTTTGATCGTGAATAATAAAGAATATGCGAGGGTCATGGGCACAAAAGTTGTAGCCCTATGTCTTAGGGTACTATGTATAAAATTACGTGCAAATCCGAGGTGTGTAGAGGGTGATAGAGTCAAAATACTGAGAGAGGTACGAATATAAGGAAAAAACTTGCGAAAATTGCCATCAAAAAGGGGGATTTTTTTTTAAATGTTGAATTAAGGCTCCGTTTCGACTCCAATATATTCATTTACCCATGAGATCTCTTGGGGAAAAATATCGAACGAGTTGAACACGAGGGTAATACATTTCGGAGAAATTAGTGAAATCTCCAATTCACCAAAGGGGTACCCCTTTCAGAAATCTTCGATTTCTCTAATATGGATTGGAGCATTGTTTTGATCGTGAATAATAAAGAATTTGCGAGGGTCATGGGCACAAAAGTTGTAGCCCTATGTCTTAGGGTACTATGTATAAAATTACGTGCAAATCCGAGGTGTGTAGAGGGTGATAGAGTCAAAATATAGAAGGACGTACTAATATAAGGAAAAAACTTGCGAAAATTGCCATCAAAAAGAGGAATTTTTTTTGAAATGTTGACTTAAGGCTCCGTTTCGACTCCAATATATTCATTTACCCATGAGATCTCTTGGGGAAAAATATCGAACGAGTTGAACATGAGGGTAATACATTTCGGAGAAATTAGTGAAATCTCCAATTCACCAAAGGGGTACCCCTTTCAGAAATCTTCGATTTCTCTAATATGGATTGGAGCATTGTTTTGATCGTGAATAATAAAGAATATGCGAGGGTCATGGGCACAAAAGTTGTAGCCCTATGTCTTATGGTACTATGTATAAAATTACGTGAAAATCCGAGGTGTGTAGAGGGTGATAGAGTCAAAATATAGAAGGACGTACTAATATAAGGAAAAAACTTGCGAAAATTGCCATCAAAAAGAGGAATTTTTTTTGAAATGTTGACTTAAGGCTCCGTTTCGACTCCAATATATTCATTTACCCATGAGATCTCTTGGGGAAAAATATCGAACGAGTTGAACACGAGGGTAATACATTTCGGAGAAATTAGTGAAATCTCCAATTCACCAAAGGGGTACCCCTTTCAGAAATCTTCGATTTCTCTAATATGGATTGGAGCATTGTTTTGATCGTGAATAATAAAGAATATGCGAGGGTCATGGGCACAAAAGTTGTAGCCCTATGTCTTAGGGTACTATGTATAAAATTACGTGCAAATCCGAGGTGTGTAGAGGGTGATAGAGTCAAAATATAGAAGGACGTACTAATATAAGGAAAAAACTTGCGAAAATTGCCATCAAAAAGAGGAATTTTTTTTGAAATGTTGACTTAAGGCTCCGTTTCGACTCCAATATATTCATTTACCCATGAGATCTCTTGGGGAAAAATATCGAACGAGTTGAACACGAGGGTAATACATTTCGGAGAAATTAGTGAAATCTCAAATTCACCAAAGGGGTACCCTTTTCAGAAATCTTCGATTTCTCTAATATGGATTGGAGCATTGTTTTGATCGTGAATCATAAAGAATATGCGAGGGTCATGGGCACAAAAGTTGTAGCCCTATGTCTTAGGGTACTTTGTATAAAATTACGTGAAAATCCGAGGTGTGTAGAGGGTGATAGAGTCAAAATATAGAAGGACGTACTAATATAAGGAAAAAACTTGCGAAAATTGCCATCAAAAAGAGGAATTTTTTTTGAAATGTTGACTTAAGGCTCCGTTTCCACTCCAATATATTCATTTACCCATGAGATCTCTTGGGGAAAAATATCGAACGAGTTGAACACGAGGGTAATACATTTCGGAGAAATTAGTGAAATCTCCAATTCACCAAAGGGGTACCCCTTTCAGAAATCTTCGATTTCTCTAATATGGATTGGAGCATTGTTTTGATCGTGAATAATAAAGAATATGCAAGGGTCATGGGCACAAAAGTTGTAGCCCTATGTCTTAGGGTACTATGTATAAAATTACGTGCAAATCCGAGGTGTGTAGAGGGTGATAGAGTCAAAATACTGAGAGACGTACGAATATAAGGAAAAAACTTGCGAAAATTGCCATCAAAAAGAGGAATTTTTTTTGAAATGTTGACTTAAGGCTCCGTTTCCACTCCAATATATTCATTTACCCATGAGATCTCTTGGGGAAAAATATCGAACGAGTTGAACACGAGGGTAATACATTTCGGAGAAATTAGTGAAATCTCCAATTCACCAAAGGGGTACCCCTTTCAGAAATCTTCGATTTCTCTAATATGGATTGGAGCATTGTTTTGATCGTGAATAATAAAGAATATGCAAGGGTCATGGGCACAAAAGTTGTAGCCCTATGTCTTAGGGTACTATGTATAAAATTACGTGCAAATCCGAGGTGTGTAGAGGGTGATAGAGTCAAAATACTGAGAGATGTACGAATATAAGGAAAAAACTTGCGAAAATTGCCATCAAAAAGAGGAATTTTTTTTGAAATGTTGACTTAAGGCTCCGTTTCCACTCCAATATATTCATTTACCCATGAGATCTCTTGGGGAAAAATATCGAACGAGTTGAACACGAGGGTAATACATTTCGGAGAAATTAGTGAAATCTCCAATTCACCAAAGGGGTACCCCTTTCAGAAATCTTCGATTTCTCTAATATGGATTGGAGCATTGTTTTGATCGTGAATAATAAAGAATATGCAAGGGTCATGGGCACAAAAGTTGTAGCCCTATGTCTTAGGGTACTATGTATAAAATTACGTGCAAATCCGAGGTGTGTAGAGGGTGATAGAGTCAAAATACTGAGAGACGTACGAATATAAGGAAAAAACTTGCGAAAATTGCCATCAAAAAGAGGAATTTTTTTTGAAATGTTGACTTAAGGCTCCGTTTCCACTCCAATATATTCATTTACCCATGAGATCTCTTGGGGAAAAATATCGAACGAGTTGAACACGAGGGTAATACATTTCGGAGAAATTAGTGAAATCTCCAATTCACCAAAGGGGTACCCCTTTCAGAAATCTTCGATTTCTCTAATATGGATTGGAGCATTGTTTTGATCGTGAATAATAAAGAATATGCAAGGGTCATGGGCACAAAAGTTGTAGCCCTATGTCTTAGGGTACTATGTATAAAATTACGTGCAAATCCGAGGTGTGTAGAGGGTGATAGAGTCAAAATACTGAGAGATGTACGAATATAAGGAAAAAACTTGCGAAAATTGCCATCAAAAAGAGGAATTTTTTTTGAAATGTTGACTTAAGGCTCCGTTTCGACTCCAATATATTCATTTACCCATGAGATCTCTTGGGGAAAAATATCGAACGAGTTGAACACGAGGGTAATACATTTCGGAGAAATTAGTGAAATCTCCAATTCACCAAAGGGGTACCCCTTTCAGAAATCTTCGATTTCTCTAATATGGATTGGAGCATTGTTTTGATCGTGAATAATAAAGAATATGCGAGGGTCATGGGCACAAAAGTTGTAGCCCTATGTCTTAGGGTACTATGTATAAAATTACGTGCAAATCCGAGGTGTGTAGAGGGTGATAGAGTCAAAATATAGAAGGACGTACTAATATAAGGAAAAAACTTGCGAAAATTGCCATCAAAAAGAGGAATTTTTTTTGAAATGTTGACTTAAGGCTCCGTTTCGACTCCAATATATTCATTTACCCATGAGATCTCTTGGGGAAAAATATCGAACGAGTTGAACACGAGGGTAATACATTTCGGAGAAATTAGTGAAATCTCCAATTCACCAAAGGGGTACCCCTTTCAGAAATCTTCGATTTCTCTAATATGGATTGGAGCATTGTTTTGATCGTGAATACTAAAGAATATGCGAGGGTCATGGGCACAAAAGTTGTAGCCCTATGTCTTAGGGTACTATGTATAAAATTACGTGCTAATCCGAGGTGTGTAGAGGGTGATAAAGTCAAAATATAGAAGGACGTACTAATATAAGGAAAAAACTTGCGAAAATTGCCATCAAAAAGAGGAATTTTTTTTGAAATGTTGACTTAAGGCTCCGTTTCCACTCCAATATATTCATTTACCCATGAGATCTCTTGGGGAAAAATATCGAACGAGTTGAACACGAGGGTAATACATTTCGGAGAAATTAGTGAAATCTCCAATTCACCAAAGGGGTACCCCTTTCAGAAATCTTCGATTTCTCTAATATGGATTGGAGCATTGTTTTGATCGTGAATAATAAAGAATATGCAAGGGTCATGGGCACAAAAGTTGTAGCCCTATGTCTTAGGGTACTATGTATAAAATTACGTGCAAATCCGAGGTGTGTAGAGGGTGATAGAGTCAAAATACTGAGAGATGTACGAATATAAGGAAAAAACTTGCGAAAATTGCCATCAAAAAGAGGAATTTTTTTTGAAATGTTGACTTAAGGCTCCGTTTCCACTCCAATATATTCATTTACCCATGAGATCTCTTGGGGAAAAATATCGAACGAGTTGAACACGAGGGTAATACATTTCGGAGAAATTAGTGAAATCTCCAATTCACCAAAGGGGTACCCCTTTCAGAAATCTTCGATTTCTCTAATATGGATTGGAGCATTGTTTTGATCGTGAATAATAAAGAATATGCGAGGGTCATGGGCACAAAAGTTGTAGCCCTATGTCTTATGGTACTATGTATAAAATTACGTGAAAATCCGAGGTGTGTAGAGGGTGATAGAGTCAAAATATAGAAGGACGTACTAATATAAGGAAAAAACTTGCGAAAATTGCCATCAAAAAGAGGAATTTTTTTTGAAATGTTGACTTAAGGCTCCGTTTCCACTCCAATATATTCATTTACCCATGAGATCTCTTGGGGAAAAATATCGAACGAGTTGAACACGAGGGTAATACATTTCGGAGAAATTAGTGAAATCTCCAATTCACCAAAGGGGTACCCCTTTCAGAAATCTTCGATTTCTCTAATATGGATTGGAGCATTGTTTTGATCGTGAATAATAAAGAATATGCGAGGGTCATGGGCACAAAAGTTGTATCCCTATGTCTTAGGGTACTATGTATAAAATTACGTGAAAATCCGAGGTGTGTAGAGGGTGATAGAGTCAAAATATAGAAGGACGTACTAATATAAGGAAAAAACTTGCGAAAATTGCCATCAAAAAGAGGAATTTTTTTTGAAATGTTGACTTAAGGCTCCGTTTCGACTCCAATATATTCATTTACCCATGAGATCTCTTGGGGAAAAATATCGAACGAGTTGAACACGAGGGTAATACATTTCGGAGAAATTAGTGAAATCTCCAATTCACCAAAGGGGTACCCCTTTCAGAAATCTTCGATTTCTCTAATATGGATTGGAGCATTGTTTTGATCGTGAATACTAAAGAATATGCGAGGGTCATGGGTACAAAAGTTGTAGCCCTATGTCTTAGGGTACTATGTATAAAATTACGTGCAAATCCGAGGTGTGTAGAGGGTGATAAAGTCAAAATATAGAAGGACGTACTAATATAAGGAAAAAACTTGCGAAAATTGCCATCAAAAAGAGGAATTTTTTTTGAAATGTTGACTTAAGGCTCCGTTTCCACTCCAATATATTCATTTACCCATGAGATCTCTTGGGGAAAAATATCGAACGAGTTGAACACGAGGGTAATACATTTCGGAGAAATTAGTGAAATCTCCAATTCACCAAAGGGGTACCCCTTTCAGAAATCTTCGATTTCTCTAATATGGATTGGAGCATTGTTTAGATCGTGAATAATAAAGAATATGCAAGGGTCATGGGCACAAAAGTTGTAGCCCTATGTCTTAGGGTACTATGTATAAAAGTACGTGCAAATCCGAGGTGTGTAGAGGGTGATACAGTCAAAATATAGAAGGACGTACTAATATAAGGAAAAAACTTGCGAAAATTGCCATCAAAAAGAGGAATTTTTTTTGAAATGTTGACTTAAGGCTCCGTTTCGACTCCAATATATTCATTTACCCATGAGATCTCTTGGGGAAAAATATCGAACGAGTTGAACACGAGGGTAATACATTTCGGAGAAATTAGTGAAATCTCCAATTCACCAAAGGGGTACCCCTTTCAGAAATCTTCGATTTCTCTAATATGGATTGGAGCATTGTTTTGATCGTGAATACTAAAGAATATGCGAGGGTCATGGGCACAAAAGTTGTAGCCCTATGTCTTATGGTACTATGTATAAAATTACGTGAAAATCCGAGGTGTGTAGAGGGTGATACAGTCAAAATATAGAAGGACGTACTAATATAAGGAAAAAACTTGCGAAAATTGCCATCAAAAAGGGGAATTTTTTTTTAAATGTTGACTTAAGGCTCCGTTTCGACTCCAATATATTCATTTACCCATGAGATCTCTTGGGGAAAAATATCGAACGAGTTGAACACGAGGGTAATACATTTCGGAGAAATTAGTGAAATCTCCAATTCACCAAAGGGGTACCCCTTTCAGAAATCTTCGATTTCTCTAATATGGATTGGAGCATTGTTTTGATCGTGAATACTAAAGAATATGCGAGGGTCATGGGCACAAAAGTTGTAGCCCTATGTCTTAGGGTACTATGTATAAATGTACGTGCAAATCCGAGGTGTGTAGAGGGTGATACAGTCAAAATATAGAAGGACGTACTAATATAAGGAAAAAACTTGCGAAAATTGCCATCAAAAAGAGGAATTTTTTTTGAAATGTTGACTTAAGGCTCCGTTTCGACTCCAATATATTCATTTACCCATGAGATCTCTTGGGGAAAAATATCGAACGAGTTGAACACGAGGGTAATACATTTCGGAGAAATTAGTGAAATCTCCAATTCACCAAAGGGGTACCCCTTTCAGAAATCTTCGATTTCTCTAATATGGATTGGAGCATTGTTTTGATCGTGAATACTAAAGAATATGCGAGGGTCATGGGCACAAAAGTTGTAGCCCTATGTCTTATGGTACTATGTATAAAATTACGTGAAAATCCGAGGTGTGTAGAGGGTGATACAGTCAAAATATAGAAGGACGTACTAATATAAGGAAAAAACTTGCGAAAATTGCCATCAAAAAGGGGAATTTTTTTTTATATGTTGACTTAAGGCTCCGTTTCGACTCCAATATATTCATTTACCCATGAGATCTCTTGGGGAAAAATATCGAACGAGTTGAACACGAGGGTAATACATTTCGGAGAAATTAGTGAAATCTCCAATTCACCAAAGGGGTACCCCTTTCAGAAATCTTCGATTTCTCTAATATGGATTGGAGCATTGTTTTGATCGTGAATACTAAAGAATATGCGAGGGTCATGGGCACAAAAGTTGTAGCCCTATGTCTTAGGGTACTATGTATAAATGTACGTGCAAATCCGAGGTGTGTAGAGGGTGATACAGTCAAAATATAGAAGGACGTACTAATATAAGGAAAAAACTTGCGAAAATTGCCATCAAAAAGAGGAATTTTTTTTGAAATGTTGACTTAAGGCTCCGTTTCGACTCCAATATATTCATTTACCCATGAGATCTCTTGGGGAAAAATATCGAACGAGTTGAACACGAGGGTAATACATTTCGGAGAAATTAGTGAAATCTCCAATTCACCAAAGGGGTACCCCTTTCAGAAATCTTCGATTTCTCTAATATGGATTGGAGCATTGTTTTGATCGTGAATACTAAAGAATATGCGAGGGTCATGGGCACAAAAGTTGTAGCCCTATGTCTTAGGGTACTATGTATAAAAGTACGTGCAAATCCGAGGTGTGTAGAGGGTGATAGAGTCAAAATATAGAAGGACGTACTAATATAAGGAAAAAACTTGCGAAAATTGCCATCAAAAAGAGGAATTTTTTTTGAAATGTTGACTTAAGGCTCCGTTTCGACTCCAATATATTCATTTACCCATGAGATCTCTTGGGGAAAAATATCGAACGAGTTGAACACGAGGGTAATATATTTCGGAGAAATTAGTGAAATCTCCAATTCACCAAAGGGGTACCCCTTTCAGAAATCTTCGATTTCTCTAATATGGATTGGAGCATTGTTTTGATCGTGAATAATAAAGAATATGCGAGGGTCATGGGCACAAAAGTTGTAGCCCTATGTCTTAGGGTACTATGTATAAAATTACGTGAAAATCCGAGGTGTGTAGAGGGTGATAGAGTCAAAATATAGAAGGACGTACTAATATAAGGAAAAAACTTGCGAAAATTGCCATCAAAAAGAGGAATTTTTTTTTAAATGTTGACTTAAGGCTCCGTTTCGACTCCAATATATTCATTTACCCATGAGATCTCTTGGGGAAAAATATCGAACGAGTTGAACACGAGGGTAATACATTTCGGAGAAATTAGTGAAATCTCCAATTCACCAAAGGGGTACCCCTTTCAGAAATCTTCGATTTCTCTAATATGGATTGGAGCATTGTTTTGATCGTGAATACTAAAGAATATGCGAGGGTCATGGGCACAAAAGTTGTAGCCCTATGTCTTAGGGTACTATGTATAAAAGTACGTGCAAATCCGAGGTGTGTAGAGGGTGATACAGTCAAAATATAGAAGGACGTACTAATATAAGGAAAAAACTTGCGAAAATTGCCATCAAAAAGAGGAATTTTTTTTGAAATGTTGACTTAAGGCTCCGTTTCGACTCCAATATATTCATTTACCCATGAGATCTCTTGGGGAAAAATATCGAACGAGTTGAACACGAGGGTAATACATTTCGGAGAAATTAGTGAAATCTCCAATTCACCAAAGGGGTACCCCTTTCAGAAATCTTCGATTTCTCTAATATGGATTGGAGCATTGTTTTGATCGTGAATAATAAAGAATATGCGAGGGTCATGGGCACAAAAGTTGTAGCCCTATGTCTTAGGGTACTATGTATAAAATTACGTGAAAATCCGAGGTGTGTAGAGGGTGATAGAGTCAAAATATAGAAGGACGTACTAATATAAGGAAAAAACTTGCGAAAATTGCCATCAAAAAGAGGAATTTTTTTTTAAATGTTGACTTAAGGCTCCGTTTCGACTCCAATATATTCATTTACCCATGAGATCTCTTGGGGAAAAATATCGAACGAGTTGAACACGAGGGTAATACATTTCGGAGAAATTAGTGAAATCTCCAATTCACCAAAGGGGTACCCCTTTCAGAAATCTTCGATTTCTCTAATATGGATTGGAGCATTGTTTTGATCGTGAATACTAAAGAATATGCGAGGGTCATGGGCACAAAAGTTGTAGCCCTATGTCTTAGGGTACTATGTATAAAAGTACGTGCAAATCCGAGGTGTGTAGAGGGTGATACAGTCAAAATATAGAAGGACGTACTAATATAAGGAAAAAACTTGCGAAAATTGCCATCAAAAAGAGGAATTTTTTTTGAAATGTTGACTTAAGGCTCCGTTTCGACTCCAATATATTCATTTACCCATGAGATCTCTTGGGGAAAAATATCGAACGAGTTGAACACGAGGGTAATACATTTCGGAGAAATTAGTGAAATCTCCAATTCACCAAAGGGGTACCCCTTTCAGAAATCTTCGATTTCTCTAATATGGATTGGAGCATTGTTTTGATCGTGAATAATAAAGAATATGCGAGGGTCATGGGCACAAAAGTTGTAGCCCTATGTCTTAGGGTACTATGTATAAAATTACGTGCAAATCCGAGGTGTGTAGAGGGTGATAGAGTCAAAATATAGAAGGACGTACTAATATAAGGAAAAAACTTGCGAAAATTGCCATCAAAAAGAGGAATTTTTTTTGAAATGTTGACTTAAGGCTCCGTTTCGACTCCAATATATTCATTTACCCATGAGATCTCTTGGGGAAAAATATCGAACGAGTTGAACACGAGGGTAATACATTTCGGAGAAATTAGTGAAATCTCCAATTCACCAAAGGGGTACCCCTTTCAGAAATCTTCGATTTCTCTAATATGGATTGGAGCATTGTTTTGATCGTGAATAATAAAGAATATGCGAGGGTCATGGGCACAAAAGTTGTAGCCCTATGTCTTAGGGTACTATGTATAAAATTACGTGAAAATCCGAGGTGTGTAGAGGGTGATAGAGTCAAAATATAGAAGGACGTACTAATATAAGGAAAAAACTTGCGAAAATTGCCATCAAAAAGAGGAATTTTTTTTTAAATGTTGACTTAAGGCTCCGTTTCGACTCCAATATATTCATTTACCCATGAGATCTCTTGGGGAAAAATATCGAACGAGTTGAACACGAGGGTAATACATTTCGGAGAAATTAGTGAAATCTCCAATTCACCAAAGGGGTACCCCTTTCAGAAATCTTCGATTTCTCTAATATGGATTGGAGCATTGTTTTGATCGTGAATAATAAAGAATATGCGAGGGTCATGGGCACAAAAGTTGTAGCCCTATGTCTTAGGGTACTATGTATAAAAGTACGTGAAAATCCGAGGTGTGTAGAGGGTGATAGAGTCAAAATATAGAAGGACGTACTAATATAAGGAAAAAACTTGCGAAAATTGCCATCAAAAAGAGGAATTTTTTTTGAAATGTTGACTTAAGGCTCCGTTTCGACTCCAATATATTCATTTACCCATGAGATCTCTTGGGGAAAAATATCGAACGAGTTGAACACGAGGGTAATACATTTCGGAGAAATTAGTGAAATCTCCAATTCACCAAAGGGGTACCCCTTTCAGAAATCTTCGATTTCTCTAATATGGATTGGAGCATTGTTTTGATCGTGAATACTAAAGAATATGCGAGGGTCATGGGCACAAAAGTTGTAGCCCTATGTCTTAGGGTACTATGTATAAAATTACGTGCAAATCCGAGGTGTGTAGAGGGTGATACAGTCAAAATATAGAAGGACGTACTAATATAAGGAAAAAACTTGCGAAAATTGCCATCAAAAAGGGGAATTTTTTTTGAAATGTTGACTTAAGGCTCCGTTTCGACTCCAATATATTCATTTACCCATGAGATCTCTTGGGGAAAAATATCGAACGAGTTGAACACGAGGGTAATACATTTCGGAGAAATTAGTGAAATCTCCAATTCACCAAAGGGGTACCCCTTTCAGAAATCTTCGATTTCTCTAATATGGATTGGAGCATTGTTTTGATCGTGAATAATAAAGAATATGCGAGGGTCATGGGCACAAAAGTTGTAGCCCTATGTCTTAGGGTACTATGTATAAAATTACGTGAAAATCCGAGGTGTGTAGAGGGTGATAGAGTCAAAATATAGAAGGACGTACTAATATAAGGAAAAAACTTGCGAAAATTGCCATCAAAAAGAGGAATTTTTTTTTAAATGTTGACTTAAGGCTCCGTTTCGACTCCAATATATTCATTTACCCATGAGATCTCTTGGGGAAAAATATCGAACGAGTTGAACACGAGGGTAATACATTTCGGAGAAATTAGTGAAATCTCCAATTCACCAAAGGGGTACCCCTTTCAGAAATCTTCGATTTCTCTAATATGGATTGGAGCATTGTTTTGATCGTGAATAATAAAGAATATGCGAGGGTCATGGGCACAAAAGTTGTAGCCCTATGTCTTAGGGTACTATGTATAAATGTACGTGCAAATCCGAGGTGTGTAGAGGGTGATACAGTCAAAATATAGAAGGACGTACTAATATAAGGAAAAAACTTGCGAAAATTGCCATCAAAAAGAGGAATTTTTTTTGAAATGTTGACTTAAGGCTCCGTTTCGACTCCAATATATTCATTTACCCATGAGATCTCTTGGGGAAAAATATCGAACGAGTTGAACACGAGGGTAATACATTTCGGAGAAATTAGTGAAATCTCCAATTCACCAAAGGGGTACCCCTTTCAGAAATCTTCGATTTCTCTAATATGGATTGGAGCATTGTTTTGATCGTGAATACTAAAGAATATGCGAGGGTCATGGGCACAAAAGTTGTAGCCCTATGTCTTATGGTACTATGTATAAAATTACGTGAAAATCCGAGGTGTGTAGAGGGTGATACAGTCAAAATATAGAAGGACGTACTAATATAAGGAAAAAACTTGCGAAAATTGCCATCAAAAAGGGGAATTTTTTTTTATATGTTGACTTAAGGCTCCGTTTCGACTCCAATATATTCATTTACCCATGAGATCTCTTGGGGAAAAATATCGAACGAGTTGAACACGAGGGTAATACATTTCGGAGAAATTAGTGAAATCTCCAATTCACCAAAGGGGTACCCCTTTCAGAAATCTTCGATTTCTCTAATATGGATTGGAGCATTGTTTTGATCGTGAATACTAAAGAATATGCGAGGGTCATGGGCACAAAAGTTGTAGCCCTATGTCTTAGGGTACTATGTATAAATGTACGTGCAAATCCGAGGTGTGTAGAGGGTGATACAGTCAAAATATAGAAGGACGTACTAATATAAGGAAAAAACTTGCGAAAATTGCCATCAAAAAGAGGAATTTTTTTTGAAATGTTGACTTAAGGCTCCGTTTCGACTCCAATATATTCATTTACCCATGAGATCTCTTGGGGAAAAATATCGAACGAGTTGAACACGAGGGTAATACATTTCGGAGAAATTAGTGAAATCTCCAATTCACCAAAGGGGTACCCCTTTCAGAAATCTTCGATTTCTCTAATATGGATTGGAGCATTGTTTTGATCGTGAATACTAAAGAATATGCGAGGGTCATGGGCACAAAAGTTGTAGCCCTATGTCTTAGGGTACTATGTATAAAAGTACGTGCAAATCCGAGGTGTGTAGAGGGTGATAGAGTCAAAATATAGAAGGACGTACTAATATAAGGAAAAAACTTGCGAAAATTGCCATCAAAAAGAGGAATTTTTTTTGAAATGTTGACTTAAGGCTCCGTTTCGACTCCAATATATTCATTTACCCATGAGATCTCTTGGGGAAAAATATCGAACGAGTTGAACACGAGGGTAATATATTTCGGAGAAATTAGTGAAATCTCCAATTCACCAAAGGGGTACCCCTTTCAGAAATCTTCGATTTCTCTAATATGGATTGGAGCATTGTTTTGATCGTGAATAATAAAGAATATGCGAGGGTCATGGGCACAAAAGTTGTAGCCCTATGTCTTAGGGTACTATGTATAAAATTACGTGAAAATCCGAGGTGTGTAGAGGGTGATAGAGTCAAAATATAGAAGGACGTACTAATATAAGGAAAAAACTTGCGAAAATTGCCATCAAAAAGAGGAATTTTTTTTTAAATGTTGACTTAAGGCTCCGTTTCGACTCCAATATATTCATTTACCCATGAGATCTCTTGGGGAAAAATATCGAACGAGTTGAACACGAGGGTAATACATTTCGGAGAAATTAGTGAAATCTCCAATTCACCAAAGGGGTACCCCTTTCAGAAATCTTCGATTTCTCTAATATGGATTGGAGCATTGTTTTGATCGTGAATACTAAAGAATATGCGAGGGTCATGGGCACAAAAGTTGTAGCCCTATGTCTTAGGGTACTATGTATAAAAGTACGTGCAAATCCGAGGTGTGTAGAGGGTGATACAGTCAAAATATAGAAGGACGTACTAATATAAGGAAAAAACTTGCGAAAATTGCCATCAAAAAGAGGAATTTTTTTTGAAATGTTGACTTAAGGCTCCGTTTCGACTCCAATATATTCATTTACCCATGAGATCTCTTGGGGAAAAATATCGAACGAGTTGAACACGAGGGTAATACATTTCGGAGAAATTAGTGAAATCTCCAATTCACCAAAGGGGTACCCCTTTCAGAAATCTTCGATTTCTCTAATATGGATTGGAGCATTGTTTTGATCGTGAATAATAAAGAATATGCGAGGGTCATGGGCACAAAAGTTGTAGCCCTATGTCTTAGGGTACTATGTATAAAATTACGTGAAAATCCGAGGTGTGTAGAGGGTGATAGAGTCAAAATATAGAAGGACGTACTAATATAAGGAAAAAACTTGCGAAAATTGCCATCAAAAAGAGGAATTTTTTTTTAAATGTTGACTTAAGGCTCCGTTTCGACTCCAATATATTCATTTACCCATGAGATCTCTTGGGGAAAAATATCGAACGAGTTGAACACGAGGGTAATACATTTCGGAGAAATTAGTGAAATCTCCAATTCACCAAAGGGGTACCCCTTTCAGAAATCTTCGATTTCTCTAATATGGATTGGAGCATTGTTTTGATCGTGAATAATAAAGAATATGCGAGGGTCATGGGCACAAAAGTTGTAGCCCTATGTCTTAGGGTACTATGTATAAAAGTACGTGAAAATCCGAGGTGTGTAGAGGGTGATAGAGTCAAAATATAGAAGGACGTACTAATATAAGGAAAAAACTTGCGAAAATTGCCATCAAAAAGAGGAATTTTTTTTGAAATGTTGACTTAAGGCTCCGTTTCGACTCCAATATATTCATTTACCCATGAGATCTCTTGGGGAAAAATATCGAACGAGTTGAACACGAGGGTAATACATTTCGGAGAAATTAGTGAAATCTCCAATTCACCAAAGGGGTACCCCTTTCAGAAATCTTCGATTTCTCTAATATGGATTGGAGCATTGTTTTGATCGTGAATACTAAAGAATATGCGAGGGTCATGGGCACAAAAGTTGTAGCCCTATGTCTTAGGGTACTATGTATAAAATTACGTGCAAATCCGAGGTGTGTAGAGGGTGATACAGTCAAAATATAGAAGGACGTACTAATATAAGGAAAAAACTTGCGAAAATTGCCATCAAAAAGGGGAATTTTTTTTGAAATGTTGACTTAAGGCTCCGTTTCGACTCCAATATATTCATTTACCCATGAGATCTCTTGGGGAAAAATATCGAACGAGTTGAACACGAGGGTAATACATTTCGGAGAAATTAGTGAAATCTCCAATTCACCAAAGGGGTACCCCTTTCAGAAATCTTCGATTTCTCTAATATGGATTGGAGCATTGTTTTGATCGTGAATAATAAAGAATATGCGAGGGTCATGGGCACAAAAGTTGTAGCCCTATGTCTTAGGGTACTATGTATAAAATTACGTGAAAATCCGAGGTGTGTAGAGGGTGATAGAGTCAAAATATAGAAGGACGTACTAATATAAGGAAAAAACTTGCGAAAATTGCCATCAAAAAGAGGAATTTTTTTTTAAATGTTGACTTAAGGCTCCGTTTCGACTCCAATATATTCATTTACCCATGAGATCTCTTGGGGAAAAATATCGAACGAGTTGAACACGAGGGTAATACATTTCGGAGAAATTAGTGAAATCTCCAATTCACCAAAGGGGTACCCCTTTCAGAAATCTTCGATTTCTCTAATATGGATTGGAGCATTGTTTTGATCGTGAATAATAAAGAATATGCGAGGGTCATGGGCACAAAAGTTGTAGCCCTATGTCTTAGGGTACTATGTATAAATGTACGTGCAAATCCGAGGTGTGTAGAGGGTGATACAGTCAAAATATAGAAGGACGTACTAATATAAGGAAAAAACTTGCGAAAATTGCCATCAAAAAGAGGAATTTTTTTTGAAATGTTGACTTAAGGCTCCGTTTCGACTCCAATATATTCATTTACCCATGAGATCTCTTGGGGAAAAATATCGAACGAGTTGAACACGAGGGTAATACATTTCGGAGAAATTAGTGAAATCTCCAATTCACCAAAGGGGTACCCCTTTCAGAAATCTTCGATTTCTCTAATATGGATTGGAGCATTGTTTTGATCGTGAATACTAAAGAATATGCGAGGGTCATGGGCACAAAAGTTGTAGCCCTATGTCTTATGGTACTATGTATAAAATTACGTGAAAATCCGAGGTGTGTAGAGGGTGATACAGTCAAAATATAGAAGGACGTACTAATATAAGGAAAAAACTTGCGAAAATTGCCATCAAAAAGGGGAATTTTTTTTTATATGTTGACTTAAGGCTCCGTTTCGACTCCAATATATTCATTTACCCATGAGATCTCTTGGGGAAAAATATCGAACGAGTTGAACACGAGGGTAATACATTTCGGAGAAATTAGTGAAATCTCCAATTCACCAAAGGGGTACCCCTTTCAGAAATCTTCGATTTCTCTAATATGGATTGGAGCATTGTTTTGATCGTGAATACTAAAGAATATGCGAGGGTCATGGGCACAAAAGTTGTAGCCCTATGTCTTAGGGTACTATGTATAAATGTACGTGCAAATCCGAGGTGTGTAGAGGGTGATACAGTCAAAATATAGAAGGACGTACTAATATAAGGAAAAAACTTGCGAAAATTGCCATCAAAAAGAGGAATTTTTTTTGAAATGTTGACTTAAGGCTCCGTTTCGACTCCAATATATTCATTTACCCATGAGATCTCTTGGGGAAAAATATCGAACGAGTTGAACACGAGGGTAATACATTTCGGAGAAATTAGTGAAATCTCCAATTCACCAAAGGGGTACCCCTTTCAGAAATCTTCGATTTCTCTAATATGGATTGGAGCATTGTTTTGATCGTGAATACTAAAGAATATGCGAGGGTCATGGGCACAAAAGTTGTAGCCCTATGTCTTAGGGTACTATGTATAAAATTACGTGCAAATCCGAGGTGTGTAGAGGGTGATACAGTCAAAATATAGAAGGACGTACTAATATAAGGAAAAAACTTGCGAAAATTGCCATCAAAAAGGGGAATTTTTTTTGAAATGTTGACTTAAGGCTCCGTTTCGACTCCAATATATTCATTTACCCATGAGATCTCTTGGGGAAAAATATCGAACGAGTTGAACACGAGGGTAATACATTTCGGAGAAATTAGTGAAATCTCCAATTCACCAAAGGGGTACCCCTTTCAGAAATCTTCGATTTCTCTAATATGGATTGGAGCATTGTTTTGATCGTGAATAATAAAGAATATGCGAGGGTCATGGGCACAAAAGTTGTAGCCCTATGTCTTAGGGTACTATGTATAAAATTACGTGAAAATCCGAGGTGTGTAGAGGGTGATAGAGTCAAAATATAGAAGGACGTACTAATATAAGGAAAAAACTTGCGAAAATTGCCATCAAAAAGAGGAATTTTTTTTTAAATGTTGACTTAAGGCTCCGTTTCGACTCCAATATATTCATTTACCCATGAGATCTCTTGGGGAAAAATATCGAACGAGTTGAACACGAGGGTAATACATTTCGGAGAAATTAGTGAAATCTCCAATTCACCAAAGGGGTACCCCTTTCAGAAATCTTCGATTTCTCTAATATGGATTGGAGCATTGTTTTGATCGTGAATACTAAAGAATATGCGAGGGTCATGGGCACAAAAGTTGTAGCCCTATGTCTTAGGGTACTATGTATAAAATTACGTGAAAATCCGAGGTGTGTAGAGGGTGATAGAGTCAAAATATAGAAGGACGTACTAATATAAGGAAAAAACTTGCGAAAATTGCCATCAAAAAGAGGAATTTTTTTTTAAATGTTGACTTAAGGCTCCGTTTCGACTCCAATATATTCATTTACCCATGAGATCTCTTGGGGAAAAATATCGAACGAGTTGAACACGAGGGTAATACATTTCGGAGAAATTAGTGAAATCTCCAATTCACCAAAGGGGTACCCCTTTCAGAAATCTTCGATTTCTCTAATATGGATTGGAGCATTGTTTTGATCGTGAATAATAAAGAATATGCGAGGGTCATGGGCACAAAAGTTGTAGCCCTATGTCTTAGGGTACTATGTATAAATGTACGTGCAAATCCGAGGTGTGTAGAGGGTGATACAGTCAAAATATAGAAGGACGTACTAATATAAGGAAAAAACTTGCGAAAATTGCCATCAAAAAGAGGAATTTTTTTTGAAATGTTGACTTAAGGCTCCGTTTCGACTCCAATATATTCATTTACCCATGAGATCTCTTGGGGAAAAATATCGAACGAGTTGAACACGAGGGTAATACATTTCGGAGAAATTAGTGAAATCTCCAATTCACCAAAGGGGTACCCCTTTCAGAAATCTTCGATTTCTCTAATATGGATTGGAGCATTGTTTTGATCGTGAATACTAAAGAATATGCGAGGGTCATGGGCACAAAAGTTGTAGCCCTATGTCTTATGGTACTATGTATAAAATTACGTGAAAATCCGAGGTGTGTAGAGGGTGATACAGTCAAAATATAGAAGGACGTACTAATATAAGGAAAAAACTTGCGAAAATTGCCATCAAAAAGGGGAATTTTTTTTTATATGTTGACTTAAGGCTCCGTTTCGACTCCAATATATTCATTTACCCATGAGATCTCTTGGGGAAAAATATCGAACGAGTTGAACACGAGGGTAATACATTTCGGAGAAATTAGTGAAATCTCCAATTCACCAAAGGGGTACCCCTTTCAGAAATCTTCGATTTCTCTAATATGGATTGGAGCATTGTTTTGATCGTGAATACTAAAGAATATGCGAGGGTCATGGGCACAAAAGTTGTAGCCCTATGTCTTAGGGTACTATGTATAAATGTACGTGCAAATCCGAGGTGTGTAGAGGGTGATACAGTCAAAATATAGAAGGACGTACTAATATAAGGAAAAAACTTGCGAAAATTGCCATCAAAAAGAGGAATTTTTTTTGAAATGTTGACTTAAGGCTCCGTTTCGACTCCAATATATTCATTTACCCATGAGATCTCTTGGGGAAAAATATCGAACGAGTTGAACACGAGGGTAATACATTTCGGAGAAATTAGTGAAATCTCCAATTCACCAAAGGGGTACCCCTTTCAGAAATCTTCGATTTCTCTAATATGGATTGGAGCATTGTTTTGATCGTGAATACTAAAGAATATGCGAGGGTCATGGGCACAAAAGTTGTAGCCCTATGTCTTAGGGTACTATGTATAAAAGTACGTGCAAATCCGAGGTGTGTAGAGGGTGATAGAGTCAAAATATAGAAGGACGTACTAATATAAGGAAAAAACTTGCGAAAATTGCCATCAAAAAGAGGAATTTTTTTTGAAATGTTGACTTAAGGCTCCGTTTCGACTCCAATATATTCATTTACCCATGAGATCTCTTGGGGAAAAATATCGAACGAGTTGAACACGAGGGTAATACATTTCGGAGAAATTAGTGAAATCTCCAATTCACCAAAGGGGTACCCCTTTCAGAAATCTTCGATTTCTCTAATATGGATTGGAGCATTGTTTTGATCGTGAATACTAAAGAATATGCGAGGGTCATGGGCACAAAAGTTGTAGCCCTATGTCTTAGGGTACTATGTATAAAATTACGTGCAAATCCGAGGTGTGTAGAGGGTGATACAGTCAAAATATAGAAGGACGTACTAATATAAGGAAAAAACTTGCGAAAATTGCCATCAAAAAGGGGAATTTTTTTTGAAATGTTGACTTAAGGCTCCGTTTCGACTCCAATATATTCATTTACCCATGAGATCTCTTGGGGAAAAATATCGAACGAGTTGAACACGAGGGTAATACATTTCGGAGAAATTAGTGAAATCTCCAATTCACCAAAGGGGTACCCCTTTCAGAAATCTTCGATTTCTCTAATATGGATTGGAGCATTGTTTTGATCGTGAATAATAAAGAATATGCGAGGGTCATGGGCACAAAAGTTGTAGCCCTATGTCTTAGGGTACTATGTATAAAATTACGTGAAAATCCGAGGTGTGTAGAGGGTGATAGAGTCAAAATATAGAAGGACGTACTAATATAAGGAAAAAACTTGCGAAAATTGCCATCAAAAAGAGGAATTTTTTTTTAAATGTTGACTTAAGGCTCCGTTTCGACTCCAATATATTCATTTACCCATGAGATCTCTTGGGGAAAAATATCGAACGAGTTGAACACGAGGGTAATACATTTCGGAGAAATTAGTGAAATCTCCAATTCACCAAAGGGGTACCCCTTTCAGAAATCTTCGATTTCTCTAATATGGATTGGAGCATTGTTTTGATCGTGAATACTAAAGAATATGCGAGGGTCATGGGCACAAAAGTTGTAGCCCTATGTCTTAGGGTACTATGTATAAAAGTACGTGCAAATCCGAGGTGTGTAGAGGGTGATACAGTCAAAATATAGAAGGACGTACTAATATAAGGAAAAAACTTGCGAAAATTGCCATCAAAAAGAGGAATTTTTTTTGAAATGTTGACTTAAGGCTCCGTTTCGACTCCAATATATTCATTTACCCATGAGATCTCTTGGGGAAAAATATCGAACGAGTTGAACACGAGGGTAATACATTTCGGAGAAATTAGTGAAATCTCCAATTCACCAAAGGGGTACCCCTTTCAGAAATCTTCGATTTCTCTAATATGGATTGGAGCATTGTTTTGATCGTGAATAATAAAGAATATGCGAGGGTCATGGGCACAAAAGTTGTAGCCCTATGTCTTAGGGTACTATGTATAAAATTACGTGAAAATCCGAGGTGTGTAGAGGGTGATAGAGTCAAAATATAGAAGGACGTACTAATATAAGGAAAAAACTTGCGAAAATTGCCATCAAAAAGAGGAATTTTTTTTTAAATGTTGACTTAAGGCTCCGTTTCGACTCCAATATATTCATTTACCCATGAGATCTCTTGGGGAAAAATATCGAACGAGTTGAACACGAGGGTAATACATTTCGGAGAAATTAGTGAAATCTCCAATTCACCAAAGGGGTACCCCTTTCAGAAATCTTCGATTTCTCTAATATGGATTGGAGCATTGTTTTGATCGTGAATACTAAAGAATATGCGAGGGTCATGGGCACAAAAGTTGTAGCCCTATGTCTTAGGGTACTATGTATAAAAGTACGTGCAAATCCGAGGTGTGTAGAGGGTGATACAGTCAAAATATAGAAGGACGTACTAATATAAGGAAAAAACTTGCGAAAATTGCCATCAAAAAGAGGAATTTTTTTTGAAATGTTGACTTAAGGCTCCGTTTCGACTCCAATATATTCATTTACCCATGAGATCTCTTGGGGAAAAATATCGAACGAGTTGAACACGAGGGTAATACATTTCGGAGAAATTAGTGAAATCTCCAATTCACCAAAGGGGTACCCCTTTCAGAAATCTTCGATTTCTCTAATATGGATTGGAGCATTGTTTTGATCGTGAATAATAAAGAATATGCGAGGGTCATGGGCACAAAAGTTGTAGCCCTATCTCTTAGGGTACTATGTATAAAATTACGTGCAAATCCGAGGTGTGTAGAGGGTGATAGAGTCAAAATATAGAAGGACGTACTAATATAAGGAAAAAACTTGCGAAAATTGCCATCAAAAAGAGGAATTTTTTTTGAAATGTTGACTTAAGGCTCCGTTTCGACTCCAATATATTCATTTACCCATGAGATCTCTTGGGGAAAAATATCGAACGAGTTGAACACGAGGGTAATACATTTCGGAGAAATTAGTGAAATCTCCAATTCACCAAAGGGGTACCCCTTTCAGAAATCTTCGATTTCTCTAATATGGATTGGAGCATTGTTTTGATCGTGAATAATAAAGAATATGCGAGGGTCATGGGCACAAAAGTTGTAGCCCTATGTCTTAGGGTACTATGTATAAAATTACGTGAAAATCCGAGGTGTGTAGAGGGTGATAGAGTCAAAATATAGAAGGACGTACTAATATAAGGAAAAAACTTGCGAAAATTGCCATCAAAAAGAGGAATTTTTTTTTAAATGTTGACTTAAGGCTCCGTTTCGACTCCAATATATTCATTTACCCATGAGATCTCTTGGGGAAAAATATCGAACGAGTTGAACACGAGGGTAATACATTTCGGAGAAATTAGTGAAATCTCCAATTCACCAAAGGGGTACCCCTTTCAGAAATCTTCGATTTCTCTAATATGGATTGGAGCATTGTTTTGATCGTGAATAATAAAGAATATGCGAGGGTCATGGGCACAAAAGTTGTAGCCCTATGTCTTAGGGTACTATGTATAAAAGTAAGTGAAAATCCGAGGTGTGTAGAGGGTGATAGAGTCAAAATATAGAAGGACGTACTAATATAAGGAAAAAACTTGCGAAAATTGCCATCAAAAAGAGGAATTTTTTTTGAAATGTTGACTTAAGGCTCCGTTTCGACTCCAATATATTCATTTACCCATGAGATCTCTTGGGGAAAAATATCGAACGAGTTGAACACGAGGGTAATACATTTCGGAGAAATTAGTGAAATCTCCAATTCACCAAAGGGGTACCCCTTTCAGAAATCTTCGATTTCTCTAATATGGATTGGAGCATTGTTTTGATCGTGAATACTAAAGAATATGCGAGGGTCATGGGCACAAAAGTTGTAGCCCTATGTCTTAGGGTACTATGTATAAAATTACGTGCAAATCCGAGGTGTGTAGAGGGTGATACAGTCAAAATATAGAAGGACGTACTAATATAAGGAAAAAACTTGCGAAAATTGCCATCAAAAAGGGGAATTTTTTTTGAAATGTTGACTTAAGGCTCCGTTTCGACTCCAATATATTCATTTACCCATGAGATCTCTTGGGGAAAAATATCGAACGAGTTGAACACGAGGGTAATACATTTCGGAGAAATTAGTGAAATCTCCAATTCACCAAAGGGGTACCCCTTTCAGAAATCTTCGATTTCTCTAATATGGATTGGAGCATTGTTTTGATCGTGAATAATAAAGAATATGCGAGGGTCATGGGCACAAAAGTTGTAGCCCTATGTCTTAGGGTACTATGTATAAAATTACGTGAAAATCCGAGGTGTGTAGAGGGTGATAGAGTCAAAATATAGAAGGACGTACTAATATAAGGAAAAAACTTGCGAAAATTGCCATCAAAAAGAGGAATTTTTTTTTAAATGTTGACTTAAGGCTCCGTTTCGACTCCAATATATTCATTTACCCATGAGATCTCTTGGGGAAAAATATCGAACGAGTTGAACACGAGGGTAATACATTTCGGAGAAATTAGTGAAATCTCCAATTCACCAAAGGGGTACCCCTTTCAGAAATCTTCGATTTCTCTAATATGGATTGGAGCATTGTTTTGATCGTGAATAATAAAGAATATGCGAGGGTCATGGGCACAAAAGTTGTAGCCCTATGTCTTAGGGTACTATGTATAAAATTACGTGCAAATCCGAGGTGTGTAGAGGGTGATAGAGTCAAAATATAGAAGGACGTACTAATATAAGGAAAAAACTTGCGAAAATTGCCATCAAAAAGAGGAATTTTTTTTGAAATGTTGACTTAAGGCTCCGTTTCGACTCCAATATATTCATTTACCCATGAGATCTCTTGGGGAAAAATATCGAACGAGTTGAACACGAGGGTAATACATTTCGGAGAAATTAGTGAAATCTCCAATTCACCAAAGGGGTACCCCTTTCAGAAATCTTCGATTTCTCTAATATGGATTGGAGCATTGTTTTGATCGTGAATAATAAAGAATATGCGAGGGTCATGGGCACAAAAGTTGTAGCCCTATGTCTTAGGGTACTATGTATAAAATTACGTGAAAATCCGAGGTGTGTAGAGGGTGATAGAGTCAAAATATAGAAGGACGTACTAATATAAGGAAAAAACTTGCGAAAATTGCCATCAAAAAGAGGAATTTTTTTTTAAATGTTGACTTAAGGCTCCGTTTCGACTCCAATATATTCATTTACCCATGAGATCTCTTGGGGAAAAATATCGAACGAGTTGAACACGAGGGTAATATATTTCGGAGAAATTAGTGAAATCTCCAATTCACCAAAGGGGTACCCCTTTCAGAAATCTTCGATTTCTCTAATATGGATTGGAGCATTGTTTTGATCGTGAATAATAAAGAATATGCGAGGGTCATGGGCACAAAAGTTGTAGCCCTATGTCTTAGGGTACTATGTATAAAATTACGTGAAAATCCGAGGTGTGTAGAGGGTGATAGAGTCAAAATATAGAAGGACGTACTAATATAAGGAAAAAACTTGCGAAAATTGCCATCAAAAAGAGGAATTTTTTTTTAAATGTTGACTTAAGGCTCCGTTTCGACTCCAATATATTCATTTACCCATGAGATCTCTTGGGGAAAAATATCGAACGAGTTGAACACGAGGGTAATACATTTCGGAGAAATTAGTGAAATCTCCAATTCACCAAAGGGGTACCCCTTTCAGAAATCTTCGATTTCTCTAATATGGATTGGAGCATTGTTTTGATCGTGAATACTAAAGAATATGCGAGGGTCATGGGCACAAAAGTTGTAGCCCTATGTCTTAGGGTACTATGTATAAAAGTACGTGCAAATCCGAGGTGTGTAGAGGGTGATACAGTCAAAATATAGAAGGACGTACTAATATAAGGAAAAAACTTGCGAAAATTGCCATCAAAAAGAGGAATTTTTTTTGAAATGTTGACTTAAGGCTCCGTTTCGACTCCAATATATTCATTTACCCATGAGATCTCTTGGGGAAAAATATCGAACGAGTTGAACACGAGGGTAATACATTTCGGAGAAATTAGTGAAATCTCCAATTCACCAAAGGGGTACCCCTTTCAGAAATCTTCGATTTCTCTAATATGGATTGGAGCATTGTTTTGATCGTGAATAATAAAGAATATGCGAGGGTCATGGGCACAAAAGTTGTAGCCCTATGTCTTAGGGTACTATGTATAAAATTACGTGCAAATCCGAGGTGTGTAGAGGGTGATAGAGTCAAAATATAGAAGGACGTACTAATATAAGGAAAAAACTTGCGAAAATTGCCATCAAAAAGAGGAATTTTTTTTGAAATGTTGACTTAAGGCTCCGTTTCGACTCCAATATATTCATTTACCCATGAGATCTCTTGGGGAAAAATATCGAACGAGTTGAACACGAGGGTAATATATTTCGGAGAAATTAGTGAAATCTCCAATTCACCAAAGGGGTACCCCTTTCAGAAATCTTCGATTTCTCTAATATGGATTGGAGCATTGTTTTGATCGTGAATAATAAAGAATATGCAAGGGTCATGGGCACAAAAGTTGTAGCCCTATGTCTTAGGGTACTATGTATAAAATTACGTGCAAATCCGAGGTGTGTAGAGGGTGATAGAGTCAAAATATAGAAGGACGTACTAATATAAGGAAAAAACTTGCGAAAATTGCCATCAAAAAGAGGAATTTTTTTTGAAATGTTGACTTAAGGCTCCGTTTCCACTCCAATATATTCATTTACCCATGAGATCTCTTGGGGAAAAATATCGAACGAGTTGAACACGAGGGTAATATATTTCGGAGAAATTAGTGAAATCTCCAATTCACCAAAGGGGTACCCCTTTCAGAAATCTTCGATTTCTCTAATATGGATTGGAGCATTGTTTTGATCGTGAATAATAAAGAATATGCGAGGGTCATGGGCACAAAAGTTGTAGCCCTATGTCTTAGGGTACTATGTATAAAATTACGTGAAAATCCGAGGTGTGTAGAGGGTGATAGAGTCAAAATATAGAAGGACGTACTAATATAAGGAAAAAACTTGCGAAAATTGCCATCAAAAAGAGGAATTTTTTTTGAAATGTTGACTTAAGGCTCCGTTTCGACTCCAATATATTCATTTACCCATGAGATCTCTTGGGGAAAAATATCGAACGAGTTGAACACGAGGGTAATACATTTCGGAGAAATTAGTGAAATCTCCAATTCACCAAAGGGGTACCCCTTTCAGAAATCTTCGATTTCTCTAATATGGATTGGAGCATTGTTTTGATCGTGAATACTAAAGAATATGCGAGGGTCATGGGCACAAAAGTTGTAGCCCTATGTCTTAGGGTACTATGTATAAAAGTACGTGCAAATCCGAGGTGTGTAGAGGGTGATACAGTCAAAATATAGAAGGACGTACTAATATAAGGAAAAAACTTGCGAAAATTGCCATCAAAAAGAGGAATTTTTTTTGAAATGTTGACTTAAGGCTCCGTTTCGACTCCAATATATTCATTTACCCATGAGATCTCTTGGGGAAAAATATCGAACGAGTTGAACACGAGGGTAATACATTTCGGAGAAATTAGAGAAATCTCCAATTCACCAAAGGGGTACCCCTTTCAGAAATCTTCGATTTCTCTAATATGGATTGGAGCATTGTTTTGGTCGTGAATAATAAAGAATATGCGAGGGTCATGGGCACAAAAGTTGTAGCCCTATGTCTTAGGGTACTATGTATAAAATTACGTGCAAATCCGAGGTGTGTAGAGGGTGATAGAGTCAAAATATAGAAGGACGTACTAATATAAGGAAAAAACTTGCGAAAATTGCCATCAAAAAGAGGAATTTTTTTTGAAATGTTGACTTAAGGCTCCGTTTCGACTCCAATATATTCATTTACCCATGAGATCTCTTGGGGAAAAATATCGAACGAGTTGAACACGAGGGTAATACATTTCGGAGAAATTAGTGAAATCTCCCATTCACCAAAGGGGTACCCCTTTCAGAAATCTTCGATTTCTCTAATATGGATTGGAGCATTGTTTTGATCGTGAATACTAAAGAATATGCGAGGTTCATGGGCACAAAAGTTGTAGCCCTATGTCTTAGGGTACTATGTATAAAAGTACGTGCAAATCCGAGGTGTGTAGAGGGTGATACAGTCAAAATATTGAAGGACGTACTAATATAAGGAAAAAACTTGCGAAAATTGCCATCAAAAAGAGGAATTTTTTTTGAAATGTTGACTTAAGGCTCCGTTTCGACTCCAATATATTCATTTACCCATGAGATCTCTTGGGGAAAAATATCGAACGAGTTGAACACGAGGGTAATACATTTCGGAGAAATTAGTGAAATCTCCAATTCACCAAAGGGGTACCCCTTTCAGAAATCTTCGATTTCTCTAATATGGATTGGAGCATTGTTTTGATCGTGAATACTAAAGAATATGCGAGGGTCATGGGCACAAAAGTTGTAGCCCTATGTCTTATGGTACTATGTATAAAATTACGTGAAAATCCGAGGTATGTAGAGGGTGATACAGTCAAAATACTGAGAGATGTACGAATATAAGGAAAAAACTTGCGAAAATTGCCATCAAAAAGGGGAATTTTTTTTGAAATGTTGACTTAAGGCTCCGTTTCCACTCCAATATATTCATTTACCCATGAGATCTCTTGGGGAAAAATATCGAACGAGTTGAACACGTGGGTAATACATTTCGGAGAAATTAGTGAAATCTCCAATTCACCAAAGGGGTACCCCTTTCAGAAATCTTCGATTTCTCTAATATGGATTGGAGCATTGTTTTGATCGTGAATAATAAAGAATATGCAAGGGTCATGGGCACAAAAGTTGTAGCCCTATGTCTTAGGGTACTATGTATAAAATTACGTGCAAATCCGAGGTGTGTAGAGGGTGATAGAGTCAAAATATAGAAGGACGTACTAATATAAGGAAAAAACTTGCGAAAATTGCCATCAAAAAGAGGAATTTTTTTTGAAATGTTGACTTAAGGCTCCGTTTCCACTCCAATATATTCATTTACCCATGAGATCTCTTGGGGAAAAATATCGAACGAGTTGAACACGAGGGTAATACATTTCGGAGAAATTAGTGAAATCTCCAATTCACCAAAGGGGTACCCCTTTCAGAAATCTTCGATTTCTCTAATATGGATTGGAGCATTGTTTTGATCGTGAATAATAAAGAATATGCGAGGGTCATGGGCACAAAAGTTGTAGCCCTATGTCTTAGGGTACTATGTATAAAATTACGTGCAAATCCGAGGTGTGTAGAGGGTGATAGAGTCAAAATATAGAAGGACGTACTAATATAAGGAAAAAACTTGCGAAAATTGCCATCAAAAAGAGGAATTTTTTTTGAAATGTTGACTTAAGGCTCCGTTTCCACTCCAATATATTCATTTACCCATGAGATCTCTTGGGGAAAAATATCGAACGAGTTGAACACGAGGGTAATATATTTCGGAGAAATTAGTGAAATCTCCAATTCACCAAAGGGGTACCCCTTTCAGAAATCTTCGATTTCTCTAATATGGATTGGAGCATTGTTTTGATCGTGAATAATAAAGAATATGCGAGGGTCATGGGCACAAAAGTTGTAGCCCTATGTCTTAGGGTACTATGTATAAAATTACGTGCAAATCCGAGGTGTGTAGAGGGTGATAGAGTCAAAATATAGAAGGACGTACTAATATAAGGAAAAAACTTGCGAAAATTGCCATCAAAAAGAGGAATTTTTTTTGAAATGTTGACTTAAGGCTCCGTTTCGACTCCAATATATTCATTTACCCATGAGATCTCTTGGGGAAAAATATCGAACGAGTTGAACACGAGGGTAATATATTTCGGAGAAATTAGTGAAATCTCCAATTCACCAAAGGGGTACCCCTTTCAGAAATCTTCGATTTCTCTAATATGGATTGGAGCATTGTTTTGATCGTGAATAATAAAGAATATGCGAGGGTCATGGGCACAAAAGTTGTAGCCCTATGTCTTAGGGTACTATGTATAAAATTACGTGAAAATCCGAGGTGTGTAGAGGGTGATAGAGTCAAAATATAGAAGGACGTACTAATATAAGGAAAAAACTTGCGAAAATTGCCATCAAAAAGAGGAATTTTTTTTGAAATGTTGACTTAAGGCTCCGTTTCGACTCCAATATATTCATTTACCCATGAGATCTCTTGGGGAAAAATATCGAACGAGTTGAACACGAGGGTAATACATTTCGGAGAAATTAGTGAAATCTCCAATTCACCAAAGGGGTACCCCTTTCAGAAATCTTCGATTTCTCTAATATGGATTGGAGCATTGTTTTGATCGTGAATACTAAAGAATATGCGAGGGTCATGGGCACAAAAGTTGTAGCCCTATGTCTTAGGGTACTATGTATAAAAGTACGTGCAAATCCGAGGTGTGTAGAGGGTGATACAGTCAAAATATAGAAGGACGTACTAATATAAGGAAAAAACTTGCGAAAATTGCCATCAAAAAGAGGAATTTTTTTTGAAATGTTGACTTAAGGCTCCGTTTCGACTCCAATATATTCATTTACCCATGAGATCTCTTGGGGAAAAATATCGAACGAGTTGAACACGAGGGTAATACATTTCGGAGAAATTAGTGAAATCTCCCATTCACCAAAGGGGTACCCCTTTCAGAAATCTTCGATTTCTCTAATATGGATTGGAGCATTGTTTTGATCGTGAATACTAAAGAATATGCGAGGTTCATGGGCACAAAAGTTGTAGCCCTATGTCTTAGGGTACTATGTATAAAAGTACGTGCAAATCCGAGGTGTGTAGAGGGTGATACAGTCAAAATATTGAAGGACGTACTAATATAAGGAAAAAACTTGCGAAAATTGCCATCAAAAAGAGGAATTTTTTTTGAAATGTTGACTTAAGGCTCCGTTTCGACTCCAATATATTCATTTACCCATGAGATCTCTTGGGGAAAAATATCGAACGAGTTGAACACGAGGGTAATACATTTCGGAGAAATTAGTGAAATCTCCAATTCACCAAAGGGGTACCCCTTTCAGAAATCTTCGATTTCTCTAATATGGATTGGAGCATTGTTTTGATCGTGAATACTAAAGAATATGCGAGGGTCATGGGCACAAAAGTTGTAGCCCTATGTCTTATGGTACTATGTATAAAATTACGTGAAAATCCGAGGTATGTAGAGGGTGATACAGTCAAAATACTGAGAGATGTACGAATATAAGGAAAAAACTTGCGAAAATTGCCATCAAAAAGGGGAATTTTTTTTGAAATGTTGACTTAAGGCTCCGTTTCCACTCCAATATATTCATTTACCCATGAGATCTCTTGGGGAAAAATATCGAACGAGTTGAACACGTGGGTAATACATTTCGGAGAAATTAGTGAAATCTCCAATTCACCAAAGGGGTACCCCTTTCAGAAATCTTCGATTTCTCTAATATGGATTGGAGCATTGTTTTGATCGTGAATAATAAAGAATATGCAAGGGTCATGGGCACAAAAGTTGTAGCCCTATGTCTTAGGGTACTATGTATAAAATTACGTGCAAATCCGAGGTGTGTAGAGGGTGATAGAGTCAAAATATAGAAGGACGTACTAATATAAGGAAAAAACTTGCGAAAATTGCCATCAAAAAGAGGAATTTTTTTTGAAATGTTGACTTAAGGCTCCGTTTCCACTCCAATATATTCATTTACCCATGAGATCTCTTGGGGAAAAATATCGAACGAGTTGAACACGAGGGTAATACATTTCGGAGAAATTAGTGAAATCTCCAATTCACCAAAGGGGTACCCCTTTCAGAAATCTTCGATTTCTCTAATATGGATTGGAGCATTGTTTTGATCGTGAATAATAAAGAATATGCGAGGGTCATGGGCACAAAAGTTGTAGCCCTATGTCTTAGGGTACTATGTATAAAATTACGTGCAAATCCGAGGTGTGTAGAGGGTGATAGAGTCAAAATATAGAAGGACGTACTAATATAAGGAAAAAACTTGCGAAAATTGCCATCAAAAAGAGGAATTTTTTTTGAAATGTTGACTTAAGGCTCCGTTTCCACTCCAATATATTCATTTACCCATGAGATCTCTTGGGGAAAAATATCGAACGAGTTGAACACGAGGGTAATATATTTCGGAGAAATTAGTGAAATCTCCAATTCACCAAAGGGGTACCCCTTTCAGAAATCTTCGATTTCTCTAATATGGATTGGAGCATTGTTTTGATCGTGAATAATAAAGAATATGCGAGGGTCATGGGCACAAAAGTTGTAGCCCTATGTCTTAGGGTACTATGTATAAAATTACGTGCAAATCCGAGGTGTGTAGAGGGTGATAGAGTCAAAATATAGAAGGACGTACTAATATAAGGAAAAAACTTGCGAAAATTGCCATCAAAAAGAGGAATTTTTTTTGAAATGTTGACTTAAGGCTCCGTTTCGACTCCAATATATTCATTTACCCATGAGATCTCTTGGGGAAAAATATCGAACGAGTTGAACACGAGGGTAATATATTTCGGAGAAATTAGTGAAATCTCCAATTCACCAAAGGGGTACCCCTTTCAGAAATCTTCGATTTCTCTAATATGGATTGGAGCATTGTTTTGATCGTGAATAATAAAGAATATGCGAGGGTCATGGGCACAAAAGTTGTAGCCCTATGTCTTAGGGTACTATGTATAAAATTACGTGAAAATCCGAGGTGTGTAGAGGGTGATAGAGTCAAAATATAGAAGGACGTACTAATATAAGGAAAAAACTTGCGAAAATTGCCATCAAAAAGAGGAATTTTTTTTGAAATGTTGACTTAAGGCTCCGTTTCGACTCCAATATATTCATTTACCCATGAGATCTCTTGGGGAAAAATATCGAACGAGTTGAACACGAGGGTAATACATTTCGGAGAAATTAGTGAAATCTCCAATTCACCAAAGGGGTACCCCTTTCAGAAATCTTCGATTTCTCTAATATGGATTGGAGCATTGTTTTGATCGTGAATACTAAAGAATATGCGAGGGTCATGGGCACAAAAGTTGTAGCCCTATGTCTTAGGGTACTATGTATAAAAGTACGTGCAAATCCGAGGTGTGTAGAGGGTGATACAGTCAAAATATAGAAGGACGTACTAATATAAGGAAAAAACTTGCGAAAATTGCCATCAAAAAGAGGAATTTTTTTTGAAATGTTGACTTAAGGCTCCGTTTCGACTCCAATATATTCATTTACCCATGAGATCTCTTGGGGAAAAATATCGAACGAGTTGAACACGAGGGTAATACATTTCGGAGAAATTAGTGAAATCTCCAATTCACCAAAGGGGTACCCCTTTCAGAAATCTTCGATTTCTCTAATATGGATTGGAGCATTGTTTTGGTCGTGAATAATAAAGAATATGCGAGGGTCATGGGCACAAAAGTTGTAGCCCTATGTCTTAGGGTACTATGTATAAAATTACGTGCAAATCCGAGGTGTGTAGAGGGTGATAGAGTCAAAATATAGAAGGACGTACTAATATAAGGAAAAAACTTGCGAAAATTGCCATCAAAAAGAGGAATTTTTTTTGAAATGTTGACTTAAGGCTCCGTTTCGACTCCAATATATTCATTTACCCATGAGATCTCTTGGGGAAAAATATCGAACGAGTTGAACACGAGGGTAATACATTTCGGAGAAATTAGTGAAATCTCCCATTCACCAAAGGGGTACCCCTTTCAGAAATCTTCGATTTCTCTAATATGGATTGGAGCATTGTTTTGATCGTGAATACTAAAGAATATGCGAGGTTCATGGGCACAAAAGTTGTAGCCCTATGTCTTAGGGTACTATGTATAAAAGTACGTGCAAATCCGAGGTGTGTAGAGGGTGATACAGTCAAAATATTGAAGGACGTACTAATATAAGGAAAAAACTTGCGAAAATTGCCATCAAAAAGAGGAATTTTTTTTGAAATGTTGACTTAAGGCTCCGTTTCGACTCCAATATATTCATTTACCCATGAGATCTCTTGGGGAAAAATATCGAACGAGTTGAACACGAGGGTAATACATTTCGGAGAAATTAGTGAAATCTCCAATTCACCAAAGGGGTACCCCTTTCAGAAATCTTCGATTTCTCTAATATGGATTGGAGCATTGTTTTGATCGTGAATACTAAAGAATATGCGAGGGTCATGGGCACAAAAGTTGTAGCCCTATGTCTTATGGTACTATGTATAAAATTACGTGAAAATCCGAGGTATGTAGAGGGTGATACAGTCAAAATACTGAGAGATGTACGAATATAAGGAAAAAACTTGCGAAAATTGCCATCAAAAAGGGGAATTTTTTTTGAAATGTTGACTTAAGGCTCCGTTTCCACTCCAATATATTCATTTACCCATGAGATCTCTTGGGGAAAAATATCGAACGAGTTGAACACGTGGGTAATACATTTCGGAGAAATTAGTGAAATCTCCAATTCACCAAAGGGGTACCCCTTTCAGAAATCTTCGATTTCTCTAATATGGATTGGAGCATTGTTTTGATCGTGAATAATAAAGAATATGCAAGGGTCATGGGCACAAAAGTTGTAGCCCTATGTCTTAGGGTACTATGTATAAAATTACGTGCAAATCCGAGGTGTGTAGAGGGTGATAGAGTCAAAATATAGAAGGACGTACTAATATAAGGAAAAAACTTGCGAAAATTGCCATCAAAAAGAGGAATTTTTTTTGAAATGTTGACTTAAGGCTCCGTTTCCACTCCAATATATTCATTTACCCATGAGATCTCTTGGGGAAAAATATCGAACGAGTTGAACACGAGGGTAATACATTTCGGAGAAATTAGTGAAATCTCCAATTCACCAAAGGGGTACCCCTTTCAGAAATCTTCGATTTCTCTAATATGGATTGGAGCATTGTTTTGATCGTGAATAATAAAGAATATGCGAGGGTCATGGGCACAAAAGTTGTAGCCCTATGTCTTAGGGTACTATGTATAAAATTACGTGCAAATCCGAGGTGTGTAGAGGGTGATAGAGTCAAAATATAGAAGGACGTACTAATATAAGGAAAAAACTTGCGAAAATTGCCATCAAAAAGAGGAATTTTTTTTGAAATGTTGACTTAAGGCTCCGTTTCCACTCCAATATATTCATTTACCCATGAGATCTCTTGGGGAAAAATATCGAACGAGTTGAACACGAGGGTAATATATTTCGGAGAAATTAGTGAAATCTCCAATTCACCAAAGGGGTACCCCTTTCAGAAATCTTCGATTTCTCTAATATGGATTGGAGCATTGTTTTGATCGTGAATAATAAAGAATATGCGAGGGTCATGGGCACAAAAGTTGTAGCCCTATGTCTTAGGGTACTATGTATAAAATTACGTGCAAATCCGAGGTGTGTAGAGGGTGATAGAGTCAAAATATAGAAGGACGTACTAATATAAGGAAAAAACTTGCGAAAATTGCCATCAAAAAGAGGAATTTTTTTTGAAATGTTGACTTAAGGCTCCGTTTCGACTCCAATATATTCATTTACCCATGAGATCTCTTGGGGAAAAATATCGAACGAGTTGAACACGAGGGTAATATATTTCGGAGAAATTAGTGAAATCTCCAATTCACCAAAGGGGTACCCCTTTCAGAAATCTTCGATTTCTCTAATATGGATTGGAGCATTGTTTTGATCGTGAATAATAAAGAATATGCGAGGGTCATGGGCACAAAAGTTGTAGCCCTATGTCTTAGGGTACTATGTATAAAATTACGTGAAAATCCGAGGTGTGTAGAGGGTGATAGAGTCAAAATATAGAAGGACGTACTAATATAAGGAAAAAACTTGCGAAAATTGCCATCAAAAAGAGGAATTTTTTTTTAAATGTTGACTTAAGGCTCCGTTTCGACTCCAATATATTCATTTACCCATGAGATCTCTTGGGGAAAAATATCGAACGAGTTGAACACGAGGGTAATACATTTCGGAGAAATTAGTGAAATCTCCAATTCACCAAAGGGGTACCCCTTTCAGAAATCTTCGATTTCTCTAATATGGATTGGAGCATTGTTTTGATCGTGAATACTAAAGAATATGCGAGGGTCATGGGCACAAAAGTTGTAGCCCTATGTCTTAGGGTACTATGTATAAAAGTACGTGCAAATCCGAGGTGTGTAGAGGGTGATACAGTCAAAATATAGAAGGACGTACTAATATAAGGAAAAAACTTGCGAAAATTGCCATCAAAAAGAGGAATTTTTTTTGAAATGTTGACTTAAGGCTCCGTTTCGACTCCAATATATTCATTTACCCATGAGATCTCTTGGGGAAAAATATCGAACGAGTTGAACACGAGGGTAATACATTTCGGAGAAATTAGTGAAATCTCCAATTCACCAAAGGGGTACCCCTTTCAGAAATCTTCGATTTCTCTAATATGGATTGGAGCATTGTTTTGGTCGTGAATAATAAAGAATATGCGAGGGTCATGGGCACAAAAGTTGTAGCCCTATGTCTTAGGGTACTATGTATAAAATTACGTGCAAATCCGAGGTGTGTAGAGGGTGATAGAGTCAAAATATAGAAGGACGTACTAATATAAGGAAAAAACTTGCGAAAATTGCCATCAAAAAGAGGAATTTTTTTTGAAATGTTGACTTAAGGCTCCGTTTCGAATCCAATATATTCATTTACCCATGAGATCTCTTGGGGAAAAATATCGAACGAGTTGAACACGAGGGTAATACATTTCGGAGAAATTAGTGAAATCTCCCATTCACCAAAGGGGTACCCCTTTCAGAAATCTTCGATTTCTCTAATATGGATTGGAGCATTGTTTTGATCGTGAATACTAAAGAATATGCGAGGTTCATGGGCACAAAAGTTGTAGCCCTATGTCTTAGGGTACTATGTATAAAAGTACGTGCAAATCCGAGGTGTGTAGAGGGTGATACAGTCAAAATATTGAAGGACGTACTAATATAAGGAAAAAACTTGCGAAAATTGCCATCAAAAAGAGGAATTTTTTTTTAAATGTTGACTTAAGGCTCCGTTTCGACTCCAATATATTCATTTACCCATGAGATCTCTTGGGGAAAAATATCGAACGAGTTGAACACGAGGGTAATACATTTCGGAGAAATTAGTGAAATCTCCAATTCACCAAAGGGGTACCCCTTTCAGAAATCTTCGATTTCTCTAATATGGATTGGAGCATTGTTTTGATCGTGAATACTAAAGAATATGCGAGGGTCATGGGCACAAAAGTTGTAGCCCTATGTCTTATGGTACTATGTATAAAATTACGTGAAAATCCGAGGTGTGTAGAGGGTGATACAGTCAAAATACTGAGAGATGTACGAATATAAGGAAAAAACTTGCGAAAATTGCCATCAAAAAGGGGAATTTTTTTTGAAATGTTGACTTAAGGCTCCGTTTCCACTCCAATATATTCATTTACCCATGAGATCTCTTGGGGAAAAATATCGAACGAGTTGAACACGTGGGTAATACATTTCGGAGAAATTAGTGAAATCTCCAATTCACCAAAGGGGTACGCCTTTCAGAAATCTTCGATTTCTCTAATATGGATTGGAGCATTGTTTTGATCGTGAATAATAAAGAATATGCAAGGGTCATGGGCACAAAAGTTGTAGCCCTATGTCTTAGGGTACTATGTATAAAATTACGTGCAAATCCGAGGTGTGTAGAGGGTGATAGAGTCAAAATATAGAAGGACGTACTAATATAAGGAAAAAACTTGCGAAAATTGCCATCAAAAAGGGGAATTTTTTTTGAAATGTTGACTTAAGGCTCTGTTTCCACTCCAATATATTCATTTACCCATGAGATCTCTTGGGGAAAAATATCGAACGAGTTGAACACGTGGGTAATACATTTCGGAGAAATTAGTGAAATCTCCAATTCACCAAAGGGGTACCCCTTTCAGAAATCTTCGATTTCTCTAATATGGATTGGAGCATTGTTTTGATCGTGAATAATAAAGAATATGCAAGGGTCATGGGCACAAAAGTTGTAGCCCTATGTCTTAGGGTACTATGTATAAAATTACGTGCAAATCCGAGGTGTGTAGAGGGTGATAGAGTCAAAATATAGAAGGACGTACTAATATAAGGAAAAAACTTGCGAAAATTGCCATCAAAAAGAGGAATTTTTTTTGAAATGTTGACTTAAGGCTCCGTTTCCACTCCAATATATTCATTTACCCATGAGATCTCTTGGGGAAAAATATCGAACGAGTTGAACACGAGGGTAATACATTTCGGAGAAATTAGTGAAATCTCCAATTCACCAAAGGGGTACCCCTTTCAGAAATCTTCGATTTCTCTAATATGGATTGGAGCATTGTTTTGATCGTGAATAATAAAGAATATGCGAGGGTCATGGGCACAAAAGTTGTAGCCCTATGTCTTAGGGTACTATGTATAAAATTACGTGCAAATCCGAGGTGTGTAGAGGGTGATAGAGTCAAAATATAGAAGGACGTACTAATATAAGGAAAAAACTTGCGAAAATTGCCATCAAAAAGAGGAATTTTTTTTGAAATGTTGACTTAAGGCTCCGTTTCGACTCCAATATATTCATTTACCCATGAGATCTCTTGGGGAAAAATATCGAACGAGTTGAACACGAGGGTAATATATTTCGGAGAAATTAGTGAAATCTCCAATTCACCAAAGGGGTACCCCTTTCAGAAATCTTCGATTTCTCTAATATGGATTGGAGCATTGTTTTGATCGTGAATACTAAAGAATATGCGAGGGTCATGGGCACAAAAGTTGTAGCCCTATGTCTTAGGGTACTATGTATAAAATTACGTGAAAATCCGAGGTGTGTAGAGGGTGATACAGTCAAAATATAGAAGGACGTACTAATATAAGGAAAAAACTTGCGAAAATTGCCATCAAAAAGAGGAATTTTTTTTGAAATGTTGACTTAAGGCTCCGTTTCGACTCCAATATATTCATTTACCCATGAGATCTCTTGGGGAAAAATATCGAACGAGTTGAACACGAGGGTAATACATTTTGGAGAAATTAGTGAAATCTCCAATTCACCAAAGGGGTACCCCTTTCAGAAATCTTCGATTTCTCTAATATGGATTGGAGCATTGTTTTGGTCGTGAATAATAAAGAATATGCGAGGGTCATGGGCACAAAAGTTGTAGCCCTATGTCTTAGGGTACTATGTATAAAATTACGTGCAAATCCGAGGTGTGTAGAGGGTGATAGAGTCAAAATATAGAAGGACGTACTAATATAAGGAAAAAACTTGCGAAAATTGCCATCAAAAAGAGGAATTTTTTTTGAAATGTTGACTTAAGGCTCCGTTTCGACTCCAATATATTCATTTACCCATGAGATCTCTTGGGGAAAAATATCGAACGAGTTGAACACGAGGGTAATACATTTCGGAGAAATTAGTGAAATCTCCAATTCACCAAAGGGGTACCCCTTTCAGAAATCTTCGATTTCTCTAATATGGATTGGAGCATTGTTTTGGTCGTGAATAATAAAGAATATGCGAGGGTCATGGGCACAAAAGTTGTAGCCCTATGTCTTAGGGTACTATGTATAAAATTACGTGCAAATCCGAGGTGTGTAGAGGGTGATAGAGTCAAAATATAGAAGGACGTACTAATATAAGGAAAAAACTTGCGAAAATTGCCATCAAAAAGAGGAATTTTTTTTGAAATGTTGACTTAAGGCTCCGTTTCGACTCCAATATATTCATTTACCCATGAGATCTCTTGGGGAAAAATATCGAACGAGTTGAACACGAGGGTAATACATTTCGGAGAAATTAGTGAAATCTCCAATTCACCAAAGGGGTACCCCTTTCAGAAATCTTCGATTTCTCTAATATGGATTGGAGCATTGTTTTGATCGTGAATACTAAAGAATATGCGAGGGTCATGGGCACAAAAGTTGTAGCCCTATGTCTTAGGGTACTATGTATAAAAGTACGTGAAAATCCGAGGTGTGTAGAGGGTGATACAGTCAAAATACTGAGAGACGTACTAATATAAGGAAAAAACTTGCGAAAATTGCCATCAAAAAGCGGAATTTTTTTTGAAATGTTGACTTAAGGCTCCGTTTCGACTCCAATATATTCATTTACCCATGAGATCTCTTGGGGAAAAATATCGAACGAGTTGAACACGAGGGTAATACATTTCGGAGAAATTAGTGAAATCTCCAATTCACCAAAGGGGTACCCCTTTCAGAAATCTTCGATTTCTCTAATATGGATTGGAGCATTGTTTTGATCGTGAATAATAAAGAATATGCAAGGGTCATGGGCACAAAAGTTGTAGCCCTATGTCTTATGGTACTATGTATAAAATTACGTGAAAATCCGAGGTATGTAGAGGGTGATACAGTCAAAATACTGAGAGATGTACGAATATAAGGAAAAAACTTGCGAAAATTGCCATCAAAAAGGGGAATTTTTTTTGAAATGTTGACTTAAGGCTCCGTTTCCACTCCAATATATTCATTTACCCATGAGATCTCTTGGGGAAAAATATCGAACGAGTTGAACACGTGGGTAATACATTTCGGAGAAATTAGTGAAATCTCCAATTCACCAAAGGGGTACCCCTTTCAGAAATCTTCGATTTCTCTAATATGGATTGGAGCATTGTTTTGATCGTGAATAATAAAGAATATGCAAGGGTCATGGGCACAAAAGTTGTAGCCCTATGTCTTAGGGTACTATGTATAAAATTACGTGCAAATCCGAGGTGTGTAGAGGGTGATAGAGTCAAAATATAGAAGGACGTACTAATATAAGGAAAAAACTTGCGAAAATTGCCATCAAAAAGAGGAATTTTTTTTGAAATGTTGACTTAAGGCTCCGTTTCCACTCCAATATATTCATTTACCCATGAGATCTCTTGGGGAAAAATATCGAACGAGTTGAACACGAGGGTAATACATTTCGGAGAAATTAGTGAAATCTCCAATTCACCAAAGGGGTACCCCTTTCAGAAATCTTCGATTTCTCTAATATGGATTGGAGCATTGTTTTGATCGTGAATACTAAAGAATATGCGAGGGTCATGGGCACAAAAGTTGTAGCCCTATGTCTTAGGGTACTATGTATAATAGTACGTGCAAATCCGAGGTGTGTAGAGGGTGATAGAGTCAAAATATAGAAGGACGTACTAATATAAGGAAAAAACTTGCGAAAATTGCCATCAAAAAGAGGAATTTTTTTTGAAATGTTGACTTAAGGCTCCGTTTCCACTCCAATATATTCATTTACCCATGAGATCTCTTGGGGAAAAATATCGAACGAGTTGAACACGAGGGTAATATATTTCGGAGAAATTAGTGAAATCTCCAATTCACCAAAGGGGTACCCCTTTCAGAAATCTTCGATTTCTCTAATATGGATTGGAGCATTGTTTTGATCGTGAATAATAAAGAATATGCGAGGGTCATGGGCACAAAAGTTGTAGCCCTATGTCTTAGGGTACTATGTATAATAGTACGTGCAAATCCGAGGTGTGTAGAGGGTGATAGAGTCAAAATATAGAAGGACGTACTAATATAAGGAAAAAACTTGCGAAAATTGCCATCAAAAAGAGGAATTTTTTTTGAAATGTTGACTTAAGGCTCCGTTTCGACTCCAATATATTCATTTACCCATGAGATCTCTTGGGGAAAAATATCGAACGAGTTGAACACGAGGGTAATATATTTCGGAGAAATTAGTGAAATCTCCAATTCACCAAAGGGGTACCCCTTTCAGAAATCTTCGATTTCTCTAATATGGATTGGAGCATTGTTTTGATCGTGAATAATAAAGAATATGCGAGGGTCATGGGCACAAAAGTTGTAGCCCTATGTCTTAGGGTACTATGTATAAAATTACGTGAAAATCCGAGGTGTGTAGAGGGTGATAGAGTCAAAATATAGAAGGACGTACTAATATAAGGAAAAAACTTGCGAAAATTGCCATCAAAAAGAGGAATTTTTTTTTAAATGTTGACTTAAGGCTCCGTTTCGACTCCAATATATTCATTTACCCATGAGATCTCTTGGGGAAAAATATCGAACGAGTTGAACACGAGGGTAATACATTTCGGAGAAATTAGTGAAATCTCCAATTCACCAAAGGGGTACCCCTTTCAGAAATCTTCGATTTCTCTAATATGGATTGGAGCATTGTTTTGATCGTGAATACTAAAGAATATGCGAGGGTCATGGGCACAAAAGTTGTAGCCCTATGTCTTAGGGTACTATGTATAAAATTACGTGAAAATCCGAGGTGTGTAGAGGGTGATACAGTCAAAATATAGAAGGACGTACTAATATAAGGAAAAAACTTGCGAAAATTGCCATCAAAAAGAGGGATTTTTTTTTAAATGTTGACTTAAGGCTCCGTTTCGACTCCAATATATTCATTTACCCATGAGATCTCTTGGGGAAAAATATCGAACGAGTTGAACACGAGGGTAATACATTTCGGAGAAATTAGTGAAATCTCCAATTCACCAAAGGGGTACCCCTTTCAGAAATCTTCGATTTCTCTAATATGGATTGGAGCATTGTTTTGATCGTGAATACTAAAGAATATGCGAGGGTCATGGGCACAAAAGTTGTAGCCCTATGTCTTAGGGTACTATGTATAAAATTACGTGCAAATCCGAGGTGTGTAGAGGGTGATAGAGTCAAAATATAGAAGGACGTACTAATATAAGGAAAAAACTTGCGAAAATTGCCATCAAAAAGAGGAATTTTTTTTGAAATGTTGACTTAAGGCTCCGTTTCGACTCCAATATATTCATTTACCCATGAGATCTCTTGGGGAAAAATATCGAACGAGTTGAACACGAGGGTAATACATTTCGGAGAAATTAGTGAAATCTCCAATTCACCAAAGGGGTACCCCTTTCAGAAATCTTCGATTTCTCTAATATGGATTGGAGCATTGTTTTGATCGTGAATACTAAAGAATATGCGAGGGTCATGGGCACAAAAGTTGTAGCCCTATGTCTTAGGGTACTATGTATAAAATTACGTGAAAATCCGAGGTGTGTAGAGGGTGATACAGTCAAAATATAGAAGGACGTACTAATATAAGGAAAAAACTTGCGAAAATTGCCATCAAAAAGAGGAATTTTTTTTGAAATGTTGACTTAAGGCTCCGTTTCGACTCCAATATATTCATTTACCCATGAGATCTCTTGGGGAAAAATATCGAACGAGTTGAACACGAGGGTAATATATTTCGGAGAAATTAGTGAAATCTCCAATTCACCAAAGGGGTACCCCTTTCAGAAATCTTCGATTTCTCTAATATGGATTGGAGCATTGTTTTGATCGTGAATACTAAAGAATATGCGAGGGTCATGGGCACAAAAGTTGTAGCCCTATGTCTTAGGGTACTATGTATAAAATTACGTGAAAATCCGAGGTGTGTAGAGGGTGATACAGTCAAAATATAGAAGGACGTACTAATATAAGGAAAAAACTTGCGAAAATTGCCATCAAAAAGAGGAATTTTTTTTGAAATGTTGACTTAAGGCTCCGTTTCGACTCCAATATATTCATTTACCCATGAGATCTCTTGGGGAAAAATATCGAACGAGTTGAACACGAGGGTAATACATTTTGGAGAAATTAGTGAAATCTCCAATTCACCAAAGGGGTACCCCTTTCAGAAATCTTCGATTTCTCTAATATGGATTGGAGCATTGTTTTGGTCGTGAATAATAAAGAATATGCGAGGGTCATGGGCACAAAAGTTGTAGCCCTATGTCTTAGGGTACTATGTATAAAATTACGTGCAAATCCGAGGTGTGTAGAGGGTGATAGAGTCAAAATATAGAAGGACGTACTAATATAAGGAAAAAACTTGCGAAAATTGCCATCAAAAAGAGGAATTTTTTTTGAAATGTTGACTTAAGGCTCCGTTTCGACTCCAATATATTCATTTACCCATGAGATCTCTTGGGGAAAAATATCGAACGAGTTGAACACGAGGGTAATACATTTCGGAGAAATTAGTGAAATCTCCAATTCACCAAAGGGGTACCCCTTTCAGAAATCTTCGATTTCTCTAATATGGATTGGAGCATTGTTTTGGTCGTGAATAATAAAGAATATGCGAGGGTCATGGGCACAAAAGTTGTAGCCCTATGTCTTAGGGTACTATGTATAAAATTACGTGCAAATCCGAGGTGTGTAGAGGGTGATAGAGTCAAAATATAGAAGGACGTACTAATATAAGGAAAAAACTTGCGAAAATTGCCATCAAAAAGAGGAATTTTTTTTGAAATGTTGACTTAAGGCTCCGTTTCGACTCCAATATATTCATTTACCCATGAGATCTCTTGGGGAAAAATATCGAACGAGTTGAACACGAGGGTAATACATTTCGGAGAAATTAGTGAAATCTCCAATTCACCAAAGGGGTACCCCTTTCAGAAATCTTCGATTTCTCTAATATGGATTGGAGCATTGTTTTGATCGTGAATAATAAAGAATATGCGAGGGTCATGGGCACAAAAGTTGTAGCCCTATGTCTTAGGGTACTATGTATAATAGTACGTGCAAATCCGAGGTGTGTAGAGGGTGATAGAGTCAAAATATAGAAGGACGTACTAATATAAGGAAAAAACTTGCGAAAATTGCCATCAAAAAGAGGAATTTTTTTTGAAATGTTGACTTAAGGCTCCGTTTCGACTCCAATATATTCATTTACCCATGAGATCTCTTGGGGAAAAATATCGAACGAGTTGAACACGAGGGTAATATATTTCGGAGAAATTAGTGAAATCTCCAATTCACCAAAGGGGTACCCCTTTCAGAAATCTTCGATTTCTCTAATATGGATTGGAGCATTGTTTTGATCGTGAATAATAAAGAATATGCGAGGGTCATGGGCACAAAAGTTGTAGCCCTATGTCTTAGGGTACTATGTATAAAATTACGTGAAAATCCGAGGTGTGTAGAGGGTGATAGAGTCAAAATATAGAAGGACGTACTAATATAAGGAAAAAACTTGCGAAAATTGCCATCAAAAAGAGGAATTTTTTTTTAAATGTTGACTTAAGGCTCCGTTTCGACTCCAATATATTCATTTACCCATGAGATCTCTTGGGGAAAAATATCGAACGAGTTGAACACGAGGGTAATACATTTCGGAGAAATTAGTGAAATCTCCAATTCACCAAAGGGGTACCCCTTTCAGAAATCTTCGATTTCTCTAATATGGATTGGAGCATTGTTTTGATCGTGAATACTAAAGAATATGCGAGGGTCATGGGCACAAAAGTTGTAGCCCTATGTCTTAGGGTACTATGTATAAAATTACGTGAAAATCCGAGGTGTGTAGAGGGTGATACAGTCAAAATATAGAAGGACGTACTAATATAAGGAAAAAACTTGCGAAAATTGCCATCAAAAAGAGGGATTTTTTTTTAAATGTTGACTTAAGGCTCCGTTTCGACTCCAATATATTCATTTACCCATGAGATCTCTTGGGGAAAAATATCGAACGAGTTGAACACGAGGGTAATACATTTCGGAGAAATTAGTGAAATCTCCAATTCACCAAAGGGGTACCCCTTTCAGAAATCTTCGATTTCTCTAATATGGATTGGAGCATTGTTTTGATCGTGAATACTAAAGAATATGCGAGGGTCATGGGCACAAAAGTTGTAGCCCTATGTCTTAGGGTACTATGTATAAAATTACGTGCAAATCCGAGGTGTGTAGAGGGTGATAGAGTCAAAATATAGAAGGACGTACTAATATAAGGAAAAAACTTGCGAAAATTGCCATCAAAAAGAGGAATTTTTTTTGAAATGTTGACTTAAGGCTCCGTTTCGACTCCAATATATTCATTTACCCATGAGATCTCTTGGGGAAAAATATCGAACGAGTTGAACACGAGGGTAATACATTTCGGAGAAATTAGTGAAATCTCCAATTCACCAAAGGGGTACCCCTTTCAGAAATCTTCGATTTCTCTAATATGGATTGGAGCATTGTTTTGATCGTGAATACTAAAGAATATGCGAGGGTCATGGGCACAAAAGTTGTAGCCCTATGTCTTAGGGTACTATGTATAAAATTACGTGAAAATCCGAGGTGTGTAGAGGGTGATACAGTCAAAATATAGAAGGACGTACTAATATAAGGAAAAAACTTGCGAAAATTGCCATCAAAAAGAGGAATTTTTTTTGAAATGTTGACTTAAGGCTCCGTTTCGACTCCAATATATTCATTTACCCATGAGATCTCTTGGGGAAAAATATCGAACGAGTTGAACACGAGGGTAATATATTTCGGAGAAATTAGTGAAATCTCCAATTCACCAAAGGGGTACCCCTTTCAGAAATCTTCGATTTCTCTAATATGGATTGGAGCATTGTTTTGATCGTGAATACTAAAGAATATGCGAGGGTCATGGGCACAAAAGTTGTAGCCCTATGTCTTAGGGTACTATGTATAAAATTACGTGAAAATCCGAGGTGTGTAGAGGGTGATACAGTCAAAATATAGAAGGACGTACTAATATAAGGAAAAAACTTGCGAAAATTGCCATCAAAAAGAGGAATTTTTTTTGAAATGTTGACTTAAGGCTCCGTTTCGACTCCAATATATTCATTTACCCATGAGATCTCTTGGGGAAAAATATCGAACGAGTTGAACACGAGGGTAATACATTTTGGAGAAATTAGTGAAATCTCCAATTCACCAAAGGGGTACCCCTTTCAGAAATCTTCGATTTCTCTAATATGGATTGGAGCATTGTTTTGGTCGTGAATAATAAAGAATATGCGAGGGTCATGGGCACAAAAGTTGTAGCCCTATGTCTTAGGGTACTATGTATAAAATTACGTGCAAATCCGAGGTGTGTAGAGGGTGATAGAGTCAAAATATAGAAGGACGTACTAATATAAGGAAAAAACTTGCGAAAATTGCCATCAAAAAGAGGAATTTTTTTTGAAATGTTGACTTAAGGCTCCGTTTCGACTCCAATATATTCATTTACCCATGAGATCTCTTGGGGAAAAATATCGAACGAGTTGAACACGAGGGTAATACATTTCGGAGAAATTAGTGAAATCTCCAATTCACCAAAGGGGTACCCCTTTCAGAAATCTTCGATTTCTCTAATATGGATTGGAGCATTGTTTTGGTCGTGAATAATAAAGAATATGCGAGGGTCATGGGCACAAAAGTTGTAGCCCTATGTCTTAGGGTACTATGTATAAAATTACGTGCAAATCCGAGGTGTGTAGAGGGTGATAGAGTCAAAATATAGAAGGACGTACTAATATAAGGAAAAAACTTGCGAAAATTGCCATCAAAAAGAGGAATTTTTTTTGAAATGTTGACTTAAGGCTCCGTTTCGACTCCAATATATTCATTTACCCATGAGATCTCTTGGGGAAAAATATCGAACGAGTTGAACACGAGGGTAATACATTTCGGAGAAATTAGTGAAATCTCCAATTCACCAAAGGGGTACCCCTTTCAGAAATCTTCGATTTCTCTAATATGGATTGGAGCATTGTTTTGATCGTGAATACTAAAGAATATGCGAGGGTCATGGGCACAAAAGTTGTAGCCCTATGTCTTAGGGTACTATGTATAAAAGTACGTGAAAATCCGAGGTGTGTAGAGGGTGATACAGTCAAAATACTGAGAGACGTACTAATATAAGGAAAAAACTTGCGAAAATTGCCATCAAAAAGCGGAATTTTTTTTGAAATGTTGACTTAAGGCTCCGTTTCGACTCCAATATATTCATTTACCCATGAGATCTCTTGGGGAAAAATATCGAACGAGTTGAACACGAGGGTAATACATTTCGGAGAAATTAGTGAAATCTCCAATTCACCAAAGGGGTACCCCTTTCAGAAATCTTCGATTTCTCTAATATGGATTGGAGCATTGTTTTGATCGTGAATAATAAAGAATATGCAAGGGTCATGGGCACAAAAGTTGTAGCCCTATGTCTTATGGTACTATGTATAAAATTACGTGAAAATCCGAGGTATGTAGAGGGTGATACAGTCAAAATACTGAGAGATGTACGAATATAAGGAAAAAACTTGCGAAAATTGCCATCAAAAAGGGGAATTTTTTTTGAAATGTTGACTTAAGGCTCCGTTTCCACTCCAATATATTCATTTACCCATGAGATCTCTTGGGGAAAAATATCGAACGAGTTGAACACGTGGGTAATACATTTCGGAGAAATTAGTGAAATCTCCAATTCACCAAAGGGGTACCCCTTTCAGAAATCTTCGATTTCTCTAATATGGATTGGAGCATTGTTTTGATCGTGAATAATAAAGAATATGCAAGGGTCATGGGCACAAAAGTTGTAGCCCTATGTCTTAGGGTACTATGTATAAAATTACGTGCAAATCCGAGGTGTGTAGAGGGTGATAGAGTCAAAATATAGAAGGACGTACTAATATAAGGAAAAAACTTGCGAAAATTGCCATCAAAAAGAGGAATTTTTTTTGAAATGTTGACTTAAGGCTCCGTTTCCACTCCAATATATTCATTTACCCATGAGATCTCTTGGGGAAAAATATCGAACGAGTTGAACACGAGGGTAATACATTTCGGAGAAATTAGTGAAATCTCCAATTCACCAAAGGGGTACCCCTTTCAGAAATCTTCGATTTCTCTAATATGGATTGGAGCATTGTTTTGATCGTGAATACTAAAGAATATGCGAGGGTCATGGGCACAAAAGTTGTAGCCCTATGTCTTAGGGTACTATGTATAATAGTACGTGCAAATCCGAGGTGTGTAGAGGGTGATAGAGTCAAAATATAGAAGGACGTACTAATATAAGGAAAAAACTTGCGAAAATTGCCATCAAAAAGAGGAATTTTTTTTGAAATGTTGACTTAAGGCTCCGTTTCCACTCCAATATATTCATTTACCCATGAGATCTCTTGGGGAAAAATATCGAACGAGTTGAACACGAGGGTAATATATTTCGGAGAAATTAGTGAAATCTCCAATTCACCAAAGGGGTACCCCTTTCAGAAATCTTCGATTTCTCTAATATGGATTGGAGCATTGTTTTGATCGTGAATAATAAAGAATATGCGAGGGTCATGGGCACAAAAGTTGTAGCCCTATGTCTTAGGGTACTATGTATAATAGTACGTGCAAATCCGAGGTGTGTAGAGGGTGATAGAGTCAAAATATAGAAGGACGTACTAATATAAGGAAAAAACTTGCGAAAATTGCCATCAAAAAGAGGAATTTTTTTTGAAATGTTGACTTAAGGCTCCGTTTCGACTCCAATATATTCATTTACCCATGAGATCTCTTGGGGAAAAATATCGAACGAGTTGAACACGAGGGTAATATATTTCGGAGAAATTAGTGAAATCTCCAATTCACCAAAGGGGTACCCCTTTCAGAAATCTTCGATTTCTCTAATATGGATTGGAGCATTGTTTTGATCGTGAATAATAAAGAATATGCGAGGGTCATGGGCACAAAAGTTGTAGCCCTATGTCTTAGGGTACTATGTATAAAATTACGTGAAAATCCGAGGTGTGTAGAGGGTGATAGAGTCAAAATATAGAAGGACGTACTAATATAAGGAAAAAACTTGCGAAAATTGCCATCAAAAAGAGGAATTTTTTTTTAAATGTTGACTTAAGGCTCCGTTTCGACTCCAATATATTCATTTACCCATGAGATCTCTTGGGGAAAAATATCGAACGAGTTGAACACGAGGGTAATACATTTCGGAGAAATTAGTGAAATCTCCAATTCACCAAAGGGGTACCCCTTTCAGAAATCTTCGATTTCTCTAATATGGATTGGAGCATTGTTTTGATCGTGAATACTAAAGAATATGCGAGGGTCATGGGCACAAAAGTTGTAGCCCTATGTCTTAGGGTACTATGTATAAAATTACGTGAAAATCCGAGGTGTGTAGAGGGTGATACAGTCAAAATATAGAAGGACGTACTAATATAAGGAAAAAACTTGCGAAAATTGCCATCAAAAAGAGGGATTTTTTTTTAAATGTTGACTTAAGGCTCCGTTTCGACTCCAATATATTCATTTACCCATGAGATCTCTTGGGGAAAAATATCGAACGAGTTGAACACGAGGGTAATACATTTCGGAGAAATTAGTGAAATCTCCAATTCACCAAAGGGGTACCCCTTTCAGAAATCTTCGATTTCTCTAATATGGATTGGAGCATTGTTTTGATCGTGAATACTAAAGAATATGCGAGGGTCATGGGCACAAAAGTTGTAGCCCTATGTCTTAGGGTACTATGTATAAAATTACGTGCAAATCCGAGGTGTGTAGAGGGTGATAGAGTCAAAATATAGAAGGACGTACTAATATAAGGAAAAAACTTGCGAAAATTGCCATCAAAAAGAGGAATTTTTTTTGAAATGTTGACTTAAGGCTCCGTTTCGACTCCAATATATTCATTTACCCATGAGATCTCTTGGGGAAAAATATCGAACGAGTTGAACACGAGGGTAATACATTTCGGAGAAATTAGTGAAATCTCCAATTCACCAAAGGGGTACCCCTTTCAGAAATCTTCGATTTCTCTAATATGGATTGGAGCATTGTTTTGATCGTGAATACTAAAGAATATGCGAGGGTCATGGGCACAAAAGTTGTAGCCCTATGTCTTAGGGTACTATGTATAAAATTACGTGAAAATCCGAGGTGTGTAGAGGGTGATACAGTCAAAATATAGAAGGACGTACTAATATAAGGAAAAAACTTGCGAAAATTGCCATCAAAAAGAGGGATTTTTTTTTAAATGTTGACTTAAGGCTCCGTTTCGACTCCAATATATTCATTTACCCATGAGATCTCTTGGGGAAAAATATCGAACGAGTTGAACACGAGGGTAATACATTTCGGAGAAATTAGTGAAATCTCCAATTCACCAAAGGGGTACCCCTTTCAGAAATCTTCGATTTCTCTAATATGGATTGGAGCATTGTTTTGATCGTGAATACTAAAGAATATGCGAGGGTCATGGGCACAAAAGTTGTAGCCCTATGTCTTAGGGTACTATGTATAAAATTACGTGCAAATCCGAGGTGTGTAGAGGGTGATAGAGTCAAAATATAGAAGGACGTACTAATATAAGGAAAAAACTTGCGAAAATTGCCATCAAAAAGAGGAATTTTTTTTGAAATGTTGACTTAAGGCTCCGTTTCGACTCCAATATATTCATTTACCCATGAGATCTCTTGGGGAAAAATATCGAACGAGTTGAACACGAGGGTAATACATTTCGGAGAAATTAGTGAAATCTCCAATTCACCAAAGGGGTACCCCTTTCAGAAATCTTCGATTTCTCTAATATGGATTGGAGCATTGTTTTGATCGTGAATACTAAAGAATATGCGAGGGTCATGGGCACAAAAGTTGTAGCCCTATGTCTTATGGTACTATGTATAAAATTACGTGAAAATCCGAACTGTGTAGAGGGTGATACAGTCAAAATACTGAGAGATGTACGAATATAAGGAAAAAACTTGCGAAAATTGCCATAAAAAAGGGGGATTTTTTTTTAAATGTTGACTTAAGGCTCCGTTTCGACTCCAATATATTCATTTACCCATGAGATCTCTTGGGGAAAAATATCGAACGAGTTGAACACGAGGGTAATACATTTCGGAGAAATTAGTGAAATCTCCAATTCACCAAAGGGGTACCCCTTTCAGAAATCTTCGATTTCTCTAATATGGATTGGAGCATTGTTTTGATCGTGAATACTAAAGAATATGCGAGGGTCATGGGCACAAAAGTTGTAGCCCTATGTCTTAGGGTACTATGTATAAAAGTACGTGCAAATCCGAGGTGTGTAGAGGGTGATACAGTCAAAATATAGAAGGACGTACTAATATAAGGAAAAAACTTGCGAAAATTGCCATCAAAAAGAGGATTTTTTTTTGAAATGTTGACTTAAGGCTCCGTTTCGACTCCAATATATTCATTTACCCATGAGATCTCTTGGGGAAAAATATCGAACGAGTTGAACACGAGGGTAATACATTTCGGAGAAATTAGTGAAATCTCCAATTCACCAAAGGGGTACCCCTTTCAGAAATCTTCGATTTCTCTAATATGGATTGGAGCATTGTTTTGATCGTGAATAATAAAGAATATGCGAGGGTCATGGGCACAAAAGTTGTAGCCCTATCTCTTAGGGTACTATGTATAAAATTACGTGCAAATCCGAGGTGTGTAGAGGGTGATAGAGTCAAAATATAGAAGGACGTACTAATATAAGGAAAAAACTTGCGAAAATTGCCATCAAAAAGAGGAATTTTTTTTGAAATGTTGACTTAAGGCTCCGTTTCGACTCCAATATATTCATTTACCCATGAGATCTCTTGGGGAAAAATATCGAACGAGTTGAACACGAGGGTAATACATTTCGGAGAAATTAGTGAAATCTCCAATTCACCAAAGGGGTACCCCTTTCAGAAATCTTCGATTTCTCTAATATGGATTGGAGCATTGTTTTGATCGTGAATACTAAAGAATATGCGAGGGTCATGGGCACAAAAGTTGTAGCCCTATGTCTTATGGTACTATGTATAAAATTACGTGAAAATCCGAGGTGTGTAGAGGGTGATAGAGTCAAAATATAGAAGGACGTACTAATATAAGGAAAAAACTTGCGAAAATTGCCATCAAAAAGAGGAATTTTTTTTGAAATGTTGACTTAAGGCTCTGTTTCGACTCCAATATATTCATTTACCCATGAGATCTCTTGGGGAAAAATATCGAACGAGTTGAACACGAGGGTAATACATTTCGGAGAAATTAGTGAAATCTCCAATTCACCAAAGGGGTACCCCTTTCAGAAATCTTCGATTTCTCTAATATGGATTGGAGCATTGTTTTGATCGTGAATACTAAAGAATATGCGAGGGTCATGGGCACAAAAGTTGTAGCCCTATGTCTTATGGTACTATGTATAAAATTACGTGAAAATCCGAGGTGTGTAGAGGGTGATACAGTCAAAATACTGAGAGATGTACGAATATAAGGAAAAAACTTGCGAAAATTGCCATAAAAAAGGGGGATTTTTTTTTAAATGTTGACTTAAGGCTCCGTTTCGACTCCAATATATTCATTTACCCATGAGATCTCTTGGGGAAAAATATCGAACGAGTTGAACACGTGGGTAATACATTTCGGAGAAATTAGTGAAATCTCCAATTCACCAAAGGGGTACCCCTTTCAGAAATCTTCGATTTCTCTAATATGGATTGGAGCATTGTTTTGATCGTGAATAATAAAGAATATGCGAGGGTCATGGGCACAAAAGTTGTAGCCCTATGTCTTAGGGTACTATGTATAAAATTACGTGCAAATCCGAGGTGTGTAGAGGGTGATAGAGTCAAAATATAGAAGTACGTACTAATATAAGGAAAAAACTTGCGAAAATTGCCATCAAAAAGAGGAATTTTTTTTGAAATGTTGACTTAAGGCTCCGTTTCCACTCCAATATATTCATTTACCCATGAGATCTCTTGGGGAAAAATATCGAACGAGTTGAACACGAGGGTAATACATTTCGGAGAAATTAGTGAAATCTCCAATTCACCAAAGGGGTACCCCTTTCAGAAATCTTCGATTTCTCTAATATGGATTGGAGCATTGTTTTGATCGTGAATAATAAAGAATATGCGAGGGTCATGGGCACAAAAGTTGTAGCCCTATGTCTTAGGGTACTATGTATAAAATTACGTGCAAATCCGAGGTGTGTAGAGGGTGATAGAGTCAAAATATAGAAGGACGTACTAATATAAGGAAAAAACTTGCGAAAATTGCCATCAAAAAGAGGAATTTTTTTTGAAATGTTGACTTAAGGCTCCGTTTCGACTCCAATATATTCATTTACCCATGAGATCTCTTGGGGAAAAATATCGAACGAGTTGAACACGAGGGTAATACATTTCGGAGAAATTAGTGAAATCTCCAATTCACCAAAGGGGTACCCCTTTCAGAAATCTTCGATTTCTCTAATATGGATTGGAGCATTGTTTTGATCGTGAATAATAAAGAATATGCGAGGGCCATGGGCACAAAAGTTGTAGCCCTATGTCTTAGGGTACTATGTATAAAATTACGTGAAAATCCGAGGTGTGTAGAGGGTGATAGAGTCAAAATATAGAAGGACGTACTAATATAAGGAAAAAACTTGCGAAAATTGCCATCAAAAAGAGGAATTTTTTTTTAAATGTTGACTTAAGGCTCCGTTTCGACTCCAATATATTCATTTACCCATGAGATCTCTTGGGGAAAAATATCGAACGAGTTGAACACGAGGGTAATACATTTCGGAGAAATTAGTGAAATCTCCAATTCACCAAAGGGGTACCCCTTTCAGAAATCTTCGATTTCTCTAATATGGATTGGAGCATTGTTTTGATCGTGAATACTAAAGAATATGCGAGGGTCATGGGCACAAAAGTTGTAGCCCTATGTCTTAGGGTACTATGTATAAAAGTACGTGCAAATCCGAGGTGTGTAGAGGGTGATAGAGTCAAAATATAGAAGGACGTACTAATATAAGGAAAAAACTTGCGAAAATTGCCATCAAAAAGAGGAATTTTTTTTGAAATGTTGACTTAAGGCTCCGTTTCGACTCCAATATATTCATTTACCCATGAGATCTCTTGGGGAAAAATATCGAACGAGTTGAACACGAGGGTAATACATTTCGGAGAAATTAGTGAAATCTCCAATTCACCAAAGGGGTACCCCTTTCAGAAATCTTCGATTTCTCTAATATGGATTGGAGCATTGTTTTGATCGTGAATAATAAAGAATATGCGAGGGTCATGGGCACAAAAGTTGTAGCCCTATGTCTTAGGGTACTATGTATAAAATTACGTGCAAATCCGAGGTGTGTAGAGGGTGATAGAGTCAAAATATAGAAGGACGTACTAATATAAGGAAAAAACTTGCGAAAATTGCCATCAAAAAGAGGAATTTTTTTTGAAATGTTGACTTAAGGCTCCGTTTCGACTCCAATATATTCATTTACCCATGAGATCTCTTGGGGAAAAATATCGAACGAGTTGAACACGAGGGTAATACATTTCGGAGAAATTAGTGAAATCTCCCATTCACCAAAGGGGTACCCCTTTCAGAAATCTTCGATTTCTCTAATATGGATTGGAGCATTGTTTTGATCGTGAATACTAAAGAATATGCGAGGTTCATGGGCACAAAAGTTGTAGCCCTATGTCTTAGGGTACTATGTATAAAAGTACGTGCAAATCCGAGGTGTGTAGAGGGTGATACAGTCAAAATATAGAAGGACGTACTAATATAAGGAAAAAACTTGCGAAAATTGCCATCAAAAAGAGGAATTTTTTTTGAAATGTTGACTTAAGGCTCCGTTTCGACTCCAATATATTCATTTACCCATGAGATCTCTTGGGGAAAAATATCGAACGAGTTGAACACGAGGGTAATACATTTCGGAGAAATTAGTGAAATCTCCAATTCACCAAAGGGGTACCCCTTTCAGAAATCTTCGATTTCTCTAATATGGATTGGAGCATTGTTTTGATCGTGAATACTAAAGAATATGCGAGGGTCATGGGCACAAAAGTTGTAGCCCTATGTCTTATGGTACTATGTATAAAATTACGTGAAAAGCCGAGGTGTGTAGAGGGTGATACAGTCAAAATACTGAGAGATGTACGAATATAAGGAAAAAACTTGCGAAAATTGCCATCAAAAAGGGGAATTTTTTTTGAAATGTTGACTTAAGGCTCCGTTTCCACTCCAATATATTCATTTACCCATGAGATCTCTTGGGGAAAAATATCGAACGAGTTGAACACGTGGGTAATACATTTCGGAGAAATTAGTGAAATCTCCAATTCACCAAAGGGGTACCCCTTTCAGAAATCTTCGATTTCTCTAATATGGATTGGAGCATTGTTTTGATCGTGAATAATAAAGAATATGCAAGGGTCATGGGCACAAAAGTTGTAGCCCTATGTCTTAGGGTACTATGTATAAAATTACGTGCAAATCCGAGGTGTGTAGAGGGTGATAGAGTCAAAATATAGAAGGACGTACTAATATAAGGAAAAAACTTGCGAAAATTGCCATCAAAAAGAGGAATTTTTTTTGAAATGTTGACTTAAGGCTCCGTTTCGACTCCAATATATTCATTTACCCATGAGATCTCTTGGGGAAAAATATCGAACGAGTTGAACACGAGGGTAATACATTTCGGAGAAATTAGTGAAATCTCCAATTCACCAAAGGGGTACCCCTTTCAGAAATCTTCGATTTCTCTAATATGGATTGGAGCATTGTTTTGATCGTGAATAATAAAGAATATGCGAGGGTCATGGGCACAAAAGTTGTAGCCCTATGTCTTAGGGTACTATGTATAAAATTACGTGCAAATCCGAGGTGTGTAGAGGGTGATAGAGTTAAAATATAGAAGGACGTACTAATATAAGGAAAAAACTTGCGAAAATTGCCATCAAAAAGAGGAATTTTTTTAGAAATGTTGACTTAAGGCTCCGTTTCGACTCCAATATATTCATTTACCCATGAGATCTCTTGGGGAAAAATATCGAACGAGTTGAACACGAGGGTAATACATTTCGGAGAAATTAGTGAAATCTCCAATTCACCAAAGGGGTACCCCTTTCAGAAATCTTCGATTTCTCTAATATGGATTGGAGCATTGTTTTGATCGTGAATAATAAAGAATATGCGAGGGTCATGGGCACAAAAGTTGTAACCCTATGTCTTAGGGTACTATGTATAAAATTACGTGAAAATCCGAGGTGTGTAGAGGGTGATAGAGTCAAAATATAGAAGGACGTACTAATATAAGGAAAAAACTTGCGAAAATTGCCATCAAAAAGGGGAATTTTTTTTCAAATGTTGACTTAAGGCTCCGTTTCGACTCCAATATATTCATTTACCCATGAGATCTCTTGGGGAAAAATATCGAACGAGTTGAACACGAGGGTAATACATTTCGGAGAAATTAGTGAAATCTCCAATTCACCAAAGGGGTACCCCTTTCAGAAATCTTCGATTTCTCTAATATGGATTGGAGCATTGTTTTGATCGTGAATACTAAAGAATATGCGAGGGTCATGGGCACAAAAGTTGTAGCCCTATGTCTTAGGGTACTATGTATAATAGTACGTGCAAATCCGAGGTGTGTAGAGGGTGATACAGTCAAAATATAGAAGGACGTACTAATATAAGGAAAAAACTTGCGAAAATTGCCATCAAAAAGAGGAATTTTTTTTGAAATGTTGACTTAAGGCTCCATTTCGACTCCAATATATTCATTTACCCATGAGATCTCTTGGGGAAAAATATCGAACGAGTTGAACACGAGGGTAATACATTTCGGAGAAATTAGTGAAATCTCCAATTCACCAAAGGGGTACCCCTTTCAGAAATCTTCGATTTCTCTAATATGGATTGGAGCATTGTTTTGATCGTGAATAATAAAGAATATGCGAGGGTCATGGGCACAAAAGTTGTAGCCCTATGTCTTAGGGTACTATGTATAAAATTACGTGCAAATCCGAGGTGTGTAGAGGGTGATAGAGTCAAAATATAGAAGGACGTACTAATATAAGGAAAAAACTTGCGAAAATTGCCATCAAAAAGAGGAATTTTTTTTGAAATGTTGACTTAAGGCTCCGTTTCGACTCCAATATATTCATTTACCCATGAGATCTCTTGGGGAAAAATATCGAACGAGTTGAACACGAGGGTAATACATTTCGGAGAAATTAGTGAAATCTCCCATTCACCAAAGGGGTACCCCTTTCAGAAATCTTCGATTTCTCTAATATGGATTGGAGCATTGTTTTGATCGTGAATACTAAAGAATATGCGAGGTTCATGGGCACAAAAGTTGTAGCCCTATGTCTTAGGGTACTATGTATAAAAGTACGTGCAAATCCGAGGTGTGTAGAGGGTGATACAGTCAAAATATAGAAGGACGTACTAATATAAGGAAAAAACTTGCGAAAATTGCCATCAAAAAGAGGAATTTTTTTTGAAATGTTGACTTAAGGCTCCGTTTCGACTCCAATATATTCATTTACCCATGAGATCTCTTGGGGAAAAATATCGAACGAGTTGAACACGAGGGTAATACATTTCGGAGAAATTAGTGAAATCTCCAATTCACCAAAGGGGTACCCCTTTCAGAAATCTTCGATTTCTCTAATATGGATTGGAGCATTGTTTTGATCGTGAATACTAAAGAATATGCGAGGGTCATGGGCACAAAAGTTGTAGCCCTATGTCTTATGGTACTATGTATAAAATTACGTGAAAAGCCGAGGTGTGTAGAGGGTGATACAGTCAAAATACTGAGAGATGTACGAATATAAGGAAAAAACTTGCGAAAATTGCCATCAAAAAGGGGAATTTTTTTTGAAATGTTGACTTAAGGCTCCGTTTCCACTCCAATATATTCATTTACCCATGAGATCTCTTGGGGAAAAATATCGAACGAGTTGAACACGTGGGTAATACATTTCGGAGAAATTAGTGAAATCTCCAATTCACCAAAGGGGTACCCCTTTCAGAAATCTTCGATTTCTCTAATATGGATTGGAGCATTGTTTTGATCGTGAATAATAAAGAATATGCAAGGGTCATGGGCACAAAAGTTGTAGCCCTATGTCTTAGGGTACTATGTATAAAATTACGTGCAAATCCGAGGTGTGTAGAGGGTGATAGAGTCAAAATATAGAAGGACGTACTAATATAAGGAAAAAACTTGCGAAAATTGCCATCAAAAAGAGGAATTTTTTTTGAAATGTTGACTTAAGGCTCCGTTTCGACTCCAATATATTCATTTACCCATGAGATCTCTTGGGGAAAAATATCGAACGAGTTGAACACGAGGGTAATACATTTCGGAGAAATTAGTGAAATCTCCAATTCACCAAAGGGGTACCCCTTTCAGAAATCTTCGATTTCTCTAATATGGATTGGAGCATTGTTTTGATCGTGAATAATAAAGAATATGCGAGGGTCATGGGCACAAAAGTTGTAGCCCTATGTCTTAGGGTACTATGTATAAAATTACGTGCAAATCCGAGGTGTGTAGAGGGTGATAGAGTTAAAATATAGAAGGACGTACTAATATAAGGAAAAAACTTGCGAAAATTGCCATCAAAAAGAGGAATTTTTTTAGAAATGTTGACTTAAGGCTCCGTTTCGACTCCAATATATTCATTTACCCATGAGATCTCTTGGGGAAAAATATCGAACGAGTTGAACACGAGGGTAATACATTTCGGAGAAATTAGTGAAATCTCCAATTCACCAAAGGGGTACCCCTTTCAGAAATCTTCGATTTCTCTAATATGGATTGGAGCATTGTTTTGATCGTGAATAATAAAGAATATGCGAGGGTCATGGGCACAAAAGTTGTAACCCTATGTCTTAGGGTACTATGTATAAAATTACGTGAAAATCCGAGGTGTGTAGAGGGTGATAGAGTCAAAATATAGAAGGACGTACTAATATAAGGAAAAAACTTGCGAAAATTGCCATCAAAAAGGGGAATTTTTTTTCAAATGTTGACTTAAGGCTCCGTTTCGACTCCAATATATTCATTTACCCATGAGATCTCTTGGGGAAAAATATCGAACGAGTTGAACACGAGGGTAATACATTTCGGAGAAATTAGTGAAATCTCCAATTCACCAAAGGGGTACCCCTTTCAGAAATCTTCGATTTCTCTAATATGGATTGGAGCATTGTTTTGATCGTGAATACTAAAGAATATGCGAGGGTCATGGGCACAAAAGTTGTAGCCCTATGTCTTAGGGTACTATGTATAATAGTACGTGCAAATCCGAGGTGTGTAGAGGGTGATACAGTCAAAATATAGAAGGACGTACTAATATAAGGAAAAAACTTGCGAAAATTGCCATCAAAAAGAGGAATTTTTTTTGAAATGTTGACTTAAGGCTCCATTTCGACTCCAATATATTCATTTACCCATGAGATCTCTTGGGGAAAAATATCGAACGAGTTGAACACGAGGGTAATACATTTCGGAGAAATTAGTGAAATCTCCAATTCACCAAAGGGGTACCCCTTTCAGAAATCTTCGATTTCTCTAATATGGATTGGAGCATTGTTTTGATCGTGAATAATAAAGAATATGCGAGGGTCATGGGCACAAAAGTTGTAGCCCTATGTCTTAGGGTACTATGTATAAAATTACGTGCAAATCCGAGGTGTGTAGAGGGTGATAGAGTCAAAATATAGAAGGACGTACTAATATAAGGAAAAAACTTGCGAAAATTGCCATCAAAAAGAGGAATTTTTTTTGAAATGTTGACTTAAGGCTCCGTTTCGACTCCAATATATTCATTTACCCATGAGATCTCTTGGGGAAAAATATCGAACGAGTTGAACACGAGGGTAATACATTTCGGAGAAATTAGTGAAATCTCCAATTCACCAAAGGGGTACCCCTTTCAGAAATCTTCGATTTCTCTAATATGGATTGGAGCATTGTTTTGATCGTGAATAATAAAGAATATGCGAGGGTCATGGGCACAAAAGTTGTAGCCCTATGTCTTAGGGTACTATGTATAAAATTACGTGAAAATCCGAGGTGTGTAGAGGGTGATAGAGTCAAAATATAGAAGGACGTACTAATATAAGGAAAAAACTTGCGAAAATTGCCATCAAAAAGGGGAATTTTTTTTCAAATGTTGACTTAAGGCTCCGTTTCGACTCCAATATATTCATTTACCCATGAGATCTCTTGGGCAAAAATATCGAACGAGTTGAACACGAGGGTAATACATTTCGGAGAAATTAGTGAAATCTCCAATTCACCAAAGGGGTACCCCTTTCAGAAATCTTCGATTTCTCTAATATGGATTGGAGCATTGTTTTGATCGTGAATACTAAAGAATATGCGAGGGTCAGGGGCACAAAAGTTGTAGCCCTATGTCTTAGGTTACTATGTATAAAAGTACGTGAAAATCCGAGGTGTGTAGAGGGTGATACAGTAAAAATATAGAAGGACGTACTAATATAAGGAAAAAACTTGCGAAAATTGCCATCAAAAAGGGGGATTTTTTTTGAAATGTTGACTTAAGGCTCCGTTTCGACTCCAATATATTCATTTACCCATGAGATCTCTTGGGGAAAAATATCGAACGAGTTGAACACGAGGGTAATACATTTCGGAGAAATTAGTGAAATCTCCAATTCACCAAAGGGGTACCCCTTTCAGAAATCTTCGATTTCTCTAATATGGATTGGAGCATTGTTTTGATCGTGAATAATAAAGAATATGCGAGGGTCATGGGCACAAAAGTTGTAGCCCTATGTCTTAGGGTACTATGTATAAAATTACGTGCAAATCCGAGGTGTGTAGAGGGTGATAGAGTCAAAATATAGAAGGACGTACTAATATAAGGAAAAAACTTGCGAAAATTGCCATCAAAAAGAGGAATTTTTTTTGAAATGTTGACTTAAGGCTCCGTTTCGACTCCAATATATTCATTTACCCATGAGATCTCTTGGGGAAAAATATCGAACGAGTTGAACACGAGGGTAATACATTTCGGAGAAATTAGTGAAATCTCCAATTCACCAAAGGGGTACCCCTTTCAGAAATCTTCGATTTCTCTAATATGGATTGGAGCATTGTTTTGATCGTGAATAATAAAGAATATGCGAGGGTCATGGGCACAAAAGTTGTAGCCCTATGTCTTAGGGTACTATGTATAAAATTACGTGAAAATCCGAGGTGTGTAGAGGGTGATAGAGTCAAAATATAGAAGGACGTACTAATATAAGGAAAAAACTTGCGAAAATTGCCATCAAAAAGGGGAATTTTTTTTCAAATGTTGACTTAAGGCTCCGTTTCGACTCCAATATATTCATTTACCCATGAGATCTCTTGGGCAAAAATATCGAACGAGTTGAACACGAGGGTAATACATTTCGGAGAAATTAGTGAAATCTCCAATTCACCAAAGGGGTACCCCTTTCAGAAATCTTCGATTTCTCTAATATGGATTGGAGCATTGTTTTGATCGTGAATACTAAAGAATATGCGAGGGTCAGGGGCACAAAAGTTGTAGCCCTATGTCTTAGGTTACTATGTATAAAAGTACGTGAAAATCCGAGGTGTGTAGAGGGTGATACAGTAAAAATATAGAAGGACGTACTAATATAAGGAAAAAACTTGCGAAAATTGCCATCAAAAAGGGGGATTTTTTTTGAAATGTTGACTTAAGGCTCCGTTTCGACTCCAATATATTCATTTACCCATGAGATCTCTTGGGGAAAAATATCGAACGAGTTGAACACGAGGGTAATACATTTCGGAGAAATTAGTGAAATCTCCAATTCACCAAAGGGGTACCCCTTTCAGAAATCTTCGATTTCTCTAATATGGATTGGAGCATTGTTTTCATCGTGAATACTAAAGAATATGCGAGGGTCATGGGCACAAAAGTTGTAGCCCTATGTCTTAGGGTACTATGTATAATATTACGTGCAAATCCGAGGTGTGTAGAGGGTGATAGAGTCAAAATATAGAAGGACGTACTAATATAAGGAAAAAACTTGCGAAAATTGCCATCAAAAAGGGGAATTTTTTTTGAAATGTTGACTTAAGGCTCCGTTTCGACTCCAATATATTCATTTACCCATGAGATCTCTTGGGGAAAAATATCGAACGAGTTGAACAGGAGGGTAATACATTTCGGAGAAATTAGTGAAATCTCCAATTCACCAAAGGGGTACCCCTTTCAGAAATCTTCGATTTCTCTAATATGGATTGGAGCATTGTTTTGATCGTGAATAATAAAGAATATGCGAGGGTCATGGGCACAAAAGTTGTAACCCTATGTCTTAGGGTACTATGTATAAAATTACGTGAAAATCCGAGGTGTGTAGAGGGTGATAGAGTCAAAATATAGAAGGACGTACTAATATAAGGAAAAAACTTGCGAAAATTGCCATCAAAAAGGGGAATTTTTTTTGAAATGTTGACTTAAGGCTCCGTTTCGACTCCAATATATTCATTTACCCATGAGATCTCTTGGGGAAAAATATCGAACGAGTTGAACAGGAGGGTAATACATTTCGGAGAAATTAGTGAAATCTCCAATTCACCAAAGGGGTACCCCTTTCAGAAATCTTCGATTTCTCTAATATGGATTGGAGCATTGTTTTGATCGTGAATACTAAAGAATATGCGAGGGTCATGGGCACAAAAGTTGTAGCCCTATGTCTTAGGTTACTATGTATAAAAGTACGTGAAAATCCGAGGTGTGTAGAGGGTGATAGAGTCAAAATATAGAAGGACGTACTAATATAAGGAAAAAACTTGCGAAAATTGCCATCAAAAAGGGGAATTTTTTTTGAAATGTTGACTTAAGGCTCCGTTTCGACTCCAATATATTCATTTACCCATGAGATCTCTTGGGGAAAAATATCGAACGAGTTGAACAGGAGGGTAATACATTTCGGAGAAATTAGTGAAATCTCCAATTCACCAAAGGGGTACCCCTTTCAGAAATCTTCGATTTCTCTAATATGGATTGGAGCATTGTTTTGATCGTGAATACTAAAGAATATGCGAGGGTCAGGGGCACAAAAGTTGTAGCCCTATGTCTTAGGTTACTATGTATAAAAGTACGTGAAAATCCGAGGTGTGTAGAGGGTGATACAGTAAAAATATAGAAGGACGTACTAATATAAGGAAAAAACTTGCGAAAATTGCCATCAAAAAGGGGGATTTTTTTTGAAATGTTGACTTAAGGCTCCGTTTCGACTCCAATATATTCATTTACCCATGAGATCTCTTGGGGAAAAATATCGAACGAGTTGAACACGTGGGTAATACATTTCGGAGAAATTAGTGAAATCTCCAATTCACCAAAGGGGTACCCCTTTCAGAAATCTTCGATTTCTCTAATATGGATTGGAGCATTGTTTTGATCGGGAATAATAAAGAATATGCAAGGGTCATGGGCACAAAAGTTGTAGCCCTATGTCTTAGGGTACTATGTATAAAATTACGTGCAAATCCGAGGTGTGTAGAGGGTGATAGAGTCAAAATATAGAAGGACGTACTAATATAAGGAAAAAACTTGCGAAAATTGCCATCAAAAAGAGGAATTTTTTTTGAAATGTTGACTTAAGGCTCCGTTTCGACTCCAATATATTCATTTACCCATGAGATCTCTTGGGGAAAAATATCGAACGAGTTGAACACGAGGGTAATACATTTCGGAGAAATTAGTGAAATCTCCAATTCACCAAAGGGGTACCCCTTTCAGAAATCTTCGATTTCTCTAATATGGATTGGAGCATTGTTTTGATCGTGAATACTAAAGAATATGCGAGGGTCATGGGCACAAAAGTTGTAGCCCTATGTCTTAGGTTACTATGTATAAAAGTACGTGAAAATCCGAGGTGTGTAGAGGGTGATAGAGTCAAAATATAGAAGGACGTACTAATATAAGGAAAAAACTTGCGAAAATTGCCATCAAAAAGGGGAATTTTTTTTGAAATGTTGACTTAAGGCTCCGTTTCGACTCCAATATATTCATTTACCCATGAGATCTCTTGGGGAAAAATATCGAACGAGTTGAACAGGAGGGTAATACATTTCGGAGAAATTAGTGAAATCTCCAATTCACCAAAGGGGTACCCCTTTCAGAAATCTTCGATTTCTCTAATATGGATTGGAGCATTGTTTTGATCGTGAATACTAAAGAATATGCGAGGGTCATGGGCACAAAAGTTGTAGCCCTATGTCTTAGGTTACTATGTATAAAAGTACGTGAAAATCCGAGGTGTGTAGAGGGTGATAGAGTCAAAATATAGAAGGACGTACTAATATAAGGAAAAAACTTGCGAAAATTGCCATCAAAAAGGGGAATTTTTTTTGAAATGTTGACTTAAGGCTCCGTTTCGACTCCAATATATTCATTTACCCATGAGATCTCTTGGGGAAAAATATCGAACGAGTTGAACAGGAGGGTAATACATTTCGGAGAAATTAGTGAAATCTCCAATTCACCAAAGGGGTACCCCTTTCAGAAATCTTCGATTTCTCTAATATGGATTGGAGCATTGTTTTGATCGTGAATACTAAAGAATATGCGAGGGTCAGGGGCACAAAAGTTGTAGCCCTATGTCTTAGGTTACTATGTATAAAAGTACGTGAAAATCCGAGGTGTGTAGAGGGTGATACAGTAAAAATATAGAAGGACGTACTAATATAAGGAAAAAACTTGCGAAAATTGCCATCAAAAAGGGGGATTTTTTTTGAAATGTTGACTTAAGGCTCCGTTTCGACTCCAATATATTCATTTACCCATGAGATCTCTTGGGGAAAAATATCGAACGAGTTGAACACGAGGGTAATACATTTCGGAGAAATTAGTGAAATCTCCAATTCACCAAAGGGGTACCCCTTTCAGAAATCTTCGATTTCTCTAATATGGATTGGAGCATTGTTTTGATCGTGAATACTAAAGAATATGCGAGGGTCAGGGGCACAAAAGTTGTAGCCCTATGTCTTAGGTTACTATGTATAAAAGTACGTGAAAATCCGAGGTGTGTAGAGGGTGATACAGTAAAAATATAGAAGGACGTACTAATATAAGGAAAAAACTTGCGAAAATTGCCATCAAAAAGGGGGATTTTTTTTGAAATGTTGACTTAAGGCTCCGTTTCGACTCCAATATATTCATTTACCCATGAGATCTCTTGGGGAAAAATATCGAACGAGTTGAACACGAGGGTAATACATTTCGGAGAAATTAGTGAAATCTCCAATTCACCAAAGGGGTACCCCTTTCAGAAATCTTCGATTTCTCTAATATGGATTGGAGCATTGTTTTGATCGTGAATACTAAAGAATATGCGAGGGTCATGGGCACAAAAGTTGTAGCCCTATGTCTTAGGGTACTATGTATAAAAGTACGTGCAAATCCGAGGTGTGTAGAGGGTGATACAGTCAAAATATAGAAGGACGTACTAATATAAGGAAAAAACTTGCGAAAATTGCCATCAAAAAGAGGAATTTTTTTTGAAATGTTGACTTAAGGCTCCGTTTCGACTCCAATATATTCATTTACCCATGAGATCTCTTGGGGAAAAATATCGAACGAGTTGAACACGAGGGTAATACATTTCGGAGAAATTAGTGAAATCTCCAATTCACCAAAGGGGTACCCCTTTCAGAAATCTTCGATTTCTCTAATATGGATTGGAGCATTGTTTTGATCGTGAATACTAAAGAATATGCGAGGGTCATGGGCACAAAAGTTGTAGCCCTATGTCTTAGGTTACTATGTATAAAAGTACGTGAAAATCCGAGGTGTGTAGAGGGTGATAGAGTCAAAATATAGAAGGACGTACTAATATAAGGAAAAAACTTGCGAAAATTGCCATCAAAAAGGGGAATTTTTTTTGAAATGTTGACTTAAGGCTCCGTTTCGACTCCAATATATTCATTTACCCATGAGATCTCTTGGGGAAAAATATCGAACGAGTTGAACAGGAGGGTAATACATTTCGGAGAAATTAGTGAAATCTCCAATTCACCAAAGGGGTACCCCTTTCAGAAATCTTCGATTTCTCTAATATGGATTGGAGCATTGTTTTGATCGTGAATACTAAAGAATATGCGAGGGTCAGGGGCACAAAAGTTGTAGCCCTATGTCTTAGGTTACTATGTATAAAAGTACGTGAAAATCCGAGGTGTGTAGAGGGTGATACAGTAAAAATATAGAAGGACGTACTAATATAAGGAAAAAACTTGCGAAAATTGCCATCAAAAAGGGGGATTTTTTTTGAAATGTTGACTTAAGGCTCCGTTTCGACTCCAATATATTCATTTACCCATGAGATCTCTTGGGGAAAAATATCGAACGAGTTGAACACGTGGGTAATACATTTCGGAGAAATTAGTGAAATCTCCAATTCACCAAAGGGGTACCCCTTTCAGAAATCTTCGATTTCTCTAATATGGATTGGAGCATTGTTTTGATCGGGAATAATAAAGAATATGCAAGGGTCATGGGCACAAAAGTTGTAGCCCTATGTCTTAGGGTACTATGTATAAAATTACGTGCAAATCCGAGGTGTGTAGAGGGTGATAGAGTCAAAATATAGAAGGACGTACTAATATAAGGAAAAAACTTGCGAAAATTGCCATCAAAAAGAGGAATTTTTTTTGAAATGTTGACTTAAGGCTCCGTTTCGACTCCAATATATTCATTTACCCATGAGATCTCTTGGGGAAAAATATCGAACGAGTTGAACACGAGGGTAATACATTTCGGAGAAATTAGTGAAATCTCCAATTCACCAAAGGGGTACCCCTTTCAGAAATCTTCGATTTCTCTAATATGGATTGGAGCATTGTTTTGATCGTGAATACTAAAGAATATGCGAGGGTCATGGGCACAAAAGTTGTAGCCCTATGTCTTAGGTTACTATGTATAAAAGTACGTGAAAATCCGAGGTGTGTAGAGGGTGATAGAGTCAAAATATAGAAGGACGTACTAATATAAGGAAAAAACTTGCGAAAATTGCCATCAAAAAGGGGAATTTTTTTTGAAATGTTGACTTAAGGCTCCGTTTCGACTCCAATATATTCATTTACCCATGAGATCTCTTGGGGAAAAATATCGAACGAGTTGAACAGGAGGGTAATACATTTCGGAGAAATTAGTGAAATCTCCAATTCACCAAAGGGGTACCCCTTTCAGAAATCTTCGATTTCTCTAATATGGATTGGAGCATTGTTTTGATCGTGAATACTAAAGAATATGCGAGGGTCATGGGCACAAAAGTTGTAGCCCTATGTCTTAGGTTACTATGTATAAAAGTACGTGAAAATCCGAGGTGTGTAGAGGGTGATAGAGTCAAAATATAGAAGGACGTACTAATATAAGGAAAAAACTTGCGAAAATTGCCATCAAAAAGGGGAATTTTTTTTGAAATGTTGACTTAAGGCTCCGTTTCGACTCCAATATATTCATTTACCCATGAGATCTCTTGGGGAAAAATATCGAACGAGTTGAACAGGAGGGTAATACATTTCGGAGAAATTAGTGAAATCTCCAATTCACCAAAGGGGTACCCCTTTCAGAAATCTTCGATTTCTCTAATATGGATTGGAGCATTGTTTTGATCGTGAATACTAAAGAATATGCGAGGGTCAGGGGCACAAAAGTTGTAGCCCTATGTCTTAGGTTACTATGTATAAAAGTACGTGAAAATCCGAGGTGTGTAGAGGGTGATACAGTAAAAATATAGAAGGACGTACTAATATAAGGAAAAAACTTGCGAAAATTGCCATCAAAAAGGGGGATTTTTTTTGAAATGTTGACTTAAGGCTCCGTTTCGACTCCAATATATTCATTTACCCATGAGATCTCTTGGGGAAAAATATCGAACGAGTTGAACACGAGGGTAATACATTTCGGAGAAATTAGTGAAATCTCCAATTCACCAAAGGGGTACCCCTTTCAGAAATCTTCGATTTCTCTAATATGGATTGGAGCATTGTTTTGATCGTGAATACTAAAGAATATGCGAGGGTCATGGGCACAAAAGTTGTAGCCCTATGTCTTAGGGTACTATGTATAAAAGTACGTGCAAATCCGAGGTGTGTAGAGGGTGATACAGTCAAAATATAGAAGGACGTACTAATATAAGGAAAAAACTTGCGAAAATTGCCATCAAAAAGAGGAATTTTTTTTGAAATGTTGACTTAAGGCTCCGTTTCGACTCCAATATATTCATTTACCCATGAGATCTCTTGGGGAAAAATATCGAACGAGTTGAACACGAGGGTAATACATTTCGGAGAAATTAGTGAAATCTCCAATTCACCAAAGGGGTACCCCTTTCAGAAATCTTCGATTTCTCTAATATGGATTGGAGCATTGTTTTGATCGTGAATACTAAAGAATATGCGAGGGTCATGGGCACAAAAGTTGTAGCCCTATGTCTTAGGTTACTATGTATAAAAGTACGTGAAAATCCGAGGTGTGTAGAGGGTGATAGAGTCAAAATATAGAAGGACGTACTAATATAAGGAAAAAACTTGCGAAAATTGCCATCAAAAAGGGGAATTTTTTTTGAAATGTTGACTTAAGGCTCCGTTTCGACTCCAATATATTCATTTACCCATGAGATCTCTTGGGGAAAAATATCGAACGAGTTGAACAGGAGGGTAATACATTTCGGAGAAATTAGTGAAATCTCCAATTCACCAAAGGGGTACCCCTTTCAGAAATCTTCGATTTCTCTAATATGGATTGGAGCATTGTTTTGATCGTGAATACTAAAGAATATGCGAGGGTCATGGGCACAAAAGTTGTAGCCCTATGTCTTAGGTTACTATGTATAAAAGTACGTGAAAATCCGAGGTGTGTAGAGGGTGATAGAGTCAAAATATAGAAGGACGTACTAATATAAGGAAAAAACTTGCGAAAATTGCCATCAAAAAGGGGAATTTTTTTTGAAATGTTGACTTAAGGCTCCGTTTCGACTCCAATATATTCATTTACCCATGAGATCTCTTGGGGAAAAATATCGAACGAGTTGAACAGGAGGGTAATACATTTCGGAGAAATTAGTGAAATCTCCAATTCACCAAAGGGGTACCCCTTTCAGAAATCTTCGATTTCTCTAATATGGATTGGAGCATTGTTTTGATCGTGAATACTAAAGAATATGCGAGGGTCAGGGGCACAAAAGTTGTAGCCCTATGTCTTAGGTTACTATGTATAAAAGTACGTGAAAATCCGAGGTGTGTAGAGGGTGATACAGTAAAAATATAGAAGGACGTACTAATATAAGGAAAAAACTTGCGAAAATTGCCATCAAAAAGGGGGATTTTTTTTGAAATGTTGACTTAAGGCTCCGTTTCGACTCCAATATATTCATTTACCCATGAGATCTCTTGGGGAAAAATATCGAACGAGTTGAACACGAGGGTAATACATTTCGGAGAAATTAGTGAAATCTCCAATTCACCAAAGGGGTACCCCTTTCAGAAATCTTCGATTTCTCTAATATGGATTGGAGCATTGTTTTGATCGTGAATACTAAAGAATATGCGAGGGTCATGGGCACAAAAGTTGTAGCCCTATGTCTTAGGGTACTATGTATAAAAGTACGTGCAAATCCGAGGTGTGTAGAGGGTGATACAGTCAAAATATAGAAGGACGTACTAATATAAGGAAAAAACTTGCGAAAATTGCCATCAAAAAGAGGAATTTTTTTTGAAATGTTGACTTAAGGCTCCGTTTCGACTCCAATATATTCATTTACCCATGAGATCTCTTGGGGAAAAATATCGAACGAGTTGAACACGAGGGTAATACATTTCGGAGAAATTAGTGAAATCTCCAATTCACCAAAGGGGTACCCCTTTCAGAAATCTTCGATTTCTCTAATATGGATTGGAGCATTGTTTTGATCGTGAATACTAAAGAATATGCGAGGGTCATGGGCACAAAAGTTGTAGCCCTATGTCTTAGGGTACTATGTATAAAAGTACGTGCAAATCCGAGGTGTGTAGAGGGTGATACAGTCAAAATATAGAAGGACGTACTAATATAAGGAAAAAACTTGCGAAAATTGCCATCAAAAAGGGGAATTTTTTTTGAAATGTTGACTTAAGGCTCCGTTTCGACTCCAATATATTCATTTACCCATGAGATCTCTTGGGGAAAAATATCGAACGAGTTGAACAGGAGGGTAATACATTTCGGAGAAATTAGTGAAATCTCCAATTCACCAAAGGGGTACCCCTTTCAGAAATCTTCGATTTCTCTAATATGGATTGGAGCATTGTTTTGATCGTGAATACTAAAGAATATGCGAGGGTCAGGGGCACAAAAGTTGTAGCCCTATGTCTTAGGTTACTATGTATAAAAGTACGTGAAAATCCGAGGTGTGTAGAGGGTGATACAGTAAAAATATAGAAGGACGTACTAATATAAGGAAAAAACTTGCGAAAATTGCCATCAAAAAGGGGGATTTTTTTTGAAATGTTGACTTAAGGCTCCGTTTCGACTCCAATATATTCATTTACCCATGAGATCTCTTGGGGAAAAATACCGAACGAGTTGAACACGTGGGTAATACATTTCGGAGAAATTAGTGAAATCTCCAATTCACCAAAGGGGTACCCCTTTCAGAAATCTTCGATTTCTCTAATATGGATTGGAGCATTGTTTTGATCGGGAATAATAAAGAATATGCAAGGGTCATGGGCACAAAAGTTGTAGCCCTATGTCTTAGGGTACTATGTATAAAATTACGTACAAATCCGAGGTGTGTAGAGGGTGATAGAGTCAAAATATAGAAGGACGTACTAATATAAGGAAAAAACTTGCGAAAATTTCCATCAAAAAGAGGAATTTTTTTTGAAATGTTGACTTAAGGCTCCGTTTCGACTCCAATATATTCATTTACCCATGAGATCTCTTGGGGAAAAATATCGAACGAGTTGAACACGAGGGTAATACATTTCGGAGAAATTAGTGAAATCTCCAATTCACCAAAGGGGTACCCCTTTCAGAAATCTTCGATTTCTCTAATATGGATTGGAGCATTGTTTTGATCGTGAATACTAAAGAATATGCGAGGGTCATGGGCACAAAAGTTGTAGCCCTATGTCTTAGGGTACTATGTATAAAAGTACGTGCAAATCCGAGGTGTGTAGAGGGTGATACAGTCAAAATATAGAAGGACGTACTAATATAAGGAAAAAACTTGCGAAAATTGCCATAAAAAAGGGGAATTTTTTTTGAAATGTTGACTTAAGGCTCCGTTTCGACTCCAATATATTCATTTACCCATGAGATCTCTTGGGGAAAAATATCGAACGAGTTGAACAGGAGGGTAATACATTTCGGAGAAATTAGTGAAATCTCCAATTCACCAAAGGGGTACCCCTTTCAGAAATCTTCGATTTCTCTAATATGGATTGGAGCATTGTTTTGATCGTGAATACTAAAGAATATGCGAGGGTCAGGGGCACAAAAGTTGTAGCCCTATGTCTTAGGTTACTATGTATAAAAGTACGTGAAAATCCGAGGTGTGTAGAGGGTGATACAGTAAAAATATAGAAGGACGTACTAATATAAGGAAAAAACTTGCGAAAATTGCCATCAAAAAGGGGGATTTTTTTTGAAATGTTGACTTAAGGCTCCGTTTCGACTCCAATATATTCATTTACCCATGAGATCTCTTGGGGAAAAATATCGAACGAGTTGAACACGTGGGTAATACATTTCGGAGAAATTAGTGAAATCTCCAATTCACCAAAGGGGTACCCCTTTCAGAAATCTTCGATTTCTCTAATATGGATTGGAGCATTGTTTTGATCGGGAATAATAAAGAATATGCAAGGGTCATGGGCACAAAAGTTGTAGCCCTATGTCTTAGGGTACTATGTATAAAATTACGTGCAAATCCGAGGTGTGTAGAGGGTGATAGAGTCAAAATATAGAAGGACGTACTAATATAAGGAAAAAACTTGCGAAAATTGCCATCAAAAAGAGGAATTTTTTTTGAAATGTTGACTTAAGGCTCCGTTTCGACTCCAATATATTCATTTACCCATGAGATCTCTTGGGGAAAAATATCGAACGAGTTGAACACGAGGGTAATACATTTCGGAGAAATTAGTGAAATCTCCAATTCACCAAAGGGGTACCCCTTTCAGAAATCTTCGATTTCTCTAATATGGATTGGAGCATTGTTTTGATCGTGAATACTAAAGAATATGCGAGGGTCATGGGCACAAAAGTTGTAGCCCTATGTCTTAGGTTACTATGTATAAAAGTACGTGAAAATCCGAGGTGTGTAGAGGGTGATAGAGTCAAAATATAGAAGGACGTACTAATATAAGGAAAAAACTTGCGAAAATTGCCATCAAAAAGGGGAATTTTTTTTGAAATGTTGACTTAAGGCTCCGTTTCGACTCCAATATATTCATTTACCCATGAGATCTCTTGGGGAAAAATATCGAACGAGTTGAACAGGAGGGTAATACATTTCGGAGAAATTAGTGAAATCTCCAATTCACCAAAGGGGTACCCCTTTCAGAAATCTTCGATTTCTCTAATATGGATTGGAGCATTGTTTTGATCGTGAATACTAAAGAATATGCGAGGGTCATGGGCACAAAAGTTGTAGCCCTATGTCTTAGGTTACTATGTATAAAAGTACGTGAAAATCCGAGGTGTGTAGAGGGTGATAGAGTCAAAATATAGAAGGACGTACTAATATAAGGAAAAAACTTGCGAAAATTGCCATCAAAAAGGGGAATTTTTTTTGAAATGTTGACTTAAGGCTCCGTTTCGACTCCAATATATTCATTTACCCATGAGATCTCTTGGGGAAAAATATCGAACGAGTTGAACAGGAGGGTAATACATTTCGGAGAAATTAGTGAAATCTCCAATTCACCAAAGGGGTACCCCTTTCAGAAATCTTCGATTTCTCTAATATGGATTGGAGCATTGTTTTGATCGTGAATACTAAAGAATATGCGAGGGTCAGGGGCACAAAAGTTGTTGCCCTATGTCTTAGGTTACTATGTATAAAAGTACGTGAAAATCCGAGGTGTGTAGAGGGTGATACAGTAAAAATATAGAAGGACGTACTAATATAAGGAAAAATCTTGCGAAAATTGCCATCAAAAAGGGGGATTTTTTTTGAAATGTTGACTTAAGGCTCCGTTTCGACTCCAATATATTCATTTACCCATGAGATCTCTTGGGGAAAAATATCGAACGAGTTGAACACGAGGGTAATACATTTCGGAGAAATTAGTGAAATCTCCAATTCACCAAAGGGGTACCCCTTTCAGAAATCTTCGATTTCTCTAATATGGATTGGAGCATTGTTTTGATCGTGAATACTAAAGAATATGCGAGGGTCATGGGCACAAAAGTTGTAGCCCTATGTCTTAGGGTACTATGTATAAAAGTACGTGCAAATCCGAGGTGTGTAGAGGGTGATACAGTCAAAATATAGAAGGACGTACTAATATAAGGAAAAAACTTGCGAAAATTGCCATCAAAAAGGGGAATTTTTTTTGAAATGTTGACTTAAGGCTCCGTTTCGACTCCAATATATTCATTTACCCATGAGATCTCTTGGGGAAAAATATCGAACGAGTTGAACAGGAGGGTAATACATTTCGGAGAAATTAGTGAAATCTCCAATTCACCAAAGGGGTACCCCTTTCAGAAATCTTCGATTTCTCTAATATGGATTGGAGCATTGTTTTGATCGTGAATACTAAAGAATATGCGAGGGTCATGGGCACAAAAGTTGTAGCCCTATGTCTTAGGTTACTATGTATAAAAGTACGTGAAAATCCGAGGTGTGTAGAGGGTGATAGAGTCAAAATATAGAAGGACGTACTAATATAAGGAAAAAACTTGCGAAAATTGCCATCAAAAAGGGGAATTTTTTTTGAAATGTTGACTTAAGGCTCCGTTTCGACTCCAATATATTCATTTACCCATGAGATCTCTTGGGGAAAAATATCGAACGAGTTGAACAGGAGGGTAATACATTTCGGAGAAATTAGTGAAATCTCCAATTCACCAAAGGGGTACCCCTTTCAGAAATCTTCGATTTCTCTAATATGGATTGGAGCATTGTTTTGATCGTGAATACTAAAGAATATGCGAGGGTCAGGGGCACAAAAGTTGTTGCCCTATGTCTTAGGTTACTATGTATAAAAGTACGTGAAAATCCGAGGTGTGTAGAGGGTGATACAGTAAAAATATAGAAGGACGTACTAATATAAGGAAAAATCTTGCGAAAATTGCCATCAAAAAGGGGGATTTTTTTTGAAATGTTGACTTAAGGCTCCGTTTCGACTCCAATATATTCATTTACCCATGAGATCTCTTGGGGAAAAATATCGAACGAGTTGAACACGAGGGTAATACATTTCGGAGAAATTAGTGAAATCTCCAATTCACCAAAGGGGTACCCCTTTCAGAAATCTTCGATTTCTCTAATATGGATTGGAGCATTGTTTTGATCGTGAATACTAAAGAATATGCGAGGGTCATGGGCACAAAAGTTGTAGCCCTATGTCTTAGGGTACTATGTATAAAAGTACGTGCAAATCCGAGGTGTGTAGAGGGTGATACAGTCAAAATATAGAAGGACGTACTAATATAAGGAAAAAACTTGCGAAAATTGCCATCAAAAAGGGGAATTTTTTTTGAAATGTTGACTTAAGGCTCCGTTTCGACTCCAATATATTCATTTACCCATGAGATCTCTTGGGGAAAAATATCGAACGAGTTGAACAGGAGGGTAATACATTTCGGAGAAATTAGTGAAATCTCCAATTCACCAAAGGGGTACCCCTTTCAGAAATCTTCGATTTCTCTAATATGGATTGGAGCATTGTTTTGATCGTGAATACTAAAGAATATGCGAGGGTCAGGGGCACAAAAGTTGTAGCCCTATGTCTTAGGTTACTATGTATAAAAGTACGTGAAAATCCGAGGTGTGTAGAGGGTGATAGAGTCAAAATATAGAAGGACGTACTAATATAAGGAAAAAACTTGCGAAAATTTCCATCAAAAAGAGGAATTTTTTTTGAAATGTTGACTTAAGGCTCCGTTTCGACTCCAATATATTCATTTACCCATGAGATCTCTTGGGGAAAAATATCGAACGAGTTGAACACGAGGGTAATACATTTCGGAGAAATTAGTGAAATCTCCAATTCACCAAAGGGGTACCCCTTTCAGAAATCTTCGATTTCTCTAATATGGATTGGAGCATTGTTTTGATCGTGAATACTAAAGAATATGCGAGGGTCATGGGCACAAAAGTTGTAGCCCTATGTCTTAGGGTACTATGTATAAAAGTACGTGCAAATCCGAGGTGTGTAGAGGGTGATACAGTCAAAATATAGAAGGACGTACTAATATAAGGAAAAAACTTGCGAAAATTGCCATCAAAAAGAGGAATTTTTTTTGAAATGTTGACTTAAGGCTCCGTTTCGACTCCAATATATTCATTTACCCATGAGATCTCTTGGGGAAAAATATCGAACGAGTTGAACACGAGGGTAATACATTTCGGAGAAATTAGTGAAATCTCCAATTCACCAAAGGTGTACCCCTTTCAGAAATCTTCGATTTCTCTAATATGGATTGGAGCATTGTTTTGATCGTGAATAATAAAGAATATGCGAGGGTCATGGGCACAAAAGTTGTAGCCCATATCTCTTAGGGTACTATGTATAAAATTACGTGCAAATCCGAGGTGTGTAGAGGGTGATAGAGTCAAAATATAGAAGGACGTACTAATATAAGGAAAAAACTTGCGAAAATTTCCATCAAAAAGAGGAATTTTTTTTGAAATGTTGACTTAAGGCTCCGTTTCGACTCCAATATATTCATTTACCCATGAGATCTCTTGGGGAAAAATATCGAACGAGTTGAACACGAGGGTAATACATTTCGGAGAAATTAGTGAAATCTCCAATTCACCAAAGGGGTACCCCTTTCAGAAATCTTCGATTTCTCTAATATGGATTGGAGCATTGTTTTGATCGTGAATACTAAAGAATATGCGAGGGTCATGGGCACAAAAGTTGTAGCCCTATGTCTTAGGGTACTATGTATAAAAGTACGTGCAAATCCGAGGTGTGTAGAGGGTGATACAGTCAAAATATAGAAGGACGTACTAATATAAGGAAAAAACTTGCGAAAATTGCCATCAAAAAGGGGAATTTTTTTTGAAATGTTGACTTAAGGCTCCGTTTCGACTCCAATATATTCATTTACCCATGAGATCTCTTGGGGAAAAATATCGAACGAGTTGAACAGGAGGGTAATACATTTCGGAGAAATTAGTGAAATCTCCAATTCACCAAAGGGGTACCCCTTTCAGAAATCTTCGATTTCTCTAATATGGATTGGAGCATTGTTTTGATCGTGAATACTAAAGAATATGCGAGGGTCATGGGCACAAAAGTTGTAGCCCTATGTCTTAGGTTACTATGTATAAAAGTACGTGAAAATCCGAGGTGTGTAGAGGGTGATAGAGTCAAAATATAGAAGGACGTACTAATATAAGGAAAAAACTTGCGAAAATTGCCATCAAAAAGGGGAATTTTTTTTGAAATGTTGACTTAAGGCTCCGTTTCGACTCCAATATATTCATTTACCCATGAGATCTCTTGGGGAAAAATATCGAACGAGTTGAACAGGAGGGTAATACATTTCGGAGAAATTAGTGAAATCTCCAATTCACCAAAGGGGTACCCCTTTCAGAAATCTTCGATTTCTCTAATATGGATTGGAGCATTGTTTTGATCGTGAATACTAAAGAATATGCGAGGGTCAGGGGCACAAAAGTTGTTGCCCTATGTCTTAGGTTACTATGTATAAAAGTACGTGAAAATCCGAGGTGTGTAGAGGGTGATACAGTAAAAATATAGAAGGACGTACTAATATAAGGAAAAATCTTGCGAAAATTGCCATCAAAAAGGGGGATTTTTTTTGAAATGTTGACTTAAGGCTCCGTTTCGACTCCAATATATTCATTTACCCATGAGATCTCTTGGGGAAAAATATCGAACGAGTTGAACACGAGGGTAATACATTTCGGAGAAATTAGTGAAATCTCCAATTCACCAAAGGGGTACCCCTTTCAGAAATCTTCGATTTCTCTAATATGGATTGGAGCATTGTTTTGATCGTGAATACTAAAGAATATGCGAGGGTCATGGGCACAAAAGTTGTAGCCCTATGTCTTAGGGTACTATGTATAAAAGTACGTGCAAATCCGAGGTGTGTAGAGGGTGATACAGTCAAAATATAGAAGGACGTACTAATATAAGGAAAAAACTTGCGAAAATTGCCATCAAAAAGGGGAATTTTTTTTGAAATGTTGACTTAAGGCTCCGTTTCGACTCCAATATATTCATTTACCCATGAGATCTCTTGGGGAAAAATATCGAACGAGTTGAACAGGAGGGTAATACATTTCGGAGAAATTAGTGAAATCTCCAATTCACCAAAGGGGTACCCCTTTCAGAAATCTTCGATTTCTCTAATATGGATTGGAGCATTGTTTTGATCGTGAATACTAAAGAATATGCGAGGGTCAGGGGCACAAAAGTTGTAGCCCTATGTCTTAGGTTACTATGTATAAAAGTACGTGAAAATCCGAGGTGTGTAGAGGGTGATAGAGTCAAAATATAGAAGGACGTACTAATATAAGGAAAAAACTTGCGAAAATTTCCATCAAAAAGAGGAATTTTTTTTGAAATGTTGACTTAAGGCTCCGTTTCGACTCCAATATATTCATTTACCCATGAGATCTCTTGGGGAAAAATATCGAACGAGTTGAACACGAGGGTAATACATTTCGGAGAAATTAGTGAAATCTCCAATTCACCAAAGGGGTACCCCTTTCAGAAATCTTCGATTTCTCTAATATGGATTGGAGCATTGTTTTGATCGTGAATACTAAAGAATATGCGAGGGTCATGGGCACAAAAGTTGTAGCCCTATGTCTTAGGGTACTATGTATAAAAGTACGTGCAAATCCGAGGTGTGTAGAGGGTGATACAGTCAAAATATAGAAGGACGTACTAATATAAGGAAAAAACTTGCGAAAATTGCCATCAAAAAGAGGAATTTTTTTTGAAATGTTGACTTAAGGCTCCGTTTCGACTCCAATATATTCATTTACCCATGAGATCTCTTGGGGAAAAATATCGAACGAGTTGAACACGAGGGTAATACATTTCGGAGAAATTAGTGAAATCTCCAATTCACCAAAGGGGTACCCCTTTCAGAAATCTTCGATTTCTCTAATATGGATTGGAGCATTGTTTTGATCGTGAATAATAAAGAATATGCGAGGGTCATGGGCACAAAAGTTGTAGCCCATATCTCTTAGGGTACTATGTATAAAATTACGTGCAAATCCGAGGTGTGTAGAGGGTGATAGAGTCAAAATATAGAAGGACGTACTAATATAAGGAAAAAACTTGCGAAAATTTCCATCAAAAAGAGGAATTTTTTTTGAAATGTTGACTTAAGGCTCCGTTTCGACTCCAATATATTCATTTACCCATGAGATCTCTTGGGGAAAAATATCGAACGAGTTGAACACGAGGGTAATACATTTCGGAGAAATTAGTGAAATCTCCAATTCACCAAAGGGGTACCCCTTTCAGAAATCTTCGATTTCTCTAATATGGATTGGAGCATTGTTTTGATCGTGAATACTAAAGAATATGCGAGGGTCATGGGCACAAAAGTTGTAGCCCTATGTCTTAGGGTACTATGTATAAAAGTACGTGCAAATCCGAGGTGTGTAGAGGGTGATACAGTCAAAATATAGAAGGACGTACTAATATAAGGAAAAAACTTGCGAAAATTGCCATCAAAAAGAGGAATTTTTTTTGAAATGTTGACTTAAGGCTCCGTTTCGACTCCAATATATTCATTTACCCATGAGATCTCTAGGGGAAAAATATCGAACGAGTTGAACACGAGGGTAATACATTTCGGAGAAATTAGTGAAATCTCCAATTCACCAAAGGGGTACCCCCTTTCAGAAATCTTTGATTTCTCTAATATGGATTGGAGCATTGTATTGATCGTGAATAATAAAGAATATGCGAGGGTCATGGGCACAAAAGTTGTAGCCCTATGTCTTAGGGTACTATGTATAAAATTACGTGAAAATCCGAGGTGTGTAGAGGGTGATACAGTCAAAATACTAAGAGATGTACGAATATAAGGAAAAAACTTGCGAAAATTGCCATCAAAAAGGGGAATTTTTTTTGAAATGTTGACTTAAGGCTCCGTTTCCACTCCAATATATTCATTTACCCATGAGATCTCTTGGGGAAAAATATCGAACGAGTTGAACACGTGGGTAATACATTTCGGAGAAATTAGTGAAATCTCCAATTCACCAAAGGGGTACCCCTTTCAGAAATCTTCGATTTCTCTAATATGGATTGGAGCATTGTTTTGATCGGGAATAATAAAGAATATGCAAGGGTCATGGGCACAAAAGTTGTAGCCCTATGTCTTAGGGTACTATGTATAAAATTACGTGCAAATCCGAGGTGTGTAGAGGGTGATAGAGTCAAAATATAGAAGGACGTACTAATATAAGGAAAAAACTTGCGAAAATTGCCATCAAAAAGAGGAATTTTTTTTGAAATGTTGACTTAAGGCTCCGTTTCGACTCCAATATATTCATTTACCCAAGAGATCTCTTGGGGAAAAATATCGAACGAGTTGAACACGAGGGTAATACATTTCGGAGAAATTAGTGAAATCTCCAATTCACCAAAGGGGTACCCCTTTCAGAAATCTTCGATTTCTCTAATATGGATTGGAGCATTGTTTTGATCGTGAATACTAAAGAATATGCGAGGGTCATGGGCACAAAAGTTGTAGCCCTATGTCTTAGGTTACTATGTATAAAAGTACGTGAAAATCCGAGGTGTGTAGAGGGTGATAGAGTCAAAATATAGAAGGACGTACTAATATAAGGAAAAAACTTGCGAAAATTGCCATCAAAAAGGGGAATTTTTTTTGAAATGTTGACTTAAGGCTCCGTTTCGACTCCAATATATTCATTTACCCATGAGATCTCTTGGGGAAAAATATCGAACGAGTTGAACAGGAGGGTAATACATTTCGGAGAAATTAGTGAAATCTCCAATTCACCAAAGGGGTACCCCTTTCAGAAATCTTCGATTTCTCTAATATGGATTGGAGCATTGTTTTGATCGTGAATACTAAAGAATATGCGAGGGTCATGGGCACAAAAGTTGTAGCCCTATGTCTTAGGTTACTATGTATAAAAGTACGTGAAAATCCGAGGTGTGTAGAGGGTGATAGAGTCAAAATATAGAAGGACGTACTAATATAAGGAAAAAACTTGCGAAAATTGCCATCAAAAAGGGGAATTTTTTTTGAAATGTTGACTTAAGGCTCCGTTTCGACTCCAATATATTCATTTACCCATGAGATCTCTTGGGGAAAAATATCGAACGAGTTGAACTGGAGGGTAATACATTTCGGAGAAATTAGTGAAATCTCCAATTCACCAAAGGGGTACCCCTTTCAGAAATCTTCGATTTCTCTAATATGGATTGGAGCATTGTTTTGATCGTGAATACTAAAGAATATGCGAGGGTCATGGGCACAAAAGTTGTAGCCCTATGTCTTAGGTTACTATGTATAAAAGTACGTGAAAATCCGAGGTGTGTAGAGGGTGATACAGTAAAAATATAGAAGGACGTACTAATATAAGGAAAAAACTTGCGAAAATTGCCATCAAAAAGGGGGATTTTTTTTGAAATGTTGACTTAAGGCTCCGTTTCGACTCCAATATATTCATTTACCCATGAGATCTCTTGGGGAAAAATATCGAACGAGTTGAACACGAGGGTAATACATTTCGGAGAAATTAGTGAAATCTCCAATTCACCAAAGGGGTACCCCTTTCAGAAATCTTCGATTTCTCTAATATGGATTGGAGCATTGTTTTGATCGTGAATACTAAAGAATATGCGAGGGTCATGGGCACAAAAGTTGTAGCCCTATGTCTTATGGTACTATGTATAAAATTACGTGAAAATCCGAGGTGTGTAGAGGGTGATACAGTCAAAATACTGAGAGATGTACGAATATAAGGAAAAAACTTGCGAAAATTGCCATCAAAAAGGGGAATTTTTTTTTAAATGTTGACTTAAGGCTCCGTTTCGACTCCAATATATTCATTTACCCATGAGATCTCTTGGGGAAAAATATCGAACGAGTTGAACACGAGGGTAATACATTTCGGAGAAATTAGTGAAATCTCCAATTCACCAAAGGGGTACCCCTTTCAGAAATCTTCGATTTCTCTAATATGGATTGGAGCATTGTTTTGATCGTGAATACTAAAGAATATGCGAGGGTCATGGGCACAAAAGTTGTAGCCCTATGTCTTAGGGTACTATGTATAAAAGTACGTGCAAATCCGAGGTGTGTAGAGGGTGATACAGTCAAAATATAGAAGGACGTACTAATATAAGGAAAAAACTTGCGAAAATTGCCCTCAAAAAGAGGAATTTTTTTTGAAATGTTGACTTAAGGCTCCGTTTCGACTCCAATATATTCATTTACCCATGAGATCTCTTGGGGAAAAATATCGAACGAGTTGAACACGAGGGTAATACATTTCGGAGAAATTAGTGAAATCTCCAATTCACCAAAGGGGTACCCCTTTCAGAAATCTTCGATTTCTCTAATATGGATTGGAGCATTGTTTTGATCGTGAATACTAAAGAATATGCGAGGGTCATGGGCACAAAAGTTGTAGCCCTATGTCTTAGGTTACTATGTATAAAAGTACGTGAAAATCCGAGGTGTGTAGAGGGTGATAGAGTCAAAATATAGAAGGACGTACTAATATAAGGAAAAAACTTGCGAAAATTGCCATCAAAAAGGGGAATTTTTTTTGAAATGTTGACTTAAGGCTCCGTTTCGACTCCAATATATTCATTTACCCGTGAGATCTCTTGGGGAAAAATATCGAACGAGTTGAACAGGAGGGTAATACATTTCGGAGAAATTAGTGAAATCTCCAATTCACCAAAGGGGTACCCCTTTCAGAAATCTTCGATTTCTCTAATATGGATTGGAGCATTGTTTTGATCGTGAATACTAAAGAATATGCGAGGGTCATGGGCACAAAAGTTGTAGCCCTATGTCTTATGGTACTATGTATAAAATTACGTGAAAATCCGAGGTGTGTAGAGGGTGATACAGTCAAAATACTGAGAGATGTACGAATATAAGGAAAAAACTTGCGAAAATTGCCATCAAAAAGGGGAATTTTTTTTTAAATGTTGACTTAAGGCTCCGTTTCGACTCCAATATATTCATTTACCCATGAGATCTCTTGGGGAAAAATATCGAACGAGTTGAACACGAGGGTAATACATTTCGGAGAAATTAGTGAAATCTCCAATTCACCAAAGGGGTACCCCTTTCAGAAATCTTCGATTTCTCTAATATGGATTGGAGCATTGTTTTGATCGTGAATACTAAAGAATATGCGAGGGTCATGGGCACAAAAGTTGTAGCCCTATGTCTTAGGGTACTATGTATAAAAGTACGTGCAAATCCGAGGTGTGTAGAGGGTGATACAGTCAAAATATAGAAGGACGTACTAATATAAGGAAAAAACTTGCGAAAATTGCCCTCAAAAAGAGGAATTTTTTTTGAAATGTTGACTTAAGGCTCCGTTTCGACTCCAATATATTCATTTACCCATGAGATCTCTTGGGGAAAAATATCGAACGAGTTGAACACGAGGGTAATACATTTCGGAGAAATTAGTGAAATCTCCAATTCACCAAAGGGGTACCCCTTTCAGAAATCTTCGATTTCTCTAATATGGATTGGAGCATTGTTTTGATCGTGAATACTAAAGAATATGCGAGGGTCATGGGCACAAAAGTTGTAGCCCTATGTCTTAGGTTTCTATGTATAAAAGTACGTGAAAATCCGAGGTGTGTAGAGGGTGATAGAGTCAAAATATAGAAGGACGTACTAATATAAGGAAAAAACTTGCGAAAATTGCCATCAAAAAGGGGAATTTTTTTTGAAATGTTGACTTAAGGCTCCGTTTCGACTCCAATATATTCATTTACCCGTGAGATCTCTTGGGGAAAAATATCGAACGAGTTGAACAGGAGGGTAATACATTTCGGAGAAATTAGTGAAATCTCCAATTCACCAAAGGGGTACCCCTTTCAGAAATCTTCGATTTCTCTAATATGGATTGGAGCATTGTTTTGATCGTGAATACTAAAGAATATGCGAGGGTCATGGGCACAAAAGTTGTAGCCCTATGTCTTAGGTTACTATGTATAAAAGTACGTGAAAATCCGAGGTGTGTAGAGGGTGATAGAGTCAAAATATAGAAGGACGTACTAATATAAGGAAAAAACTTGCGAAAATTGCCATCAAAAAGGGGAATTTTTTTTGAAATGTTGACTTAAGGCTCCGTTTCGACTCCAATATATTCATTTACCCGTGAGATCTCTTGGGGAAAAATATCGAACGAGTTGAACAGGAGGGTAATACATTTCGGAGAAATTAGTGAAATCTCCAATTCACCAAAGGGGTACCCCTTTCAGAAATCTTCGATTTCTCTAATATGGATTGGAGCATTGTTTTGATCGTGAATACTAAAGAATATGCGAGGGTCATGGGCACAAAAGTTGTAGCCCTATGTCTTAGGTTACTATGTATAAAAGTACGTGAAAATCCGAGGTGTGTAGAGGGTGATAGAGTCAAAATATAGAAGGACGTACTAATATAAGGAAAAAACTTGCGAAAATTGCCATCAAAAAGGGGAATTTTTTTTGAAATGTTGACTTAAGGCTCCGTTTCGACTCCAATATATTCATTTACCCATGAGATCTCTTGGGGAAAAATATCGAACGAGTTGAACAGGAGGGTAATACATTTCGGAGAAATTAGTGAAATCTCCAATTCACCAAAGGGGTACCCCTTTCAGAAATCTTCGATTTCTCTAATATGGATTGGAGCATTGTTTTGATCGTGAATACTAAAGAATATGCGAGGGTCATGGGCACAAAAGTTGTAGCCCTATGTCTTAGGTTACTATGTATAAAAGTACGTGAAAATCCGAGGTGTGTAGAGGGTGATAGAGTCAAAATATAGAAGGACGTACTAATATAAGGAAAAAACTTGCGAAAATTGCCATCAAAAAGGGGAATTTTTTTTGAAATGTTGACTTAAGGCTCCGTTTCGACTCCAATATATTCATTTACCCATGAGATCTCTTGGGGAAAAATATCGAACGAGTTGAACAGGAGGGTAATACATTTCGGAGAAATTAGTGAAATCTCCAATTCACCAAAGGGGTACCCCTTTCAGAAATCTTCGATTTCTCTAATATGGATTGGAGCATTGTTTTGATCGTGAATACTAAAGAATATGCGAGGGTCATGGGCACAAAAGTTGTAGCCCTATGTCTTAGGTTACTATGTATAAAAGTACGTGAAAATCCGAGGTGTGTAGAGGGTGATACAGTAAAAATATAGAAGGACGTACTAATATAAGGAAAAAACTTGCGAAAATTGCCATCAAAAAGGGGGATTTTTTTTGAAATGTTGACTTAAGGCTCCGTTTCGACTCCAATATATTCATTTACCCATGAGATCTCTTGGGGAAAAATATCGAACGAGTTGAACACGAGGGTAATACATTTCGGAGAAATTAGTGAAATCTCCAATTCACCAAAGGGGTACCCCTTTCAGAAATCTTCGATTTCTCTAATATGGATTGGAGCATTGTTTTGATCGTGAATACTAAAGAATATGCGAGGGTCATGGGCACAAAAGTTGTAGCCCTATGTCTTATGGTACTATGTATAAAATTACGTGAAAATCCGAGGTGTGTAGAGGGCGATACAGTCAAAATACTGAGAGATGTACGAATATAAGGAAAAAACTTGCGAAAATTGCCATCAAAAAGGGGAATTTTTTTTGAAATGTTGACTTAAGGCTCCGTTTCGACTCCAATATATTCATTTACCCATGAGATCTCTTGGGGAAAAATATCGAACGAGTTGAACAGGAGGGTAATACATTTCGGAGAAATTAGTGAAATCTCCAATTCACCAAAGGGGTACCCCTTTCAGAAATCTTCGATTTCTCTAATATGGATTGGAGCATTGTTTTGATCGTGAATACTAAAGAATATGCGAGGGTCATGGGCACAAAAGTTGTAGCCCTATGTCTTAGGTTACTATGTATAAAAGTACGTGAAAATCCGAGGTGTGTAGAGGGTGATAGAGTCAAAATATAGAAGGACGTACTAATATAAGGAAAAAACTTGCGAAAATTGCCATCAAAAAGGGGAATTTTTTTTGAAATGTTGACTTAAGGCTCCGTTTTGACTCCAATATATTCATTTACCCATGAGATCTCTTGGGGAAAAATATCGAACGAGTTGAACACGAGGGTAATACATTTCGGAGAAATTAGTGAAATCTCCAATTCACCAAAGGGGTACCCCTTTCAGAAATCTTCGATTTCTCTAATATGGATTGGAGCATTGTTTTGATCGTGAATACTAAAGAATATGCGAGGGTCATGGGCACAAAAGTTGTAGCCCTATGTCTTAGGTTACTATGTATAAAAGTACGTGAAAATCCGAGGTGTGTAGAGGGTGATAGAGTCAAAATATAGAAGGACGTACTAATATAAGGAAAAAACTTGCGAAAATTGCCATCAAAAAGGGGAATTTTTTTTGAAATGTTGACTTAAGGCTCCGTTTCGACTCCAATATATTCATTTACCCGTGAGATCTCTTGGGGAAAAATATCGAACGAGTTGAACAGGAGGGTAATACATTTCGGAGAAATTAGTGAAATCTCCAATTCACCAAAGGGGTACCCCTTTCAGAAATCTTCGATTTCTCTAATATGGATTGGAGCATTGTTTTGATCGTGAATACTAAAGAATATGCGAGGGTCATGGGCACAAAAGTTGTAGCCCTATGTCTTATGGTACTATGTATAAAATTACGTGAAAATCCGAGGTGTGTAGAGGGTGATACAGTCAAAATACTGAGAGATGTACGAATATAAGGAAAAAACTTGCGAAAATTGCCATCAAAAAGGGGAATTTTTTTTTAAATGTTGACTTAAGGCTCCGTTTCAACTCCAATATATTCATTTACCCATGAGATCTCTTGGGGAAAAATATCGAACGAGTTGAACACGAGGGTAATACATTTCGGAGAAATTAGTGAAATCTCCAATTCACCAAAGGGGTACCCCTTTCAGAAATCTTCGATTTCTCTAATATGGATTGGAGCATTGTTTTGATCGTGAATACTAAAGAATATGCGAGGGTCATGGGCACAAAAGTTGTAGCCCTATGTCTTAGGGTACTATGTATAAAAGTACGTGCAAATCCGAGGTGTGTAGAGGGTGATACAGTCAAAATATAGAAGGACGTACTAATATAAGGAAAAAACTTGCGAAAATTGCCCTCAAAAAGAGGAATTTTTTTTGAAATGTTGACTTAAGGCTCCGTTTCGACTCCAATATATTCATTTACCCATGAGATCTCTTGGGGAAAAATATCGAACGAGTTGAACACGAGGGTAATACATTTCGGAGAAATTAGTGAAATCTCCAATTCACCAAAGGGGTACCCCTTTCAGAAATCTTCGATTTCTCTAATATGGATTGGAGCATTGTTTTGATCGTGAATACTAAAGAATATGCGAGGGTCATGGGCACAAAAGTTGTAGCCCTATGTCTTAGGTTACTATGTATAAAAGTACGTGAAAATCCGAGGTGTGTAGAGGGTGATAGAGTCAAAATATAGAAGGACGTACTAATATAAGGAAAAAACTTGCGAAAATTGCCATCAAAAAGGGGAATTTTTTTTGAAATGTTGACTTAAGGCTCCGTTTCGACTCCAATATATTCATTTACCCGTGAGATCTCTTGGGGAAAAATATCGAACGAGTTGAACAGGAGGGTAATACATTTCGGAGAAATTAGTGAAATCTCCAATTCACCAAAGGGGTACCCCTTTCAGAAATCTTCGATTTCTCTAATATGGATTGGAGCATTGTTTTGATCGTGAATACTAAAGAATATGCGAGGGTCATGGGCACAAAAGTTGTAGCCCTATGTCTTAGGTTACTATGTATAAAAGTACGTGAAAATCCGAGGTGTGTAGAGGGTGATAGAGTCAAAATATAGAAGGACGTACTAATATAAGGAAAAAACTTGCGAAAATTGCCATCAAAAAGGGGAATTTTTTTTGAAATGTTGACTTAAGGCTCCGTTTCGACTCCAATATATTCATTTACCCATGAGATCTCTTGGGGAAAAATATCGAACGAGTTGAACAGGAGGGTAATACATTTCGGAGAAATTAGTGAAATCTCCAATTCACCAAAGGGGTACCCCTTTCAGAAATCTTCGATTTCTCTAATATGGATTGGAGCATTGTTTTGATCGTGAATACTAAAGAATATGCGAGGGTCATGGGCACAAAAGTTGTAGCCCTATGTCTTAGGTTACTATGTATAAAAGTACGTGAAAATCCGAGGTGTGTAGAGGGTGATAGAGTCAAAATATAGAAGGACGTACTAATATAAGGAAAAAACTTGCGAAAATTGCCATCAAAAAGGGGAATTTTTTTTGAAATGTTGACTTAAGGCTCCGTTTCGACTCCAATATATTCATTTACCCATGAGATCTCTTGGGGAAAAATATCGAACGAGTTGAACAGGAGGGTAATACATTTCGGAGAAATTAGTGAAATCTCCAATTCACCAAAGGGGTACCCCTTTCAGAAATCTTCGATTTCTCTAATATGGATTGGAGCATTGTTTTGATCGTGAATACTAAAGAATATGCGAGGGTCATGGGCACAAAAGTTGTAGCCCTATGTCTTAGGTTACTATGTATAAAAGTACGTGAAAATCCGAGGTGTGTAGAGGGTGATACAGTAAAAATATAGAAGGACGTACTAATATAAGGAAAAAACTTGCGAAAATTGCCATCAAAAAGGGGGATTTTTTTTGAAATGTTGACTTAAGGCTCCGTTTCGACTCCAATATATTCATTTACCCATGAGATCTCTTGGGGAAAAATATCGAACGAGTTGAACACGAGGGTAATACATTTCGGAGAAATTAGTGAAATCTCCAATTCACCAAAGGGGTACCCCTTTCAGAAATCTTCGATTTCTCTAATATGGATTGGAGCATTGTTTTGATCGTGAATACTAAAGAATATGCGAGGGTCATGGGCACAAAAGTTGTAGCCCTATGTCTTATGGTACTATGTATAAAATTACGTGAAAATCCGAGGTGTGTAGAGGGCGATACAGTCAAAATACTGAGAGATGTACGAATATAAGGAAAAAACTTGCGAAAATTGCCATCAAAAAGGGGAATTTTTTTTGAAATGTTGACTTAAGGCTCCGTTTCGACTCCAATATATTCATTTACCCATGAGATCTCTTGGGGAAAAATATCGAACGAGTTGAACAGGAGGGTAATACATTTCGGAGAAATTAGTGAAATCTCCAATTCACCAAAGGGGTACCCCTTTCAGAAATCTTCGATTTCTCTAATATGGATTGGAGCATTGTTTTGATCGTGAATACTAAAGAATATGCGAGGGTCATGGGCACAAAAGTTGTAGCCCTATGTCTTAGGGTACTATGTATAAAAGTACGTGCAAATCCGAGGTGTGTAGAGGGTGATACAGTCAAAATATAGAAGGACGTACTAATATAAGGAAAAAACTTGCGAAAATTGCCCTCAAAAAGAGGAATTTTTTTTGAAATGTTGACTTAAGGCTCCGTTTCGACTCCAATATATTCATTTACCCATGAGATCTCTTGGGGAAAAATATCGAACGAGTTGAACACGAGGGTAATACATTTCGGAGAAATTAGTGAAATCTCCAATTCACCAAAGGGGTACCCCTTTCAGAAATCTTCGATTTCTCTAATATGGATTGGAGCATTGTTTTGATCGTGAATACTAAAGAATATGCGAGGGTCATGGGCACAAAAGTTGTAGCCCTATGTCTTAGGTTACTATGTATAAAAGTACGTGAAAATCCGAGGTGTGTAGAGGGTGATAGAGTCAAAATATAGAAGGACGTACTAATATAAGGAAAAAACTTGCGAAAATTGCCATCAAAAAGGGGAATTTTTTTTGAAATGTTGACTTAAGGCTCCGTTTCGACTCCAATATATTCATTTACCCGTGAGATCTCTTGGGGAAAAATATCGAACGAGTTGAACAGGAGGGTAATACATTTCGGAGAAATTAGTGAAATCTCCAATTCACCAAAGGGGTACCCCTTTCAGAAATCTTCGATTTCTCTAATATGGATTGGAGCATTGTTTTGATCGTGAATACTAAAGAATATGCGAGGGTCATGGGCACAAAAGTTGTAGCCCTATGTCTTAGGTTACTATGTATAAAAGTACGTGAAAATCCGAGGTGTGTAGAGGGTGATAGAGTCAAAATATAGAAGGACGTACTAATATAAGGAAAAAACTTGCGAAAATTGCCATCAAAAAGGGGAATTTTTTTTGAAATGTTGACTTAAGGCTCCGTTTCGACTCCAATATATTCATTTACCCATGAGATCTCTTGGGGAAAAATATCGAACGAGTTGAACAGGAGGGTAATACATTTCGGAGAAATTAGTGAAATCTCCAATTCACCAAAGGGGTACCCCTTTCAGAAATCTTCGATTTCTCTAATATGGATTGGAGCATTGTTTTGATCGTGAATACTAAAGAATATGCGAGGGTCATGGGCACAAAAGTTGTAGCCCTATGTCTTAGGTTACTATGTATAAAAGTACGTGAAAATCCGAGGTGTGTAGAGGGTGATAGAGTCAAAATATAGAAGGACGTACTAATATAAGGAAAAAACTTGCGAAAATTGCCATCAAAAAGGGGAATTTTTTTTGAAATGTTGACTTAAGGCTCCGTTTCGACTCCAATATATTCATTTACCCATGAGATCTCTTGGGGAAAAATATCGAACGAGTTGAACAGGAGGGTAATACATTTCGGAGAAATTAGTGAAATCTCCAATTCACCAAAGGGGTACCCCTTTCAGAAATCTTCGATTTCTCTAATATGGATTGGAGCATTGTTTTGATCGTGAATACTAAAGAATATGCGAGGGTCATGGGCACAAAAGTTGTAGCCCTATGTCTTAGGTTACTATGTATAAAAGTACGTGAAAATCCGAGGTGTGTAGAGGGTGATAGAGTCAAAATATAGAAGGACGTACTAATATAAGGAAAAAACTTGCGAAAATTGCCATCAAAAAGGGGAATTTTTTTTGAAATGTTGACTTAAGGCTCCGTTTCGACTCCAATATATTCATTTACCCATGAGATCTCTTGGGGAAAAATATCGAACGAGTTGAACAGGAGGGTAATACATTTCGGAGAAATTAGTGAAATCTCCAATTCACCAAAGGGGTACCCCTTTCAGAAATCTTCGATTTCTCTAATATGGATTGGAGCATTGTTTTGATCGTGAATACTAAAGAATATGCGAGGGTCATGGGCACAAAAGTTGTAGCCCTATGTCTTAGGTTACTATGTATAAAAGTACGTGAAAATCCGAGGTGTGTAGAGGGTGATACAGTAAAAATATAGAAGGACGTACTAATATAAGGAAAAAACTTGCGAAAATTGCCATCAAAAAGGGGGATTTTTTTTGAAATGTTGACTTAAGGCTCCGTTTCGACTCCAATATATTCATTTACCCATGAGATCTCTTGGGGAAAAATATCGAACGAGTTGAACACGAGGGTAATACATTTCGGAGAAATTAGTGAAATCTCCAATTCACCAAAGGGGTACCCCTTTCAGAAATCTTCGATTTCTCTAATATGGATTGGAGCATTGTTTTGATCGTGAATACTAAAGAATATGCGAGGGTCATGGGCACAAAAGTTGTAGCCCTATGTCTTATGGTACTATGTATAAAATTACGTGAAAATCCGAGGTGTGTAGAGGGCGATACAGTCAAAATACTGAGAGATGTACGAATATAAGGAAAAAACTTGCGAAAATTGCCATCAAAAAGGGGAATTTTTTTTGAAATGTTGACTTAAGGCTCCGTTTCGACTCCAATATATTCATTTACCCATGAGATCTCTTGGGGAAAAATATCGAACGAGTTGAACAGGAGGGTAATACATTTCGGAGAAATTAGTGAAATCTCCAATTCACCAAAGGGGTACCCCTTTCAGAAATCTTCGATTTCTCTAATATGGATTGGAGCATTGTTTTGATCGTGAATACTAAAGAATATGCGAGGGTCATGGGCACAAAAGTTGTAGCCCTATGTCTTAGGGTACTATGTATAAAAGTACGTGCAAATCCGAGGTGTGTAGAGGGTGATACAGTCAAAATATAGAAGGACGTACTAATATAAGGAAAAAACTTGCGAAAATTGCCCTCAAAAAGAGGAATTTTTTTTGAAATGTTGACTTAAGGCTCCGTTTCGACTCCAATATATTCATTTACCCATGAGATCTCTTGGGGAAAAATATCGAACGAGTTGAACACGAGGGTAATACATTTCGGAGAAATTAGTGAAATCTCCAATTCACCAAAGGGGTACCCCTTTCAGAAATCTTCGATTTCTCTAATATGGATTGGAGCATTGTTTTGATCGTGAATACTAAAGAATATGCGAGGGTCATGGGCACAAAAGTTGTAGCCCTATGTCTTAGGTTACTATGTATAAAAGTACGTGAAAATCCGAGGTGTGTAGAGGGTGATAGAGTCAAAATATAGAAGGACGTACTAATATAAGGAAAAAACTTGCGAAAATTGCCATCAAAAAGGGGAATTTTTTTTGAAATGTTGACTTAAGGCTCCGTTTCGACTCCAATATATTCATTTACCCGTGAGATCTCTTGGGGAAAAATATCGAACGAGTTGAACAGGAGGGTAATACATTTCGGAGAAATTAGTGAAATCTCCAATTCACCAAAGGGGTACCCCTTTCAGAAATCTTCGATTTCTCTAATATGGATTGGAGCATTGTTTTGATCGTGAATACTAAAGAATATGCGAGGGTCATGGGCACAAAAGTTGTAGCCCTATGTCTTAGGTTACTATGTATAAAAGTACGTGAAAATCCGAGGTGTGTAGAGGGTGATAGAGTCAAAATATAGAAGGACGTACTAATATAAGGAAAAAACTTGCGAAAATTGCCATCAAAAAGGGGAATTTTTTTTGAAATGTTGACTTAAGGCTCCGTTTCGACTCCAATATATTCATTTACCCATGAGATCTCTTGGGGAAAAATATCGAACGAGTTGAACAGGAGGGTAATACATTTCGGAGAAATTAGTGAAATCTCCAATTCACCAAAGGGGTACCCCTTTCAGAAATCTTCGATTTCTCTAATATGGATTGGAGCATTGTTTTGATCGTGAATACTAAAGAATATGCGAGGGTCATGGGCACAAAAGTTGTAGCCCTATGTCTTAGGTTACTATGTATAAAAGTACGTGAAAATCCGAGGTGTGTAGAGGGTGATAGAGTCAAAATATAGAAGGACGTACTAATATAAGGAAAAAACTTGCGAAAATTGCCATCAAAAAGGGGAATTTTTTTTGAAATGTTGACTTAAGGCTCCGTTTCGACTCCAATATATTCATTTACCCATGAGATCTCTTGGGGAAAAATATCGAACGAGTTGAACAGGAGGGTAATACATTTCGGAGAAATTAGTGAAATCTCCAATTCACCAAAGGGGTACCCCTTTCAGAAATCTTCGATTTCTCTAATATGGATTGGAGCATTGTTTTGATCGTGAATACTAAAGAATATGCGAGGGTCATGGGCACAAAAGTTGTAGCCCTATGTCTTAGGTTACTATGTATAAAAGTACGTGAAAATCCGAGGTGTGTAGAGGGTGATACAGTAAAAATATAGAAGGACGTACTAATATAAGGAAAAAACTTGCGAAAATTGCCATCAAAAAGGGGGATTTTTTTTGAAATGTTGACTTAAGGCTCCGTTTCGACTCCAATATATTCATTTACCCATGAGATCTCTTGGGGAAAAATATCGAACGAGTTGAACACGAGGGTAATACATTTCGGAGAAATTAGTGAAATCTCCAATTCACCAAAGGGGTACCCCTTTCAGAAATCTTCGATTTCTCTAATATGGATTGGAGCATTGTTTTGATCGTGAATACTAAAGAATATGCGAGGGTCATGGGCACAAAAGTTGTAGCCCTATGTCTTATGGTACTATGTATAAAATTACGTGAAAATCCGAGGTGTGTAGAGGGTGATAGAGTCAAAATATAGAAGGACGTACTAATATAAGGAAAAAACTTGCGAAAATTGCCATCAAAAAGGGGAATTTTTTTTGAAATGTTGACTTAAGGCTCCGTTTCGACTCCAATATATTCATTTACCCGTGAGATCTCTTGGGGAAAAATATCGAACGAGTTGAACAGGAGGGTAATACATTTCGGAGAAATTAGTGAAATCTCCAATTCACCAAAGGGGTACCCCTTTCAGAAATCTTCGATTTCTCTAATATGGATTGGAGCATTGTTTTGATCGTGAATACTAAAGAATATGCGAGGGTCATGGGCACAAAAGTTGTAGCCCTATGTCTTATGGTACTATGTATAAAATTACGTGAAAATCCGAGGTGTGTAGAGGGTGATACAGTCAAAATACTGAGAGATGTACGAATATAAGGAAAAAACTTGCGAAAATTGCCATCAAAAAGGGGAATTTTTTTTTAAATGTTGACTTAAGGCTCCGTTTCGACTCCAATATATTCATTTACCCATGAGATCTCTTGGGGAAAAATATCGAACGAGTTGAACACGAGGGTAATACATTTCGGAGAAATTAGTGAAATCTCCAATTCACCAAAGGGGTACCCCTTTCAGAAATCTTCGATTTCTCTAATATGGATTGGAGCATTGTTTTGATCGTGAATACTAAAGAATATGCGAGGGTCATGGGCACAAAAGTTGTAGCCCTATGTCTTAGGGTACTATGTATAAAAGTACGTGCAAATCCGAGGTGTGTAGAGGGTGATACAGTCAAAATATAGAAGGACGTACTAATATAAGGAAAAAACTTGCGAAAATTGCCCTCAAAAAGAGGAATTTTTTTTGAAATGTTGACTTAAGGCTCCGTTTCGACTCCAATATATTCATTTACCCATGAGATCTCTTGGGGAAAAATATCGAACGAGTTGAACACGAGGGTAATACATTTCGGAGAAATTAGTGAAATCTCCAATTCACCAAAGGGGTACCCCTTTCAGAAATCTTCGATTTCTCTAATATGGATTGGAGCATTGTTTTGATCGTGAATACTAAAGAATATGCGAGGGTCATGGGCACAAAAGTTGTAGCCCTATGTCTTAGGTTACTATGTATAAAAGTACGTGAAAATCCGAGGTGTGTAGAGGGTGATAGAGTCAAAATATAGAAGGACGTACTAATATAAGGAAAAAACTTGCGAAAATTGCCATCAAAAAGGGGAATTTTTTTTGAAATGTTGACTTAAGGCTCCGTTTCGACTCCAATATATTCATTTACCCGTGAGATCTCTTGGGGAAAAATATCGAACGAGTTGAACAGGAGGGTAATACATTTCGGAGAAATTAGTGAAATCTCCAATTCACCAAAGGGGTACCCCTTTCAGAAATCTTCGATTTCTCTAATATGGATTGGAGCATTGTTTTGATCGTGAATACTAAAGAATATGCGAGGGTCATGGGCACAAAAGTTGTAGCCCTATGTCTTAGGTTACTATGTATAAAAGTACGTGAAAATCCGAGGTGTGTAGAGGGTGATAGAGTCAAAATATAGAAGGACGTACTAATATAAGGAAAAAACTTGCGAAAATTGCCATCAAAAAGGGGAATTTTTTTTGAAATGTTGACTTAAGGCTCCGTTTCGACTCCAATATATTCATTTACCCATGAGATCTCTTGGGGAAAAATATCGAACGAGTTGAACAGGAGGGTAATACATTTCGGAGAAATTAGTGAAATCTCCAATTCACCAAAGGGGTACCCCTTTCAGAAATCTTCGATTTCTCTAATATGGATTGGAGCATTGTTTTGATCGTGAATACTAAAGAATATGCGAGGGTCATGGGCACAAAAGTTGTAGCCCTATGTCTTAGGTTACTATGTATAAAAGTACGTGAAAATCCGAGGTGTGTAGAGGGTGATAGAGTCAAAATATAGAAGGACGTACTAATATAAGGAAAAAACTTGCGAAAATTGCCATCAAAAAGGGGAATTTTTTTTGAAATGTTGACTTAAGGCTCCGTTTCGACTCCAATATATTCATTTACCCATGAGATCTCTTGGGGAAAAATATCGAACGAGTTGAACAGGAGGGTAATACATTTCGGAGAAATTAGTGAAATCTCCAATTCACCAAAGGGGTACCCCTTTCAGAAATCTTCGATTTCTCTAATATGGATTGGAGCATTGTTTTGATCGTGAATACTAAAGAATATGCGAGGGTCATGGGCACAAAAGTTGTAGCCCTATGTCTTAGGGTACTATGTATAAAAGTACGTGCAAATCCGAGGTGTGTAGAGGGTGATACAGTCAAAATATAGAAGGACGTACTAATATAAGGAAAAAACTTGCGAAAATTGCCCTCAAAAAGAGGAATTTTTTTTGAAATGTTGACTTAAGGCTCCGTTTCGACTCCAATATATTCATTTACCCATGAGATCTCTTGGGGAAAAATATCGAACGAGTTGAACACGAGGGTAATACATTTCGGAGAAATTAGTGAAATCTCCAATTCACCAAAGGGGTACCCCTTTCAGAAATCTTCGATTTCTCTAATATGGATTGGAGCATTGTTTTGATCGTGAATACTAAAGAATATGCGAGGGTCATGGGCACAAAAGTTGTAGCCCTATGTCTTAGGTTACTATGTATAAAAGTACGTGAAAATCCGAGGTGTGTAGAGGGTGATAGAGTCAAAATATAGAAGGACGTACTAATATAAGGAAAAAACTTGCGAAAATTGCCATCAAAAAGGGGAATTTTTTTTGAAATGTTGACTTAAGGCTCCGTTTCGACTCCAATATATTCATTTACCCATGAGATCTCTTGGGGAAAAATATCGAACGAGTTGAACAGGAGGGTAATACATTTCGGAGAAATTAGTGAAATCTCCAATTCACCAAAGGGGTACCCCTTTCAGAAATCTTCGATTTCTCTAATATGGATTGGAGCATTGTTTTGATCGTGAATACTAAAGAATATGCGAGGGTCATGGGCACAAAAGTTGTAGCCCTATGTCTTAGGGTACTATGTATAAAAGTACGTGCAAATCCGAGGTGTGTAGAGGGTGATACAGTCAAAATATAGAAGGACGTACTAATATAAGGAAAAAACTTGCGAAAATTGCCCTCAAAAAGAGGAATTTTTTTTGAAATGTTGACTTAAGGCTCCGTTTCGACTCCAATATATTCATTTACCCATGAGATCTCTTGGGGAAAAATATCGAACGAGTTGAACACGAGGGTAATACATTTCGGAGAAATTAGTGAAATCTCCAATTCACCAAAGGGGTACCCCTTTCAGAAATCTTCGATTTCTCTAATATGGATTGGAGCATTGTTTTGATCGTGAATACTAAAGAATATGCGAGGGTCATGGGCACAAAAGTTGTAGCCCTATGTCTTAGGTTACTATGTATAAAAGTACGTGAAAATCCGAGGTGTGTAGAGGGTGATAGAGTCAAAATATAGAAGGACGTACTAATATAAGGAAAAAACTTGCGAAAATTGCCATCAAAAAGGGGAATTTTTTTTGAAATGTTGACTTAAGGCTCCGTTTCGACTCCAATATATTCATTTACCCGTGAGATCTCTTGGGGAAAAATATCGAACGAGTTGAACAGGAGGGTAATACATTTCGGAGAAATTAGTGAAATCTCCAATTCACCAAAGGGGTACCCCTTTCAGAAATCTTCGATTTCTCTAATATGGATTGGAGCATTGTTTTGATCGTGAATACTAAAGAATATGCGAGGGTCATGGGCACAAAAGTTGTAGCCCTATGTCTTAGGTTACTATGTATAAAAGTACGTGAAAATCCGAGGTGTGTAGAGGGTGATAGAGTCAAAATATAGAAGGACGTACTAATATAAGGAAAAAACTTGCGAAAATTGCCATCAAAAAGGGGAATTTTTTTTGAAATGTTGACTTAAGGCTCCGTTTCGACTCCAATATATTCATTTACCCATGAGATCTCTTGGGGAAAAATATCGAACGAGTTGAACAGGAGGGTAATACATTTCGGAGAAATTAGTGAAATCTCCAATTCACCAAAGGGGTACCCCTTTCAGAAATCTTCGATTTCTCTAATATGGATTGGAGCATTGTTTTGATCGTGAATACTAAAGAATATGCGAGGGTCATGGGCACAAAAGTTGTAGCCCTATGTCTTAGGTTACTATGTATAAAAGTACGTGAAAATCCGAGGTGTGTAGAGGGTGATAGAGTCAAAATATAGAAGGACGTACTAATATAAGGAAAAAACTTGCGAAAATTGCCATCAAAAAGGGGAATTTTTTTTGAAATGTTGACTTAAGGCTCCGTTTCGACTCCAATATATTCATTTACCCATGAGATCTCTTGGGGAAAAATATCGAACGAGTTGAACAGGAGGGTAATACATTTCGGAGAAATTAGTGAAATCTCCAATTCACCAAAGGGGTACCCCTTTCAGAAATCTTCGATTTCTCTAATATGGATTGGAGCATTGTTTTGATCGTGAATACTAAAGAATATGCGAGGGTCATGGGCACAAAAGTTGTAGCCCTATGTCTTAGGTTACTATGTATAAAAGTACGTGAAAATCCGAGGTGTGTAGAGGGTGATACAGTAAAAATATAGAAGGACGTACTAATATAAGGAAAAAACTTGCGAAAATTGCCATCAAAAAGGGGGATTTTTTTTGAAATGTTGACTTAAGGCTCCGTTTCGACTCCAATATATTCATTTACCCATGAGATCTCTTGGGGAAAAATATCGAACGAGTTGAACAGGAGGGTAATACATTTCGGAGAAATTAGTGAAATCTCCAATTCACCAAAGGGGTACCCCTTTCAGAAATCTTCGATTTCTCTAATATGGATTGGAGCATTGTTTTGATCGTGAATACTAAAGAATATGCGAGGGTCATGGGCACAAAAGTTGTAGCCCTATGTCTTAGGTTACTATGTATAAAAGTACGTGAAAATCCGAGGTGTGTAGAGGGTGATAGAGTCAAAATATAGAAGGACGTACTAATATAAGGAAAAAACTTGCGAAAATTGCCATCAAAAAGGGGAATTTTTTTTGAAATGTTGACTTAAGGCTCCGTTTTGACTCCAATATATTCATTTACCCATGAGATCTCTTGGGGAAAAATATCGAACGAGTTGAACACGAGGGTAATACATTTCGGAGAAATTAGTGAAATCTCCAATTCACCAAAGGGGTACCCCTTTCAGAAATCTTCGATTTCTCTAATATGGATTGGAGCATTGTTTTGATCGTGAATACTAAAGAATATGCGAGGGTCATGGGCACAAAAGTTGTAGCCCTATGTCTTAGGTTACTATGTATAAAAGTACGTGAAAATCCGAGGTGTGTAGAGGGTGATAGAGTCAAAATATAGAAGGACGTACTAATATAAGGAAAAAACTTGCGAAAATTGCCATCAAAAAGGGGAATTTTTTTTGAAATGTTGACTTAAGGCTCCGTTTCGACTCCAATATATTCATTTACCCATGAGATCTCTTGGGGAAAAATATCGAACGAGTTGAACAGGAGGGTAATACATTTCGGAGAAATTAGTGAAATCTCCAATTCACCAAAGGGGTACCCCTTTCAGAAATCTTCGATTTCTCTAATATGGATTGGAGCATTGTTTTGATCGTGAATACTAAAGAATATGCGAGGGTCATGGGCACAAAAGTTGTAGCCCTATGTCTTAGGTTACTATGTATAAAAGTACGTGAAAATCCGAGGTGTGTAGAGGGTGATACAGTAAAAATATAGAAGGACGTACTAATATAAGGAAAAAACTTGCGAAAATTGCCATCAAAAAGGGGGATTTTTTTTGAAATGTTGACTTAAGGCTCCGTTTCGACTCCAATATATTCATTTACCCATGAGATCTCTTGGGGAAAAATATCGAACGAGTTGAACAGGAGGGTAATACATTTCGGAGAAATTAGTGAAATCTCCAATTCACCAAAGGGGTACCCCTTTCAGAAATCTTCGATTTCTCTAATATGGATTGGAGCATTGTTTTGATCGTGAATACTAAAGAATATGCGAGGGTCATGGGCACAAAAGTTGTAGCCCTATGTCTTAGGTTACTATGTATAAAAGTACGTGAAAATCCGAGGTGTGTAGAGGGTGATAGAGTCAAAATATAGAAGGACGTACTAATATAAGGAAAAAACTTGCGAAAATTGCCATCAAAAAGGGGAATTTTTTTTGAAATGTTGACTTAAGGCTCCGTTTTGACTCCAATATATTCATTTACCCATGAGATCTCTTGGGGAAAAATATCGAACGAGTTGAACACGAGGGTAATACATTTCGGAGAAATTAGTGAAATCTCCAATTCACCAAAGGGGTACCCCTTTCAGAAATCTTCGATTTCTCTAATATGGATTGGAGCATTGTTTTGATCGTGAATACTAAAGAATATGCGAGGGTCATGGGCACAAAAGTTGTAGCCCTATGTCTTAGGTTACTATGTATAAAAGTACGTGAAAATCCGAGGTGTGTAGAGGGTGATAGAGTCAAAATATAGAAGGACGTACTAATATAAGGAAAAAACTTGCGAAAATTGCCATCAAAAAGGGGAATTTTTTTTGAAATGTTGACTTAAGGCTCCGTTTCGACTCCAATATATTCATTTACCCATGAGATCTCTTGGGGAAAAATATCGAACGAGTTGAACAGGAGGGTAATACATTTCGGAGAAATTAGTGAAATCTCCAATTCACCAAAGGGGTACCCCTTTCAGAAATCTTCGATTTCTCTAATATGGATTGGAGCATTGTTTTGATCGTGAATACTAAAGAATATGCGAGGGTCATGGGCACAAAAGTTGTAGCCCTATGTCTTAGGTTACTATGTATAAAAGTACGTGAAAATCCGAGGTGTGTAGAGGGTGATACAGTAAAAATATAGAAGGACGTACTAATATAAGGAAAAAACTTGCGAAAATTGCCATCAAAAAGGGGGATTTTTTTTGAAATGTTGACTTAAGGCTCCGTTTCGACTCCAATATATTCATTTACCCATGAGATCTCTTGGGGAAAAATATCGAACGAGTTGAACACGAGGGTAATACATTTCGGAGAAATTAGTGAAATCTCCAATTCACCAAAGGGGTACCCCTTTCAGAAATCTTCGATTTCTCTAATATGGATTGGAGCATTGTTTTGATCGTGAATACTAAAGAATATGCGAGGGTCATGGGCACAAAAGTTGTAGCCCTATGTCTTATGGTACTATGTATAAAATTACGTGAAAATCCGAGGTGTGTAGAGGGCGATACAGTCAAAATACTGAGAGATGTACGAATATAAGGAAAAAACTTGCGAAAATTGCCATCAAAAAGGGGGATTTTTTTTGAAATGTTGACTTAAGGCTCCGTTTCGACTCCAATATATTCATTTACCCATGAGATCTCTTGGGGAAAAATATCGAACGAGTTGAACAGGAGGGTAATACATTTCGGAGAAATTAGTGAAATCTCCAATTCACCAAAGGGGTACCCCTTTCAGAAATCTTCGATTTCTCTAATATGGATTGGAGCATTGTTTTGATCGTGAATACTAAAGAATATGCGAGGGTCATGGGCACAAAAGTTGTAGCCCTATGTCTTAGGTTACTATGTATAAAAGTACGTGAAAATCCGAGGTGTGTAGAGGGTGATAGAGTCAAAATATAGAAGGACGTACTAATATAAGGAAAAAACTTGCGAAAATTGCCATCAAAAAGGGGAATTTTTTTTGAAATGTTGACTTAAGGCTCCGTTTTGACTCCAATATATTCATTTACCCATGAGATCTCTTGGGGAAAAATATCGAACGAGTTGAACAGGAGGGTAATACATTTCGGAGAAATTAGTGAAATCTCCAATTCACCAAAGGGGTACCCCTTTCAGAAATCTTCGATTTCTCTAATATGGATTGGAGCATTGTTTTGATCGTGAATACTAAAGAATATGCGAGGGTCATGGGCACAAAAGTTGTAGCCCTATGTCTTAGGTTACTATGTATAAAAGTACGTGAAAATCCGAGGTGTGTAGAGGGTGATACAGTAAAAATATAGAAGGACGTACTAATATAAGGAAAAAACTTGCGAAAATTGCCATCAAAAAGGGGGATTTTTTTTGAAATGTTGACTTAAGGCTCCGTTTCGACTCCAATATATTCATTTACCCATGAGATCTCTTGGGGAAAAATATCGAACGAGTTGAACACGAGGGTAATACATTTCGGAGAAATTAGTGAAATCTCCAATTCACCAAAGGGGTACCCCTTTCAGAAATCTTCGATTTCTCTAATATGGATTGGAGCATTGTTTTGATCGTGAATACTAAAGAATATGCGAGGGTCATGGGCACAAAAGTTGTAGCCCTATGTCTTATGGTACTATGTATAAAATTACGTGAAAATCCGAGGTGTGTAGAGGGTGATACAGTCAAAATACTGAGAGATGTACGAATATAAGGAAAAAACTTGCGAAAATTGCCATCAAAAAGGGGAATTTTTTTTTAAATGTTGACTTAAGGCTCCGTTTCGACTCCAATATATTCATTTACCCATGAGATCTCTTGGGGAAAAATATCGAACGAGTTGAACACGAGGGTAATACATTTCGGAGAAATTAGTGAAATCTCCAATTCACCAAAGGGGTACCCCTTTCAGAAATCTTCGATTTCTCTAATATGGATTGGAGCATTGTTTTGATCGTGAATACTAAAGAATATGCGAGGGTCATGGGCACAAAAGTTGTAGCCCTATGTCTTAGGGTACTATGTATAAAAGTACGTGCAAATCCGAGGTGTGTAGAGGGTGATACAGTCAAAATATAGAAGGACGTACTAATATAAGGAAAAAACTTGCGAAAATTGCCCTCAAAAAGAGGAATTTTTTTTGAAATGTTGACTTAAGGCTCCGTTTCGACTCCAATATATTCATTTACCCATGAGATCTCTTGGGGAAAAATATCGAACGAGTTGAACACGAGGGTAATACATTTCGGAGAAATTAGTGAAATCTCCAATTCACCAAAGGGGTACCCCTTTCAGAAATCTTCGATTTCTCTAATATGGATTGGAGCATTGTTTTGATCGTGAATACTAAAGAATATGCGAGGGTCATGGGCACAAAAGTTGTAGCCCTATGTCTTAGGTTACTATGTATAAAAGTACGTGAAAATCCGAGGTGTGTAGAGGGTGATAGAGTCAAAATATAGAAGGACGTACTAATATAAGGAAAAAACTTGCGAAAATTGCCATCAAAAAGGGGAATTTTTTTTGAAATGTTGACTTAAGGCTCCGTTTCGACTCCAATATATTCATTTACCCGTGAGATCTCTTGGGGAAAAATATCGAACGAGTTGAACAGGAGGGTAATACATTTCGGAGAAATTAGTGAAATCTCCAATTCACCAAAGGGGTACCCCTTTCAGAAATCTTCGATTTCTCTAATATGGATTGGAGCATTGTTTTGATCGTGAATACTAAAGAATATGCGAGGGTCATGGGCACAAAAGTTGTAGCCCTATGTCTTAGGTTACTATGTATAAAAGTACGTGAAAATCCGAGGTGTGTAGAGGGTGATAGAGTCAAAATATAGAAGGACGTACTAATATAAGGAAAAAACTTGCGAAAATTGCCATCAAAAAGGGGAATTTTTTTTGAAATGTTGACTTAAGGCTCCGTTTCGACTCCAATATATTCATTTACCCATGAGATCTCTTGGGGAAAAATATCGAACGAGTTGAACACGAGGGTAATACATTTCGGAGAAATTAGTGAAATCTCCAATTCACCAAAGGGGTACCCCTTTCAGAAATCTTCGATTTCTCTAATATGGATTGGAGCATTGTTTTGATCGTGAATACTAAAGAATATGCGAGGGTCATGGGCAAAAAAGTTGTAGCCCTATGTCTTATGGTACTATGTATAAAATTACGTGAAAATCCGAGGTGTGTAGAGGGTGATACAGTCAAAATACTGAGAGATGTACGAATATAAGGAAAAAACTTGCGAAAATTGCCATCAAAAAGGGGAATTTTTTTTTAAATGTTGACTTAAGGCTCCGTTTCGACTCCAATATATTCATTTACCCATGAGATCTCTTGGGGAAAAATATCGAACGAGTTGAACACGAGGGTAATACATTTCGGAGAAATTAGTGAAATCTCCAATTCACCAAAGGGGTACCCCTTTCAGAAATCTTCGATTTCTCTAATATGGATTGGAGCATTGTTTTGATCGTGAATACTAAAGAATATGCGAGGGTCATGGGCACAAAAGTTGTAGCCCTATGTCTTAGGTTACTATGTATAAAAGTACGTGAAAATCCGAGGTGTGTAGAGGGTGATACAGTAAAAATATAGAAGGACGTACTAATATAAGGAAAAAACTTGCGAAAATTGCCATCAAAAAGGGGGATTTTTTTTGAAATGTTGACTTAAGGCTCCGTTTCGACTCCAATATATTCATTTACCCATGAGATCTCTTGGGGAAAAATATCGAACGAGTTGAACACGAGGGTAATACATTTCGGAGAAATTAGTGAAATCTCCAATTCACCAAAGGGGTACCCCTTTCAGAAATCTTCGATTTCTCTAATATGGATTGGAGCATTGTTTTGATCGTGAATACTAAAGAATATGCGAGGGTCATGGGCACAAAAGTTGTAGCCCTATGTCTTATGGTACTATGTATAAAATTACGTGAAAATCCGAGGTGTGTAGAGGGCGATACAGTCAAAATACTGAGAGATGTACGAATATAAGGAAAAAACTTGCGAAAATTGCCATCAAAAAGGGGAATTTTTTTTGAAATGTTGACTTAAGGCTCCGTTTCGACTCCAATATATTCATTTACCCATGAGATCTCTTGGGGAAAAATATCGAACGAGTTGAACACGAGGGTAATACATTTCGGAGAAATTAGTGAAATCTCCAATTCACCAAAGGGGTACCCCTTTCAGAAATCTTCGATTTCTCTAATATGGATTGGAGCATTGTTTTGATCGTGAATACTAAAGAATATGCGAGGGTCATGGGCACAAAAGTTGTAGCCCTATGTCTTAGGTTACTATGTATAAAAGTACGTGAAAATCCGAGGTGTGTAGAGGGTGATACAGTAAAAATATAGAAGGACGTACTAATATAAGGAAAAAACTTGCGAAAATTGCCATCAAAAAGGGGGATTTTTTTTGAAATGTTGACTTAAGGCTCCGTTTCGACTCCAATATATTCATTTACCCATGAGATCTCTTGGGGAAAAATATCGAACGAGTTGAACACGAGGGTAATACATTTCGGAGAAATTAGTGAAATCTCCAATTCACCAAAGGGGTACCCCTTTCAGAAATCTTCGATTTCTCTAATATGGATTGGAGCATTGTTTTGATCGTGAATACTAAAGAATATGCGAGGGTCATGGGCACAAAAGTTGTAGCCCTATGTCTTATGGTACTATGTATAAAATTACGTGAAAATCCGAGGTGTGTAGAGGGTGATACAGTCAAAATACTGAGAGATGTACGAATATAAGGAAAAAACTTGCGAAAATTGCCATCAAAAAGGGGAATTTTTTTTTAAATGTTGACTTAAGGCTCCGTTTCGACTCCAATATATTCATTTACCCATGAGATCTCTTGGGGAAAAATATCGAACGAGTTGAACATGAGGGTAATACATTTCGGAGAAATTAGTGAAATCTCCAATTCACCAAAGGGGTACCCCTTTCAGAAATCTTCGATTTCTCTAATATGGATTGGAGCATTGTTTTGATCGTGAATACTAAAGAATATGCGAGGGTCATGGGCACAAAAGTTGTAGCCCTATGTCTTAGGGTACTATGTATAAAAGTACGTGCAAATCCGAGGTGTGTAGAGGGTGATACAGTCAAAATATAGAAGGACGTACTAATATAAGGAAAAAACTTGCGAAAATTGCCCTCAAAAAGAGGAATTTTTTTTGAAATGTTGACTTAAGGCTCCGTTTCGACTCCAATATATTCATTTACCCATGAGATCTCTTGGGGAAAAATATCGAACGAGTTGAACACGAGGGTAATACATTTCGGAGAAATTAGTGAAATCTCCAATTCACCAAAGGGGTACCCCTTTCAGAAATCTTCGATTTCTCTAATATGGATTGGAGCATTGTTTTGATCGTGAATACTAAAGAATATGCGAGGGTCATGGGCACAAAAGTTGTAGCCCTATGTCTTAGGTTACTATGTATAAAAGTACGTGAAAATCCGAGGTGTGTAGAGGGTGATAGAGTCAAAATATAGAAGGACGTACTAATATAAGGAAAAAACTTGCGAAAATTGCCATCAAAAAGGGGAATTTTTTTTGAAATGTTGACTTAAGGCTCCGTTTCGACTCCAATATATTCATTTACCCGTGAGATCTCTTGGGGAAAAATATCGAACGAGTTGAACAGGAGGGTAATACATTTCGGAGAAATTAGTGAAATCTCCAATTCACCAAAGGGGTACCCCTTTCAGAAATCTTCGATTTCTCTAATATGGATTGGAGCATTGTTTTGATCGTGAATACTAAAGAATATGCGAGGGTCATGGGCACAAAAGTTGTAGCCCTATGTCTTAGGTTACTATGTATAAAAGTACGTGAAAATCCGAGGTGTGTAGAGGGTGATAGAGTCAAAATATAGAAGGACGTACTAATATAAGGAAAAAACTTGCGAAAATTGCCATCAAAAAGGGGAATTTTTTTTGAAATGTTGACTTAAGGCTCCGTTTCGACTCCAATATATTCATTTACCCATGAGATCTCTTGGGGAAAAATATCGAACGAGTTGAACACGAGGGTAATACATTTCGGAGAAATTAGTGAAATCTCCAATTCACCAAAGGGGTACCCCTTTCAGAAATCTTCGATTTCTCTAATATGGATTGGAGCATTGTTTTGATCGTGAATACTAAAGAATATGCGAGGGTCATGGGCAAAAAAGTTGTAGCCCTATGTCTTATGGTACTATGTATAAAATTACGTGAAAATCCGAGGTGTGTAGAGGGTGATACAGTCAAAATACTGAGAGATGTACGAATATAAGGAAAAAACTTGCGAAAATTGCCATCAAAAAGGGGAATTTTTTTTTAAATGTTGACTTAAGGCTCCGTTTCGACTCCAATATATTCATTTACCCATGAGATCTCTTGGGGAAAAATATCGAACGAGTTGAACACGAGGGTAATACATTTCGGAGAAATTAGTGAAATCTCCAATTCACCAAAGGGGTACCCCTTTCAGAAATCTTCGATTTCTCTAATATGGATTGGAGCATTGTTTTGATCGTGAATACTAAAGAATATGCGAGGGTCATGGGCACAAAAGTTGTAGCCCTATGTCTTAGGGTACTATGTATAAAAGTACGTGCAAATCCGAGGTGTGTAGAGGGTGATACAGTCAAAATATAGAAGGACGTACTAATATAAGGAAAAAACTTGCGAAAATTGCCCTCAAAAAGAGGAATTTTTTTTGAAATGTTGACTTAAGGCTCCGTTTCGACTCCAATATATTCATTTACCCATGAGATCTCTTGGGGAAAAATATCGAACGAGTTGAACACGAGGGTAATACATTTCGGAGAAATTAGTGAAATCTCCAATTCACCAAAGGGGTACCCCTTTCAGAAATCTTCGATTTCTCTAATATGGATTGGAGCATTGTTTTGATCGTGAATACTAAAGAATATGCGAGGGTCATGGGCACAAAAGTTGTAGCCCTATGTCTTAGGTTACTATGTATAAAAGTACGTGAAAATCCGAGGTGTGTAGAGGGTGATAGAGTCAAAATATAGAAGGACGTACTAATATAAGGAAAAAACTTGCGAAAATTGCCATCAAAAAGGGGAATTTTTTTTGAAATGTTGACTTATGGCTCCGTTTCGACTCCAATATATTCATTTACCCGTGAGATCTCTTGGGGAAAAATATCGAACGAGTTGAACAGGAGGGTAATACATTTCGGAGAAATTAGTGAAATCTCCAATTCACCAAAGGGGTACCCCTTTCAGAAATCTTCGATTTCTCTAATATGGATTGGAGCATTGTTTTGATCGTGAATACTAAAGAATATGCGAGGGTCATGGGCACAAAAGTTGTAGCCCTATGTCTTAGGTTACTATGTATAAAAGTACGTGAAAATCCGAGGTGTGTAGAGGGTGATAGAGTCAAAATATAGAAGGACGTACTAATATAAGGAAAAAACTTGCGAAAATTGCCATCAAAAAGGGGAATTTTTTTTGAAATGTTGACTTAAGGCTCCGTTTCGACTCCAATATATTCATTTACCCATGAGATCTCTTGGGGAAAAATATCGAACGAGTTGAACACGAGGGTAATACATTTCGGAGAAATTAGTGAAATCTCCAATTCACCAAAGGGGTACCCCTTTCAGAAATCTTCGATTTCTCTAATATGGATTGGAGCATTGTTTTGATCGTGAATACTAAAGAATATGCGAGGGTCATGGGCACAAAAGTTGTAGCCCTATGTCTTATGGTACTATGTATAAAATTACGTGAAAATCCGAGGTGTGTAGAGGGTGATACAGTCAAAATACTGAGAGATGTACGAATATAAGGAAAAAACTTGCGAAAATTGCCATCAAAAAGGGGAATTTTTTTTTAAATGTTGACTTAAGGCTCCGTTTCGACTCCAATATATTCATTTACCCATGAGATCTCTTGGGGAAAAATATCGAACGAGTTGAACACGAGGGTAATACATTTCGGAGAAATTAGTGAAATCTCCAATTCACCAAAGGGGTACCCCTTTCAGAAATCTTCGATTTCTCTAATATGGATTGGAGCATTGTTTTGATCGTGAATACTAAAGAATATGCGAGGGTCATGGGCACAAAAGTTGTAGCCCTATGTCTTAGGGTACTATGTATAAAAGTACGTGCAAATCCGAGGTGTGTAGAGGGTGATACAGTCAAAATATAGAAGGACGTACTAATATAAGGAAAAAACTTGCGAAAATTGCCCTCAAAAAGAGGAATTTTTTTTGAAATGTTGACTTAAGGCTCCGTTTCGACTCCAATATATTCATTTACCCATGAGATCTCTTGGGGAAAAATATCGAACGAGTTGAACACGAGGGTAATACATTTCGGAGAAATTAGTGAAATCTCCAATTCACCAAAGGGGTACCCCTTTCAGAAATCTTCGATTTCTCTAATATGGATTGGAGCATTGTTTTGATCGTGAATACTAAAGAATATGCGAGGGTCATGGGCAAAAAAGTTGTAGCCCTATGTCTTATGGTACTATGTATAAAATTACGTGAAAATCCGAGGTGTGTAGAGGGTGATACAGTCAAAATACTGAGAGATGTACGAATATAAGGAAAAAACTTGCGAAAATTGCCATCAAAAAGGGGAATTTTTTTTTAAATGTTGACTTAAGGCTCCGTTTCGACTCCAATATATTCATTTACCCATGAGATCTCTTGGGGAAAAATATCGAACGAGTTGAACACGAGGGTAATACATTTCGGAGAAATTAGTGAAATCTCCAATTCACCAAAGGGGTACCCCTTTCAGAAATCTTCGATTTCTCTAATATGGATTGGAGCATTGTTTTGATCGTGAATACTAAAGAATATGCGAGGGTCATGGGCACAAAAGTTGTAGCCCTATGTCTTAGGGTACTATGTATAAAAGTACGTGCAAATCCGAGGTGTGTAGAGGGTGATACAGTCAAAATATAGAAGGACGTACTAATATAAGGAAAAAACTTGCGAAAATTGCCCTCAAAAAGAGGAATTTTTTTTGAAATGTTGACTTAAGGCTCCGTTTCGACTCCAATATATTCATTTACCCATGAGATCTCTTGGGGAAAAATATCGAACGAGTTGAACACGAGGGTAATACATTTCGGAGAAATTAGTGAAATCTCCAATTCACCAAAGGGGTACCCCTTTCAGAAATCTTCGATTTCTCTAATATGGATTGGAGCATTGTTTTGATCGTGAATACTAAAGAATATGCGAGGGTCATGGGCACAAAAGTTGTAGCCCTATGTCTTAGGTTACTATGTATAAAAGTACGTGAAAATCCGAGGTGTGTAGAGGGTGATAGAGTCAAAATATAGAAGGACGTACTAATATAAGGAAAAAACTTGCGAAAATTGCCATCAAAAAGGGGAATTTTTTTTGAAATGTTGACTTATGGCTCCGTTTCGACTCCAATATATTCATTTACCCGTGAGATCTCTTGGGGAAAAATATCGAACGAGTTGAACAGGAGGGTAATACATTTCGGAGAAATTAGTGAAATCTCCAATTCACCAAAGGGGTACCCCTTTCAGAAATCTTCGATTTCTCTAATATGGATTGGAGCATTGTTTTGATCGTGAATACTAAAGAATATGCGAGGGTCATGGGCACAAAAGTTGTAGCCCTATGTCTTAGGTTACTATGTATAAAAGTACGTGAAAATCCGAGGTGTGTAGAGGGTGATAGAGTCAAAATATAGAAGGACGTACTAATATAAGGAAAAAACTTGCGAAAATTGCCATCAAAAAGGGGAATTTTTTTTGAAATGTTGACTTAAGGCTCCGTTTCGACTCCAATATATTCATTTACCCATGAGATCTCTTGGGGAAAAATATCGAACGAGTTGAACACGAGGGTAATACATTTCGGAGAAATTAGTGAAATCTCCAATTCACCAAAGGGGTACCCCTTTCAGAAATCTTCGATTTCTCTAATATGGATTGGAGCATTGTTTTGATCGTGAATACTAAAGAATATGCGAGGGTCATGGGCACAAAAGTTGTAGCCCTATGTCTTATGGTACTATGTATAAAATTACGTGAAAATCCGAGGTGTGTAGAGGGTGATACAGTCAAAATACTGAGAGATGTACGAATATAAGGAAAAAACTTGCGAAAATTGCCATCAAAAAGGGGAATTTTTTTTTAAATGTTGACTTAAGGCTCCGTTTCGACTCCAATATATTCATTTACCCATGAGATCTCTTGGGGAAAAATATCGAACGAGTTGAACACGAGGGTAATACATTTCGGAGAAATTAGTGAAATCTCCAATTCACCAAAGGGGTACCCCTTTCAGAAATCTTCGATTTCTCTAATATGGATTGGAGCATTGTTTTGATCGTGAATACTAAAGAATATGCGAGGGTCATGGGCACAAAAGTTGTAGCCCTATGTCTTAGGGTACTATGTATAAAAGTACGTGCAAATCCGAGGTGTGTAGAGGGTGATACAGTCAAAATATAGAAGGACGTACTAATATAAGGAAAAAACTTGCGAAAATTGCCCTCAAAAAGAGGAATTTTTTTTGAAATGTTGACTTAAGGCTCCGTTTCGACTCCAATATATTCATTTACCCATGAGATCTCTTGGGGAAAAATATCGAACGAGTTGAACACGAGGGTAATACATTTCGGAGAAATTAGTGAAATCTCCAATTCACCAAAGGGGTACCCCTTTCAGAAATCTTCGATTTCTCTAATATGGATTGGAGCATTGTTTTGATCGTGAATACTAAAGAATATGCGAGGGTCATGGGCAAAAAAGTTGTAGCCCTATGTCTTATGGTACTATGTATAAAATTACGTGAAAATCCGAGGTGTGTAGAGGGTGATACAGTCAAAATACTGAGAGATGTACGAATATAAGGAAAAAACTTGCGAAAATTGCCATCAAAAAGGGGAATTTTTTTTTAAATGTTGACTTAAGGCTCCGTTTCGACTCCAATATATTCATTTACCCATGAGATCTCTTGGGGAAAAATATCGAACGAGTTGAACACGAGGGTAATACATTTCGGAGAAATTAGTGAAATCTCCAATTCACCAAAGGGGTACCCCTTTCAGAAATCTTCGATTTCTCTAATATGGATTGGAGCATTGTTTTGATCGTGAATACTAAAGAATATGCGAGGGTCATGGGCACAAAAGTTGTAGCCCTATGTCTTAGGGTACTATGTATAAAAGTACGTGCAAATCCGAGGTGTGTAGAGGGTGATACAGTCAAAATATAGAAGGACGTACTAATATAAGGAAAAAACTTGCGAAAATTGCCCTCAAAAAGAGGAATTTTTTTTGAAATGTTGACTTAAGGCTCCGTTTCGACTCCAATATATTCATTTACCCATGAGATCTCTTGGGGAAAAATATCGAACGAGTTGAACACGAGGGTAATACATTTCGGAGAAATTAGTGAAATCTCCAATTCACCAAAGGGGTACCCCTTTCAGAAATCTTCGATTTCTCTAATATGGATTGGAGCATTGTTTTGATCGTGAATACTAAAGAATATGCGAGGGTCATGGGCACAAAAGTTGTAGCCCTATGTCTTAGGTTACTATGTATAAAAGTACGTGAAAATCCGAGGTGTGTAGAGGGTGATAGAGTCAAAATATAGAAGGACGTACTAATATAAGGAAAAAACTTGCGAAAATTGCCATCAAAAAGGGGAATTTTTTTTGAAATGTTGACTTATGGCTCCGTTTCGACTCCAATATATTCATTTACCCGTGAGATCTCTTGGGGAAAAATATCGAACGAGTTGAACAGGAGGGTAATACATTTCGGAGAAATTAGTGAAATCTCCAATTCACCAAAGGGGTACCCCTTTCAGAAATCTTCGATTTCTCTAATATGGATTGGAGCATTGTTTTGATCGTGAATACTAAAGAATATGCGAGGGTCATGGGCACAAAAGTTGTAGCCCTATGTCTTAGGTTACTATGTATAAAAGTACGTGAAAATCCGAGGTGTGTAGAGGGTGATAGAGTCAAAATATAGAAGGACGTACTAATATAAGGAAAAAACTTGCGAAAATTGCCATCAAAAAGGGGAATTTTTTTTGAAATGTTGACTTAAGGCTCCGTTTCGACTCCAATATATTCATTTACCCATGAGATCTCTTGGGGAAAAATATCGAACGAGTTGAACACGAGGGTAATACATTTCGGAGAAATTAGTGAAATCTCCAATTCACCAAAGGGGTACCCCTTTCAGAAATCTTCGATTTCTCTAATATGGATTGGAGCATTGTTTTGATCGTGAATACTAAAGAATATGCGAGGGTCATGGGCACAAAAGTTGTAGCCCTATGTCTTATGGTACTATGTATAAAATTACGTGAAAATCCGAGGTGTGTAGAGGGTGATACAGTCAAAATACTGAGAGATGTACGAATATAAGGAAAAAACTTGCGAAAATTGCCATCAAAAAGGGGAATTTTTTTTTAAATGTTGACTTAAGGCTCCGTTTCGACTCCAATATATTCATTTACCCATGAGATCTCTTGGGGAAAAATATCGAACGAGTTGAACACGAGGGTAATACATTTCGGAGAAATTAGTGAAATCTCCAATTCACCAAAGGGGTACCCCTTTCAGAAATCTTCGATTTCTCTAATATGGATTGGAGCATTGTTTTGATCGTGAATACTAAAGAATATGCGAGGGTCATGGGCACAAAAGTTGTAGCCCTATGTCTTAGGGTACTATGTATAAAAGTACGTGCAAATCCGAGGTGTGTAGAGGGTGATACAGTCAAAATATAGAAGGACGTACTAATATAAGGAAAAAACTTGCGAAAATTGCCCTCAAAAAGAGGAATTTTTTTTGAAATGTTGACTTAAGGCTCCGTTTCGACTCCAATATATTCATTTACCCATGAGATCTCTTGGGGAAAAATATCGAACGAGTTGAACACGAGGGTAATACATTTCGGAGAAATTAGTGAAATCTCCAATTCACCAAAGGGGTACCCCTTTCAGAAATCTTCGATTTCTCTAATATGGATTGGAGCATTGTTTTGATCGTGAATACTAAAGAATATGCGAGGGTCATGGGCACAAAAGTTGTAGCCCTATGTCTTAGGTTACTATGTATAAAAGTACGTGAAAATCCGAGGTGTGTAGAGGGTGATAGAGTCAAAATATAGAAGGACGTACTAATATAAGGAAAAAACTTGCGAAAATTGCCATCAAAAAGGGGAATTTTTTTTGAAATGTTGACTTAAGGCTCCGTTTCGACTCCAATATATTCATTTACCCGTGAGATCTCTTGGGGAAAAATATCGAACGAGTTGAACAGGAGGGTAATACATTTCGGAGAAATTAGTGAAATCTCCAATTCACCAAAGGGGTACCCCTTTCAGAAATCTTCGATTTCTCTAATATGGATTGGAGCATTGTTTTGATCGTGAATACTAAAGAATATGCGAGGGTCATGGGCACAAAAGTTGTAGCCCTATGTCTTAGGTTACTATGTATAAAAGTACGTGAAAATCCGAGGTGTGTAGAGGGTGATAGAGTCAAAATATAGAAGGACGTACTAATATAAGGAAAAAACTTGCGAAAATTGCCATCAAAAAGGGGAATTTTTTTTGAAATGTTGACTTAAGGCTCCGTTTCGACTCCAATATATTCATTTACCCATGAGATCTCTTGGGGAAAAATATCGAACGAGTTGAACAGGAGGGTAATACATTTCGGAGAAATTAGTGAAATCTCCAATTCACCAAAGGGGTACCCCTTTCAGAAATCTTCGATTTCTCTAATATGGATTGGAGCATTGTTTTGATCGTGAATACTAAAGAATATACGAGGGTCATGGGCACAAAAGTTGTAGCCCTATGTCTTAGGTTACTATGTATAAAAGTACGTGAAAATCCGAGGTGTGTAGAGGGTGATACAGTTAAAATATAGAAGGACGTACTAATATAAGGAAAAAACTTGCGAAAATTGCCATCAAAAAGGGGGATTTTTTTTGAAATGTTGACTTAAGGCTCCGTTTCGACTCCAATATATTCATTTACCCATGAGATCTCTTGGGGAAAAATATCGAACGAGTTGAACACGAGGGTAATACATTTCGGAGAAATTAGTGAAATCTCCAATTCACCAAAGGGGTACCCCTTTCAGAAATCTTCGATTTCTCTAATATGGATTGGAGCATTGTTTTGATCGTGAATACTAAAGAATATGCGAGGGTCATGGGCACAAAAGTTGTAGCCCTATGTCTTATGGTACTATGTATAAAATTACGTGAAAATCCGAGGTGTGTAGAGGGTGATACAGTCAAAATACTGAGAGATGTACGAATATAAGGAAAAAACTTGCGAAAATTGCCATCAAAAAGGGGAATTTTTTTTGAAATGTTGACTTAAGGCTCCGTTTCGACTCCAATATATTCATTTACCCATGAGATCTCTTGGGGAAAAATATCGAACGAGTTGAACACGAGGGTAATACATTTCGGAGAAATTAGTGAAATCTCCAATTCACCAAAGGGGTACCCCTTTCAGAAATCTTCGATTTCTCTAATATGGATTGGAGCATTGTTTTGATCGTGAATACTAAAGAATATGCGAGGGTCATGGGCACAAAAGTTGTAGCCCTATGTCTTAGGGTACTATGTATAAAAGTACGTGCAAATCCGAGGTGTGTAGAGGGTGATACAGTCAAAATATAGAAGGACGTACTAATATAAGGAAAAAACTTGCGAAAATTGCCATCAAAAAGAGGAATTTTTTTTGAAATGTTGACTTAAGGCTCCGTTTCGACTCCAATATATTCATTTACCCATGAGATCTCTTGGGGAAAAATATCGAACGAGTTGAACACGAGGGTAATACATTTCGGAGAAATTAGTGAAATCTCCAATTCACCAAAGGGGTACCCCTTTCAGAAATCTTCGATTTCTCTAATATGGATTGGAGCATTGTTTTGATCGTGAATAATAAAGAATATGCGAGGGTCATGGGCACAAAAGTTGTAGCCCTATGTCTTAGGGTACTATGTCTAAAATTACGTGCAAATCCGAGGTGTGTAGAGGGTGATAGAGTCAAAATATAGAAGGACGTACTAATATAAGGAAAAAACTTGCGAAAATTGCCATCAAAAAGAGGAATTTTTTTTGAAATGTTGACTTAAGGCTCCGTTTCGACTCCAATATATTCATTTACCCATGAGATCTCTTGGGGAAAAATATCGAACGAGTTGAACACGAGGGTAATACATTTCGGAGAAATTAGTGAAATCTCCAATTCACCAAAGGGGTACCCCTTTCAGAAATCTTCGATTTCTCTAATATGGATTGGAGCATTGTTTTGATCATGAATAATAAAGAATATGCGAGGGTCATGGGCACAAAAGTTGTAGCCCTATGTCTTAGGGTACTATGTATATAATTACGTGAAAATCCGAGGTGTGTAGAGGGTGATAGAGTCAAAATATAGAAGGACGTACTAATATAAGGAAAAAACTTGCGAAAATTGCCATCAAAAAGGGGGATTTTTTTTGAAATGTTGACTTAAGGCTCCGTTTCGACTCCAATATATTCATTTACCCATGAGATCTCTTGGGGAAAAATATCGAACGAGTTGAACACGAGGGTAATACATTTCGGAGAAATTAGTGAAATCTCCAATTCACCAAAGGGGTACCCCTTTCAGAAATCTTCGATTTCTCTAATATGGATTGGAGCATTGTTTTGATCGTGAATACTAAAGAATATGCGAGGGTCATGGGCACAAAAGTTGTAGCCCTATGTCTTATGGTACTATGTATAAAATTACGTGAAAATCCGAGGTGTGTAGAGGGTGATACAGTCAAAATACTGAGAGATGTACGAATATAAGGAAAAAACTTGCGAAAATTGCCATCAAAAAGGGGAATTTTTTTTGAAATGTTGACTTAAGGCTCCGTTTCGACTCCAATATATTCATTTACCCATGAGATCTCTTGGGGAAAAATATCGAACGAGTTGAACACGAGGGTAATACATTTCGGAGAAATTAGTGAAATCTCCAATTCACCAAAGGGGTACCCCTTTCAGAAATCTTCGATTTCTCTAATATGGATTGGAGCATTGTTTTGATCGTGAATACTAAAGAATATGCGAGGGTCATGGGCACAAAAGTTGTAGCCCTATGTCTTAGGGTACTATGTATAAAAGTACGTGCAAATCCGAGGTGTGTAGAGGGTGATACAGTCAAAATATAGAAGGACGTACTAATATAAGGAAAAAACTTGCGAAAATTGCCATCAAAAAGAGGAATTTTTTTTGAAATGTTGACTTAAGGCTCCGTTTCGACTCCAATATATTCATTTACCCATGAGATCTCTTGGGGAAAAATATCGAACGAGTTGAACACGAGGGTAATACATTTCGGAGAAATTAGTGAAATCTCCAATTCACCAAAGGGGTACCCCTTTCAGAAATCTTCGATTTCTCTAATATGGATTGGAGCATTGTTTTGATCGTGAATAATAAAGAATATGCGAGGGTCATGGGCACAAAAGTTGTAGCCCTATGTCTTAGGGTACTATGTCTAAAATTACGTGCAAATCCGAGGTGTGTAGAGGGTGATAGAGTCAAAATATAGAAGGACGTACTAATATAAGGAAAAAACTTGCGAAAATTGCCATCAAAAAGAGGAATTTTTTTTGAAATGTTGACTTAAGGCTCCGTTTCGACTCCAATATATTCATTTACCCATGAGATCTCTTGGGGAAAAATATCGAACGAGTTGAACACGAGGGTAATACATTTCGGAGAAATTAGTGAAATCTCCAATTCACCAAAGGGGTACCCCTTTCAGAAATCTTCGATTTCTCTAATATGGATTGGAGCATTGTTTTGATCATGAATAATAAAGAATATGCGAGGGTCATGGGCACAAAAGTTGTAGCCCTATGTCTTAGGGTACTATGTATATAATTACGTGAAAATCCGAGGTGTGTAGAGGGTGATAGAGTCAAAATATAGAAGGACGTACTAATATAAGGAAAAAACTTGCGAAAATTGCCATCAAAAAGGGGAATTTTTTTTGAAATGTTGACTTAAGGCTCCGTTTCGACTCCAATATATTCATTTACCCGTGAGATCTCTTGGGGAAAAATATCGAACGAGTTGAACAGGAGGGTAATACATTTCGGAGAAATTAGTGAAATCTCCAATTCACCAAAGGGGTACCCCTTTCAGAAATCTTCGATTTCTCTAATATGGATTGGAGCATTGTTTTGATCGTGAATACTAAAGAATATGCGAGGGTCATGGGCACAAAAGTTGTAGCCCTATGTCTTAGGTTACTATGTATAAAAGTACGTGAAAATCCGAGGTGTGTAGAGGGTGATAGAGTCAAAATATAGAAGGACGTACTAATATAAGGAAAAAACTTGCGAAAATTGCCATCAAAAAGGGGAATTTTTTTTGAAATGTTGACTTAAGGCTCCGTTTCGACTCCAATATATTCATTTACCCATGAGATCTCTTGGGGAAAAATATCGAACGAGTTGAACACGAGGGTAATACATTTCGGAGAAATTAGTGAAATCTCCAATTCACCAAAGGGGTACCCCTTTCAGAAATCTTCGATTTCTCTAATATGGATTGGAGCATTGTTTTGATCGTGAATACTAAAGAATATGCGAGGGTCATGGGCAAAAAAGTTGTAGCCCTATGTCTTATGGTACTATGTATAAAATTACGTGAAAATCCGAGGTGTGTAGAGGGTGATACAGTCAAAATACTGAGAGATGTACGAATATAAGGAAAAAACTTGCGAAAATTGCCATCAAAAAGGGGAATTTTTTTTGAAATGTTGACTTAAGGCTCCGTTTCGACTCCAATATATTCATTTACCCATGAGATCTCTTGGGGAAAAATATCGAACGAGTTGAACACGAGGGTAATACATTTCGGAGAAATTAGTGAAATCTCCAATTCACCAAAGGGGTACCCCTTTCAGAAATCTTCGATTTCTCTAATATGGATTGGAGCATTGTTTTGATCGTGAATACTAAAGAATATGCGAGGGTCATGGGCACAAAAGTTGTAGCCCTATGTCTTATGGTACTATGTATAAAATTACGTGAAAATCCGAGGTGTGTAGAGGGTGATACAGTCAAAATACTGAGAGATGTACGAATATAAGGAAAAAACTTGCGAAAATTGCCATCAAAAAGGGGAATTTTTTTTGAAATGTTGACTTAAGGCTCCGTTTCGACTCCAATATATTCATTTACCCATGAGATCTCTTGGGGAAAAATATCGAACGAGTTGAACACGAGGGTAATACATTTCGGAGAAATTAGTGAAATCTCCAATTCACCAAAGGGGTACCCCTTTCAGAAATCTTCGATTTCTCTAATATGGATTGGAGCATTGTTTTGATCGTGAATACTAAAGAATATGCGAGGGTCATGGGCACAAAAGTTGTAGCCCTATGTCTTAGGGTACTATGTATAAAAGTACGTGCAAATCCGAGGTGTGTAGAGGGTGATACAGTCAAAATATAGAAGGACGTACTAATATAAGGAAAAAACTTGCGAAAATTGCCATCAAAAAGAGGAATTTTTTTTGAAATGTTGACTTAAGGCTCCGTTTCGACTCCAATATATTCATTTACCCATGAGATCTCTTGGGGAAAAATATCGAACGAGTTGAACACGAGGGTAATACATTTCGGAGAAATTAGTGAAATCTCCAATTCACCAAAGGGGTACCCCTTTCAGAAATCTTCGATTTCTCTAATATGGATTGGAGCATTGTTTTGATCGTGAATAATAAAGAATATGCGAGGGTCATGGGCACAAAAGTTGTAGCCCTATGTCTTAGGGTACTATGTCTAAAATTACGTGCAAATCCGAGGTGTGTAGAGGGTGATAGAGTCAAAATATAGAAGGACGTACTAATATAAGGAAAAAACTTGCGAAAATTGCCATCAAAAAGAGGAATTTTTTTTGAAATGTTGACTTAAGGCTCCGTTTCGACTCCAATATATTCATTTACCCATGAGATCTCTTGGGGAAAAATATCGAACGAGTTGAACACGAGGGTAATACATTTCGGAGAAATTAGTGAAATCTCCAATTCACCAAAGGGGTACCCCTTTCAGAAATCTTCGATTTCTCTAATATGGATTGGAGCATTGTTTTGATCATGAATAATAAAGAATATGCGAGGGTCATGGGCACAAAAGTTGTAGCCCTATGTCTTAGGGTACTATGTATATAATTACGTGAAAATCCGAGGTGTGTAGAGGGTGATAGAGTCAAAATATAGAAGGACGTACTAATATAAGGAAAAAACATGCGAAAATTGCCATCAAAAAGGGGAATTTTTTTTTAAATGTTGACTTAAGGCTCCGTTTCGACTCCAATATATTCATTTACCCATGAGATCTCTTGGGGAAAAATATCGAACGAGTTGAACACGAGGGTAATACATTTCGGAGAAATTAGTGAAATCTCCAATTCACCAAAGGGGTACCCCTTTCAGAAATCTTCGATTTCTCTAATATGGATTGGAGCATTGTTTTGATCGTGAATACTAAAGAATATGCGAGGGTCATGGGCACAAAACTTGTAGCGCTATGTCTTAGGGTACTATGTATAAAAGTACGTGCAAATCCGAGGTGTGTAGAGGGTGATACAGTCAAAATATAGAAGGACGTACTAATATAAGGAAAAAACTTGCGAAAATGCCATCAAAAAGAGGAATTTTTTTTGAAATGTTGACTTAAGGCTCCGTTTCGACTCCAATATATTCATTTACCAATGAGAGCTCTAGGGGAAAAATATCGAACGAGTTGAACACGAGGGTAATACATTTCGGAGAAATTAGTGAAATCTCCAATTCACCAAAGGGGTACCCCTTTCAGAAATCTTTGATTTCTCTAATATGGATTGGAGCATTGTTTTGATCGTGAATAATAAAGAATATGCGAGGGTCATGGGCACAAAAGTTGTAGCCCTATGTCTTAGGGTACTATGTATAAAATTACGTGAAAATCCGAGGTGTGTAGAGGGTGATACAGTCAAAATACTAAGAGATGTACGAATATAAGGAAAAAACTTGCGAAAATTGCCATCAAAAAGGGGAATTTTTTTTGAAATGTTGACTTAAGGCTCCGTTTCCACTCCAATATATTCATTTACCCATGAGATCTCTTGGGGAAAAATATCGAACGAGTTGAACACGTGGGTAATACATTTCGGATAAATTAGTGAAATCTCCAATTCACCAAAGGGGTACCCCTTTCAGAAATCTTCGATTTCTCTAATATGGATTGGAGCATTGTTTTGATCGTGAATACTAAAGAATATGCGAGGGTCATGGGCACAAAAGTTGTAGCCCTATGTCTTAGGTTACTATGTATAAAAGTACGTGAAAATCCGAGGTGTGTAGAGGGTGATACAGTAAAAATATAGAAGGACGTACTAATATAAGGAAAAAACTTGCGAAAATTGCCATCAAAAAGGGGGATTTTTTTTGAAATGTTGACTTAAGGCTCCGTTTCGACTCCAATATATTCATTTACCCATGAGATCTCTTGGGGAAAAATATCGAACGAGTTGAACACGAGGGTAATACATTTCGGAGAAATTAGTGAAATCTCCAATTCACCAAAGGGGTACCCCTTTCAGAAATCTTCGATTTCTCTAATATGGATTGGAGCATTGTTTTGATCGTGAATACTAAAGAATATGCGAGGGTCATGGGCACAAAAGTTGTAGCGCTATGTCTTAGGGTACTATGTATAAAAGTACGTGCAAATCCGAGGTGTGTAGAGGGTGATACAGTCAAAATATAGAAGGACGTACTAATATAAGGAAAAAACTTGCGAAAATGCCATCAAAAAGAGGAATTTTTTTTGAAATGTTGACTTAAGGCTCCGTTTCGACTCCAATATATTCATTTACCCATGAGATCTCTAGGGGAAAAATATCGAACGAGTTGAACACGAGGGTAATACATTTCGGAGAAATTAGTGAAATCTCCAATTCACCAAAGGGGTACCCCTTTCAGAAATCTTTGATTTCTCTAATATGGATTGGAGCATTGTTTTGATCGTGAATAATAAAGAATATGCGAGGGTCATGGGCACAAAAGTTGTAGCCCTATGTCTTAGGGTACTATGTATAAAATTACGTGAAAATCCGAGGTGTGTAGAGGGTGATACAGTCAAAATACTAAGAGATGTACGAATATAAGGAAAAAACTTGCGAAAATTGCCATCAAAAAGGGGAATTTTTTTTGAAATGTTGACTTAAGGCTCCGTTTCCACTCCAATATATTCATTTACCCATGAGATCTCTTGGGGAAAAATATCGAACGAGTTGAACACGTGGGTAATACATTTCGGATAAATTAGTGAAATCTCCAATTCACCAAAGGGGTACCCCTTTCAGAAATCTTCGATTTCTCTAATATGGATTGGAGCATTGTTTTGATCGGGAATAATAAAGAATATGCAAGGGTCATGGGCACAAAAGTTGTAGCCCTATGTCTTAGGGTACTATGTATAAAATTACGTGCAAATCCGAGGTGTGTAGAGGGTGATAGAGTCAAAATATAGAAGGACGTACTAATATAAGGAAAAAACTTGCGAAAATTGCCATCAAAAAGAGGAATTTTTTTTGAAATGTTGACTTAAGGCTCCGTTTCGACTCCAATATATTCATTTACCCATGAGATCTCTTGGGGAAAAATATCGAACGAGTTGAACACGAGGGTAATACATTTCGGAGAAATTAGTGAAATCTCCAATTCACCAAAGGGGTACCCCTTTCAGAAATCTTCGATTTCTCTAATATGGATTGGAGCATTGTTTTGATCGTGAATACTAAAGAATATGCGAGGGTCATGGGCACAAAAGTTGTAGCCCTATGTCTTAGGTTACTATGTATAAAAGTACGTGAAAATCCGAGGTGTGTAGAGGGTGATAGAGTCAAAATATAGAAGGACGTACTAATATAAGGAAAAAACTTGCGAAAATTGCCATCAAAAAGGGGAATTTTTTTTGAAATGTTGACTTAAGGCTCCGTTTCGACTCCAATATATTCATTTACCCATGAGATCTCTTGGGGAAAAATATCGAACGAGTTGAACACGAGGGTAATACATTTCGGAGAAATTAGTGAAATCTCCAATTCACCAAAGGGGTACCCCTTTCAGAAATCTTCGATTTCTCTAATATGGATTGGAGCATTGTTTTGATCGTGAATACTAAAGAATATGCGAGGGTCATGGGCACAAAAGTTGTAGCCCTATGTCTTAGGTTACTATGTATAAAAGTACGTGAAAATCCGAGGTGTGTAGAGGGTGATACAGTAAAAATATAGAAGGACGTACTAATATAAGGAAAAAACTTGCGAAAATTGCCATCAAAAAGGGGGATTTTTTTTGAAATGTTGACTTAAGGCTCCGTTTCGACTCCAATATATTCATTTACCCATGAGATCTCTTGGGGAAAAATATCGAACGAGTTGAACACGAGGGTAATACATTTCGGAGAAATTAGTGAAATCTCCAATTCACCAAAGGGGTACCCCTTTCAGAAATCTTCGATTTCTCTAATATGGATTGGAGCATTGTTTTGATCGTGAATACTAAAGAATATGCGAGGGTCATGGGCACAAAAGTTGTAGCGCTATGTCTTAGGGTACTATGTATAAAAGTACGTGCAAATCCGAGGTGTGTAGAGGGTGATACAGTCAAAATATAGAAGGACGTACTAATATAAGGAAAAAACTTGCGAAAATGCCATCAAAAAGAGGAATTTTTTTTGAAATGTTGACTTAAGGCTCCGTTTCGACTCCAATATATTCATTTACCCATGAGATCTCTAGGGGAAAAATATCGAACGAGTTGAACACGAGGGTAATACATTTCGGAGAAATTAGTGAAATCTCCAATTCACCAAAGGGGTACCCCTTTCAGAAATCTTTGATTTCTCTAATATGGATTGGAGCATTGTTTTGATCGTGAATAATAAAGAATATGCGAGGGTCATGGGCACAAAAGTTGTAGCCCTATGTCTTAGGGTACTATGTATAAAATTACGTGAAAATCCGAGGTGTGTAGAGGGTGATACAGTCAAAATACTAAGAGATGTACGAATATAAGGAAAAAACTTGCGAAAATTGCCATCAAAAAGGGGAATTTTTTTTGAAATGTTGACTTAAGGCTCCGTTTCCACTCCAATATATTCATTTACCCATGAGATCTCTTGGGGAAAAATATCGAACGAGTTGAACACGTGGGTAATACATTTCGGATAAATTAGTGAAATCTCCAATTCACCAAAGGGGTACCCCTTTCAGAAATCTTCGATTTCTCTAATATGGATTGGAGCATTGTTTTGATCGGGAATAATAAAGAATATGCAAGGGTCATGGGCACAAAAGTTGTAGCCCTATGTCTTAGGGTACTATGTATAAAATTACGTGCAAATCCGAGGTGTGTAGAGGGTGATAGAGTCAAAATATAGAAGGACGTACTAATATAAGGAAAAAACTTGCGAAAATTGCCATCAAAAAGAGGAATTTTTTTTGAAATGTTGACTTAAGGCTCCGTTTCGACTCCAATATATTCATTTACCCATGAGATCTCTTGGGGAAAAATATCGAACGAGTTGAACACGAGGGTAATACATTTCGGAGAAATTAGTGAAATCTCCAATTCACCAAAGGGGTACCCCTTTCAGAAATCTTCGATTTCTCTAATATGGATTGGAGCATTGTTTTGATCGTGAATACTAAAGAATATGCGAGGGTCATGGGCACAAAAGTTGTAGCCCTATGTCTTAGGTTACTATGTATAAAAGTACGTGAAAATCCGAGGTGTGTAGAGGGTGATAGAGTCAAAATATAGAAGGACGTACTAATATAAGGAAAAAACTTGCGAAAATTGCCATCAAAAAGGGGAATTTTTTTTGAAATGTTGACTTAAGGCTCCGTTTCGACTCCAATATATTCATTTACCCATGAGATCTCTTGGGGAAAAATATCGAACGAGTTGAACAGGAGGGTAATACATTTCGGAGAAATTAGTGAAATCTCCAATTCACCAAAGGGGTACCCCTTTCAGAAATCTTCGATTTCTCTAATATGGATTGGAGCATTGTTTTGATCGTGAATACTAAAGAATATGCGAGGGTCATGGGCACAAAAGTTGTAGCCCTATGTCTTAGGTTACTATGTATAAAAGTACGTGAAAATCCGAGGTGTGTAGAGGGTGATACAGTAAAAATATAGAAGGACGTACTAATATAAGGAAAAAACTTGCGAAAATTGCCATCAAAAAGGGGGATTTTTTTTGAAATGTTGACTTAAGGCTCCGTTTCGACTCCAATATATTCATTTACCCATGAGATCTCTTGGGGAAAAATATCGAACGAGTTGAACACGAGGGTAATACATTTCGGAGAAATTAGTGAAATCTCCAATTCACCAAAGGGGTACCCCTTTCAGAAATCTTCGATTTCTCTAATATGGATTGGAGCATTGTTTTGATCGTGAATACTAAAGAATATGCGAGGGTCATGGGCACAAAAGTTGTAGCCCTATGTCTTATGGTACTATGTATAAAATTACGTGAAAATCCGAGGTGTGTAGAGGGTGATACAGTCAAAATACTGAGAGATGTACGAATATAAGGAAAAAACTTGCGAAAATTGCCATCAAAAAGGGGGATTTTTTTTTAAATGTTGACTTAAGGCTCCGTTTCGACTCCAATATATTCATTTACCCATGAGATCTCTTGGGGAAAAATATCGAACGAGTTGAACACGAGGGTAATACATTTCGGAGAAATTAGTGAAATCTCCAATTCACCAAAGGGGTACCCCTTTCAGAAATCTTCGATTTCTCTAATATGGATTGGAGCATTGTTTTGATCGTTAATACTAAAGAATATGCGAGGGTCATGGGCACCAAAGTTGTAGCCCTATGTCTTAGGGTACTATGTATAAAATTACGTGCAAATCCGAGGCGTGTAGAGGGTGATAGAGTCAAAATATAGAAGGACGTACTAATAAAAGGAAAAAACTTGCAAAAATTGCCATCAAAAAGAGGAATTTTTTTTTAAATGTTGACTTAAGGCTCCGTTTCGACTCCAATATATTCATTTACCCATGAGATCTCTTGGGGAAAAATATCGAACGAGTTGAACACGAGGGTAATACATTTCGGAGAAATTAGTGAAATCTCCAATTCACCAAAGGGGTACCCCTTTCAGAAATCTTCGATTTCTCTAATATGGATTGGAGCATTGTTTTGATCGTGAATACTAAAGAATATGCGAGGGTCATGGGCACAAAAGTTGTAGCCCTATGTCTTAGGTTACTATGTATAAAAGTACGTGAAAATCCGAGGTGTGTAGAGGGTGATAGAGTCAAAATATAGAAGGACGTACTAATATAAGGAAAAAACTTGCGAAAATTGCCATCAAAAAGGGGAATTTTTTTTGAAATGTTGACTTAAGGCTCCGTTTCGACTCCAATATATTCATTTACCCATGAGATCTCTTGGGGAAAAATATCGAACGAGTTGAACAGGAGGGTAATACATTTCGGAGAAATTAGTGAAATCTCCAATTCACCAAAGGGGTACCCCTTTCAGAAATCTTCGATTTCTCTAATATGGATTGGAGCATTGTTTTGATCGTGAATACTAAAGAATATGCGAGGGTCATGGGCACAAAAGTTGTAGCCCTATGTCTTAGGTTACTATGTATAAAAGTACGTGAAAATCCGAGGTGTGTAGAGGGTGATACAGTAAAAATATAGAAGGACGTACTAATATAAGGAAAAAACTTGCGAAAATTGCCATCAAAAAGGGGGATTTTTTTTGAAATGTTGACTTAAGGCTCCGTTTCGACTCCAATATATTCATTTACCCATGAGATCTCTTGGGGAAAAATATCGAACGAGTTGAACACGAGGGTAATACATTTCGGAGAAATTAGTGAAATCTCCAATTCACCAAAGGGGTACCCCTTTCAGAAATCTTCGATTTCTCTAATATGGATTGGACCATTGTTTTGATCGTGAATACTAAAGAATATGCGAGGGTCATGGGCACAAAAGTTGTAGCCCTATGTCTTATGGTACTATGTATAAAATTACGTGAAAATCCGAGGTGTGTAGAGGGTGATACAGTCAAAATACTGAGAGATGTACGAATATAAGGAAAAAACTTGCGAAAATTGCCATCAAAAAGGGGGATTTTTTTTTAAATGTTGACTTAAGGCTCCGTTTCGACTCCAATATATTCATTTACCCATGAGATCTCTTGGGGAAAAATATCGAACGAGTTGAACACGAGGGTAATACATTTCGGAGAAATTAGTGAAATCTCCAATTCACCAAAGGGGTACCCCTTTCAGAAATCTTCGATTTCTCTAATATGGATTGGAGCATTGTTTTGATCGTTAATACTAAAGAATATGCGAGGGTCATGGGCACCAAAGTTGTAGCCCTATGTCTTAGGGTACTATGTATAAAATTACGTGCAAATCCGAGGCGTGTAGAGGGTGATAGAGTCAAAATATAGAAGGACGTACTAATATAAGGAAAAAACTTGCAAAAATTGCCATCAAAAAGAGGAATTTTTTTTTAAATGTTGACTTAAGGCTCCGTTTCGACTCCAATATATTCATTTACCCATGAGATCTCTTGGGGAAAAATATCGAACGAGTTGAACACGAGGGTAATACATTTCGGAGAAATTAGTGAAATCTCCAATTCACCAAAGGGGTACCCCTTTCAGAAATCTTCGATTTCTCTAATATGGATTGGAGCATTGTTTTGATCGTGAATACTAAAGAATATGCGAGGGTCATGGGCACAAAAGTTGTAGCCCTATGTCTTAGGGTACTATGTATAAAATTACGTGAAAATCCGAGGTGTGTAGAGGGTGATAGAGTCAAAATATAGAAGGACGTACTAATATAAGGAAAAAACTTGCGAAAATTGCCATCAAAAAGGGGAATTTTTTTTTAAATGTTGACTTAAGGCTCCGTTTCGACTCCAATATATTCATTTACCCATGAGATCTCTTGGGGAAAAATATCGAACGAGTTGAACAGGAGGGTAATACATTTCGGAGAAATTAGTGAAATCTCCAATTCACCAAAGGGGTACCCCTTTCAGAAATCTTCGATTTCTCTAATATGGATTGGAGCATTGTTTTGATCGTGAATACTAAAGAATATGCGAGGGTCATGGGCACAAAAGTTGTAGCCCTATGTCTTAGGTTACTATGTATAAAAGTACGTGAAAATCCGAGGTGTGTAGAGGGTGATACAGTAAAAATATAGAAGGACGTACTAATATAAGGAAAAAACTTGCGAAAATTGCCATCAAAAAGGGGGATTTTTTTTGAAATGTTGACTTAAGGCTCCGTTTCGACTCCAATATATTCATTTACCCATGAGATCTCTTGGGGAAAAATATCGAACGAGTTGAACACGAGGGTAATACATTTCGGAGAAATTAGTGAAATCTCCAATTCACCAAAGGGGTACCCCTTTCAGAAATCTTCGATTTCTCTAATATGGATTGGAGCATTGTTTTGATCGTGAATACTAAAGAATATGCGAGGGTCATGGGCACAAAAGTTGTAGCGCTATGTCTTAGGGTACTATGTATAAAAGTACGTGCAAATCCGAGGTGTGTAGAGGGTGATACAGTCAAAATATAGAAGGACGTACTAATATAAGGAAAAAACTTGCGAAAATGCCATCAAAAAGAGGAATTTTTTTTGAAATGTTGACTTAAGGCTCCGTTTCCACTCCAATATATTCATTTACCCATGAGATCTCTTGGGGAAAAATATCGAACGAGTTGAACACGAGGGTAATACATTTCGGAGAAATTAGTGAAATCTCCAATTCACCAAAGGGGTACCCCTTTCAGAAATCTTCGATTTCTCTAATATGGATTGGAGCATTGTTTTGATCGTGAATAATAAAGAATATGCGAGGGTCATGGGCACAAAAGTTGTAGCCCTATGTCTTAGGGTACTATGTATAAAATTACGTGAAAATCCGAGGTGTGTAGAGGGTGATACAGTCAAAATACTAAGAGATGTACGAATATAAGGAAAAAACTTGCGAAAATTGCCATCAAAAAGGGGAATTTTTTTTGAAATGTTGACTTAAGGCTCCGTTTCCACTCCAATATATTCATTTACCCATGAGATCTCTTGGGGAAAAATATCGAACGAGTTGAACACGTGGGTAATACATTTCGGATAAATTAGTGAAATCTCCAATTCACCAAAGGGGTACCCCTTTCAGAAATCTTCGATTTCTCTAATATGGATTGGAGCATTGTTTTGATCGGGAATAATAAAGAATATGCAAGGGTCATGGGCACAAAAGTTGTAGCCCTATGTCTTAGGGTACTATGTATAAAATTACGTGCAAATCCGAGGTGTGTAGAGGGTGATAGAGTCAAAATATAGAAGGACGTACTAATATAAGGAAAAAACTTGCGAAAATTGCCATCAAAAAGAGGAATTTTTTTTGAAATGTTGACTTAAGGCTCCGTTTCGACTCCAATATATTCATTTACCCATGAGATCTCTTGGGGAAAAATATCGAACGAGTTGAACACGAGGGTAATACATTTCGGAGAAATTAGTGAAATCTCCAATTCACCAAAGGGGTACCCCTTTCAGAAATCTTCGATTTCTCTAATATGGATTGGAGCATTGTTTTGATCGTGAATACTAAAGAATATGCGAGGGTCATGGGCACAAAAGTTGTAGCCCTATGTCTTAGGTTACTATGTATAAAAGTACGTGAAAATCCGAGGTGTGTAGAGGGTGATAGAGTCAAAATATAGAAGGACGTACTAATATAAGGAAAAAACTTGCGAAAATTGCCATCAAAAAGGGGAATTTTTTTTGAAATGTTGACTTAAGGCTCCGTTTCGACTCCAATATATTCATTTACCCATGAGATCTCTTGGGGAAAAATATCGAACGAGTTGAACAGGAGGGTAATACATTTCGGAGAAATTAGTGAAATCTCCAATTCACCAAAGGGGTACCCCTTTCAGAAATCTTCGATTTCTCTAATATGGATTGGAGCATTGTTTTGATCGTGAATACTAAAGAATATGCGAGGGTCATGGGCACAAAAGTTGTAGCCCTATGTCTTAGGTTACTATGTATAAAAGTACGTGAAAATCCGAGGTGTGTAGAGGGTGATACAGTAAAAATATAGAAGGACGTACTAATATAAGGAAAAAACTTGCGAAAATTGCCATCAAAAAGGGGGATTTTTTTTGAAATGTTGACTTAAGGCTCCGTTTCGACTCCAATATATTCATTTACCCATGAGATCTCTTGGGGAAAAATATCGAACGAGTTGAACACGAGGGTAATACATTTCGGAGAAATTAGTGAAATCTCCAATTCACCAAAGGGGTACCCCTTTCAGAAATCTTCGATTTCTCTAATATGGATTGGAGCATTGTTTTGATCGTGAATACTAAAGAATATGCGAGGGTCATGGGCACAAAAGTTGTAGCCCTATGTCTTATGGTACTATGTATAAAATTACGTGAAAATCCGAGGTGTGTAGAGGGTGATACAGTCAAAATACTGAGAGATGTACGAATATAAGGAAAAAACTTGCGAAAATTGCCATCAAAAAGGGGGATTTTTTTTTAAATGTTGACTTAAGGCTCCGTTTCGACTCCAATATATTCATTTACCCATGAGATCTCTTGGGGAAAAATATCGAACGAGTTGAACACGAGGGTAATACATTTCGGAGAAATTAGTGAAATCTCCAATTCACCAAAGGGGTACCCCTTTCAGAAATCTTCGATTTCTCTAATATGGATTGGAGCATTGTTTTGATCGTTAATACTAAAGAATATGCGAGGGTCATGGGCACCAAAGTTGTAGCCCTATGTCTTAGGGTACTATGTATAAAATTACGTGCAAATCCGAGGCGTGTAGAGGGTGATAGAGTCAAAATATAGAAGGACGTACTAATAAAAGGAAAAAACTTGCAAAAATTGCCATCAAAAAGAGGAATTTTTTTTTAAATGTTGACTTAAGGCTCCGTTTCGACTCCAATATATTCATTTACCCATGAGATCTCTTGGGGAAAAATATCGAACGAGTTGAACACGAGGGTAATACATTTCGGAGAAATTAGTGAAATCTCCAATTCACCAAAGGGGTACCCCTTTCAGAAATCTTCGATTTCTCTAATATGGATTGGAGCATTGTTTTGATCGTGAATACTAAAGAATATGCGAGGGTCATGGGCACAAAAGTTGTAGCCCTATGTCTTAGGTTACTATGTATAAAAGTACGTGAAAATCCGAGGTGTGTAGAGGGTGATAGAGTCAAAATATAGAAGGACGTACTAATATAAGGAAAAAACTTGCGAAAATTGCCATCAAAAAGGGGAATTTTTTTTGAAATGTTGACTTAAGGCTCCGTTTCGACTCCAATATATTCATTTACCCATGAGATCTCTTGGGGAAAAATATCGAACGAGTTGAACAGGAGGGTAATACATTTCGGAGAAATTAGTGAAATCTCCAATTCACCAAAGGGGTACCCCTTTCAGAAATCTTCGATTTCTCTAATATGGATTGGAGCATTGTTTTGATCGTGAATACTAAAGAATATGCGAGGGTCATGGGCACAAAAGTTGTAGCCCTATGTCTTAGGTTACTATGTATAAAAGTACGTGAAAATCCGAGGTGTGTAGAGGGTGATACAGTAAAAATATAGAAGGACGTACTAATATAAGGAAAAAACTTGCGAAAATTGCCATCAAAAAGGGGGATTTTTTTTGAAATGTTGACTTAAGGCTCCGTTTCGACTCCAATATATTCATTTACCCATGAGATCTCTTGGGGAAAAATATCGAACGAGTTGAACACGAGGGTAATACATTTCGGAGAAATTAGTGAAATCTCCAATTCACCAAAGGGGTACCCCTTTCAGAAATCTTCGATTTCTCTAATATGGATTGGAGCATTGTTTTGATCGTGAATACTAAAGAATATGCGAGGGTCATGGGCACAAAAGTTGTAGCCCTATGTCTTATGGTACTATGTATAAAATTACGTGAAAATCCGAGGTGTGTAGAGGGTGATACAGTCAAAATACTGAGAGATGTACGAATATAAGGAAAAAACTTGCGAAAATTGCCATCAAAAAGGGGGATTTTTTTTTAAATGTTGACTTAAGGCTCCGTTTCGACTCCAATATATTCATTTACCCATGAGATCTCTTGGGGAAAAATATCGAACGAGTTGAACACGAGGGTAATACATTTCGGAGAAATTAGTGAAATCTCCAATTCACCAAAGGGGTACCCCTTTCAGAAATCTTCGATTTCTCTAATATGGATTGGAGCATTGTTTTGATCGTTAATACTAAAGAATATGCGAGGGTCATGGGCACCAAAGTTGTAGCCCTATGTCTTAGGGTACTATGTATAAAATTACGTGCAAATCCGAGGCGTGTAGAGGGTGATAGAGTCAAAATATAGAAGGACGTACTAATAAAAGGAAAAAACTTGCAAAAATTGCCATCAAAAAGAGGAATTTTTTTTTAAATGTTGACTTAAGGCTCCGTTTCGACTCCAATATATTCATTTACCCATGAGATCTCTTGGGGAAAAATATCGAACGAGTTGAACACGAGGGTAATACATTTCGGAGAAATTAGTGAAATCTCCAATTCACCAAAGGGGTACCCCTTTCAGAAATCTTCGATTTCTCTAATATGGATTGGAGCATTGTTTTGATCGTGAATACTAAAGAATATGCGAGGGTCATGGGCACAAAAGTTGTAGCCCTATGTCTTAGGTTACTATGTATAAAAGTACGTGAAAATCCGAGGTGTGTAGAGGGTGATAGAGTCAAAATATAGAAGGACGTACTAATATAAGGAAAAAACTTGCGAAAATTGCCATCAAAAAGGGGAATTTTTTTTGAAATGTTGACTTAAGGCTCCGTTTCGACTCCAATATATTCATTTACCCATGAGATCTCTTGGGGAAAAATATCGAACGAGTTGAACAGGAGGGTAATACATTTCGGAGAAATTAGTGAAATCTCCAATTCACCAAAGGGGTACCCCTTTCAGAAATCTTCGATTTCTCTAATATGGATTGGAGCATTGTTTTGATCGTGAATACTAAAGAATATGCGAGGGTCATGGGCACAAAAGTTGTAGCCCTATGTCTTAGGTTACTATGTATAAAAGTACGTGAAAATCCGAGGTGTGTAGAGGGTGATACAGTAAAAATATAGAAGGACGTACTAATATAAGGAAAAAACTTGCGAAAATTGCCATCAAAAAGGGGGATTTTTTTTGAAATGTTGACTTAAGGCTCCGTTTCGACTCCAATATATTCATTTACCCATGAGATCTCTTGGGGAAAAATATCGAACGAGTTGAACACGAGGGTAATACATTTCGGAGAAATTAGTGAAATCTCCAATTCACCAAAGGGGTACCCCTTTCAGAAATCTTCGATTTCTCTAATATGGATTGGAGCATTGTTTTGATCGTGAATACTAAAGAATATGCGAGGGTCATGGGCACAAAAGTTGTAGCCCTATGTCTTATGGTACTATGTATAAAATTACGTGAAAATCCGAGGTGTGTAGAGGGTGATACAGTCAAAATACTGAGAGATGTACGAATATAAGGAAAAAACTTGCGAAAATTGCCATCAAAAAGGGGGATTTTTTTTTAAATGTTGACTTAAGGCTCCGTTTCGACTCCAATATATTCATTTACCCATGAGATCTCTTGGGGAAAAATATCGAACGAGTTGAACACGAGGGTAATACATTTCGGAGAAATTAGTGAAATCTCCAATTCACCAAAGGGGTACCCCTTTCAGAAATCTTCGATTTCTCTAATATGGATTGGAGCATTGTTTTGATCGTTAATACTAAAGAATATGCGAGGGTCATGGGCACCAAAGTTGTAGCCCTATGTCTTAGGGTACTATGTATAAAATTACGTGCAAATCCGAGGCGTGTAGAGGGTGATAGAGTCAAAATATAGAAGGACGTACTAATATAAGGAAAAAACTTGCAAAAATTGCCATCAAAAAGAGGAATTTTTTTTTAAATGTTGACTTAAGGCTCCGTTTCGACTCCAATATATTCATTTACCCATGAGATCTCTTGGGGAAAAATATCGAACGAGTTGAACACGAGGGTAATACATTTCGGAGAAATTAGTGAAATCTCCAATTCACCAAAGGGGTACCCCTTTCAGAAATCTTCGATTTCTCTAATATGGATTGGAGCATTGTTTTGATCGTGAATACTAAAGAATATGCGAGGGTCATGGGCACAAAAGTTGTAGCCCTATGTCTTAGGGTACTATGTATAAAATTACGTGAAAATCCGAGGTGTGTAGAGGGTGATAGAGTCAAAATATAGAAGGACGTACTAATATAAGGAAAAAACTTGCGAAAATTGCCATCAAAAAGGGGAATTTTTTTTTAAATGTTGACTTAAGGCTCCGTTTCGACTCCAATATATTCATTTACCCATGAGATCTCTTGGGGAAAAATATCGAACGAGTTGAACAGGAGGGTAATACATTTCGGAGAAATTAGTGAAATCTCCAATTCACCAAAGGGGTACCCCTTTCAGAAATCTTCGATTTCTCTAATATGGATTGGAGCATTGTTTTGATCGTGAATACTAAAGAATATGCGAGGGTCATGGGCACAAAAGTTGTAGCCCTATGTCTTAGGTTACTATGTATAAAAGTACGTGAAAATCCGAGGTGTGTAGAGGGTGATACAGTAAAAATATAGAAGGACGTACTAATATAAGGAAAAAACTTGCGAAAATTGCCATCAAAAAGGGGGATTTTTTTTGAAATGTTGACTTAAGGCTCCGTTTCGACTCCAATATATTCATTTACCCATGAGATCTCTTGGGGAAAAATATCGAACGAGTTGAACACGAGGGTAATACATTTCGGAGAAATTAGTGAAATCTCCAATTCACCAAAGGGGTACCCCTTTCAGAAATCTTCGATTTCTCTAATATGGATTGGAGCATTGTTTTGATCGTGAATACTAAAGAATATGCGAGGGTCATGGGCACAAAAGTTGTAGCCCTATGTCTTATGGTACTATGTATAAAATTACGTGAAAATCCGAGGTGTGTAGAGGGTGATACAGTCAAAATACTGAGAGATGTACGAATATAAGGAAAAAACTTGCGAAAATTGCCATCAAAAAGGGGGATTTTTTTTTAAATGTTGACTTAAGGCTCCGTTTCGACTCCAATATATTCATTTACCCATGAGATCTCTTGGGGAAAAATATCGAACGAGTTGAACACGAGGGTAATACATTTCGGAGAAATTAGTGAAATCTCCAATTCACCAAAGGGGTACCCCTTTCAGAAATCTTCGATTTCTCTAATATGGATTGGAGCATTGTTTTGATCGTGAATACTAAAGAATATGCGAGGGTCATGGGCACAAAAGTTGTAGCCCTATGTCTTAGGGTACTATGTATAAAATTACGTGCAAATCCGAGGTGTGTAGAGGGTGATAGAGTCAAAATATAGAAGGACGTACTAATATAAGGAAAAAACTTGCAAAAATTGCCATCAAAAAGAGGAATTTTTTTTTAAATGTTGACTTAAGGCTCCGTTTCGACTCCAATATATTCATTTACCCATGAGATCTCTTGGGGAAAAATATCGAACGAGTTGAACACGAGGGTAATACATTTCGGAGAAATTTGTGAAATCTCCAATTCACCAAAGGGGTACCCCTTTCAGAAATCTTCGATTTCTTTAATATGGATTGGAGCATTGTTTTGATCGTGAATACTAAAGAATATGCGAGGGTCATGGGCACCAAAGTTGTAGCCCTATGTCTTAGGGTACTATGTATAAAATTACGTGCAAATCCGAGGCGTGTAGAGGGTGATAGAGTCAAAATATAGAAGGACGTACTAATATAAGGAAAAAACTTGCGAAAATTGCCATCAAAAAGAGGAATTTTTTTTGAAATGTTGACTTAAGGCTCCGTTTCGACTCCAATATATTCATTTACCCATGAGATCTCTTGGGGAAAAATATCGAACGAGTTGAACACGAGGGTAATACATTTCGGAGAAATTAGTGAAATCTCCAATTCACCAAAGGGGTACCCCTTTCAGAAATCTTCGATTTCTCTAATATGGATTGGAGCATTGTTTTGATCGTGAATACTAAAGAATATGCGAGGGTCATGGGCACAAAAGTTGTAGCCCTATGTCTTAGGGTACTATGTATAAAATTACGTGAAAATCCGAGGTGTGTAGAGGGTGATAGAGTCAAAATATAGAAGGACGTACTAATATAAGGAAAAAACTTGCGAAAATTGCCATCAAAAAGGGGAATTTTTTTTTAAATGTTGACTTAAGGCTCCGTTTCGACTCCAATATATTCATTTACCCATGAGATCTCTTGGGGAAAAATATCGAACGAGTTGAACAGGAGGGTAATACATTTCGGAGAAATTAGTGAAATCTCCAATTCACCAAAGGGGTACCCCTTTCAGAAATCTTCGATTTCTCTAATATGGATTGGAGCATTGTTTTGATCGTGAATACTAAAGAATATGCGAGGGTCATGGGCACAAAAGTTGTAGCCCTATGTCTTAGGTTACTATGTATAAAAGTACGTGAAAATCCGAGGTGTGTAGAGGGTGATACAGTAAAAATATAGAAGGACGTACTAATATAAGGAAAAAACTTGCGAAAATTGCCATCAAAAAGGGGGATTTTTTTTGAAATGTTGACTTAAGGCTCCGTTTCGACTCCAATATATTCATTTACCCATGAGATCTCTTGGGGAAAAATATCGAACGAGTTGAACACGAGGGTAATACATTTCGGAGAAATTAGTGAAATCTCCAATTCACCAAAGGGGTACCCCTTTCAGAAATCTTCGATTTCTCTAATATGGATTGGAGCATTGTTTTGATCGTGAATACTAAAGAATATGCGAGGGTCATGGGCACAAAAGTTGTAGCCCTATGTCTTATGGTACTATGTATAAAATTACGTGAAAATCCGAGGTGTGTAGAGGGTGATACAGTCAAAATACTGAGAGATGTACGAATATAAGGAAAAAACTTGCGAAAATTGCCATCAAAAAGGGGGATTTTTTTTTAAATGTTGACTTAAGGCTCCGTTTCGACTCCAATATATTCATTTACCCATGAGATCTCTTGGGGAAAAATATCGAACGAGTTGAACACGAGGGTAATACATTTCGGAGAAATTAGTGAAATCTCCAATTCACCAAAGGGGTACCCCTTTCAGAAATCTTCGATTTCTCTAATATGGATTGGAGCATTGTTTTGATCGTGAATACTAAAGAATATGCGAGGGTCATGGGCACAAAAGTTGTAGCCCTATGTCTTAGGGTACTATGTATAAAATTACGTGCAAATCCGAGGTGTGTAGAGGGTGATAGAGTCAAAATATAGAAGGACGTACTAATATAAGGAAAAAACTTGCAAAAATTGCCATCAAAAAGAGGAATTTTTTTTTAAATGTTGACTTAAGGCTCCGTTTCGACTCCAATATATTCATTTACCCATGAGATCTCTTGGGGAAAAATATCGAACGAGTTGAACACGAGGGTAATACATTTCGGAGAAATTTGTGAAATCTCCAATTCACCAAAGGGGTACCCCTTTCAGAAATCTTCGATTTCTTTAATATGGATTGGAGCATTGTTTTGATCGTGAATACTAAAGAATATGCGAGGGTCATGGGCACCAAAGTTGTAGCCCTATGTCTTAGGGTACTATGTATAAAATTACGTGCAAATCCGAGGCGTGTAGAGGGTGATAGAGTCAAAATATAGAAGGACGTACTAATATAAGGAAAAAACTTGCGAAAATTGCCATCAAAAAGAGGAATTTTTTTTGAAATGTTGACTTAAGGCTCCGTTTCGACTCCAATATATTCATTTACCCATGAGATCTCTTGGGGAAAAATATCGAACGAGTTGAACACGAGGGTAATACATTTCGGAGAAATTAGTGAAATCTCCAATTCACCAAAGGGGTACCCCTTTCAGAAATCTTCGATTTCTCTAATATGGATTGGAGCATTGTTTTGATCGTGAATACTAAAGAATATGCGAGGGTCATGGGCACAAAAGTTGTAGCCCTATGTCTTAGGTTACTATGTATAAAAGTACGTGAAAATCCGAGGTGTGTAGAGGGTGATAGAGTCAAAATATAGAAGGACGTACTAATATAAGGAAAAAACTTGCGAAAATTGCCATCAAAAAGGGGAATTTTTTTTGAAATGTTGACTTAAGGCTCCGTTTCGACTCCAATATATTCATTTACCCATGAGATCTCTTGGGGAAAAATATCGAACGAGTTGAACACGAGGGTAATACATTTCGGAGAAATTAGTGAAATCTCCAATTCACCAAAGGGGTACCCCTTTCAGAAATCTTCGATTTCTCTAATATGGATTGGAGCATTGTTTTGATCGTGAATACTAAAGAATATGCGAGGGTCATGGGCACAAAAGTTGTAGCCCTATGTCTTAGGTTACTATGTATAAAAGTACGTGAAAATCCGAGGTGTGTAGAGGGTGATACAGTCAAAATATAGAAGGACGTACTAATATAAGGAAAAAACTTGCGAAAATTGCCATCAAAAAGGGGGATTTTTTTTGAAATGTTGACTTAAGGCTCCGTTTCGACTCCAATATATTCATTTACCCATGAGATCTCTTGGGGAAAAATATCGAACGAGTTGAACACGAGGGTAATACATTTCGGAGAAATTAGTGAAATCTCCAATTCACCAAAGGGGTACCCCTTTCAGAAATCTTCGATTTCTCTAATATGGATTGGAGCATTGTTTTGATCGTGAATACTAAAGAATATGCGAAGGTCATGGGCACAAAAGTTGTAGCCCTATGTCTTATGGTACTATGTATAAAATTACGTGAAAATCCGAGGTGTGTAGAGGGTGATACAGTCAAAATACTGAGAGATGTACGAATATAAGGAAAAAACTTGCGAAAATTGCCATCAAAAAGGGGAATTTTTTTTTAAATGTTGACTTAAGGCTCCGTTTCGACTCCAATATATTCATTTACCCATGAGATCTCTTGGGGAAAAATATCGAATGAGTTGAACACGAGGGTAATACATTTCGGAGAAATTAGTGAAATCTCCAATTCACCAAAGGGGTACCCCTTTCAGAAATCTTCGATTTCTCTAATATGGATTGGAGCATTGTTTTGATCGTGAATACTAAAGAATATGCGAGGGTCATGGGCACAAAAGTTGTAGCCCTATGTCTTAGGGTACTATGTATAAAAGTACGTGCAAATCCGAGGTGTGTAGAGGGTGATACAGTCAAAATATAGAAGGACGTACTAATATAAGGAAAAAACTTGCGAAAATTGCCCTCAAAAAGAGGAATTTTTTTTGAAATGTTGACTTAAGGCTCCGTTTCGACTCCAATATATTCATTTACCCATGAGATCTCTTGGGGAAAAATATCGAACGAGTTGAACACGAGGGTAATACATTTCGGAGAAATTAGTGAAATCTCCAATTCACCAAAGGGGTACCCCTTTCAGAAATCTTCGATTTCTCTAATATGGATTGGAGCATTGTTTTGATCGTGAATACTAAAGAATATGCGAGGGTCATGGGCACAAAAGTTGTAGCCCTATGTCTTAGGTTACTATGTATAAAAGTACGTGAAAATCCGAGGTGTGTAGAGGGTGATAGAGTCAAAATATAGAAGGACGTACTAATATAAGGAAAAAACTTGCGAAAATTGCCATCAAAAAGGTGAATTTTTTTTGAAATGTTGACTTAAGGCTCCGTTTCGACTCCAATATATTCATTTACCCATGAGATCTCTTGGGGAAAAATATCGAACGAGTTGAACACGAGGGTAATACATTTCGGAGAAATTAGTGAAATCTCCAATTCACCAAAGGGGTACCCCTTTCAGAAATCTTCGATTTCTCTAATATGGATTGGAGCATTGTTTTGATCGTGAATACTAAAGAATATGCGAGGGTCATGGGCACAAAAGTTGTAGCCCTATGTCTTAGGTTACTATGTATAAAAGTACGTGAAAATCCGAGGTGTGTAGAGGGTGATAGAGTCAAAATATAGAAGGACGTACTAATATAAGGAAAAAACTTGCGAAAATTGCCATCAAAAAGGTGAATTTTTTTTGAAATGTTGACTTAAGGCTCCGTTTCGACTCCAATATATTCATTTACCCATGAGATCTCTTGGGGAAAAATATCGAACGAGTTGAACACGAGGGTAATACATTTCGGAGAAATTAGTGAAATCTCCAATTCACCAAAGGGGTACCCCTTTCAGAAATCTTCGATTTCTCTAATATGGATTGGAGCATTGTTTTGATCGTGAATACTAAAGAATATGCGAGGGTCATGGGCACAAACGTTGTAGCCCTATGTCTTATGGTACTATGTATAAAATTACGTGAAAATCCGAGGAGTGTAGAGGGTGATACAGTCAAAATACTGAGAGATGTACGAATATAAGGAAAAAACTTGCAAAAATTGCCATCAAAAAGGGGGATTTTTTTTTAAATGTTGACTTAAGGCTCCGTTTCGACTCCAATATATTCATTTACCCATGAGATCTCTTGGGGAAAAATATCGAACGAGTTGAACACGAGGGTAATACATTTCGGAGAAATTAGTGAAATCTCCAATTCACCAAAGGGGTACCCTTTCAGAAATCTTCGATTTCTCTAATATGGATTGGAGCATTGTTTTGATCGTTAATACTAAAGAATATGCGAGGGTCATGGGCACCAAAGTTGTAGCCCTATGTCTTAGGGTACTATGTATAAAATTACGTGCAAATCCGAGGCGTGTAGAGGGTGATAGAGTCAAAATATAGAAGGACGTACTAATATAAGGAAAAAACTTGCAAAAATTGCCATCAAAAAGAGGAATTTTTTTTTAAATGTTGACTTAAGGCTCCGTTTCGACTCCAATATATTCATTTACCCATGAGATCTCTTGGGGAAAAATATCGAACGAGTTGAACACGAGGGTAATACATTTCGGAGAAATTAGTGAAATCTCCAATTCACCAAAGGGGTACCCCTTTCAGAAATCTTCGATTTCTCTAATATGGATTCGAGCATTGTTTTGATCGTGAATACTAAAGAATATGCGAGGGTCATGGGCACCAAAGTTGTAGCCCTATGTCTTAGGGTACTATGTATAAAATTACGTGCAAATCCGAGGCGTGTAGAGGGTGATAGAGTCAAAATATAGAAGGACGTACTAATATAAGGAAAAAACTTGCAAAAATTGCCATCAAAAAGAGGAATTTTTTTTTAAATGTTGACTTAAGGCTCCGTTTCGACTCCAATATATTCATTTACCCATGAGATCTCTTGGGGAAAAATATCGAACGAGTTGAACACGAGGGTAATACATTTCGGAGAAATTAGTGAAATCTCCAATTCACCAAAGGGGTACCCCTTTCAGAAATCTTCGATTTCTCTAATATGGATTGGAGCATTGTTTTGATCGTGAATACTAAAGAATATGCGAGGGTCATGGGCACAAAAGTTGTAGCCCTATGTCTTATGGTACTATGTATAAAATTACGTGAAAATCCGAGGTGTGTAGAGGGTGATACAGTCAAAATACTGAGAGATGTACGAATATAAGGAAAAAACTTGCGAAAATTGCCATCAAAAAGGGGGATTTTTTTTTAAATGTTGACTTAAGGCTCCGTTTCGACTCCAATATATTCATTTACCCATGAGATCTCTTGGGGAAAAATATCAAACGAGTTGAACACGAGGGTAATACATTTCGGAGAAATTAGTGAAATCTCCAATTCACCAAAGGGGTACCCCTTTCAGAAATCTTCGATTTCTCTAATATGGATTGGAGCATTGTTTTGATCGTTAATACTAAAGAATATGCGAGGGTCATGGGCACCAAAGTTGTAGCCCTATGTCTTAGGGTACTATGTATAAAATTACGTGCAAATCCGAGGCGTGTAGACGGTGATAGAGTCAAAATATAGAAGGACGTACTAATATAAGGAAAAAACTTGCGAAAATTGCCATCAAAAAGGTGAATTTTTTTTGAAATGTTGACTTAAGGCTCCGTTTCGACTCCAATATATTCATTTACCCATGAGATCTCTTGGGGAAAAATATCGAACGAGTTGAACACGAGGGTAATACATTTCGGAGAAATTAGTGAAATCTCCAATTCACCAAAGGGGTACCCCTTTCAGAAATCTTCGATTTCTCTAATATGGATTGGAGCATTGTTTTGATCGTGAATACTAAAGAATATGCGAGGGTCATGGGCACAAAAGTTGTAGCCCTATGTCTTAGGTTACTATGTATAAAAGTACGTGAAAATCCGAGGTGTGTAGAGGGTGATACAGTCAAAATATAGAAGGACGTACTAATATAAGGAAAAAACTTGCGAAAATTGCCATCAAAAAGGGGGATTTTTTTTGAAATGTTGACTTAAGGCTCCGTTTCGACTCCAATATATTCATTTACCCATGAGATCTCTTGGGGAAAAATATCGAACGAGTTGAACACGAGGGTAATACATTTCGGAGAAATTAGTGAAATCTCCAATTCACCAAAGGGGTACCCCTTTCAGAAATCTTCGATTTCTCTAATATGGATTGGAGCATTGTTTTGATCGTGAATACTAAAGAATATGCGAGGGTCATGGGCACAAACGTTGTAGCCCTATGTCTTATGGTACTATGTATAAAATTACGTGAAAATCCGAGGAGTGTAGAGGGTGATACAGTCAAAATACTGAGAGATGTACGAATATAAGGAAAAAACTTGCGAAAATTGCCATCAAAAAGGGGGATTTTTTTTTAAATGTTGACTTAAGGCTCCGTTTCGACTCCAATATATTCATTTACCCATGAGATCTCTTGGGGAAAAATATCGAACGAGTTGAACACGAGGGTAATACATTTCGGAGAAATTAGTGAAATCTCCAATTCACCAAAGGGGTACCCTTTCAGAAATCTTCGATTTCTCTAATATGGATTGGAGCATTGTTTTGATCGTTAATACTAAAGAATATGCGAGGGTCATGGGCACCAAAGTTGTAGCCCTATGTCTTAGGGTACTATGTATAAAATTACGTGCAAATCCGAGGCGTGTAGAGGGTGATAGAGTCAAAATATAGAAGGACGTACTAATATAAGGAAAAAACTTGCAAAAATTGCCATCAAAAAGAGGAATTTTTTTTTAAATGTTGACTTAAGGCTCCGTTTCGACTCCAATATATTCATTTACCCATGAGATCTCTTGGGGAAAAATATCGAACGAGTTGAACACGAGGGTAATACATTTCGGAGAAATTAGTGAAATCTCCAATTCACCAAAGGGGTACCCCTTTCAGAAATCTTCGATTTCTCTAATATGGATTGGAGCATTGTTTTGATCGTGAATACTAAAGAATATGCGAGGGTCATGGGCACAAAAGTTGTAGCCCTATGTCTTATGGTACTATGTATAAAATTACGTGAAAATCCGAGGTGTGTAGAGGGTGATACAGTCAAAATACTGAGAGATGTACGAATATAAGGAAAAAACTTGCGAAAATTGCCATCAAAAAGGGGGATTTTTTTTTAAATGTTGACTTAAGGCTCCGTTTCGACTCCAATATATTCATTTACCCATGAGATCTCTTGGGGAAAAATATCAAACGAGTTGAACACGAGGGTAATACATTTCGGAGAAATTAGTGAAATCTCCAATTCACCAAAGGGGTACCCCTTTCAGAAATCTTCGATTTCTCTAATATGGATTGGAGCATTGTTTTGATCGTTAATACTAAAGAATATGCGAGGGTCATGGGCACCAAAGTTGTAGCCCTATGTCTTAGGGTACTATGTATAAAATTACGTGCAAATCCGAGGCGTGTAGACGGTGATAGAGTCAAAATATAGAAGGACGTACTAATATAAGGAAAAAACTTGCGAAAATTGCCATCAAAAAGGTGAATTTTTTTTGAAATGTTGACTTAAGGCTCCGTTTCGACTCCAATATATTCATTTACCCATGAGATCTCTTGGGGAAAAATATCGAACGAGTTGAACACGAGGGTAATACATTTCGGAGAAATTAGTGAAATCTCCAATTCACCAAAGGGGTACCCCTTTCAGAAATCTTCGATTTCTCTAATATGGATTGGAGCATTGTTTTGATCGTGAATACTAAAGAATATGCGAGGGTCATGGGCACAAAAGTTGTAGCCCTATGTCTTAGGTTACTATGTATAAAAGTACGTGAAAATCCGAGGTGTGTAGAGGGTGATACAGTCAAAATATAGAAGGACGTACTAATATAAGGAAAAAACTTGCGAAAATTGCCATCAGAAAGGGGGATTTTTTTTGAAATGTTGACTTAAGGCTCCGTTTCGACTCCAATATATTCATTTACCCATGAGATCTCTTGGGGAAAAATATCGAACGAGTTGAACACGAGGGTAATACATTTCGGAGAAATTAGTGAAATCTCCAATTCATCAAAGGGGTACCCCTTTCAGAAATCTTCGATTTCTCTAATATGGATTGGAGCATTGTTTTGATCGTGAATACTAAAGAATATGCGAGGGTCATGGGCACAAACGTTGTAGCCCTATGTCTTATGGTACTATGTATAAAATTACGTGAAAATCCGAGGAGTGTAGAGGGTGATACAGTCAAAATACTGAGAGATGTACGAATATAAGGAAAAAACTTGCGAAAATTGCCATCAAAAAGGGGGATTTTTTTTGAAATGTTGACTTAAGGCTCCGTTTCGACTCCAATATATTCATTTACCCATGAGATCTCTTGGGGAAAAATATCGAACGAGTTGAACACGAGGGTAATACATTTCGGAGAAATTAGTGAAATCTCCAATTCACCAAAGGGGTACCCTTTCAGAAATCTTCGATTTCTCTAATATGGATTGGAGCATTGTTTTGATCGTTAATACTAAAGAATATGCGAGGGTCATGGGCACCAAAGTTGTAGCCCTATGTCTTAGGGTACTATGTATAAAATTACGTGCAAATCCGAGGCGTGTAGAGGGTGATAGAGTCAAAATATAGAAGGACGTACTAATATAAGGAAAAAACTTGCAAAAATTGCCATCAAAAAGAGGAATTTTTTTTTAAATGTTGACTTAAGGCTCCGTTTCGACTCCAATATATTCATTTACCCATGAGATCTCTTGGGGAAAAATATCGAACGAGTTGAACACGAGGGTAATACATTTCGGAGAAATTAGTGAAATCTCCAATTCACCAAAGGGGTACCCCTTTCAGAAATCTTCGATTTCTCTAATATGGATTGGAGCATTGTTTTGATCGTTAATACTAAAGAATATGCGAGGGTCATGGGCACCAAAGTTGTAGCCCTATGTCTTAGGGTACTATGTATAAAATTACGTGCAAATCCGAGGCGTGTAGACGGTGATAGAGTCAAAATATAGAAGGACGTACTAATATAAGGAAAAAACTTGCGAAAATTGCCATCAAAAAGGTGAATTTTTTTTGAAATGTTGACTTAAGGCTCCGTTTCGACTCCAATATATTCATTTACCCATGAGATCTCTTGGGGAAAAATATCGAACGAGTTGAACACGAGGGTAATACATTTCGGAGAAATTAGTGAAATCTCCAATTCACCAAAGGGGTACCCCTTTCAGAAATCTTCGATTTCTCTAATATGGATTGGAGCATTGTTTTGATCGTGAATACTAAAGAATATGCGAGGGTCATGGGCACAAAAGTTGTAGCCCTATGTCTTAGGTTACTATGTATAAAAGTATGTGAAAATCCGAGGTGTGTAGAGGGTGATACAGTCAAAATATAGAAGGACGTACTAATATAAGGAAAAAACTTGCGAAAATTGCCATCAAAAAGGGGGATTTTTTTTGAAATGTTGACTTAAGGCTCCGTTTCGACTCCAATATATTCATTTACCCATGAGATCTCTTGGGGAAAAATATCGAACGAGTTGAACACGAGGGTAATACATTTCGGAGAAATTAGTGAAATCTCCAATTCACCAAAGGGGTACCCCTTTCAGAAATCTTCGATTTCTCTAATATGGATTGGAGCATTGTTTTGATCGTGAATACTAAAGAATATGCGAGGGTCATGGGCACAAACGTTGTAGCCCTATGTCTTATGGTACTATGTATAAAATTACGTGAAAATCCGAGGAGTGTAGAGGGTGATACAGTCAAAATACTGAGAGATGTACGAATATAAGGAAAAAACTTGCGAAAATTGCCATCAAAAAGGGGGATTTTTTTTGAAATGTTGACTTAAGGCTCCGTTTCGACTCCAATATATTCATTTACCCATGAGATCTCTTGGGGAAAAATATCGAACGAGTTGAACACGAGGGTAATACATTTCGGAGAAATTAGTGAAATCTCCAATTCACCAAAGGGGTACCCTTTCAGAAATCTTCGATTTCTCTAATATGGATTGGAGCATTGTTTTGATCGTTAATACTAAAGAATATGCGAGGGTCATGGGCACCAAAGTTGTAGCCCTATGTCTTAGGGTACTATGTATAAAATTACGTGCAAATCCGAGGCGTGTAGAGGGTGATAGAGTCAAAATATAGAAGGACGTACTAATATAAGGAAAAAACTTGCAAAAATTGCCATCAAAAAGAGGAATTTTTTTTTAAATGTTGACTTAAGGCTCCGTTTCGACTCCAATATATTCATTTACCCATGAGATCTCTTGGGGAAAAATATCGAACGAGTTGAACACGAGGGTAATACATTTCGGAGAAATTAGTGAAATCTCCAATTCACCAAAGGGGTACCCCTTTCAGAAATCTTCGATTTCTCTAATATGGATTCGAGCATTGTTTTGATCGTGAATACTAAAGAATATGCGAGGGTCATGGGCACCAAAGTTGTAGCCCTATGTCTTAGGGTACTATGTATAAAATTACGTGCAAATCCGAGGCGTGTAGAGGGTGATAGAGTCAAAATATAGAAGGACGTACTAATATAAGGAAAAAACTTGCAAAAATTGCCATCAAAAAGAGGAATTTTTTTTTAAATGTTGACTTAAGGCTCCGTTTCGACTCCAATATATTCATTTACCCATGAGATCTCTTGGGGAAAAATATCGAACGAGTTGAACACGAGGGTAATACATTTCGGAGAAATTAGTGAAATCTCCAATTCACCAAAGGGGTACCCCTTTCAGAAATCTTCGATTTCTCTAATATGGATTGGAGCATTGTTTTGATCGTGAATACTAAAGAATATGCGAGGGTCATGGGCACAAAAGTTGTAGCCCTATGTCTTATGGTACTATGTATAAAATTACGTGAAAATCCGAGGTGTGTAGAGGGTGATACAGTCAAAATACTGAGAGATGTACGAATATAAGGAAAAAACTTGCGAAAATTGCCATCAAAAAGGGGGATTTTTTTTTAAATGTTGACTTAAGGCTCCGTTTCGACTCCAATATATTCATTTACCCATGAGATCTCTTGGGGAAAAATATCGAACGAGTTGAACACGAGGGTAATACATTTCGGAGAAATTAGTGAAATCTCCAATTCACCAAAGGGGTACCCCTTTCAGAAATCTTCGATTTCTCTAATATGGATTGGAGCATTGTTTTGATCGTTAATACTAAAGAATATGCGAGGGTCATGGGCACCGAAGTTGTAGCCCTATGTCTTAGGGTACTATGTATAAAATTACGTGCAAATCCGAGGCGTGTAGACGGTGATAGAGTCAAAATATAGAAGGACGTACTAATATAAGGAAAAAACTTGCGAAAATTGCCATCAAAAAGGTGAATTTTTTTTGAAATGTTGACTTAAGGCTCCGTTTCGACTCCAATATATTCATTTACCCATGAGATCTCTTGGGGAAAAATATCGAACGAGTTGAACACGAGGGTAATACATTTCGGAGAAATTAGTGAAATCTCCAATTCACCAAAGGGGTACCCCTTTCAGAAATCTTCGATTTCTCTAATATGGATTGGAGCATTGTTTTGATCGTGAATACTAAAGAATATGCGAGGGTCATGGGCACAAAAGTTGTAGCCCTATGTCTTAGGTTACTATGTATAAAAGTACGTGAAAATCCGAGGTGTGTAGAGGGTGATACAGTCAAAATATAGAAGGACGTACTAATATAAGGAAAAAACTTGCGAAAATTGCCATCAAAAAGGGGGATTTTTTTTGAAATGTTGACTTAAGGCTCCGTTTCGACTCCAATATATTCATTTACCCATGAGATCTCTTGGGGAAAAATATCGAACGAGTTGAACACGAGGGTAATACATTTCGGAGAAATTAGTGAAATCTCCAATTCACCAAAGGGGTACCCCTTTCAGAAATCTTCGATTTCTCTAATATGGATTGGAGCATTGTTTTGATCGTGAATACTAAAGAATATGCGAGGGTCATGGGCACAAAAGTTGTAGCCCTATGTCTTAGGGAACTATGTATAAAATTACGTGCAAATCCGAGGTGTGTAGAGGGTGATAGAGTCAAAATATAGAAGGACGTACTAATATAAGGAAAAAACTTGCAAAAATTGCCATCAAAAAGAGGAATTTTTTTTTAAATGTTGACTTAAGGCTCCGTTTCGACTCCAATATATTCATTTACCCATGAGATCTCTTGGGGAAAAATATCGAACGAGTTGAACACGAGGGTAATACATTTCGGAGAAATTAGTGAAATCTCCAATTCACCAAAGGGGTACCCCTTTCAGAAATCTTCGATTTCTCTAATATGGATTGGAGCATTGTTTTGATCGTGAATACTAAAGAATATGCGAGGGTCATGGGCACAAAAGTTGTAGCCCTATGTCTTAGGTTACTATGTATAAAAGTACGTGAAAATCCGAGGTGTGTAGAGGGTGATACAGTCAAAATATAGAAGGACGTACTAATATAAGGAAAAAACTTGCGAAAATTGCCATCAAAAAGGGGGATTTTTTTTGAAATGTTGACTTAAGGCTCCGTTTCGACTCCAATATATTCATTTACCCATGAGATCTCTTGGGGAAAAATATCGAACGAGTTGAACACGAGGGTAATACATTTCGGAGAAATTAGTGAAATCTCCAATTCACCAAAGGGGTACCCCTTTCAGAAATCTTCGATTTCTCTAATATGGATTGGAGCATTGTTTTGATCGTGAATACTAAAGAATATGCGAGGGTCATGGGCACAAAAGTTGTAGCCCTATGTCTTATGGTACTATGTATAAAAGTACGTGAAAATCCGAGGTGTGTAGAGGGTGATACAGTCAAAATATAGAAGGACGTACTAATATAAGGAAAAAACTTGCGAAAATTGCCATCAAAAAGGGGGATTTTTTTTGAAATGTTGACTTAAGGCTCCGTTTCGACTCCAATATATTCATTTACCCATGAGATCTCTTGGGGAAAAATATCGAACGAGTTGAACACGAGGGTAATACATTTCGGAGAAATTAGTGAAATCTCCAATTCACCAAAGGGGTACCCTTTCAGAAATCTTCGATTTCTCTAATATGGATTGGAGCATTGTTTTGATCGTTAATACTAAAGAATATGCGAGGGTCATGGGCACCAAAGTTGTAGCCCTATGTCTTAGGGTACTATGTATAAAATTACGTGCAAATCCGAGGCGTGTAGAGGGTGATAGAGTCAAAATATAGAAGGACGTACTAATATAAGGAAAAAACTTGCAAAAATTGCCATCAAAAAGAGGAATTTTTTTTTAAATGTTGACTTAAGGCTCCGTTTCGACTCCAATATATTCATTTACCCATGAGATCTCTTGGGGAAAAATATCGAACGAGTTGAACACGAGGGTAATACATTTCGGAGAAATTAGTGAAATCTCCAATTCACCAAAGGGGTACCCCTTTCAGAAATCTTCGATTTCTCTAATATGGATTCGAGCATTGTTTTGATCGTGAATACTAAAGAATATGCGAGGGTCATGGGCACCAAAGTTGTAGCCCTATGTCTTAGGGTACTATGTATAAAATTACGTGCAAATCCGAGGCGTGTAGAGGGTGATAGAGTCAAAATATAGAAGGACGTACTAATATAAGGAAAAAACTTGCAAAAATTGCCATCAAAAAGAGGAATTTTTTTTTAAATGTTGACTTAAGGCTCCGTTTCGACTCCAATATATTCATTTACCCATGAGATCTCTTGGGGAAAAATATCGAACGAGTTGAACACGAGGGTAATACATTTCGGAGAAATTAGTGAAATCTCCAATTCACCAAAGGGGTACCCCTTTCAGAAATCTTCGATTTCTCTAATATGGATTGGAGCATTGTTTTGATCGTGAATACTAAAGAATATGCGAGGGTCATGGGCACAAAAGTTGTAGCCCTATGTCTTATGGTACTATGTATAAAATTACGTGAAAATCCGAGGTGTGTAGAGGGTGATACAGTCAAAATACTGAGAGATGTACGAATATAAGGAAAAAACTTGCGAAAATTGCCATCAAAAAGGGGGATTTTTTTTTAAATGTTGACTTAAGGCTCCGTTTCGACTCCAATATATTCATTTACCCATGAGATCTCTTGGGGAAAAATATCGAACGAGTTGAACACGAGGGTAATACATTTCGGAGAAATTAGTGAAATCTCCAATTCACCAAAGGGGTACCCCTTTCAGAAATCTTCGATTTCTCTAATATGGATTGGAGCATTGTTTTGATCGTTAATACTAAAGAATATGCGAGGGTCATGGGCACCAAAGTTGTAGCCCTATGTCTTAGGGTACTATGTATAAAATTACGTGCAAATCCGAGGCGTGTAGACGGTGATAGAGTCAAAATATAGAAGGACGTACTAATATAAGGAAAAAACTTGCGAAAATTGCCATCAAAAAGGTGAATTTTTTTTGAAATGTTGACTTAAGGCTCCGTTTCGACTCCAATATATTCATTTACCCATGAGATCTCTTGGGGAAAAATATCGAACGAGTTGAACACGAGGGTAATACATTTCGGAGAAATTAGTGAAATCTCCAATTCACCAAAGGGGTACCCCTTTCAGAAATCTTCGATTTCTCTAATATGGATTGGAGCATTGTTTTGATCGTGAATACTAAAGAATATGCGAGGGTCATGGGCACAAAAGTTGTAGCCCTATGTCTTATGGTACTATGTATAAAATTACGTGAAAATCCGAGGTGTGTAGAGGGTGATACAGTCAAAATACTGAGAGATGTACGAATATAAGGAAAAAACTTGCGAAAATTGCCATCAAAAAGGGGGATTTTTTTTTAAATGTTGACTTAAGGCTCCGTTTCGACTCCAATATATTCATTTACCCATGAGATCTCTTGGGGAAAAATATCGAACGAGTTGAACACGAGGGTAATACATTTCGGAGAAATTAGTGAAATCTCCAATTCACCAAAGGGGTACCCCTTTCAGAAATCTTCGATTTCTCTAATATGGATTGGAGCATTGTTTTGATCGTTAATACTAAAGAATATGCGAGGGTCATGGGCACCAAAGTTGTAGCCCTATGTCTTAGGGTACTATGTATAAAATTACGTGCAAATCTGAGGCGTGTAGAGGGTGATAGAGTCAAAATATAGAAGGACGTACTAATATAAGGAAAAAACTTGCAAAAATTGCCATCAAAAAGAGGAATTTTTTTTTAAATGTTGACTTAAGGCTCCGTTTCGACTCCAATATATTCATTTACCCATGAGATCTCTTGGGGAAAAATATCGAACGAGTTGAACACGAGGGTAATACATTTCGGAGAAATTAGTGAAATCTCCAATTCACCAAAGGGGTACCCCTTTCAGAAATCTTCGATTTCTCTAATATGGATTGGAGCATTGTTTTGATCGTGAATACTAAAGAATATGCGAGGGTCATGGGCACAAAAGTTGTAGCCCTATGTCTTATGGTACTATGTATAAAATTACGTGAAAATCCGAGGTGTGTAGAGGGTGATACAGTCAAAATACTGAGAGATGTACGAATATAAGGAAAAAACTTGCGAAAATTGCCATCAAAAAGGGGGATTTTTTTTTAAATGTTGACTTAAGGCTCCGTTTCGACTCCAATATATTCATTTACCCATGAGATCTCTTGGGGAAAAATATCGAACGAGTTGAACACGAGGGTAATACATTTCGGAGAAATTAGTGAAATCTCCAATTCACCAAAGGGGTACCCCTTTCAGAAATCTTCGATTTCTCTAATATGGATTGGAGCATTGTTTTGATCGTTAATACTAAAGAATATGCGAGGGTCATGGGCACCAAAGTTGTAGCCCTATGTCTTAGGGTACTATGTATAAAATTACGTGCAAATCCGAGGCGTGTAGAGGGTGATAGAGTCAAAATATAGAAGGACGTACTAATATAAGGAAAAAACTTGCAAAAATTGCCATCAAAAAGAGGAATTTTTTTTTAAATGTTGACTTAAGGCTCCGTTTCGACTCCAATATATTCATTTACCCATGAGATCTCTTGGGGAAAAATATCGAACGAGTTGAACACGAGGGTAATACATTTCGGAGAAATTAGTGAAATCTCCAATTCACCAAAGGGGTACCCCTTTCAGAAATCTTCGATTTCTCTAATATGGATTGGAGCATTGTTTTGATCGTGAATACTAAAGAATATGCGAGGGTCATGGGCACAAAAGTTGTAGCCCTATGTCTTAGGGAACTATGTATAAAATTACGTGCAAATCCGAGGTGTGTAGAGGGTGATAGAGTCAAAATATAGAAGGACGTACTAATATAAGGAAAAAACTTGCAAAAATTGCCATCAAAAAGAGGAATTTTTTTTTAAATGTTGACTTAAGGCTCCGTTTCGACTCCAATATATTCATTTACCCATGAGATCTCTTGGGGAAAAATATCGAACGAGTTGAACACGAGGGTAATACATTTCGGAGAAATTAGTGAAATCTCCAATTCACCAAAGGGGTACCCCTTTCAGAAATCTTCGATTTCTCTAATATGGATTGGAGCATTGTTTTGATCGTGAATACTAAAGAATATGCGAGGGTCATGGGCACAAAAGTTGTAGCCCTATGTCTTATGGTACTATGTATAAAATTACGTGAAAATCCGAGGTGTGTAGAGGGTGATACAGTCAAAATACTGAGAGATGTACGAATATAAGGAAAAAACTTGCGAAAATTGCCATCAAAAAGGGGGATTTTTTTTTAAATGTTGACTTAAGGCTCCGTTTCGACTCCAATATATTCATTTACCCATGAGATCTCTTGGGGAAAAATATCGAACGAGTTGAACACGAGGGTAATACATTTCGGAGAAATTAGTGAAATCTCCAATTCACCAAAGGGGTACCCCTTTCAGAAATCTTCGATTTCTCTAATATGGATTGGAGCATTGTTTTGATCGTTAATACTAAAGAATATGCGAGGGTCATGGGCACCAAAGTTGTAGCCCTATGTCTTAGGGTACTATGTATAAAATTACGTGCAAATCCGAGGCGTGTAGAGGGTGATAGAGTCAAAATATAGAAGGACGTACTAATATAAGGAAAAAACTTGCGAAAATTGCCATCAAAAAGGTGAATTTTTTTTGAAATGTTGACTTAAGGCTCCGTTTCGACTCCAATATATTCATTTACCCATGAGATCTCTTGGGGAAAAATATCGAACGAGTTGAACACGAGGGTAATACATTTCGGAGAAATTAGTGAAATCTCCAATTCACCAAAGGGGTACCCCTTTCAGAAATCTTCGATTTCTCTAATATGGATTGGAGCATTGTTTTGATCGTGAATACTAAAGAATATGCGAGGGTCATGGGCACAAAAGTTGTAGCCCTATGTCTTAGGTTACTATGTATAAAAGTACGTGAAAATCCGAGGTGTGTAGAGGGTGATACAGTCAAAATATAGAAGGACGTACTAATATAAGGAAAAAACTTGCGAAAATTGCCATCAAAAAGGGGGATTTTTTTTGAAATGTTGACTTAAGGCTCCGTTTCGACTCCAATATATTCATTTACCCATGAGATCTCTTGGGGAAAAATATCGAACGAGTTGAACACGAGGGTAATACATTTCGGAGAAATTAGTGAAATCTCCAATTCACCAAAGGGGTACCCCTTTCAGAAATCTTCGATTTCTCTAATATGGATTGGAGCATTGTTTTGATCGTGAATACTAAAGAATATGCGAGGGTCATGGGCACAAAAGTTGTAGCCCTATGTCTTATGGTACTATGTATAAAATTACGTGAAAATCCGAGGTGTGTAGAGGGTGATACAGTCAAAATACTGAGAGATGTACGAATATAAGGAAAAAACTTGCGAAAATTGCCATCAAAAAGGGGGATTTTTTTTTAAATGTTGACTTAAGGCTCCGTTTCGACTCCAATATATTCATTTACCCATGAGATCTCTTGGGGAAAAATATCGAACGAGTTGAACACGAGGGTAATACATTTCGGAGAAATTAGTGAAATCTCCAATTCACCAAAGGGGTACCCCTTTCAGAAATCTTCGATTTCTCTAATATGGATTGGAGCATTGTTTTGATCGTTAATACTAAAGAATATGCGAGGGTCATGGGCACCAAAGTTGTAGCCCTATGTCTTAGGGTACTATGTATAAAATTACGTGCAAATCTGAGGCGTGTAGAGGGTGATAGAGTCAAAATATAGAAGGACGTACTAATATAAGGAAAAAACTTGCAAAAATTGCCATCAAAAAGAGGAATTTTTTTTTAAATGTTGACTTAAGGCTCCGTTTCGACTCCAATATATTCATTTACCCATGAGATCTCTTGGGGAAAAATATCGAACGAGTTGAACACGAGGGTAATACATTTCGGAGAAATTAGTGAAATCTCCAATTCACCAAAGGGGTACCCCTTTCAGAAATCTTCGATTTCTCTAATATGGATTGGAGCATTGTTTTGATCGTGAATACTAAAGAATATGCGAGGGTCATGGGCACAAAAGTTGTAGCCCTATGTCTTAGGTTACTATGTATAAAAGTACGTGAAAATCCGAGGTGTGTAGAGGGTGATACAGTCAAAATATAGAAGGACGTACTAATATAAGGAAAAAACTTGCGAAAATTGCCATCAAAAAGGGGGATTTTTTTTGAAATGTTGACTTAAGGCTCCGTTTCGACTCCAATATATTCATTTACCCATGAGATCTCTTGGGGAAAAATATCGAACGAGTTGAACACGAGGGTAATACATTTCGGAGAAATTAGTGAAATCTCCAATTCACCAAAGGGGTACCCCTTTCAGAAATCTTCGATTTCTCTAATATGGATTGGAGCATTGTTTTGATCGTGAATACTAAAGAATATGCGAGGGTCATGGGCACAAAAGTTGTAGCCCTATGTCTTATGGTACTATGTATAAAAGTACGTGAAAATCCGAGGTGTGTAGAGGGTGATACAGTCAAAATATAGAAGGACGTACTAATATAAGGAAAAAACTTGCGAAAATTGCCATCAAAAAGGGGGATTTTTTTTGAAATGTTGACTTAAGGCTCCGTTTCGACTCCAATATATTCATTTACCCATGAGATCTCTTGGGGAAAAATATCGAACGAGTTGAACACGAGGGTAATACATTTCGGAGAAATTAGTGAAATCTCCAATTCACCAAAGGGGTACCCTTTCAGAAATCTTCGATTTCTCTAATATGGATTGGAGCATTGTTTTGATCGTTAATACTAAAGAATATGCGAGGGTCATGGGCACCAAAGTTGTAGCCCTATGTCTTAGGGTACTATGTATAAAATTACGTGCAAATCCGAGGCGTGTAGAGGGTGATAGAGTCAAAATATAGAAGGACGTACTAATATAAGGAAAAAACTTGCAAAAATTGCCATCAAAAAGAGGAATTTTTTTTTAAATGTTGACTTAAGGCTCCGTTTCGACTCCAATATATTCATTTACCCATGAGATCTCTTGGGGAAAAATATCGAACGAGTTGAACACGAGGGTAATACATTTCGGAGAAATTAGTGAAATCTCCAATTCACCAAAGGGGTACCCCTTTCAGAAATCTTCGATTTCTCTAATATGGATTCGAGCATTGTTTTGATCGTGAATACTAAAGAATATGCGAGGGTCATGGGCACCAAAGTTGTAGCCCTATGTCTTAGGGTACTATGTATAAAATTACGTGCAAATCCGAGGCGTGTAGAGGGTGATAGAGTCAAAATATAGAAGGACGTACTAATATAAGGAAAAAACTTGCAAAAATTGCCATCAAAAAGAGGAATTTTTTTTTAAATGTTGACTTAAGGCTCCGTTTCGACTCCAATATATTCATTTACCCATGAGATCTCTTGGGGAAAAATATCGAACGAGTTGAACACGAGGGTAATACATTTCGGAGAAATTAGTGAAATCTCCAATTCACCAAAGGGGTACCCCTTTCAGAAATCTTCGATTTCTCTAATATGGATTGGAGCATTGTTTTGATCGTGAATACTAAAGAATATGCGAGGGTCATGGGCACAAAAGTTGTAGCCCTATGTCTTAGGTTACTATGTATAAAAGTACGTGAAAATCCGAGGTGTGTAGAGGGTGATACAGTCAAAATATAGAAGGACGTACTAATATAAGGAAAAAACTTGCGAAAATTGCCATCAAAAAGGGGGATTTTTTTTGAAATGTTGACTTAAGGCTCCGTTTCGACTCCAATATATTCATTTACCCATGAGATCTCTTGGGGAAAAATATCGAACGAGTTGAACACGAGGGTAATACATTTCGGAGAAATTAGTGAAATCTCCAATTCACCAAAGGGGTACCCCTTTCAGAAATCTTCGATTTCTCTAATATGGATTGGAGCATTGTTTTGATCGTGAATACTAAAGAATATGCGAGGGTCATGGGCACAAAAGTTGTAGCCCTATGTCTTATGGTACTATGTATAAAAGTACGTGAAAATCCGAGGTGTGTAGAGGGTGATACAGTCAAAATATAGAAGGACGTACTAATATAAGGAAAAAACTTGCGAAAATTGCCATCAAAAAGGGGGATTTTTTTTGAAATGTTGACTTAAGGCTCCGTTTCGACTCCAATATATTCATTTACCCATGAGATCTCTTGGGGAAAAATATCGAACGAGTTGAACACGAGGGTAATACATTTCGGAGAAATTAGTGAAATCTCCAATTCACCAAAGGGGTACCCTTTCAGAAATCTTCGATTTCTCTAATATGGATTGGAGCATTGTTTTGATCGTTAATACTAAAGAATATGCGAGGGTCATGGGCACCAAAGTTGTAGCCCTATGTCTTAGGGTACTATGTATAAAATTACGTGCAAATCCGAGGCGTGTAGAGGGTGATAGAGTCAAAATATAGAAGGACGTACTAATATAAGGAAAAAACTTGCAAAAATTGCCATCAAAAAGAGGAATTTTTTTTTAAATGTTGACTTAAGGCTCCGTTTCGACTCCAATATATTCATTTACCCATGAGATCTCTTGGGGAAAAATATCGAACGAGTTGAACACGAGGGTAATACATTTCGGAGAAATTAGTGAAATCTCCAATTCACCAAAGGGGTACCCCTTTCAGAAATCTTCGATTTCTCTAATATGGATTCGAGCATTGTTTTGATCGTGAATACTAAAGAATATGCGAGGGTCATGGGCACCAAAGTTGTAGCCCTATGTCTTAGGGTACTATGTATAAAATTACGTGCAAATCCGAGGCGTGTAGAGGGTGATAGAGTCAAAATATAGAAGGACGTACTAATATAAGGAAAAAACTTGCAAAAATTGCCATCAAAAAGAGGAATTTTTTTTTAAATGTTGACTTAAGGCTCCGTTTCGACTCCAATATATTCATTTACCCATGAGATCTCTTGGGGAAAAATATCGAACGAGTTGAACACGAGGGTAATACATTTCGGAGAAATTAGTGAAATCTCCAATTCACCAAAGGGGTACCCCTTTCAGAAATCTTCGATTTCTCTAATATGGATTGGAGCATTGTTTTGATCGTGAATACTAAAGAATATGCGAGGGTCATGGGCACAAAAGTTGTAGCCCTATGTCTTATGGTACTATGTATAAAATTACGTGAAAATCCGAGGTGTGTAGAGGGTGATACAGTCAAAATACTGAGAGATGTACGAATATAAGGAAAAAACTTGCGAAAATTGCCATCAAAAAGGGGGATTTTTTTTTAAATGTTGACTTAAGGCTCCGTTTCGACTCCAATATATTCATTTACCCATGAGATCTCTTGGGGAAAAATATCGAACGAGTTGAACACGAGGGTAATACATTTCGGAGAAATTAGTGAAATCTCCAATTCACCAAAGGGGTACCCCTTTCAGAAATCTTCGATTTCTCTAATATGGATTGGAGCATTGTTTTGATCGTTAATACTAAAGAATATGCGAGGGTCATGGGCACCAAAGTTGTAGCCCTATGTCTTAGGGTACTATGTATAAAATTACGTGCAAATCCGAGGCGTGTAGACGGTGATAGAGTCAAAATATAGAAGGACGTACTAATATAAGGAAAAAACTTGCGAAAATTGCCATCAAAAAGGTGAATTTTTTTTGAAATGTTGACTTAAGGCTCCGTTTCGACTCCAATATATTCATTTACCCATGAGATCTCTTGGGGAAAAATATCGAACGAGTTGAACACGAGGGTAATACATTTCGGAGAAATTAGTGAAATCTCCAATTCACCAAAGGGGTACCCCTTTCAGAAATCTTCGATTTCTCTAATATGGATTGGAGCATTGTTTTGATCGTGAGTACTAAAGAATATGCGAGGGTCATGGGCACAAAAGTTGTAGCCCTATGTCTTAGGTTACTATGTATAAAAGTACGTGAAAATCCGAGGTGTGTAGAGGGTGATACAGTCAAAATATAGAAGGACGTACTAATATAAGGAAAAAACTTGCGAAAATTGCCATCAAAAAGGGGGATTTTTTTTGAAATGTTGACTTAAGGCTCCGTTTCGACTCCAATATATTCATTTACCCATGAGATCTCTTGGGGAAAAATATCGAACGAGTTGAACACGAGGGTAATACATTTCGGAGAAATTAGTGAAATCTCCAATTCACCAAAGGGGTACCCCTTTCAGAAATCTTCGATTTCTCTAATATGGATTGGAGCATTGTTTTGATCGTGAATACTAAAGAATATGCGAGGGTCATGGGCACAAAAGTTGTAGCCCTATGTCTTATGGTACTATGTATAAAATTACGTGAAAATCCGAGGTGTGTAGAGGGTGATACAGTCAAAATACTGAGAGATGTACGAATATAAGGAAAAAACTTGCGAAAATTGCCATCAAAAAGGGGGATTTTTTTTTAAATGTTGACTTAAGGCTCCGTTTCGACTCCAATATATTCATTTACCCATGAGATCTCTTGGGGAAAAATATCGAACGAGTTGAACACGAGGGTAATACATTTCGGAGAAATTAGTGAAATCTCCAATTCACCAAAGGGGTACCCCTTTCAGAAATCTTCGATTTCTCTAATATGGATTGGAGCATTGTTTTGATCGTTAATACTAAAGAATATGCGAGGGTCATGGGCACCAAAGTTGTAGCCCTATGTCTTAGGGTACTATGTATAAAATTACGTGCAAATCCGAGGCGTGTAGAGGGTGATAGAGTCAAAATATAGAAGGACGTACTAATATAAGGAAAAAACTTGCAAAAATTGCCATCAAAAAGAGGAATTTTTTTTTAAATGTTGACTTAAGGCTCCGTTTCGACTCCAATATATTCATTTACCCATGAGATCTCTTGGGGAAAAATATCGAACGAGTTGAACACGAGGGTAATACATTTCGGAGAAATTAGTGAAATCTCCAATTCACCAAAGGGGTACCCCTTTCAGAAATCTTCGATTTCTCTAATATGGATTGGAGCATTGTTTTGATCGTGAATACTAAAGAATATGCGAGGGTCATGGGCACAAAAGTTGTAGCCCTATGTCTTAGGGAACTATGTATAAAATTACGTGCAAATCCGAGGTGTGTAGAGGGTGATAGAGTCAAAATATAGAAGGACGTACTAATATAAGGAAAAAACTTGCAAAAATTGCCATCAAAAAGAGGAATTTTTTTTTAAATGTTGACTTAAGGCTCCGTTTCGACTCCAATATATTCATTTACCCATGAGATCTCTTGGGGAAAAATATCGAACGAGTTGAACACGAGGGTAATACATTTCGGAGAAATTAGTGAAATCTCCAATTCACCAAAGGGGTACCCCTTTCAGAAATCTTCGATTTCTCTAATATGGATTGGAGCATTGTTTTGATCGTGAATACTAAAGAATATGCGAGGGTCATGGGCACAAAAGTTGTAGCCCTATGTCTTATGGTACTATGTGTAAAATTACGTGAAAATCCGAGGTGTGTAGAGGGTGATACAGTCAAAATACTGAGAGATGTACGAATATAAGGAAAAAACTTGCGAAAATTGCCATCAAAAAGGGGGATTTTTTTTTAAATGTTGACTTAAGGCTCCGTTTCGACTCCAATATATTCATTTACCCATGAGATCTCTTGGGGAAAAATATCGAACGAGTTGAACACGAGGGTAATACATTTCGGAGAAATTAGTGAAATCTCCAATTCACCAAAGGGGTACCCCTTTCAGAAATCTTCGATTTCTCTAATATGGATTGGAGCATTGTTTTGATCGTTAATACTAAAGAATATGCGAGGGTCATGGGCACCAAAGTTGTAGCCCTATGTCTTAGGGTACTATGTATAAAATTACGTGCAAATCCGAGGCGTGTAGAGGGTGATAGAGTCAAAATATAGAAGGACGTACTAATATAAGGAAAAAACTTGCAAAAATTGCCATCAAAAAGAGGAATTTTTTTTTAAATGTTGACTTAAGGCTCCGTTTCGACTCCAATATATTCATTTACCCATGAGATCTCTTGGGGAAAAATATCGAACGAGTTGAACACGAGGGTAATACATTTCGGAGAAATTAGTGAAATCTCCAATTCACCAAAGGGGTACCCCTTTCAGAAATCTTCGATTTCTCTAATATGGATTGGAGCATTGTTTTGATCGTGAATACTAAAGAATATGCGAGGGTCATGGGCACAAAAGTTGTAGCCCTATGTCTTAGGGAACTATGTATAAAATTACGTGCAAATCCGAGGTGTGTAGAGGGTGATAGAGTCAAAATATAGAAGGACGTACTAATATAAGGAAAAAACTTGCAAAAATTGCCATCAAAAAGAGGAATTTTTTTTTAAATGTTGACTTAAGGCTCCGTTTCGACTCCAATATATTCATTTACCCATGAGATCTCTTGGGGAAAAATATCGAACGAGTTGAACACGAGGGTAATACATTTCGGAGAAATTAGTGAAATCTCCAATTCACCAAAGGGGTACCCCTTTCAGAAATCTTCGATTTCTCTAATATGGATTGGAGCATTGTTTTGATCGTGAATACTAAAGAATATGCGAGGGTCATGGGCACAAAAGTTGTAGCCCTATGTCTTATGGTACTATGTGTAAAATTACGTGAAAATCCGAGGTGTGTAGAGGGTGATACAGTCAAAATACTGAGAGATGTACGAATATAAGGAAAAAACTTGCGAAAATTGCCATCAAAAAGGGGGATTTTTTTTTAAATGTTGACTTAAGGCTCCGTTTCGACTCCAATATATTCATTTACCCATGAGATCTCTTGGGGAAAAATATCGAACGAGTTGAACACGAGGGTAATACATTTCGGAGAAATTAGTGAAATCTCCAATTCACCAAAGGGGTACCCCTTTCAGAAATCTTCGATTTCTCTAATATGGATTGGAGCATTGTTTTGATCGTTAATACTAAAGAATATGCGAGGGTCATGGGCACCAAAGTTGTAGCCCTATGTCTTAGGGTACTATGTATAAAATTACGTGCAAATCCGAGGCGTGTAGAGGGTGATAGAGTCAAAATATAGAAGGACGTACTAATATAAGGAAAAAACTTGCGAAAATTGCCATCAAAAAGGTGAATTTTTTTTGAAATGTTGACTTAAGGCTCCGTTTCGACTCCAATATATTCATTTACCCATGAGATCTCTTGGGGAAAAATATCGAACGAGTTGAACACGAGGGTAATACATTTCGGAGAAATTAGTGAAATCTCCAATTCACCAAAGGGGTACCCCTTTCAGAAATCTTCGATTTCTCTAATATGGATTGGAGCATTGTTTTGATCGTGAATACTAAAGAATATGCGAGGGTCATGGGCACAAAAGTTGTAGCCCTATGTCTTAGGTTACTATGTATAAAAGTACGTGAAAATCCGAGGTGTGTAGAGGGTGATACAGTCAAAATATAGAAGGACGTACTAATATAAGGAAAAAACTTGCGAAAATTGCCATCAAAAAGGGGGATTTTTTTTGAAATGTTGACTTAAGGCTCCGTTTCGACTCCAATATATTCATTTACCCATGAGATCTCTTGGGGAAAAATATCGAACGAGTTGAACACGAGGGTAATACATTTCGGAGAAATTAGTGAAATCTCCAATTCACCAAAGGGGTACCCCTTTCAGAAATCTTCGATTTCTCTAATATGGATTGGAGCATTGTTTTGATCGTGAATACTAAAGAATATGCGAGGGTCATGGGCACAAAAGTTGTAGCCCTATGTCTTATGGTACTATGTATAAAATTACGTGAAAATCCGAGGTGTGTAGAGGGTGATACAGTCAAAATACTGAGAGATGTACGAATATAAGGAAAAAACTTGCGAAAATTGCCATCAAAAAGGGGGATTTTTTTTTAAATGTTGACTTAAGGCTCCGTTTCGACTCCAATATATTCATTTACCCATGAGATCTCTTGGGGAAAAATATCGAACGAGTTGAACACGAGGGTAATACATTTCGGAGAAATTAGTGAAATCTCCAATTCACCAAAGGGGTACCCCTTTCAGAAATCTTCGATTTCTCTAATATGGATTGGAGCATTGTTTTGATCGTTAATACTAAAGAATATGCGAGGGTCATGGGCACCAAAGTTGTAGCCCTATGTCTTAGGGTACTATGTATAAAATTACGTGCAAATCCGAGGCGTGTAGAGGGTGATAGAGTCAAAATATAGAAGGACGTACTAATATAAGGAAAAAACTTGCAAAAATTGCCATCAAAAAGAGGAATTTTTTTTTAAATGTTGACTTAAGGCTCCGTTTCGACTCCAATATATTCATTTACCCATGAGATCTCTTGGGGAAAAATATCGAACGAGTTGAACACGAGGGTAATACATTTCGGAGAAATTAGTGAAATCTCCAATTCACCAAAGGGGTACCCCTTTCAGAAATCTTCGATTTCTCTAATATGGATTGGAGCATTGTTTTGATCGTGAATACTAAAGAATATGCGAGGGTCATGGGCACAAAAGTTGTAGCCCTATGTCTTAGGGAACTATGTATAAAATTACGTGCAAATCCGAGGTGTGTAGAGGGTGATAGAGTCAAAATATAGAAGGACGTACTAATATAAGGAAAAAACTTGCAAAAATTGCCATCAAAAAGAGGAATTTTTTTTTAAATGTTGACTTAAGGCTCCGTTTCGACTCCAATATATTCATTTACCCATGAGATCTCTTGGGGAAAAATATCGAACGAGTTGAACACGAGGGTAATACATTTCGGAGAAATTAGTGAAATCTCCAATTCACCAAAGGGGTACCCCTTTCAGAAATCTTCGATTTCTCTAATATGGATTGGAGCATTGTTTTGATCGTGAATACTAAAGAATATGCGAGGGTCATGGGCACAAAAGTTGTAGCCCTATGTCTTATGGTACTATGTATAAAATTACGTGAAAATCCGAGGTGTGTAGAGGGTGATACAGTCAAAATACTGAGAGATGTACGAATATAAGGAAAAAACTTGCGAAAATTGCCATCAAAAAGGGGGATTTTTTTTTAAATGTTGACTTAAGGCTCCGTTTCGACTCCAATATATTCATTTACCCATGAGATCTCTTGGGGAAAAATATCGAACGAGTTGAACACGAGGGTAATACATTTCGGAGAAATTAGTGAAATCTCCAATTCACCAAAGGGGTACCCCTTTCAGAAATCTTCGATTTCTCTAATATGGATTGGAGCATTGTTTTGATCGTTAATACTAAAGAATATGCGAGGGTCATGGGCACCAAAGTTGTAGCCCTATGTCTTAGGGTACTATGTATAAAATTACGTGCAAATCCGAGGCGTGTAGAGGGTGATAGAGTCAAAATATAGAAGGACGTACTAATATAAGGAAAAAACTTGCGAAAATTGCCATCAAAAAGGTGAATTTTTTTTGAAATGTTGACTTAAGGCTCCGTTTCGACTCCAATATATTCATTTACCCATGAGATCTCTTGGGGAAAAATATCGAACGAGTTGAACACGAGGGTAATACATTTCGGAGAAATTAGTGAAATCTCCAATTCACCAAAGGGGTACCCCTTTCAGAAATCTTCGATTTCTCTAATATGGATTGGAGCATTGTTTTGATCGTGAATACTAAAGAATATGCGAGGGTCATGGGCACAAAAGTTGTAGCCCTATGTCTTAGGTTACTATGTATAAAAGTACGTGAAAATCCGAGGTGTGTAGAGGGTGATACAGTCAAAATATAGAAGGACGTACTAATATAAGGAAAAAACTTGCGAAAATTGCCATCAAAAAGGGGGATTTTTTTTGAAATGTTGACTTAAGGCTCCGTTTCGACTCCAATATATTCATTTACCCATGAGATCTCTTGGGGAAAAATATCGAACGAGTTGAACACGAGGGTAATACATTTCGGAGAAATTAGTGAAATCTCCAATTCACCAAAGGGGTACCCCTTTCAGAAATCTTCGATTTCTCTAATATGGATTGGAGCATTGTTTTGATCGTGAATACTAAAGAATATGCGAGGGTCATGGGCACAAAAGTTGTAGCCCTATGTCTTATGGTACTATGTATAAAATTACGTGAAAATCCGAGGTGTGTAGAGGGTGATACAGTCAAAATACTGAGAGATGTACGAATATAAGGAAAAAACTTGCGAAAATTGCCATCAAAAAGGGGGATTTTTTTTTAAATGTTGACTTAAGGCTCCGTTTCGACTCCAATATATTCATTTACCCATGAGATCTCTTGGGGAAAAATATCGAACGAGTTGAACACGAGGGTAATACATTTCGGAGAAATTAGTGAAATCTCCAATTCACCAAAGGGGTACCCCTTTCAGAAATCTTCGATTTCTCTAATATGGATTGGAGCATTGTTTTGATCGTTAATACTAAAGAATATGCGAGGGTCATGGGCACCAAAGTTGTAGCCCTATGTCTTAGGGTACTATGTATAAAATTACGTGCAAATCCGAGGCGTGTAGAGGGTGATAGAGTCAAAATATAGAAGGACGTACTAATATAAGGAAAAAACTTGCAAAAATTGCCATCAAAAAGAGGAATTTTTTTTTAAATGTTGACTTAAGGCTCCGTTTCGACTCCAATATATTCATTTACCCATGAGATCTCTTGGGGAAAAATATCGAACGAGTTGAACACGAGGGTAATACATTTCGGAGAAATTAGTGAAATCTCCAATTCACCAAAGGGGTACCCCTTTCAGAAATCTTCGATTTCTCTAATATGGATTGGAGCATTGTTTTGATCGTGAATACTAAAGAATATGCGAGGGTCATGGGCACAAAAGTTGTAGCCCTATGTCTTAGGGAACTATGTATAAAATTACGTGCAAATCCGAGGTGTGTAGAGGGTGATAGAGTCAAAATATAGAAGGACGTACTAATATAAGGAAAAAACTTGCAAAAATTGCCATCAAAAAGAGGAATTTTTTTTTAAATGTTGACTTAAGGCTCCGTTTCGACTCCAATATATTCATTTACCCATGAGATCTCTTGGGGAAAAATATCGAACGAGTTGAACACGAGGGTAATACATTTCGGAGAAATTAGTGAAATCTCCAATTCACCAAAGGGGTACCCCTTTCAGAAATCTTCGATTTCTCTAATATGGATTGGAGCATTGTTTTGATCGTTAATACTAAAGAATATGCGAGGGTCATGGGCACCAAAGTTGTAGCCCTATGTCTTAGGGTACTATGTATAAAATTACGTGCAAATCCGAGGCGTGTAGAGGGTGATAGAGTCAAAATATAGAAGGACGTACTAATATAAGGAAAAAACTTGCAAAAATTGCCATCAAAAAGAGGAATTTTTTTTTAAATGTTGACTTAAGGCTCCGTTTCGACTCCAATATATTCATTTACCCATGAGATCTCTTGGGGAAAAATATCGAACGAGTTGAACACGAGGGTAATACATTTCGGAGAAATTAGTGAAATCTCCAATTCACCAAAGGGGTACCCCTTTCAGAAATCTTCGATTTCTCTAATATGGATTGGAGCATTGTTTTGATCGTGAATACTAAAGAATATGCGAGGGTCATGGGCACAAAAGTTGTAGCCCTATGTCTTAGGGAACTATGTATAAAATTACGTGCAAATCCGAGGTGTGTAGAGGGTGATAGAGTCAAAATATAGAAGGACGTACTAATATAAGGAAAAAACTTGCAAAAATTGCCATCAAAAAGAGGAATTTTTTTTTAAATGTTGACTTAAGGCTCCGTTTCGACTCCAATATATTCATTTACCCATGAGATCTCTTGGGGAAAAATATCGAACGAGTTGAACACGAGGGTAATACATTTCGGAGAAATTAGTGAAATCTCCAATTCACCAAAGGGGTACCCCTTTCAGAAATCTTCGATTTCTCTAATATGGATTGGAGCATTGTTTTGATCGTGAATACTAAAGAATATGCGAGGGTCATGGGCACAAAAGTTGTAGCCCTATGTCTTATGGTACTATGTATAAAATTACGTGAAAATCCGAGGTGTGTAGAGGGTGATACAGTCAAAATACTGAGAGATGTACGAATATAAGGAAAAAACTTGCGAAAATTGCCATCAAAAAGGGGGATTTTTTTTTAAATGTTGACTTAAGGCTCCGTTTCGACTCCAATATATTCATTTACCCATGAGATCTCTTGGGGAAAAATATCGAACGAGTTGAACACGAGGGTAATACATTTCGGAGAAATTAGTGAAATCTCCAATTCACCAAAGGGGTACCCCTTTCAGAAATCTTCGATTTCTCTAATATGGATTGGAGCATTGTTTTGATCGTTAATACTAAAGAATATGCGAGGGTCATGGGCACCAAAGTTGTAGCCCTATGTCTTAGGGTACTATGTATAAAATTACGTGCAAATCCGAGGCGTGTAGAGGGTGATAGAGTCAAAATATAGAAGGACGTACTAATATAAGGAAAAAACTTGCGAAAATTGCCATCAAAAAGGTGAATTTTTTTTGAAATGTTGACTTAAGGCTCCGTTTCGACTCCAATATATTCATTTACCCATGAGATCTCTTGGGGAAAAATATCGAACGAGTTGAACACGAGGGTAATACATTTCGGAGAAATTAGTGAAATCTCCAATTCACCAAAGGGGTACCCCTTTCAGAAATCTTCGATTTCTCTAATATGGATTGGAGCATTGTTTTGATCGTGAATACTAAAGAATATGCGAGGGTCATGGGCACAAAAGTTGTAGCCCTATGTCTTAGGTTACTATGTATAAAAGTACGTGAAAATCCGAGGTGTGTAGAGGGTGATACAGTCAAAATATAGAAGGACGTACTAATATAAGGAAAAAACTTGCGAAAATTGCCATCAAAAAGGGGGATTTTTTTTGAAATGTTGACTTAAGGCTCCGTTTCGACTCCAATATATTCATTTACCCATGAGATCTCTTGGGGAAAAATATCGAACGAGTTGAACACGAGGGTAATACATTTCGGAGAAATTAGTGAAATCTCCAATTCACCAAAGGGGTACCCCTTTCAGAAATCTTCGATTTCTCTAATATGGATTGGAGCATTGTTTTGATCGTGAATACTAAAGAATATGCGAGGGTCATGGGCACAAAAGTTGTAGCCCTATGTCTTATGGTACTATGTATAAAATTACGTGAAAATCCGAGGTGTGTAGAGGGTGATACAGTCAAAATACTGAGAGATGTACGAATATAAGGAAAAAACTTGCGAAAATTGCCATCAAAAAGGGGGATTTTTTTTTAAATGTTGACTTAAGGCTCCGTTTCGACTCCAATATATTCATTTACCCATGAGATCTCTTGGGGAAAAATATCGAACGAGTTGAACACGAGGGTAATACATTTCGGAGAAATTAGTGAAATCTCCAATTCACCAAAGGGGTACCCCTTTCAGAAATCTTCGATTTCTCTAATATGGATTGGAGCATTGTTTTGATCGTTAATACTAAAGAATATGCGAGGGTCATGGGCACCAAAGTTGTAGCCCTATGTCTTAGGGTACTATGTATAAAATTACGTGCAAATCCGAGGCGTGTAGAGGGTGATAGAGTCAAAATATAGAAGGACGTACTAATATAAGGAAAAAACTTGCAAAAATTGCCATCAAAAAGAGGAATTTTTTTTTAAATGTTGACTTAAGGCTCCGTTTCGACTCCAATATATTCATTTACCCATGAGATCTCTTGGGGAAAAATATCGAACGAGTTGAACACGAGGGTAATACATTTCGGAGAAATTAGTGAAATCTCCAATTCACCAAAGGGGTACCCCTTTCAGAAATCTTCGATTTCTCTAATATGGATTGGAGCATTGTTTTGATCGTGAATACTAAAGAATATGCGAGGGTCATGGGCACAAAAGTTGTAGCCCTATGTCTTAGGGAACTATGTATAAAATTACGTGCAAATCCGAGGTGTGTAGAGGGTGATAGAGTCAAAATATAGAAGGACGTACTAATATAAGGAAAAAACTTGCAAAAATTGCCATCAAAAAGAGGAATTTTTTTTTAAATGTTGACTTAAGGCTCCGTTTCGACTCCAATATATTCATTTACCCATGAGATCTCTTGGGGAAAAATATCGAACGAGTTGAACACGAGGGTAATACATTTCGGAGAAATTAGTGAAATCTCCAATTCACCAAAGGGGTACCCCTTTCAGAAATCTTCGATTTCTCTAATATGGATTGGAGCATTGTTTTGATCGTGAATACTAAAGAATATGCGAGGGTCATGGGCACCAAAGTTGTAGCCCTATGTCTTAGGGTACTATGTATAAAATTACGTGCAAATCCGAGGCGTGTAGAGGGTGATAGAGTCAAAATATAGAAGGACGTACTAATATAAGGAAAAAACTTGCAAAAATTGCCATCAAAAAGAGGAATTTTTTTTTAAATGTTGACTTAAGGCTCCGTTTCGACTCCAATATATTCATTTACCCATGAGATCTCTTGGGGAAAAATATCGAACGAGTTGAACACGAGGGTAATACATTTCGGAGAAATTAGTGAAATCTCCAATTCACCAAAGGGGTACCCCTTTCAGAAATCTTCGATTTCTCTAATATGGATTGGAGCATTGTTTTGATCGTGAATACTAAAGAATATGCGAGGGTCATGGGCACAAAAGTTGTAGCCCTATGTCTTAGGGTACTATGTATAAAATTACGTGCAAATCCGAGGTGTGTAGAGGGTGATAGAGTCAAAATATAGAAGGACGTGCTAATATAAGGAAAAAACTTGCAAAAATTGCCATCAAAAAGAGGAATTTTTTTTTAAATGTTGACTTAAGGCTCCGTTTCGACTCCAATATATTCATTTACCCATGAGATCTCTTGGGGAAAAATATCGAACGAGTTGAACACGAGGGTAATACATTTCGGAGAAATTAGTGAAATCTCCAATTCACCAAAGGGGTACCCCTTTCAGAAATCTTCGATTTCTCTAATATGGATTGGAGCATTGTTTTGATCGTGAATACTAAAGAATATGCGAGGGTCATGGGCACCAAAGTTGTAGCCCTATGTCTTAGGGTACTATGTATAAAATTACGTGCAAATCCGAGGCGTGTAGAGGGTGATAGAGTCAAAATATAGAAGGACGTACTAATATAAGGAAAAAACTTGCAAAAATTGCCATCAAAAAGAGGAATTTTTTTTTAAATGTTGACTTAAGGCTCCGTTTCGACTCCAATATATTCATTTACCCATGAGATCTCTTGGGGAAAAATATCGAACGAGTTGAACACGAGGGTAATACATTTCGGAGAAATTAGTGAAATCTCCAATTCACCAAAGGGGTACCCCTTTCAGAAATCTTCGATTTCTCTAATATGGATTGGAGCATTGTTTTGATCGTGAATACTAAAGAATATGCGAGGGTCATGGGCACAAAAGTTGTAGCCCTATGTCTTAGGGTACTATGTATAAAATTACGTGCAAATCCGAGGTGTGTAGAGGGTGATAGAGTCAAAATATAGAAGGACGTGCTAATATAAGGAAAAAACTTGCAAAAATTGCCATCAAAAAGAGGAATTTTTTTTTAAATGTTGACTTAAGGCTCCGTTTCGACTCCAATATATTCATTTACCCATGAGATCTCTTGGGGAAAAATATCGAACGAGTTGAACACGAGGGTAATACATTTCGGAGAAATTAGTGAAATCTCCAATTCACCAAAGGGGTACCCCTTTCAGAAATCTTCGATTTCTCTAATATGGATTGGAGCATTGTTTTGATCGTGAATACTAAAGAATATGCGAGGGTCATGGGCACCAAAGTTGTAGCCCTATGTCTTAGGGTACTATGTATAAAATTACGTGCAAATCCGAGGCGTGTAGAGGGTGATAGAGTCAAAATATAGAAGGACGTACTAATATAAGGAAAAAACTTGCAAAAATTGCCATCAAAAAGAGGAATTTTTTTTTAAATGTTGACTTAAGGCTCCGTTTCGACTCCAATATATTCATTTACCCATGAGATCTCTTGGGGAAAAATATCGAACGAGTTGAACACGAGGGTAATACATTTCGGAGAAATTAGTGAAATCTCCAATTCACCAAAGGGGTACCCCTTTCAGAAATCTTCGATTTCTCTAATATGGATTGGAGCATTGTTTTGATCGTGAATACTAAAGAATATGCGAGGGTCATGGGCACAAAAGTTGTAGCCCTATGTCTTAGGTTACTATGTATAAAATTACGTGAAAATCCGAGGTGTGTAGAGGGTGATACAGTCAAAATATAGAAGGACGTACTAATATAAGGAAAAAACTTGCGAAAATTGCCATCAAAAAGGGGGATTTTTTTTGAAATGTTGACTTAAGGCTCCGTTTCGACTCCAATATATTCATTTACCCATGAGATCTCTTGGGGAAAAATATCGAACGAGTTGAACACGTGGGTAATACATTTCGGAGAAATTAGTGAATTCTCCAATTCACCAAAGGGGTACCCCTTTCAGAAATCTTCGATTTCTCTAATATGGATTGGAGCATTGTTTTGATCGTGAATACTAAAGAATATGCGAGGGTCATGGGCACAAAAGTTGTAGCCCTATGTCTTAGGGTACTATGTATAAAATTACGTGCAAATCCGAGGTGTGTAGAGGGTGATAGAGTCAAAATATAGAAGGACGTACGAATATAAGGAAAAAACTTGCGAAAATTGCCATCAAAAAGGGGGATTTTTTTTGAAATGTTGACTTAAGGCTCCGTTTCCACTCCAATATATTCATTTAGCCATGAGATCTCTTGTGGAAAAATATCGAACGAGTTGAACACGTGGGTAATACATTTCGGAGAAATTAGTGAAATCTCCAATTCACCAAAGGGGTACCCCTTTCAGAAATCTTCGATTTCTCTAATATGGATTGGAGCATTGTTTTGATCGTGAATAATAAAGAATATGCGAGGGTCATGGGCACAAAAGTTGTAGCCCTATGTCTTAGGGTACTATGTATAAAATTACGTGAAAATCCGAGGTGTGTAGAGGGTGATAGAGTCAAAATACTGAGAGAGGTACGAATATAAGGAAAAAACTTGCGAAAATTGCCATCAAAAAGGGGGATTTTTTTTGAAATGTTGACTTAAGGCTCCGTTTCCACTCCAATATATTCATTTACCCATGAGATCTCTTGGGGAAAAATATCGAACGAGTTGAACACGAGGGTAATACATTTCGGAGAAATTAGTGAAATCTCCAATTCACCAAAGGGGTACCCCTTTCAGAAATCTTCGATTTCTCTAATATGGATTGGAGCATTGTTTTGATCGTGAATACTAAAGAATATGCGAGGGTCATGGGCACCAAAGTTGTAGCCCTATGTCTTAGGGTACTATGTATAAAATTACGTGCAAATCCGAGGCGTGTAGAGGGTGATAGAGTCAAAATATAGAAGGACGTACTAATATAAGGAAAAAACTTGCAAAAATTGCCATCAAAAAGAGGAATTTTTTTTTAAATGTTGACTTAAGGCTCCGTTTCGACTCCAATATATTCATTTACCCATGAGATCTCTTGGGGAAAAATATCGAACGAGTTGAACACGAGGGTAATACATTTCGGAGAAATTAGTGAAATCTCCAATTCACCAAAGGGGTACCCCTTTCAGAAATCTTCGATTTCTCTAATATGGATTGGAGCATTGTTTTGATCGTGAATACTAAAGAATATGCGAGGGTCATGGGCACAAAAGTTGTAGCCCTATGTCTTAGGGTACTATGTATAAAATTACGTGCAAATCCGAGGTGTGTAGAGGGTGATAGAGTCAAAATATAGAAGGACGTGCTAATATAAGGAAAAAACTTGCAAAAATTGCCATCAAAAAGAGGAATTTTTTTTTAAATGTTGACTTAAGGCTCCGTTTCGACTCCAATATATTCATTTACCCATGAGATCTCTTGGGGAAAAATATCGAACGAGTTGAACACGAGGGTAATACATTTCGGAGAAATTAGTGAAATCTCCAATTCACCAAAGGGGTACCCCTTTCAGAAATCTTCGATTTCTCTAATATGGATTGGAGCATTGTTTTGATCGTGAATACTAAAGAATATGCGAGGGTCATGGGCACCAAAGTTGTAGCCCTATGTCTTAGGGTACTATGTATAAAATTACGTGCAAATCCGAGGCGTGTAGAGGGTGATAGAGTCAAAATATAGAAGGACGTACTAATATAAGGAAAAAACTTGCGAAAATTGCCATCAAAAAGGGGGATTTTTTTTGAAATGTTGACTTAAGGCTCCGTTTCGACTCCAATATATTCATTTACCCATGAGATCTCTTGGGGAAAAATATCGAACGAGTTGAACACGTGGGTAATACATTTCGGAGAAATTAGTGAATTCTCCAATTCACCAAAGGGGTACCCCTTTCAGAAATCTTCGATTTCTCTAATATGGATTGGAGCATTGTTTTGATCGTGAATACTAAAGAATATGCGAGGGTCATGGGCACAAAAGTTGTAGCCCTATGTCTTAGGGTACTATGTATAAAATTACGTGCAAATCCGAGGTGTGTAGAGGGTGATAGAGTCAAAATATAGAAGGACGTACGAATATAAGGAAAAAACTTGCGAAAATTGCCATCAAAAAGGGGGATTTTTTTTGAAATGTTGACTTAAGGCTCCGTTTCCACTCCAATATATTCATTTAGCCATGAGATCTCTTGTGGAAAAATATCGAACGAGTTGAACACGTGGGTAATACATTTCGGAGAAATTAGTGAAATCTCCAATTCACCAAAGGGGTACCCCTTTCAGAAATCTTCGATTTCTCTAATATGGATTGGAGCATTGTTTTGATCGTGAATAATAAAGAATATGCGAGGGTCATGGGCACAAAAGTTGTAGCCCTATGTCTTAGGGTACTATGTATAAAATTACGTGAAAATCCGAGGTGTGTAGAGGGTGATAGAGTCAAAATACTGAGAGAGGTACGAATATAAGGAAAAAACTTGCGAAAATTGCCATCAAAAAGGGGGATTTTTTTTGAAATGTTGACTTAAGGCTCCGTTTCCACTCCAATATATTCATTTACCCATGAGATCTCTTGGGGAAAAATATCGAACGAGTTGAACACGAGGGTAATACATTTCGGAGAAATTAGTGAAATCTCCAATTCACCAAAGGGGTACCCCTTTCAGAAATCTTCGATTTCTCTAATATGGATTGGAGCATTGTTTTGATCGTGAATACTAAAGAATATGCGAGGGTCATGGGCACCAAAGTTGTAGCCCTATGTCTTAGGGTACTATGTATAAAATTACGTGCAAATCCGAGGCGTGTAGAGGGTGATAGAGTCAAAATATAGAAGGACGTACTAATATAAGGAAAAAACTTGCAAAAATTGCCATCAAAAAGAGGAATTTTTTTTTAAATGTTGACTTAAGGCTCCGTTTCGACTCCAATATATTCATTTACCCATGAGATCTCTTGGGGAAAAATATCGAACGAGTTGAACACGAGGGTAATACATTTCGGAGAAATTAGTGAAATCTCCAATTCACCAAAGGGGTACCCCTTTCAGAAATCTTCGATTTCTCTAATATGGATTGGAGCATTGTTTTGATCGTGAATACTAAAGAATATGCGAGGGTCATGGGCACAAAAGTTGTAGCCCTATGTCTTAGGGTACTATGTATAAAATTACGTGCAAATCCGAGGTGTGTAGAGGGTGATAGAGTCAAAATATAGAAGGACGTGCTAATATAAGGAAAAAACTTGCAAAAATTGCCATCAAAAAGAGGAATTTTTTTTTAAATGTTGACTTAAGGCTCCGTTTCGACTCCAATATATTCATTTACCCATGAGATCTCTTGGGGAAAAATATCGAACGAGTTGAACACGAGGGTAATACATTTCGGAGAAATTAGTGAAATCTCCAATTCACCAAAGGGGTACCCCTTTCAGAAATCTTCGATTTCTCTAATATGGATTGGAGCATTGTTTTGATCGTGAATACTAAAGAATATGCGAGGGTCATGGGCACCAAAGTTGTAGCCCTATGTCTTAGGGTACTATGTATAAAATTACGTGCAAATCCGAGGCGTGTAGAGGGTGATAGAGTCAAAATATAGAAGGACGTACTAATATAAGGAAAAAACTTGCAAAAATTGCCATCAAAAAGAGGAATTTTTTTTTAAATGTTGACTTAAGGCTCCGTTTCGACTCCAATATATTCATTTACCCATGAGATCTCTTGGGGAAAAATATCGAACGAGTTGAACACGAGGGTAATACATTTCGGAGAAATTAGTGAAATCTCCAATTCACCAAAGGGGTACCCCTTTCAGAAATCTTCGATTTCTCTAATATGGATTGGAGCATTGTTTTGATCGTGAATACTAAAGAATATGCGAGGGTCATGGGCACAAAAGTTGTAGCCCTATGTCTTAGGTTACTATGTATAAAATTACGTGAAAATCCGAGGTGTGTAGAGGGTGATACAGTCAAAATATAGAAGGACGTACTAATATAAGGAAAAAACTTGCGAAAATTGCCATCAAAAAGGGGGATTTTTTTTGAAATGTTGACTTAAGGCTCCGTTTCGACTCCAATATATTCATTTACCCATGAGATCTCTTGGGGAAAAATATCGAACGAGTTGAACACGTGGGTAATACATTTCGGAGAAATTAGTGAATTCTCCAATTCACCAAAGGGGTACCCCTTTCAGAAATCTTCGATTTCTCTAATATGGATTGGAGCATTGTTTTGATCGTGAATACTAAAGAATATGCGAGGGTCATGGGCACAAAAGTTGTAGCCCTATGTCTTAGGGTACTATGTATAAAATTACGTGCAAATCCGAGGTGTGTAGAGGGTGATAGAGTCAAAATATAGAAGGACGTACGAATATAAGGAAAAAACTTGCGAAAATTGCCATCAAAAAGGGGGATTTTTTTTGAAATGTTGACTTAAGGCTCCGTTTCCACTCCAATATATTCATTTAGCCATGAGATCTCTTGTGGAAAAATATCGAACGAGTTGAACACGTGGGTAATACATTTCGGAGAAATTAGTGAAATCTCCAATTCACCAAAGGGGTACCCCTTTCAGAAATCTTCGATTTCTCTAATATGGATTGGAGCATTGTTTTGATCGTGAATAATAAAGAATATGCGAGGGTCATGGGCACAAAAGTTGTAGCCCTATGTCTTAGGGTACTATGTATAAAATTACGTGAAAATCCGAGGTGTGTAGAGGGTGATAGAGTCAAAATACTGAGAGAGGTACGAATATAAGGAAAAAACTTGCGAAAATTGCCATCAAAAAGGGGGATTTTTTTTGAAATGTTGACTTAAGGCTCCGTTTCCACTCCAATATATTCATTTACCCATGAGATCTCTTGGGGAAAAATATCGAACGAGTTGAACACGAGGGTAATACATTTCGGAGAAATTAGTGAAATCTCCAATTCACCAAAGGGGTACCCCTTTCAGAAATCTTCGATTTCTCTAATATGGATTGGAGCATTGTTTTGATCGTGAATACTAAAGAATATGCGAGGGTCATGTGCACAAAAGTTGTAGCCCTATGTCTTAGGTTACTATGTATAAAAGTACGTGAAAATCCGAGGTGTGTAGAGGGTGATAGAGTCAAAATATAGAAGGACGTACTAATATAAGGAAAAAACTTGCGAAAATTGCCATCAAAAAGGTGAATTTTTTTTGAAATGTTGACTTAAGGCTCCGTTTCGACTCCAATATATTCATTTACCCATGAGATCTCTTGGGGAAAAATATCGAACGAGTTGAACACGAGGGTAATACATTTCGGAGAAATTAGTGAAATCTCCAATTCACCAAAGGGGTACCCCTTTCAGAAATCTTCGATTTCTCTAATATGGATTGGAGCATTGTTTTGATCGTGAATACTAAAGAATATGCGAGGGTCATGGGCACAAAAGTTGTAGCCCTATGTCTTAGGTTACTATGTATAAAAGTACGTGAAAATCCGAGGTGTGTAGAGGGTGATAGAGTCAAAATATAGAAGGACGTACTAATATAAGGAAAAAACTTGCGAAAATTGCCATCAAAAAGGTGAATTTTTTTTGAAATGTTGACTTAAGGCTCCGTTTCGACTCCAATATATTCATTTACCCATGAGATCTCTTGGGGAAAAATATCGAACGAGTTGAACACGAGGGTAATACATTTCGGAGAAATTAGTGAAATCTCCAATTCACCAAAGGGGTACCCCTTTCAGAAATCTTCGATTTCTCTAATATGGATTGGAGCATTGTTTTGATCGTGAATACTAAAGAATATGCGAGGGTCATGGGCACAAAAGTTGTAGCCCTATGTCTTAGGGTACTATGTATAAAATTACGTGAAAATCCGAGGTGTGTAGAGGGTGATAGAGTCAAAATACTGAGAGAGGTACGAATATAAGGAAAAAACTTGCGAAAATTGCCATCAAAAAGGGGGATTTTTTTTGAAATGTTGACTTAAGGCTCCGTTTCCACTCCAATATATTCATTTACCCATGAGATCTCTTGGGGAAAAATATCGAACGAGTTGAACACGAGGGTAATACATTTCGGAGAAATTAGTGAAATCTCCAATTCACCAAAGGGGTACCCCTTTCAGAAATCTTCGATTTCTCTAATATGGATTGGAGCATTGTTTTGATCGTGAATACTAAAGAATATGCGAGGGTCATGTGCACAAAAGTTGTAGCCCTATGTCTTAGGTTACTATGTATAAAAGTACGTGAAAATCCGAGGTGTGTAGAGGGTGATAGAGTCAAAATATAGAAGGACGTACTAATATAAGGAAAAAACTTGCGAAAATTGCCATCAAAAAGGTGAATTTTTTTTGAAATGTTGACTTAAGGCTCCGTTTCGACTCCAATATATTCATTTACCCATGAGATCTCTTGGGGAAAAATATCGAACGAGTTGAACACGAGGGTAATACATTTCGGAGAAATTAGTGAAATCTCCAATTCACCAAAGGGGTACCCCTTTCAGAAATCTTCGATTTCTCTAATATGGATTGGAGCATTGTTTTGATCGTGAATACTAAAGAATATGCGAGGGTCATGGGCACAAAAGTTGTAGCCCTATGTCTTAGGTTACTATGTATAAAAGTACGTGAAAATCCGAGGTGTGTAGAGGGTGATAGAGTCAAAATATAGAAGGACGTACTAATATAAGGAAAAAACTTGCGAAAATTGCCATCAAAAAGGTGAATTTTTTTTGAAATGTTGACTTAAGGCTCCGTTTCGACTCCAATATATTCATTTACCCATGAGATCTCTTGGGGAAAAATATCGAACGAGTTGAACACGAGGGTAATACATTTCGGAGAAATTAGTGAAATCTCCAATTCACCAAAGGGGTACCCCTTTCAGAAATCTTCGATTTCTCTAATATGGATTGGAGCATTGTTTTGATCGTGAATACTAAAGAATATGCGAGGGTCATGGGCACAAAAGTTGTAGCCCTATGTCTTAGGTTACTATGTATAAAAGTACGTGAAAATCCGAGGTGTGTAGAGGGTGATAGAGTCAAAATATAGAAGGACGTACTAATATAAGGAAAAAACTTGCGAAAATTGCCATCAAAAAGGTGAATTTTTTTTGAAATGTTGACTTAAGGCTCCGTTTCGACTCCAATATATTCATTTACCCATGAGATCTCTTGGGGAAAAATATCGAACGAGTTGAACACGAGGGTAATACATTTCGGAGAAATTAGTGAAATCTCCAATTCACCAAAGGGGTACCCCTTTCAGAAATCTTCGATTTCTCTAATATGGATTGGAGCATTGTTTTGATCGTGAATACTAAAGAATATGCGAGGGTCATGGGCACAAAAGTTGTAGCCCTATGTCTTAGGGTACTATGTATAAAATTACGTGAAAATCCGAGGTGTGTAGAGGGTGATAGAGTCAAAATACTGAGAGAGGTACGAATATAAGGAAAAAACTTGCGAAAATTGCCATCAAAAAGGGGGATTTTTTTTGAAATGTTGACTTAAGGCTCCGTTTCCACTCCAATATATTCATTTACCCATGAGATCTCTTGGGGAAAAATATCGAACGAGTTGAACACGAGGGTAATACATTTCGGAGAAATTAGTGAAATCTCCAATTCACCAAAGGGGTACCCCTTTCAGAAATCTTCGATTTCTCTAATATGGATTGGAGCATTGTTTTGATCGTGAATACTAAAGAATATGCGAGGGTCATGTGCACAAAAGTTGTAGCCCTATGTCTTAGGTTACTATGTATAAAAGTACGTGAAAATCCGAGGTGTGTAGAGGGTGATAGAGTCAAAATATAGAAGGACGTACTAATATAAGGAAAAAACTTGCGAAAATTGCCATCAAAAAGGTGAATTTTTTTTGAAATGTTGACTTAAGGCTCCGTTTCGACTCCAATATATTCATTTACCCATGAGATCTCTTGGGGAAAAATATCGAACGAGTTGAACACGAGGGTAATACATTTCGGAGAAATTAGTGAAATCTCCAATTCACCAAAGGGGTACCCCTTTCAGAAATCTTCGATTTCTCTAATATGGATTGGAGCATTGTTTTGATCGTGAATACTAAAGAATATGCGAGGGTCATGGGCACAAAAGTTGTAGCCCTATGTCTTAGGTTACTATGTATAAAAGTACGTGAAAATCCGAGGTGTGTAGAGGGTGATAGAGTCAAAATATAGAAGGACGTACTAATATAAGGAAAAAACTTGCGAAAATTGCCATCAAAAAGGTGAATTTTTTTTGAAATGTTGACTTAAGGCTCCGTTTCGACTCCAATATATTCATTTACCCATGAGATCTCTTGGGGAAAAATATCGAACGAGTTGAACACGAGGGTAATACATTTCGGAGAAATTAGTGAAATCTCCAATTCACCAAAGGGGTACCCCTTTCAGAAATCTTCGATTTCTCTAATATGGATTGGAGCATTGTTTTGATCGTGAATACTAAAGAATATGCGAGGGTCATGGGCACAAAAGTTGTAGCCCTATGTCTTAGGTTACTATGTATAAAAGTACGTGAAAATCCGAGGTGTGTAGAGGGTGATAGAGTCAAAATATAGAAGGACGTACTAATATAAGGAAAAAACTTGCGAAAATTGCCATCAAAAAGGTGAATTTTTTTTGAAATGTTGACTTAAGGCTCCGTTTCGACTCCAATATATTCATTTACCCATGAGATCTCTTGGGGAAAAATATCGAACGAGTTGAACACGAGGGTAATACATTTCGGAGAAATTAGTGAAATCTCCAATTCACCAAAGGGGTACCCCTTTCAGAAATCTTCGATTTCTCTAATATGGATTGGAGCATTGTTTTGATCGTGAATACTAAAGAATATGCGAGGGTCATGGGCACAAAAGTTGTAGCCCTATGTCTTAGGGTACTATGTATAAAATTACGTGCAAATCCGAGGTGTGTAGAGGGTGATAGAGTCAAAATATAGAAGGACGTGCTAATATAAGGAAAAAACTTGCAAAAATTGCCATCAAAAAGAGGAATTTTTTTTTAAATGTTGACTTAAGGCTCCGTTTCGACTCCAATATATTCATTTACCCATGAGATCTCTTGGGGAAAAATATCGAACGAGTTGAACACGAGGGTAATACATTTCGGAGAAATTAGTGAAATCTCCAATTCACCAAAGGGGTACCCCTTTCAGAAATCTTCGATTTCTCTAATATGGATTGGAGCATTGTTTTGATCGTGAATACTAAAGAATATGCGAGGGTCATGGGCACCAAAGTTGTAGCCCTATGTCTTAGGGTACTATGTATAAAATTACGTGCAAATCCGAGGCGTGTAGAGGGTGATAGAGTCAAAATATAGAAGGACGTACTAATATAAGGAAAAAACTTGCAAAAATTGCCATCAAAAAGAGGAATTTTTTTTTAAATGTTGACTTAAGGCTCCGTTTCGACTCCAATATATTCATTTACCCATGAGATCTCTTGGGGAAAAATATCGAACGAGTTGAACACGAGGGTAATACATTTCGGAGAAATTAGTGAAATCTCCAATTCACCAAAGGGGTACCCCTTTCAGAAATCTTCGATTTCTCTAATATGGATTGGAGCATTGTTTTGATCGTGAATACTAAAGAATATGCGAGGGTCATGGGCACAAAAGTTGTAGCCCTATGTCTTAGGTTACTATGTATAAAATTACGTGAAAATCCGAGGTGTGTAGAGGGTGATACAGTCAAAATATAGAAGGACGTACTAATATAAGGAAAAAACTTGCGAAAATTGCCATCAAAAAGGGGGATTTTTTTTGAAATGTTGACTTAAGGCTCCGTTTCGACTCCAATATATTCATTTACCCATGAGATCTCTTGGGGAAAAATATCGAACGAGTTGAACACGTGGGTAATACATTTCGGAGAAATTAGTGAATTCTCCAATTCACCAAAGGGGTACCCCTTTCAGAAATCTTCGATTTCTCTAATATGGATTGGAGCATTGTTTTGATCGTGAATACTAAAGAATATGCGAGGGTCATGGGCACAAAAGTTGTAGCCCTATGTCTTAGGGTACTATGTATAAAATTACGTGCAAATCCGAGGTGTGTAGAGGGTGATAGAGTCAAAATATAGAAGGACGTACGAATATAAGGAAAAAACTTGCGAAAATTGCCATCAAAAAGGGGGATTTTTTTTGAAATGTTGACTTAAGGCTCCGTTTCCACTCCAATATATTCATTTAGCCATGAGATCTCTTGTGGAAAAATATCGAACGAGTTGAACACGTGGGTAATACATTTCGGAGAAATTAGTGAAATCTCCAATTCACCAAAGGGGTACCCCTTTCAGAAATCTTCGATTTCTCTAATATGGATTGGAGCATTGTTTTGATCGTGAATAATAAAGAATATGCGAGGGTCATGGGCACAAAAGTTGTAGCCCTATGTCTTAGGGTACTATGTATAAAATTACGTGAAAATCCGAGGTGTGTAGAGGGTGATAGAGTCAAAATACTGAGAGAGGTACGAATATAAGGAAAAAACTTGCGAAAATTGCCATCAAAAAGGGGGATTTTTTTTGAAATGTTGACTTAAGGCTCCGTTTCCACTCCAATATATTCATTTACCCATGAGATCTCTTGGGGAAAAATATCGAACGAGTTGAACACGAGGGTAATACATTTCGGAGAAATTAGTGAAATCTCCAATTCACCAAAGGGGTACCCCTTTCAGAAATCTTCGATTTCTCTAATATGGATTGGAGCATTGTTTTGATCGTGAATACTAAAGAATATGCGAGGGTCATGTGCACAAAAGTTGTAGCCCTATGTCTTAGGTTACTATGTATAAAAGTACGTGAAAATCCGAGGTGTGTAGAGGGTGATAGAGTCAAAATATAGAAGGACGTACTAATATAAGGAAAAAACTTGCGAAAATTGCCATCAAAAAGGTGAATTTTTTTTGAAATGTTGACTTAAGGCTCCGTTTCGACTCCAATATATTCATTTACCCATGAGATCTCTTGGGGAAAAATATCGAACGAGTTGAACACGAGGGTAATACATTTCGGAGAAATTAGTGAAATCTCCAATTCACCAAAGGGGTACCCCTTTCAGAAATCTTCGATTTCTCTAATATGGATTGGAGCATTGTTTTGATCGTGAATACTAAAGAATATGCGAGGGTCATGGGCACAAAAGTTGTAGCCCTATGTCTTAGGTTACTATGTATAAAAGTACGTGAAAATCCGAGGTGTGTAGAGGGTGATAGAGTCAAAATATAGAAGGACGTACTAATATAAGGAAAAAACTTGCGAAAATTGCCATCAAAAAGGTGAATTTTTTTTGAAATGTTGACTTAAGGCTCCGTTTCGACTCCAATATATTCATTTACCCATGAGATCTCTTGGGGAAAAATATCGAACGAGTTGAACACGAGGGTAATACATTTCGGAGAAATTAGTGAAATCTCCAATTCACCAAAGGGGTACCCCTTTCAGAAATCTTCGATTTCTCTAATATGGATTGGAGCATTGTTTTGATCGTGAATACTAAAGAATATGCGAGGGTCATGGGCACAAAAGTTGTAGCCCTATGTCTTAGGGTACTATGTATAAAATTACGTGAAAATCCGAGGTGTGTAGAGGGTGATAGAGTCAAAATACTGAGAGAGGTACGAATATAAGGAAAAAACTTGCGAAAATTGCCATCAAAAAGGGGGATTTTTTTTGAAATGTTGACTTAAGGCTCCGTTTCCACTCCAATATATTCATTTACCCATGAGATCTCTTGGGGAAAAATATCGAACGAGTTGAACACGAGGGTAATACATTTCGGAGAAATTAGTGAAATCTCCAATTCACCAAAGGGGTACCCCTTTCAGAAATCTTCGATTTCTCTAATATGGATTGGAGCATTGTTTTGATCGTGAATACTAAAGAATATGCGAGGGTCATGTGCACAAAAGTTGTAGCCCTATGTCTTAGGTTACTATGTATAAAAGTACGTGAAAATCCGAGGTGTGTAGAGGGTGATAGAGTCAAAATATAGAAGGACGTACTAATATAAGGAAAAAACTTGCGAAAATTGCCATCAAAAAGGTGAATTTTTTTTGAAATGTTGACTTAAGGCTCCGTTTCGACTCCAATATATTCATTTACCCATGAGATCTCTTGGGGAAAAATATCGAACGAGTTGAACACGAGGGTAATACATTTCGGAGAAATTAGTGAAATCTCCAATTCACCAAAGGGGTACCCCTTTCAGAAATCTTCGATTTCTCTAATATGGATTGGAGCATTGTTTTGATCGTGAATACTAAAGAATATGCGAGGGTCATGGGCACAAAAGTTGTAGCCCTATGTCTTAGGTTACTATGTATAAAAGTACGTGAAAATCCGAGGTGTGTAGAGGGTGATAGAGTCAAAATATAGAAGGACGTACTAATATAAGGAAAAAACTTGCGAAAATTGCCATCAAAAAGGTGAATTTTTTTTGAAATGTTGACTTAAGGCTCCGTTTCGACTCCAATATATTCATTTACCCATGAGATCTCTTGGGGAAAAATATCGAACGAGTTGAACACGAGGGTAATACATTTCGGAGAAATTAGTGAAATCTCCAATTCACCAAAGGGGTACCCCTTTCAGAAATCTTCGATTTCTCTAATATGGATTGGAGCATTGTTTTGATCGTGAATACTAAAGAATATGCGAGGGTCATGGGCACAAAAGTTGTAGCCCTATGTCTTAGGTTACTATGTATAAAAGTACGTGAAAATCCGAGGTGTGTAGAGGGTGATAGAGTCAAAATATAGAAGGACGTACTAATATAAGGAAAAAACTTGCGAAAATTGCCATCAAAAAGGTGAATTTTTTTTGAAATGTTGACTTAAGGCTCCGTTTCGACTCCAATATATTCATTTACCCATGAGATCTCTTGGGGAAAAATATCGAACGAGTTGAACACGAGGGTAATACATTTCGGAGAAATTAGTGAAATCTCCAATTCACCAAAGGGGTACCCCTTTCAGAAATCTTCGATTTCTCTAATATGGATTGGAGCATTGTTTTGATCGTGAATACTAAAGAATATGCGAGGGTCATGGGCACAAAAGTTGTAGCCCTATGTCTTAGGTTACTATGTATAAAAGTACGTGAAAATCCGAGGTGTGTAGAGGGTGATAGAGTCAAAATATAGAAGGACGTACTAATATAAGGAAAAAACTTGCGAAAATTGCCATCAAAAAGGTGAATTTTTTTTGAAATGTTGACTTAAGGCTCCGTTTCGACTCCAATATATTCATTTACCCATGAGATCTCTTGGGGAAAAATATCGAACGAGTTGAACACGAGGGTAATACATTTCGGAGAAATTAGTGAAATCTCCAATTCACCAAAGGGGTACCCCTTTCAGAAATCTTCGATTTCTCTAATATGGATTGGAGCATTGTTTTGATCGTGAATAATAAAGAATATGCAAGGGTCATGGGCACAAAAGTTGTAGCCCTATGTCTTAGGGTACTATGTATAAAATTACGTGCAAATCCGAGGTGTGTAGAGGGTGATAGAGTCAAAATATAGAAGGACGTACTAATATAAGGAAAAAACTTGCGAAAATTGCCATCAAAAAGGTGAATTTTTTTTGAAATGTTGACTTAAGGCTCCGTTTCGACTCCAATATATTCATTTACCCATGAGATCTCTTGGGGAAAAATATCGAACGAGTTGAACACGAGGGTAATACATTTCGGAGAAATTAGTGAAATCTCCAATTCACCAAAGGGGTACCCCTTTCAGAAATCTTCGATTTCTCTAGTATGGATTGGAGCATTGTTTTGATCGTGAATACTAAAGAATATGCGAGGGTCATGGGCACAAAAGTTGTAGCCCTATGTCTTAGGTTACTATGTATAAAAGTACGTGAAAATCCGAGGTGTGTAGAGGGTGATAGAGTCAAAATATAGAAGGACGTACTAATATAAGGAAAAAACTTGCGAAAATTGCCATCAAAAAGGTGAATTTTTTTTGAAATGTTGACTTAAGGCTCCGTTTCGACTCCAATATATTCATTTACCCATGAGATCTCTTGGGGAAAAATATCGAACGAGTTGAACACGAGGGTAATACATTTCGGAGAAATTAGTGAAATCTCCAATTCACCAAAGGGGTACCCCTTTCAGAAATCTTCGATTTCTCTAATATGGATTGGAGCATTGTTTTGATCGTGAATACTAAAGAATATGCGAGGGTCATGGGCACAAAAGTTGTAGCCCTATGTCTTAGGTTACTATGTATAAAAGTACGTGAAAATCCGAGGTGTGTAGAGGGTGATAGAGTCAAAATATAGAAGGACGTACTAATATAAGGAAAAAACTTGCGAAAATTGCCATCAAAAAGGTGAATTTTTTTTGAAATGTTGACTTAAGGCTCCGTTTCGACTCCAATATATTCATTTACCCATGAGATCTCTTGGGGAAAAATATCGAACGAGTTGAACACGAGGGTAATACATTTCGGAGAAATTAGTGAAATCTCCAATTCACCAAAGGGGTACCCCTTTCAGAAATCTTCGATTTCTCTAATATGGATTGGAGCATTGTTTTGATCGTGAATACTAAAGAATATGCGAGGGTCATGGGCACAAAAGTTGTAGCCCTATGTCTTAGGTTACTATGTATAAAAGTACGTGAAAATCCGAGGTGTGTAGAGGGTGATAGAGTCAAAATATAGAAGGACGTACTAATATAAGGAAAAAACTTGCGAAAATTGCCATCAAAAAGGTGAATTTTTTTTGAAATGTTGACTTAAGGCTCCGTTTCGACTCCAATATATTCATTTACCCATGAGATCTCTTGGGGAAAAATATCGAACGAGTTGAACACGAGGGTAATACATTTCGGAGAAATTAGTGAAATCTCCAATTCACCAAAGGGGTACCCCTTTCAGAAATCTTCGATTTCTCTAATATGGATTGGAGCATTGTTTTGATCGTGAATAATAAAGAATATGCAAGGGTCATGGGCACAAAAGTTGTAGCCCTATGTCTTAGGGTACTATGTATAAAATTACGTGCAAATCCGAGGTGTGTAGAGGGTGATAGAGTCAAAATATAGAAGGACGTACTAATATAAGGAAAAAACTTGCAAAAATTGCCATCAAAAAGAGGAATTTTTTTTTAAATGTTGACTTAAGGCTCCGTTTCGACTCCAATATATTCATTTACCCATGAGATCTCTTGGGGAAAAATATCGAACGAGTTGAACACGAGGGTAATACATTTCGGAGAAATTAGTGAAATCTCCAATTCACCAAAGGGGTACCCCTTTCAGAAATCTTCGATTTCTCTAATATGGATTGGAGCATTGTTTTGATCGTGAATACTAAAGAATATGCGAGGGTCATGGGCACAAAAGTTGTAGCCCTATGTCTTATGGTACTATGTATAAAATTACGTGAAAATCCGAGGTGTGTAGAGGGTGATACAGTCAAAATACTGAGAGATGTACGAATATAAGGAAAAAACTTGCGAAAATTGCCATCAAAAAGGGGGATTTTTTTTTAAATGTTGACTTAAGGCTCCGTTTCGACTCCAATATATTCATTTACCCATGAGATCTCTTGGGGAAAAATATCGAACGAGTTGAACACGAGGGTAATACATTTCGGAGAAATTAGTGAAATCTCCAATTCACCAAAGGGGTACCCCTTTCAGAAATCTTCGATTTCTCTAATATGGATTGGAGCATTGTTTTGATCGTTAATACTAAAGAATATGCGAGGGTCATGGGCACCAAAGTTGTAGCCCTATGTCTTAGGGTACTATTGATAAAATTACGTGCAAATCCGAGGCGTGTAGAGGGTGATAGAGTCAAAATATAGAAGGACGTACTAATATAAGGAAAAAACTTGCGAAAATTGCCATCAAAAAGGTGAATTTTTTTTGAAATGTTGACTTAAGGCTCCGTTTCGACTCCAATATATTCATTTACCCATGAGATCTCTTGGGGAAAAATATCGAACGAGTTGAACACGAGGGTAATACATTTCGGAGAAATTAGTGAAATCTCCAATTCACCAAAGGGGTACCCCTTTCAGAAATCTTCGATTTCTCTAATATGGATTGGAGCATTGTTTTGATCGTGAATACTAAAGAATATGCGAGGGTCATGGGCACAAAAGTTGTAGCCCTATGTCTTAGGTTACTATGTATAAAAGTACGTGAAAATCCGAGGTGTGTAGAGGGTGATACAGTCAAAATATAGAAGGACGTACTAATATAAGGAAAAAACTTGCGAAAATTGCCATCAAAAAGGGGGATTTTTTTTGAAATGTTGACTTAAGGCTCCGTTTCGACTCCAATATATTCATTTACCCATGAGATCTCTTGGGGAAAAATATCGAACGAGTTGAACACGAGGGTAATACATTTCGGAGAAATTAGTGAAATCTCCAATTCACCAAAGGGGTACCCCTTTCAGAAATCTTCGATTTCTCTAATATGGATTGGAGCATTGTTTTGATCGTGAATACTAAAGAATATGCGAGGGTCATGGGCACAAAAGTTGTAGCCCTATGTCTTATGGTACTATGTATAAAATTACGTGAAAATCCGAGGTGTGTAGAGGGTGATACAGTCAAAATACTGAGAGATGTACGAATATAAGGAAAAAACTTGCGAAAATTGCCATCAAAAAGGGGGATTTTTTTTTAAATGTTGACTTAAGGCTCCGTTTCGACTCCAATATATTCATTTACCCATGAGATCTCTTGGGGAAAAATATCGAATGAGTTGAACACGAGGGTAATACATTTCGGAGAAATTAGTGAAATCTCCAATTCACCAAAGGGGTACCCCTTTCAGAAATCTTCGATTTCTCTAATATGGATTGGAGCATTGTTTTGATCGTTAATACTAAAGAATATGCGAGGGTCATGGGCACCAAAGTTGTAGCCCTATGTCTTAGGGTACTATGTATAAAATTACGTGCAAATCCGAGGCGTGTAGAGGGTGATAGAGTCAAAATATAGAAGGACGTACTAATATAAGGAAAAAACTTGCAAAAATTGCCATCAAAAAGAGGAATTTTTTTTTAAATGTTGACTTAAGGCTCCGTTTCGACTCCAATATATTCATTTACCCATGAGATCTCTTGGGGAAAAATATCGAACGAGTTGAACACGAGGGTAATACATTTCGGAGAAATTAGTGAAATCTCCAATTCACCAAAGGGGTACCCCTTTCAGAAATCTTCGATTTCTCTAATATGGATTGGAGCATTGTTTTGATCGTGAATACTAAAGAATATGCGAGGGTCATGGGCACAAAATTTGTAGCCCTATGTCTTAGGGAACTATGTATAAAATTACGTGCAAATCCGAGGTGTGTAGAGGGTGATAGAGTCAAAATATAGAAGGACGTACTAATATAAGGAAAAAACTTGCAAAAATTGCCATCAAAAAGAGGAATTTTTTTTTAAATGTTGACTTAAGGCTCCGTTTCGACTCCAATATATTCATTTACCCATGAGATCTCTTGGGGAAAAATATCGAACGAGTTGAACACGAGGGTAATACATTTCGGAGAAATTAGTGAAATCTCCAATTCACCAAAGGGGTACCCCTTTCAGAAATCTTCGATTTCTCTAATATGGATTGGAGCATTGTTTTGATCGTGAATACTAAAGAATATGCGAGGGTCATGGGCACAAAAGTTGTAGCCCTATGTCTTATGGTACTATGTATAAAATTACGTGAAAATCCGAGGTGTGTAGAGGGTGATACAGTCAAAATACTGAGAGATGTACGAATATAAGGAAAAAACTTGCGAAAATTGCCATCAAAAAGGGGGATTTTTTTTTAAATGTTGACTTAAGGCTCCGTTTCGACTCCAATATATTCATTTACCCATGAGATCTCTTGGGGAAAAATATCGAACGAGTTGAACACGAGGGTAATACATTTCGGAGAAATTAGTGAAATCTCCAATTCACCAAAGGGGTACCCCTTTCAGAAATCTTCGATTTCTCTAATATGGATTGGAGCATTGTTTTGATCGTGAATACTAAAGAATATGCGAGGGTCATGGGCACCAAAGTTGTAGCCCTATGTCTTAGGGTACTATGTATAAAATTACGTGCAAATCCGAGGCGTGTAGAGGGTGATAGAGTCAAAATATAGAAGGACGTACTAATATAAGGAAAAAACTTGCAAAAATTGCCATCAAAAAGAGGAATTTTTTTTTAAATGTTGACTTAAGGCTCCGTTTCGACTCCAATATATTCATTTACCCATGAGATCTCTTGGGGAAAAATATCGAACGAGTTGAACACGAGGGTAATACATTTCGGAGAAATTAGTGAAATCTCCAATTCACCAAAGGGGTACCCCTTTCAGAAATCTTCGATTTCTCTAATATGGATTGGAGCATTGTTTTGATCGTGAATACTAAAGAATATGCGAGGGTCATGGGCACAAAAGTTGTAGCCCTATGTCTTAGGGTACTATGTATAAAATTACGTGAAAATCCGAGGTGTGTAGAGGGTGATAGAGTCAAAATACTGAGAGAGGTACGAATATAAGGAAAAAACTTGCGAAAATTGCCATCAAAAAGGGGGATTTTTTTTTAAATGTTGACTTAAGGCTCCGTTTCGACTCCAATATATTCATTTACCCATGAGATCTCTTGGGGAAAAATATCGAACGAGTTGAACACGAGGGTAATACATTTCGGAGAAATTAGTGAAATCTCCAATTCACCAAAGGGGTACCCCTTTCAGAAATCTTCGATTTCTCTAATATGGATTGGAGCATTGTTTTGATCGTGAATACTAAAGAATATGCGAGGGTCATGGGCACCAAAGTTGTAGCCCTATGTCTTAGGGTACTATGTATAAAATTACGTGCAAATCCGAGGCGTGTAGAGGGTGATAGAGTCAAAATATAGAAGGATGTACTAATATAAGGAAAAAACTTGCAAAAATTGCCATCAAAAAGAGGAATTTTTTTTTAAATGTTGACTTAAGGCTCCGTTTCGACTCCAATATATTCATTTACCCATGAGATCTCTTGGGGAAAAATATCGAACGAGTTGAACACGAGGGTAATACATTTCGGAGAAATTAGTGAAATCTCCAATTCACCAAAGGGGTACCCCTTTCAGAAATCTTCGATTTCTCTAATATGGATTGGAGCATTGTTTTGATCGTGAATACTAAAGAATATGCGAGGGTCATGGGCACAAAAGTTGTAGCCCTATGTCTTAGGGTACTATGTATAAAATTACGTGCAAATCCGAGGTGTGTAGAGGGTGATAGAGTCAAAATATAGAAGGACGTGCTAATATAAGGAAAAAACTTGCAAAAATTGCCATCAAAAAGAGGAATTTTTTTTTAAATGTTGACTTAAGGCTCCGTTTCGACTCCAATATATTCATTTACCCATGAGATCTCTTGGGGAAAAATATCGAACGAGTTGAACACGAGGGTAATACATTTCGGAGAAATTAGTGAAATCTCCAATTCACCAAAGGGGTACCCCTTTCAGAAATCTTCGATTTCTCTAATATGGATTGGAGCATTGTTTTGATCGTGAATACTAAAGAATATGCGAGGGTCATGGGCACCAAAGTTGTAGCCCTATGTCTTAGGGTACTATGTATAAAATTACGTGCAAATCCGAGGCGTGTAGAGGGTGATAGAGTCAAAATATAGAAGGACGTACTAATATAAGGAAAAAACTTGCAAAAATTGCCATCAAAAAGAGGAATTTTTTTTTAAATGTTGACTTAAGGCTCCGTTTCGACTCCAATATATTCATTTACCCATGAGATCTCTTGGGGAAAAATATCGAACGAGTTGAACACGAGGGTAATACATTTCGGAGAAATTAGTGAAATCTCCAATTCACCAAAGGGGTACCCCTTTCAGAAATCTTCGATTTCTCTAATATGGATTGGAGCATTGTTTTGATCGTGAATACTAAAGAATATGCGAGGGTCATGGGCACCAAAGTTGTAGCCCTATGTCTTAGGGTACTATGTATAAAATTACGTGCAAATCCGAGGCGTGTAGAGGGTGATAGAGTCAAAATATAGAAGGACGTACTAATATAAGGAAAAAACTTGCAAAAATTGCCATCAAAAAGAGGAATTTTTTTTTAAATGTTGACTTAAGGCTCCGTTTCGACTCCAATATATTCATTTACCCATGAGATCTCTTGGGGAAAAATATCGAACGAGTTGAACACGAGGGTAATACATTTCGGAGAAATTAGTGAAATCTCCAATTCACCAAAGGGGTACCCCTTTCAGAAATCTTCGATTTCTCTAATATGGATTGGAGCATTGTTTTGATCGTGAATAATAAAGAATATGCGAGGGTCATGGGCACAAAAGTTGTAGCCCTATGTCTTAGGGTACTATGTATAAAATTACGTGAAAATCCGAGGTGTGTAGAGGGTGATAGAGTCAAAATACTGAGAGAGGTACGAATATAAGGAAAAAACTTGCGAAAATTGCCATCAAAAAGGGGGATTTTTTTTGAAATGTTGACTTAAGGCTCCGTTTCCACTCCAATATATTCATTTACCCATGAGATCTCTTGGGGAAAAATATCGAACGAGTTGAACACGAGGGTAATACATTTCGGAGAAATTAGTGAAATCTCCAATTCACCAAAGGGGTACCCCTTTCAGAAATCTTCGATTTCTCTAATATGGATTGGAGCATTGTTTTGATCGTGAATACTAAAGAATATGCGAGGGTCATGGGCACAAAAGTTGTAGCCCTATGTCTTAGGGTACTATGTATAAAATTACGTGCAAATCCGAGGTGTGTAGAGGGTGATAGAGTCAAAATATAGAAGGACGTACTAATATAAGGAAAAAACTTGCAAAAATTGCCATCAAAAAGAGGAATTTTTTTTTAAATGTTGACTTAAGGCTCCGTTTCGACTCCAATATATTCATTTACCCATGAGATCTCTTGGGGAAAAATATCGAACGAGTTGAACACGAGGGTAATACATTTCGGAGAAATTAGTGAAATCTCCAATTCACCAAAGGGGTACCCCTTTCAGAAATCTTCGATTTCTCTAATATGGATTGGAGCATTGTTTTGATCGTGAATAATAAAGAATATGCGAGGGTCATGGGCACAAAAGTTGTAGCCCTATGTCTTAGGGTACTATGTATAAAATTACGTGAAAATCCGAGGTGTGTAGAGGGTGATAGAGTCAAAATACTGAGAGAGGTACGAATATAAGGAAAAAACTTGCGAAAATTGCCATCAAAAAGGGGGATTTTTTTTGAAATGTTGACTAAAGGCTCCGTTTCCACTCCAATATATTCATTTACCCATGAGATCTCTTGGGGAAAAATATCGAACGAGTTGAACACGTGGGTAATACATTTCGGAGAAATTAGTGAAATCTCCAATTCACCAAAGGGGTACCCCTTTCAGAAATCTTCGATTTCTCTAATATGGATTGGAGCATTGTTTTGATCGTGAATAATAAAGAATATGCCAGGGTCATGGGCACAAAAGTTGTAGCCCTATGTCTTAGGGTACTATGTATAAAGTTACGTGCAAATCCGAGGTGTGTAGAGGGTGATAGAGTCAAAATATAGAAGGACGTACTAATATAAGGAAAAAACTTGCGAAAATTGCCATCAAAAAGAGGAATTTTTTTTGAAATGTTGACTTAAGGCTCCGTTTCGACTCCAATATATTCATTTACCCATGAGATCTCTTGGGGAAAAATATCGAACGAGTTGAACACGAGGGTAATACATTTCGGAGAAATTAGTGAAATCTCCAATTCACCAAAGGGGTACCCCTTTCAGAAATCTTCGATTTCTCTAATATGGATTGGAGCATTGTTTTGATCGTGAATACTAAAGAATATGCGAGGGTCATGGGCACCAAAGTTGTAGCCCTATGTCTTAGGGTACTATGTATAAAATTACGTGCAAATCCGAGGCGTGTAGAGGGTGATAGAGTCAAAATATAGAAGGACGTACTAATATAAGGAAAAAACTTGCAAAAATTGCCATCAAAAAGAGGAATTTTTTTTTAAATGTTGACTTAAGGCTCCGTTTCGACTCCAATATATTCATTTACCCATGAGATCTCTTGGGGAAAAATATCGAACGAGTTGAACACGAGGGTAATACATTTCGGAGAAATTAGTGAAATCTCCAATTCACCAAAGGGGTACCCCTTTCAGAAATCTTCGATTTCTCTAATATGGATTGGAGCATTGTTTTGATCGTGAATACTAAAGAATATGCGAGGGTCATGGGCACAAAAGTTGTAGCCCTATGTCTTAGGTTACTATGTATAAAAGTACGTGAAAATCCGAGGTGTGTAGAGGGTGATACAGTCAAAATATAGAAGGACGTACTAATATAAGGAAAAAACTTGCGAAAATTGCCATCAAAAAGGGGGATTTTTTTTGAAATGTTGACTTAAGGCTCCGTTTCGACTCCAATATATTCATTTACCCATGAGATCTCTTGGGGAAAAATATCGAACGAGTTGAACACGAGGGTAATACATTTCGGAGAAATTAGTGAAATCTCCAATTCACCAAAGGGGTACCCCTTTCAGAAATCTTCGATTTCTCTAATATGGATTGGAGCATTGTTTTGATCGTGAATAATAAAGAATATGCCAGGGTCATGGGCACAAAAGTTGTAGCCCTATGTCTTAGGGTACTATGTATAAAGTTACGTGCAAATCCGAGGTGTGTAGAGGGTGATAGAGTCAAAATATAGAAGGACGTACTAATATAAGGAAAAAACTTGCGAAAATTGCCATCAAAAAGAGGAATTTTTTTTGAAATGTTGACTTAAGGCTCCGTTTCGACTCCAATATATTCATTTACCCATGAGATCTCTTGGGGAAAAATATCGAACGAGTTGAACACGAGGGTAATACATTTCGGAGAAATTAGTGAAATCTCCAATTCACCAAAGGGGTACCCCTTTCAGAAATCTTCGATTTCTCTAATATGGATTGGAGCATTGTTTTGATCGTGAATACTAAAGAATATGCGAGGGTCATGGGCACCAAAGTTGTAGCCCTATGTCTTAGGGTACTATGTATAAAATTACGTGCAAATCCGAGGCGTGTAGAGGGTGATAGAGTCAAAATATAGAAGGACGTACTAATATAAGGAAAAAACTTGCAAAAATTGCCATCAAAAAGAGGAATTTTTTTTTAAATGTTGACTTAAGGCTCCGTTTCGACTCCAATATATTCATTTACCCATGAGATCTCTTGGGGAAAAATATCGAACGAGTTGAACACGAGGGTAATACATTTCGGAGAAATTAGTGAAATCTCCAATTCACCAAAGGGGTACCCCTTTCAGAAATCTTCGATTTCTCTAATATGGATTGGAGCATTGTTTTGATCGTGAATACTAAAGAATATGCAAGGGTCATGGGCACAAAAGTTGTAGCCCTATGTCTTATGGTACTATGTATAAAATTACGTGAAAATCCGAGGTGTGTAGAGGGTGATACAGTCAAAATATAGAAGGACGTACTAATATAAGGAAAAAACTTGCGAAAATTGCCATCAAAAAGGGGGATTTTTTTTGAAATGTTGACTTAAGGCTCCGTTTCGACTCCAATATATTCATTTACCCATGAGATCTCTTGGGGAAAAATATCGAACGAGTTGAACACGAGGGTAATACATTTCGGAGAAATTAGTGAAATCTCCAATTCACCAAAGGGGTACCCCTTTCAGAAATCTTCGATTTCTCTAATATGGATTGGAGCATTGTTTTGATCGTGAATACTAAAGAATATGCGAGGGTCATGGGCACAAAAGTTGTAGCCCTATGTCTTATGGTACTATGTATAAAATTACGTGAAAATCCGAGGTGTGTAGAGGGTGATACAGTCAAAATATAGAAGGACGTACTAATATAAGGAAAAAACTTGCGAAAATTGCCATCAAAAAGGGGGATTTTTTTTGAAATGTTGACTTAAGGCTCCGTTTCGACTCCAATATATTCATTTACCCATGAGATCTCCTGGGGAAAAATATCGAACGAGTTGAACACGAGGGTAATACATTTCGGAGAAATTAGTGAAATCTCCAATTCACCAAAGGGGTACCCCTTTCAGAAATCTTCGATTTCTCTAATATGGATTGGAGCATTGTTTTGATCGTGAATACTAAAGAATATGCAAGGGTCATGGGCACAAAAGTTGTAGCCCTATGTCTTATGGTACTATGTATAAAATTACGTGAAAATCCGAGGTGTGTAGAGGGTGATAGAGTCAAAATATAGAAGGACGTACTAATATAAGGAAAAAACTTGCGAAAATTGCCATCAAAAAGAGGAATTTTTTTTGAAATGTTGACTTAAGGCTCCGTTTCGACTCCAATATATTCATTTACCCATGAGATCTCTTGGGGAAAAATATCGAACGAGTTGAACACGAGGGTAATACATTTCGGAGAAATTAGTGAAATCTCCAATTCACCAAAGGGGTACCCCTTTCAGAAATCTTCGATTTCTCTAATATGGATTGGAGCATTGTTTTGATCGTGAATACTAAAGAATATGCGAGGGTCATGGGCACAAAAGTTGTAGCCCTATGTCTTAGGTTACTATGTATAAAAGTACGTGAAAATCCGAGGTGTGTAGAGGGTGATACAGTCAAAATATAGAAGGACGTACTAATATAAGGAAAAAACTTGCGAAAATTGCCATCAAAAAGGGGGATTTTTTTTGAAATGTTGACTTAAGGCTCCGTTTCGACTCCAATATATTCATTTACCCATGAGATCTCTTGGGGAAAAATATCGAACGAGTTGAACACGAGGGTAATACATTTCGGAGAAATTAGTGAAATCTCCAATTCACCAAAGGGGTACCCCTTTCAGAAATCTTCGATTTCTCTAATATGGATTGGAGCATTGTTTTGATCGTGAATACTAAAGAATATGCGAGGGTCATGGGCACAAAAGTTGTAGCCCTATGTCTTATGGTACTATGTATAAAATTACGTGAAAATCCGAGGTGTGTAGAGGGTGATACAGTCAAAATATAGAAGGACGTACTAATATAAGGAAAAAACTTGCGAAAATTGCCATCAAAAAGGGGGATTTTTTTTGAAATGTTGACTTAAGGCTCCGTTTCGACTCCAATATATTCATTTACCCATGAGATCTCTTGGGGAAAAATATCGAACGAGTTGAACACGAGGGTAATACATTTCGGAGAAATTAGTGAAATCTCCAATTCACCAAAGGGGTACCCCTTTCAGAAATCTTCGATTTCTCTAATATGGATTGGAGCATTGTTTTGATCGTGAATACTAAAGAATATGCGAGGGTCATGGGCACAAAAGTTGTAGCCCTATGTCTTATGGTACTATGTATAAAATTACGTGAAAATCCGAGGTGTGTAGAGGGTGATACAGTCAAAATATAGAAGGACGTACTAATATAAGGAAAAAACTTGCGAAAATTGCCATCAAAAAGGGGGATTTTTTTTGAAATGTTGACTTAAGGCTCCGTTTCGACTCCAATATATTCATTTACCCATGAGATCTCCTGGGGAAAAATATCGAACGAGTTGAACACGAGGGTAATACATTTCGGAGAAATTAGTGAAATCTCCAATTCACCAAAGGGGTACCCCTTTCAGAAATCTTCGATTTCTCTAATATGGATTGGAGCATTGTTTTGATCGTGAATACTAAAGAATATGCAAGGGTCATGGGCACAAAAGTTGTAGCCCTATGTCTTATGGTACTATGTATAAAATTACGTGAAAATCCGAGGTGTGTAGAGGGTGATAGAGTCAAAATACTGAGAGAGGTACGAATATAAGGAAAAAACTTGCGAAAATTGCCATCAAAAAGGGGGATTTTTTTTTAAATGTTGACTCAAGGCTCCGTTTCCACTCCAATATATTCATTTACCCATGAGATCTCTTGGGGAAAAATATCGAACGAGTTGAACACGTGGGTAATACATTTCGGAGAAATTAGTGAAATCTCCAATTCACCAAAGGGGTACCCCTTTCAGAAATCTTCGATTTCTCTAATATGGATTGGAGCATTGTTTTGATCGTGAATACTAAAGAATATGCGAGGGTCATGGGCACAAAAGTTGTAGCCCTATGTCTTAGGGTACTATGTATAAAATTACGTGCAAATCCGAGGTGTGTAGAGGGTGATAGAGTCAAAATATAGAAGGACGTACTAATATAAGGAAAAAACTTGCGAAAATTGCCATCAAAAAGAGGAATTTTTTTTGAAATGTTGACTTAAGGCTCCGTTTCGACTCCAATATATTCATTTACCCATGAGATCTCTTGGGGAAAAATATCGAACGAGTTGAACACGAGGGTAATACATTTCGGAGAAATTAGTGAAATCTCCAATTCACCAAAGGGGTACCCCTTTCAGAAATCTTCGATTTCTCTAATATGGATTGGAGCATTGTTTTGATCGTGAATACTAAAGAATATGCGAGGGTCATGGGCACAAAAGTTGTAGCCCTATGTCTTAGGTTACTATGTATAAAAGTACGTGAAAATCCGAGGTGTGTAGAGGGTGATACAGTCAAAATATAGAAGGACGTACTAATATAAGGAAAAAACTTGCGAAAATTGCAATCAAAAAGGGGGATTTTTTTTGAAATGTTGACTTAAGGCTCCGTTTCGACTCCAATATATTCATTTACCCATGAGATCTCCTGGGGAAAAATATCGAACGAGTTGAACACGAGGGTAATACATTTCGGAGAAATTAGTGAAATCTCCAATTCACCAAAGGGGTACCCCTTTCAGAAATCTTCGATTTCTCTAATATGGATTGGAGCATTGTTTTGATCGTGAATACTAAAGAATATGCGAGGGTCATGGGCACAAAAGTTGTAGCCCTATGTCTTATGGTACTATGTATAAAATTACGTGAAAATCCGAGGTGTGTAGAGGGTGATAGAGTCAAAATACTGAGAGAGGTACGAATATAAGGAAAAAACTTGCGAAAATTGCCATCAAAAAGGGGGATTTTTTTTTAAATGTTGACTTAAGGCTCCGTTTCCACTCCAATATATTCATTTACCCATGAGATCTCTTGGGGAAAAATATCGAACGAGTTGAACACGTGGGTAATACATTTCGGAGAAATTAGTGAAATCTCCAATTCACCAAAGGGGTACCCCTTTCAGAAATCTTCGATTTCTCTAATATGGATTGGAGCATTGTTTTGATCGTGAATACTAAAGAATATGCGAGGGTCATGGGCACAAAAGTTGTAGCCCTATGTCTTAGGGTACTATGTATAAAATTACGTGCAAATCCGAGGTGTGTAGAGGGTGATAGAGTCAAAATATAGAAGGACGTACTAATATAAGGAAAAAACTTGCGAAAATTGCCATCAAAAAGAGGAATTTTTTTTGAAATGTTGACTTAAGGCTCCGTTTCGACTCCAATATATTCATTTACCCATGAGATCTCTTGGGGAAAAATATCGAACGAGTTGAACACGAGGGTAATACATTTCGGAGAAATTAGTGAAATCTCCAATTCACCAAAGGGGTACCCCTTTCAGAAATCTTCGATTTCTCTAATATGGATTGGAGCATTGTTTTGATCGTGAATACTAAAAATATGCGAGGGTCATGGGCACAAAAGTTGTAGCCCTATGTCTTAGGTTACTATGTATAAAAGTACGTGAAAATCCGAGGTGTGTAGAGGGTGATACAGTCAAAATATAGAAGGACGTACTAATATAAGGAAAAAACTTGCGAAAATTGCCATCAAAAAGGGGGATTTTTTTTGAAATGTTGACTTAAGGCTCCGTTTCGACTCCAATATATTCATTTACCCATGAGATCTCCTGGGGAAAAATATCGAACGAGTTGAACACGAGGGTAATACATTTCGGAGAAATTAGTGAAATCTCCAATTCACCAAAGGGGTACCCCTTTCAGAAATCTTCGATTTCTCTAATATGGATTGGAGCATTGTTTTGATCGTGAATACTAAAGAATATGCGAGGGTCATGGGCACAAAAGTTGTAGCCCTATGTCTTATGGTACTATGTATAAAATTACGTGAAAATCCGAGGTGTGTAGAGGGTGATAGAGTCAAAATACTGAGAGAGGTACGAATATAAGGAAAAAACTTGCGAAAATTGCCATCAAAAAGGGGGATTTTTTTTTAAATGTTGACTTAAGGCTCCGTTTCCACTCCAATATATTCATTTACCCATGAGATCTCTTGGGGAAAAATATCGAACGAGTTGAACACGTGGGTAATACATTTCGGAGAAATTAGTGAAATCTCCAATTCACCAAAGGGGTACCCCTTTCAGAAATCTTCGATTTCTCTAATATGGATTGGAGCATTGTTTTGATCGTGAATACTAAAGAATATGCCAGGGTCATGGGCACAAAAGTTGTAGCCCTATGTCTTAGGGTACTATGTATAAAATTACGTGCAAATCCGAGGTGTGTAGAGGGTGATAGAGTCAAAATATAGAAGGACGTACTAATATAAGGAAAAAACTTGCGAAAATTGCCATCAAAAAGAGGAATTTTTTTTGAAATGTTGACTTAAGGCTCCGTTTCGACTCCAATATATTCATTTACCCATGAGATCTCTTGGGGAAAAATATCGAACGAGTTGAACACGAGGGTAATACATTTCGGAGAAATTAGTGAAATCTCCAATTCACCAAAGGGGTACCCCTTTCAGAAATCTTCGATTTCTCTAATATGGATTGGAGCATTGTTTTGATCGTGAATACTAAAGAATATGCGAGGGTCATGGGCACAAAAGTTGTAGCCCTATGTCTTAGGTTACTATGTATAAAAGTACGTGAAAATCCGAGGTGTGTAGAGGGTGATACAGTCAAAATATAGAAGGACGTACTAATATAAGGAAAAAACTTGCGAAAATTGCCATCAAAAAGGGGGATTTTTTTTGAAATGTTGACTTAAGGCTCCGTTTCGACTCCAATATATTCATTTACCCATGAGATCTCTTGGGGAAAAATATCGAACGAGTTGAACACGAGGGTAATACATTTCGGAGAAATTAGTGAAATCTCCAATTCACCAAAGGGGTACCCCTTTCAGAAATCTTCGATTTCTCTAATATGGATTGGAGCATTGTTTTGATCGTGAATACTAAAGAATATGCGAGGGTCATGGGCACAAAAGTTGTAGCCCTATGTCTTAGGTTACTATGTATAAAAGTACGTGAAAATCCGAGGTGTGTAGAGGGTGATACAGTCAAAATATAGAAGGACGTACTAATATAAGGAAAAAACTTGCGAAAATTGCCATCAAAAAGGGGGATTTTTTTTGAAATGTTGACTTAAGGCTCCGTTTCGACTCCAATATATTCATTTACCCATGAGATCTCTTGGGGAAAAAAATCGAACGAGTTGAACACGAGGGTAATACATTTCGGAGAAATTAGTGAAATCTCCAATTCACCAAAGGGGTACCCCTTTCAGAAATCTTCGATTTCTCTAATATGGATTGGAGCATTGTTTTGATCGTGAATAATAAAGAATATGCCAGGGTCATGGGCACAAAAGTTGTAGCCCTATGTCTTAGGGTACTATGTATAAAGTTACGTGCAAATCCGAGGTGTGTAGAGGGTGATAGAGTCAAAATATAGAAGGACGTACTAATATAAGGAAAAAACTTGCGAAAATTGCCATCAAAAAGAGGAATTTTTTTTGAAATGTTGACTTAAGGCTCCGTTTCGACTCCAATATATTCATTTACCCATGAGATCTCTTGGGGAAAAATATCGAACGAGTTGAACACGAGGGTAATACATTTCGGAGAAATTAGTGAAATCTCCAATTCACCAAAGGGGTACCCCTTTCAGAAATCTTCGATTTCTCTAATATGGATTGGAGCATTGTTTTGATCGTGAATACTAAAGAATATGCGAGGGTCATGGGCACAAAAGTTGTAGCCCTATGTCTTAGGTTACTATGTATAAAAGTACGTGAAAATCCGAGGTGTGTAGAGGGTGATACAGTCAAAATATAGAAGGACGTACTAATATAAGGAAAAAACTTGCGAAAATTGCCATCAAAAAGGGGGATTTTTTTTGAAATGTTGACTTAAGGCTCCGTTTCGACTCCAATATATTCATTTACCCATGAGATCTCTTGGGGAAAAATATCGAACGAGTTGAACACGAGGGTAATACATTTCGGAGAAATTAGTGAAATCTCCAATTCACCAAAGGGGTACCCCTTTCAGAAATCTTCGATTTCTCTAATATGGATTGGAGCATTGTTTTGATCGTGAATACTAAAGAATATGCGAGGGTCATGGGCACAAAAGTTGTAGCCCTATGTCTTATGGTACTATGTATAAAATTACGTGAAAATCCGAGGTGTGTAGAGGGTGATACAGTCAAAATATAGAAGGACGTACTAATATAAGGAAAAAACTTGCGAAAATTGCCATCAAAAAGGGGGATTTTTTTTGAAATGTTGACTTAAGGCTCCGTTTCGACTCCAATATATTCATTTACCCATGAGATCTCCTGGGGAAAAATATCGAACGAGTTGAACACGAGGGTAATACATTTCGGAGAAATTAGTGAAATCTCCAATTCACCAAAGGGGTACCCCTTTCAGAAATCTTCGATTTCTCTAATATGGATTGGAGCATTGTTTTGATCGTGAATACTAAAGAATATGCGAGGGTCATGGGCACAAAAGTTGTAGCCCTATGTCTTATGGTACTATGTATAAAATTACGTGAAAATCCGAGGTGTGTAGAGGGTGATAGAGTCAAAATACTGAGAGAGGTACGAATATAAGGAAAAAACTTGCGAAAATTGCCATCAAAAAGGGGGATTTTTTTTGAAATGTTGACTTAAGGCTCCGTTTCCACTCCAATATATTCATTTACCCATGAGATCTCTTGGGGAAAAATATCGAACGAGTTGAACACGTGGGTAATACATTTCGGAGAAATTAGTGAAATCTCCAATTCACCAAAGGGGTACCCCTTTCAGAAATCTTCGATTTCTCTAATATGGATTGGAGCATTGTTTTGATCGTGAATACTAAAGAATATGCGAGGGTCATGGGCACAAAAGTTGTAGCCCTATGTCTTAGGGTACTATGTATAAAATTACGTGCAAATCCGAGGTGTGTAGAGGGTGATAGAGTCAAAATATAGAAGGACGTACTAATATAAGGAAAAAACTTGCGAAAATTGCCATCAAAAAGAGGAATTTTTTTTGAAATGTTGACTTAAGGCTCCGTTTCGACTCCAATATATTCATTTACCCATGAGATCTCTTGGGGAAAAATATCGAACGAGTTGAACACGAGGGTAATACATTTCGGAGAAATTAGTGAAATCTCCAATTCACCAAAGGGGTACCCCTTTCAGAAATCTTCGATTTCTCTAATATGGATTGGAGCATTGTTTTGATCGTGAATACTAAAGAATATGCGAGGGTCATGGGCACAAAAGTTGTAGCCCTATGTCTTAGGTTACTATGTATAAAAGTACGTGAAAATCCGAGGTGTGTAGAGGGTGATACAGTCAAAATATAGAAGGACGTACTAATATAAGGAAAAAACTTGCGAAAATTGCCATCAAAAAGGGGGATTTTTTTTGAAATGTTGACTTAAGGCTCCGTTTCGACTCCAATATATTCATTTACCCATGAGATCTCCTGGGGAAAAATATCGAACGAGTTGAACACGAGGGTAATACATTTCGGAGAAATTAGTGAAATCTCCAATTCACCAAAGGGGTACCCCTTTCAGAAATCTTCGATTTCTCTAATATGGATTGGAGCATTGTTTTGATCGTGAATACTAAAGAATATGCGAGGGTCATGGGCACAAAAGTTGTAGCCCTATGTCTTAGGTTACTATGTATAAAAGTACGTGAAAATCCGAGGTGTGTAGAGGGTGATACAGTCAAAATATAGAAGGACGTACTAATATAAGGAAAAAACTTGCGAAAATTGCCATCAAAAAGGGGGATTTTTTTTGAAATGTTGACTTAAGGCTCCGTTTCGACTCCAATATATTCATTTACCCATGAGATCTCTTGGGGAAAAATATCGAACGAGTTGAACACGAGGGTAATACATTTCGGAGAAATTAGTGAAATCTCCAATTCACCAAAGGGGTACCCCTTTCAGAAATCTTCGATTTCTCTAATATGGATTGGAGCATTGTTTTGATCGTGAATACTAAAGAATATGCGAGGGTCATGGGCACAAAAGTTGTAGCCCTATGTCTTAGGTTACTATGTATAAAAGTACGTGAAAATCCGAGGTGTGTAGAGGGTGATACAGTCAAAATATAGAAGGACGTACTAATATAAGGAAAAAACTTGCGAAAATTGCCATCAAAAAGGGGGATTTTTTTTGAAATGTTGACTTAAGGCTCCGTTTCGACTCCAATATATTCATTTACCCATGAGATCTCTTGGGGAAAAAAATCGAACGAGTTGAACACGAGGGTAATACATTTCGGAGAAATTAGTGAAATCTCCAATTCACCAAAGGGGTACCCCTTTCAGAAATCTTCGATTTCTCTAATATGGATTGGAGCATTGTTTTGATCGTGAATAATAAAGAATATGCCAGGGTCATGGGCACAAAAGTTGTAGCCCTATGTCTTAGGGTACTATGTATAAAGTTACGTGCAAATCCGAGGTGTGTAGAGGGTGATAGAGTCAAAATATAGAAGGACGTACTAATATAAGGAAAAAACTTGCGAAAATTGCCATCAAAAAGAGGAATTTTTTTTGAAATGTTGACTTAAGGCTCCGTTTCGACTCCAATATATTCATTTACCCATGAGATCTCTTGGGGAAAAATATCGAACGAGTTGAACACGAGGGTAATACATTTCGGAGAAATTAGTGAAATCTCCAATTCACCAAAGGGGTACCCCTTTCAGAAATCTTCGATTTCTCTAATATGGATTGGAGCATTGTTTTGATCGTGAATAATAAAGAATATGCGAGGGTCATGGGCACAAAAGTTGTAGCCCTATGTCTTAGGTTACTATGTATAAAAGTACGTGAAAATCCGAGGTGTGTAGAGGGTGATACAGTCAAAATATAGAAGGACGTACTAATATAAGGAAAAAACTTGCGAAAATTGCCATCAAAAAGGGGGATTTTTTTTGAAATGTTGACTTAAGGCTCCGTTTCGACTCCAATATATTCATTTACCCATGAGATCTCTTGGGGAAAAATATCGAACGAGTTGAACACGAGGGTAATACATTTCGGAGAAATTAGTGAAATCTCCAATTCACCAAAGGGGTACCCCTTTCAGAAATCTTCGATTTCTCTAATATGGATTGGAGCATTGTTTTGATCGTGAATACTAAAGAATATGCGAGGGTCATGGGCACAAAAGTTGTAGCCCTATGTCTTATGGTACTATGTATAAAATTACGTGAAAATCCGAGGTGTGTAGAGGGTGATACAGTCAAAATATAGAAGGACGTACTAATATAAGGAAAAAACTTGCGAAAATTGCCATCAAAAAGGGGGATTTTTTTTGAAATGTTGACTTAAGGCTCCGTTTCGACTCCAATATATTCATTTACCCATGAGATCTCCTGGGGAAAAATATCGAACGAGTTGAACACGAGGGTAATACATTTCGGAGAAATTAGTGAAATCTCCAATTCACCAAAGGGGTACCCCTTTCAGAAATCTTCGATTTCTCTAATATGGATTGGAGCATTGTTTTGATCGTGAATACTAAAGAATATGCGAGGGTCATGGGCACAAAAGTTGTAGCCCTATGTCTTATGGTACTATGTATAAAATTACGTGAAAATCCGAGGTGTGTAGAGGGTGATAGAGTCAAAATACTGAGAGAGGTACGAATATAAGGAAAAAACTTGCGAAAATTGCCATCAAAAAGGGGGATTTTTTTTGAAATGTTGACTTAAGGCTCCGTTTCCACTCCAATATATTCATTTACCCATGAGATCTCTTGGGGAAAAATATCGAACGAGTTGAACACGTGGGTAATACATTTCGGAGAAATTAGTGAAATCTCCAATTCACCAAAGGGGTACCCCTTTCAGAAATCTTCGATTTCTCTAATATGGATTGGAGCATTGTTTTGATCGTGAATACTAAAGAATATGCGAGGGTCATGGGCACAAAAGTTGTAGCCCTATGTCTTAGGGTACTATGTATAAAATTACGTGCAAATCCGAGGTGTGTAGAGGGTGATAGAGTCAAAATATAGAAGGACGTACTAATATAAGGAAAAAACTTGCGAAAATTGCCATCAAAAAGAGGAATTTTTTTTGAAATGTTGACTTAAGGCTCCGTTTCGACTCCAATATATTCATTTACCCATGAGATCTCTTGGGGAAAAATATCGAACGAGTTGAACACGAGGGTAATACATTTCGGAGAAATTAGTGAAATCTCCAATTCACCAAAGGGGTACCCCTTTCAGAAATCTTCGATTTCTCTAATATGGATTGGAGCATTGTTTTGATCGTGAATACTAAAGAATATGCGAGGGTCATGGGCACAAAAGTTGTAGCCCTATGTCTTAGGTTACTATGTATAAAAGTACGTGAAAATCCGAGGTGTGTAGAGGGTGATACAGTCAAAATATAGAAGGACGTACTAATATAAGGAAAAAACTTGCGAAAATTGCCATCAAAAAGGGGGATTTTTTTTGAAATGTTGACTTAAGGCTCCGTTTCGACTCCAATATATTCATTTACCCATGAGATCTCCTGGGGAAAAATATCGAACGAGTTGAACACGAGGGTAATACATTTCGGAGAAATTAGTGAAATCTCCAATTCACCAAAGGGGTACCCCTTTCAGAAATCTTCGATTTCTCTAATATGGATTGGAGCATTGTTTTGATCGTGAATACTAAAGAATATGCGAGGGTCATGGGCACAAAAGTTGTAGCCCTATGTCTTATGGTACTATGTATAAAATTACGTGAAAATCCGAGGTGTGTAGAGGGTGATAGAGTCAAAATACTGAGAGAGGTACGAATATAAGGAAAAAACTTGCGAAAATTGCCATCAAAAAGGGGGATTTTTTTTGAAATGTTGACTTAAGGCTCCGTTTCCACTCCAATATATTCATTTACCCATGAGATCTCTTGGGGAAAAATATCGAACGAGTTGAACACGTGGGTAATACATTTCGGAGAAATTAGTGAAATCTCCAATTCACCAAAGGGGTACCCCTTTCAGAAATCTTCGATTTCTCTAATATGGATTGGAGCATTGTTTTGATCGTGAATACTAAAGAATATGCGAGGGTCATGGGCACAAAAGTTGTAGCCCTATGTCTTAGGGTACTATGTATAAAATTACGTGCAAATCCGAGGTGTGTAGAGGGTGATAGAGTCAAAATATAGAAGGACGTACTAATATAAGGAAAAAACTTGCGAAAATTGCCATCAAAAAGAGGAATTTTTTTTGAAATGTTGACTTAAGGCTCCGTTTCGACTCCAATATATTCATTTACCCATGAGATCTCTTGGGGAAAAATATCGAACGAGTTGAACACGAGGGTAATACATTTCGGAGAAATTAGTGAAATCTCCAATTCACCAAAGGGGTACCCCTTTCAGAAATCTTCGATTTCTCTAATATGGATTGGAGCATTGTTTTGATCGTGAATACTAAAGAATATGCGAGGGTCATGGGCACAAAAGTTGTAGCCCTATGTCTTAGGTTACTATGTATAAAAGTACGTGAAAATCCGAGGTGTGTAGAGGGTGATACAGTCAAAATATAGAAGGACATACTAATATAAGGAAAAAACTTGCGAAAATTGCCATCAAAAAGGGGGATTTTTTTTGAAATGTTGACTTAAGGCTCCGTTTCGACTCCAATATATTCATTTACCCATGAGATCTCTTGGGGAAAAATATCGAACGAGTTGAACACGAGGGTAATACATTTCGGAGAAATTAGTGAAATCTCCAATTCACCAAAGGGGTACCCCTTTCAGAAATCTTCGATTTCTCTAATATGGATTGGAGCATTGTTTTGATCGTGAATACTAAAGAATATGCGAGGGTCATGGGCACAAAAGTTGTAGCCCTATGTCTTAGGTTACTATGTATAAAAGTACGTGAAAATCCGAGGTGTGTAGAGGGTGATACAGTCAAAATATAGAAGGACGTACTAATATAAGGAAAAAACTTGCGAAAATTGCCATCAAAAAGGGGGATTTTTTTTGAAATGTTGACTTAAGGCTCCGTTTCGACTCCAATATATTCATTTACCCATGAGATCTCTTGGGGAAAAATATCGAACGAGTTGAACACGAGGGTAATACATTTCGGAGAAATTAGTGAAATCTCCAATTCACCAAAGGGGTACCCCTTTCAGAAATCTTCGATTTCTCTAATATGGATTGGAGCATTGTTTTGATCGTGAATACTAAAGAATATGCGAGGGTCATGGGCACAAAAGTTGTAGCCCTATGTCTTAGGGTACTATGTATAAAATTACGTGCAAATCCGAGGTGTGTAGAGGGTGATAGAGTCAAAATATAGAAGGACGTACTAATATAAGGAAAAAACTTTCGAAAATTGCCATCAAAAAGAGGAATTTTTTTTGAAATGTTGACTTAAGGCTCCGTTTCGACTCCAATATATTCATTTACCCATGAGATCTCTTGGGGAAAAATATCGAACGAGTTGAACACGAGGGTAATACATTTCGGAGAAATTAGTGAAATCTCCAATTCACCAAAGGGGTACCCCTTTCAGAAATCTTCGATTTCTCTAATATGGATTGGAGCATTGTTTTGATCGTGAATACTAAAGAATATGCGAGGGTCATGGGCACAAAAGTTGTAGCCCTATGTCTTAGGTTACTATGTATAAAAGTACGTGAAAATCCGAGGTGTGTAGAGGGTGATACAGTCAAAATATAGAAGGACGTACTAATATAAGGAAAAAACTTGCGAAAATTGCCATCAAAAAGGGGGATTTTTTTTGAAATGTTGACTTAAGGCTCCGTTTCGACTCCAATATATTCATTTACCCATGAGATCTCTTGGGGAAAAATATCGAACGAGTTGAACACGAGGGTAATACATTTCGGAGAAATTAGTGAAATCTCCAATTCACCAAAGGGGTACCCCTTTCAGAAATCTTCGATTTCTCTAATATGGATTGGAGCATTGTTTTGATCGTGAATACTAAAGAATATGCGAGGGTCATGGGCACAAAAGTTGTAGCCCTATGTCTTATGGTACTATGTATAAAATTACGTGAAAATCCGAGGTGTGTAGAGGGTGATACAGTCAAAATACTGAGAGATGTACGAATATAAGGAAAAAACTTGCGAAAATTGCCATAAAAAAGGGGGATTTTTTTTTAAATGTTGACTTAAGGCTCCGTTTCGACTCCAATATATTCATTTACCCATGAGATCTCTTGGGGAAAAATATCGAACAAGTTGAACACGAGGGTAATACATTTCGGAGAAATTAGTGAAATCTCCAATTCACCAAAGGGGTACCCCTTTCAGAAATCTTCGATTTCTCTAATATGGATTGGAGCATTGTTTTGATCGTGAATAATAAAGAATATGCGTGGGTCATGGGCACAAAAGTTGTAGCCCTATGTCTTAGGGTACTATGTATAAAAGTACGTGCAAATCCGAGGTGTGTAGAGGGTGATACAGTCAAAATATAGAAGGACGTACTAATATAAGGAAAAAACTTGCGAAAATTGCCATCAAAAAGAGGAATTTTTTTTGAAATGTTGACTTAAGGCTCCGTTTCGACTCCAATATATTCATTTACCCATGAGATCTCTTGGGGAAAAATATCAAACGAGTTGAACACGAGGGTAATACATTTCGGAGAAATTAGTGAAATCTCCAATTCACCAAAGGGGTACCCCTTTCAGAAATCTTCGATTTCTCTAATATGGATTGGAGCATTGTTTTGATCGTGAATACTAAAGAATATGCGAGGGTCATGGGCACAAAAGTTGTAGCCCTATGTCTTAGGTTACTATGTATAAAAGTACGTGAAAATCCGAGGTGTGTAGAGGGTGATACAGTCAAAATATAGAAGGTCGTACTAATATAAGGAAAAAACTTGCGAAAATTGCCATCAAAAAGGGGGATTTTTTTTGAAATGTTGACTTAAGGCTCTGTTTCGACTCCAATATATTCATTTACCCATGAGATCTCTTGGGGAAAAATATCGAACGAGTTGAACACGAGGGTAATACATTTCGGAGAAATTAGTGAAATCTCCAATTCACCAAAGGGGTACCCCTTTCAGAAATCTTCGATTTCTCTAATATGGATTGGAGCATTGTTTTGATCGTGAATACTAAAGAATATGCGAGGGTCATGGGCACAAAAGTTGTAGCCCTATGTCTTATGGTACTATGTATAAAATTACGTGAAAATCCGAGGTGTGTAGAGGGTGATACAGTCAAAATACTGAGAGATGTACGAATATAAGGAAAAAACTTGCGAAAATTGCCATCAAAAAGGGGGATTTTTTTTGAAATGTTGACTTAAGGCTCCGTTTCCACTCCAATATATTCATTTAGCCATGAGATCTCTTGTGGAAAAATATCGAACGAGTTGAACACGTGGGTAATACATTTCGGAGAAATTAGTGAAATCTCCAATTCACCAAAGGGGTACCCCTTTCAGAAATCTTCGATTTCTCTAATATGGATTGGAGCATTGTTTTGATCGTGAATAATAAAGAATATGCAAGGGTCATGGGCACAAAAGTTGTAGCCCTATGTCTTAGGGTACTATGTATAAAATTACGTGCAAATCCGAGGTGTGTAGAGGGTGATAGAGTCAAAATATAGAAGGACGTACTAATATAAGGAAAAAACTTGCGAAAATTGCCATCAAAAAGAGGAATTTTTTTTGAAATGTTGACTTAAGGCTCCGTTTCGACTCCAATATATTCATTTACCCATGAGATCTCTTGGGGAAAAATATCGAACGAGTTGAACACGAGGGTAATACATTTCGGAGAAATTAGTGAAATCTCCAATTCACCAAAGGCGTACCCCTTTCAGAAATCTTCGATTTCTCTAATATGGATTGGAGCATTGTTTTGATCGTGAATACTAAAGAATATGCGAGGGTCATGGGCACAAAAGTTGTAGCCCTATGTCTTAGGTTACTATGTATAAAAGTACGTGAAAATCCGAGGTGTGTAGAGGGTGATACAGTCAAAATATAGAAGGACGTACTAATATAAGGAAAAAACTTGCGAAAATTGCCATCAAAAAGGGGGATTTTTTTTGAAATGTTGACTTAAGGCTCCGTTTCGACTCCAATATATTCATTTACCCATGAGATCTCTTGGGGAAAAATATCGAACGAGTTGAACACGAGGGTAATACATTTCGGAGAAATTAGTGAAATCTCCAATTCACCAAAGGGGTACCCCTTTCAGAAATCTTCGATTTCTCTAATATGGATTGGAGCATTGTTTTGATCGTGAATACTAAAGAATATGCGAGGGTCATGGGCACAAAAGTTGTAGCCCTATGTCTTTTGGTACTATGTATAAAATTACGTGAAAATCCGAGGTGTGTAGAGGGTGATACAGTCAAAATACTGAGAGATGTACGAATATAAGGAAAAAACTTGCGAAAATTGCCATAAAAAAGGGGGATTTTTTTTTAAATGTTGACTTAAGGCTCCGTTTCGACTCCAATATATTCATTTACCCATGAGATCTCTTGGGGAAAAATATCGAACGAGTTGAACACGAGGGTAAAACATTTCGGAGAAATTAGTGAAATCTCCAATTCACCAAAGGGGTACCCCTTTTAGAAATCTTCGATTTCTCTAATATGGATTGGAGCATTGTTTTGATCGTGAATACTAAAGAATATGCGAGGGTCATGGGCACAAAAGTTGTAGCCCTATGTCTTAGGTTACTATGTATAAAAGTACGTGAAAATCCGAGGTGTGTAGAGGGTGATACAGTCAAAATATAGAAGGACGTACTAATATAAGGAAAAAACTTGCGAAAATTGCCATCAAAAAGGGGGATTTTTTTTGAAATGTTGACTTAAGGCTCCGTTTCGACTCCAATATATTCATTTACCCATGAGATCTCTTGGGGAAAAATATCGAACGAGTTGAACACGTGGGTAATACATTTCGGAGAAATTAGTGAATTCTCCAATTCACCAAAGGGGTACCCCTTTCAGAAATCTTCGATTTCTCTAATATGGATTGGAGCATTGTTTTGATCGTGAATAATAAAGAATATGCAAGGGTCATGGGCACAAAAGTTGTAGCCCTATGTCTTAGGGTACTATGTATAAAATTACGTGCAAATCCGAGGTGTGTAGAGGGTGATAGAGTCAAAATATAGAAGGACGTACTAATATAAGGAAAAAACTTGCGAAAATTGCCATCAAAAAGAGGAATTTTTTTTGAAATGTTGACTTAAGGCTCCGTTTCGACTCCAATATATTCATTTACCCATGAGATCTCTTGGGGAAAAATATCGAACGAGTTGAACACGAGGGTAATACATTTCGGAGAAATTAGTGAAATCTCCAATTCACCAAAGGGGTACCCCTTTCAGAAATCTTCGATTTCTCTAATATGGATTGGAGCATTGTTTTGATCGTGAATACTAAAGAATATGCGAGGGTCATGGGCACAAAAGTTGTAGCCCTATGTCTTATGGTACTATGTATAAAATTACGTGAAAATCCGAGGTGTGTAGAGGGTGATACAGTCAAAATACTGAGAGATGTACGAATATAAGGAAAAAACTTGCGAAAATTGCCATCAAAAAGGGGGATTTTTTTTGAAATGTTGACTTAAGGCTCCGTTTCCACTCCAATATATTCATTTACCCATGAGATCTCTTGTGGAAAAATATCGAACGAGTTGAACACGTGGGTAATACATTTCGGAGAAATTAGTGAAATCTCCAATTCACCAAAGGGGTACCCCTTTCAGAAATCTTCGATTTCTCTAATATGGATTGGAGCATTGTTTTGATCGTGAATAATAAAGAATATGCAAGGGTCATGGGCACAAAAGTTGTAGCCCTATGTCTTAGGGTACTATGTATAAAATTACGTGCAAATCCGAGGTGTGTAGAGGGTGATAGAGTCAAAATATAGAAGGACGTACTAATATAAGGAAAAAACTTGCGAAAATTGCCATCAAAAAGAGGAATTTTTTTTGAAATGTTGACTTAAGGCTCCGTTTCGACTCCAATATATTCATTTACCCATGAGATCTCTTGGGGAAAAATATCGAACGAGTTGAACACGAGGGTAATACATTTCGGAGAAATTAGTGAAATCTCCAATTCACCAAAGGGGTACCCCTTTCAGAAATCTTCGATTTCTCTAATATGGATTGGAGCATTGTTTTGATCGTGAATACTAAAGAATATGCGAGGGTCATGGGCACAAAAGTTGTAGCCCTATGTCTTAGGTTACTATGTATAAAAGTACGTGAAAATCCGAGGTGTGTAGAGGGTGATACAGTCAAAATATAGAAGGACGTACTAATATAAGGAAAAAACTTGCGAAAATTGCCATCAAAAAGGGGGATTTTTTTTGAAATGTTGACTTAAGGCTCCGTTTCGACTCCAATATATTCATTTACCCATGAGATCTCTTGGGGAAAAATATCGAACGAGTTGAACACGAGGGTAATACATTTCGGAGAAATTAGTGAAATCTCCAATTCACCAAAGGGGTACCCCTTTCAGAAATCTTCGATTTCTCTAATATGGATTGGAGCATTGTTTTGATCGTGAATACTAAAGAATATGCGAGGGTCATGGGCACAAAAGTTGTAGCCCTATGTCTTTTGGTACTATGTATAAAATTACGTGAAAATCCGAGGTGTGTAGAGGGTGATACAGTCAAAATACTGAGAGATGTACGAATATAAGGAAAAAACTTGCGAAAATTGCCATAAAAAAGGGGGATTTTTTTTTAAATGTTGACTTAAGGCTCCGTTTCGACTCCAATATATTCATTTACCCATGAGATCTCTTGGGGAAAAATATCGAACGAGTTGAACACGAGGGTAATACATTTCGGAGAAATTAGTGAAATCTCCAATTCACCAAAGGGGTACCCCTTTCAGAAATCTTCGATTTCTCTAATATGGATTGGAGCATTGTTTTGATCGTGAATACTAAAGAATATGCGAGGGTCATGGGCACAAAAGTTGTAGCCCTATGTCTTAGGTTACTATGTATAAAAGTACGTGAAAATCCGAGGTGTGTAGAGGGTGATACAGTCAAAATATAGAAGGACGTACTAATATAAGGAAAAAACTTGCGAAAATTGCCATCAAAAAGGGGGATTTTTTTTGAAATGTTGACTTAAGGCTCCGTTTCGACTCCAATATATTCATTTACCCATGAGATCTCTTGGGGAAAAATATCGAACGAGTTGAACACGAGGGTAATACATTTCGGAGAAATTAGTGAAATCTCCAATTCACCAAAGGGGTACCCCTTTCAGAAATCTTCGATTTCTCTAATATGGATTGGAGCATTGTTTTGATCGTGAATACTAAAGAATATGCGAGGGTCATGGGCACAAAAGTTGTAGCCCTATGTCTTAGGTTACTATGTATAAAAGTACGTGAAAATCCGAGGTGTGTAGAGGGTGATACAGTCAAAATATAGAAGGACGTACTAATATAAGGAAAAAACTTGCGAAAATTGCCATCAAAAAGGGGGATTTTTTTTGAAATGTTGACTTAAGGCTCCGTTTCGACTCCAATATATTCATTTACCCATGAGATCTCTTGGGGAAAAATATCGAACGAGTTGAACACGAGGGTAATACATTTCGGAGAAATTAGTGAAATCTCCAATTCACCAAAGGGGTACCCCTTTCAGAAATCTTCGATTTCTCTAATATGGATTGGAGCATTGTTTTTATCGTGAATACTAAAGAATATGCGAGGGTCATGGGCACAAAAGTTGTAGCCCTATGTCTTAGGTTACTATGTATAAAAGTACGTGAAAATCCGAGGTGTGTAGAGGGTGATACAGTCAAAATATAGAAGGACGTACTAATATAAGGAAAAAACTTGCGAAAATTGCCATCAAAAAGGGGGATTTTTTTTGAAATGTTGACTTAAGGCTCCGTTTCGACTCCAATATATTCATTTACCCATGAGATCTCTTGGGGAAAAATATCGAACGAGTTGAACACGTGGGTAATACATTTCGGAGAAATTAGTGAATTCTCCAATTCACCAAAGGGGTACCCCTTTCAGAAATCTTCGATTTCTCTAATATGGATTGGAGCATTGTTTTTATCGTGAATACTAAAGAATATGCGAGGGTCATGGGCACAAAAGTTGTAGCCCTATGTCTTAGGTTACTATGTATAAAAGTACGTGAAAATCCGAGGTGTGTAGAGGGTGATACAGTCAAAATATAGAAGGACGTACTAATATAAGGAAAAAACTTGCGAAAATTGCCATCAAAAAGGGGGATTTTTTTTGAAATGTTGACTTAAGGCTCCGTTTCGACTCCAATATATTCATTTACCCATGAGATCTCTTGGGGAAAAATATCGAACGAGTTGAACACGAGGGTAATACATTTCGGAGAAATTAGTGAAATCTCCAATTCACCAAAGGGGTACCCCTTTCAGAAATCTTCGATTTCTCTAATATGGATTGGAGCATTGTTTTGATCGTGAATACTAAAGAATATGCGAGGGTCATGGGCACAAAAGTTGTAGCCCTATGTCTTTTGGTACTATGTATAAAATTACGTGAAAATCCGAGGTGTGTAGAGGGTGATACAGTCAAAATACTGAGAGATGTACGAATATAAGGAAAAAACTTGCGAAAATTGCCATAAAAAAAGGGGATTTTTTTTTAAATGTTGACTTAAGGCTCCGTTTCGACTCCAATATATTCATTTACCCATGAGATCTCTTGGGGAAAAATATCGAACGAGTTGAACACGAGGGTAATACATTTCGGAGAAATTAGTGAAATCTCCAATTCACCAAAGGGGTACCCCTTTCAGAAATCTTCGATTTCTCTAATATGGATTGGAGCATTGTTTTGATCGTGAATACTAAAGAATATGCGAGGGTCATGGGCACAAAAGTTGTAGCCCTATGTCTTAGGTTACTATGTATAAAAGTACGTGAAAATCCGAGGTGTGTAGAGGGTGATACAGTCAAAATATAGAAGGACGTACTAATATAAGGAAAAAACTTGCGAAAATTGCCATCAAAAAGGGGGATTTTTTTTGAAATGTTGACTTAAGGCTCCGTTTCGACTCCAATATATTCATTTACCCATGAGATCTCTTGGGGAAAAATATCGAACGAGTTGAACACGTGGGTAATACATTTCGGAGAAATTAGTGAATTCTCCAATTCACCAAAGGGGTACCCCTTTCAGAAATCTTCGATTTCTCTAATATGGATTGGAGCATTGTTTTGATCGTGAATACTAAAGAATATGCGAGGGTCATGGGCACAAAAGTTGTAGCCCTATGTCTTAGGGTACTATGTATAAAATTACGTGCAAATCCGAGGTGTGTAGAGGGTGATAGAGTCAAAATATAGAAGGACGTACGAATATAAGGAAAAAACTTGCGAAAATTGCCATCAAAAAGGGGGATTTTTTTTGAAATGTTGACTTAAGGCTCCGTTTCCACTCCAATATATTCATTTAGCCATGAGATCTCTTGTGGAAAAATATCGAACGAGTTGAACACGTGGGTAATACATTTCGGAGAAATTAGTGAAATCTCCAATTCACCAAAGGGGTACCCCTTTCAGAAATCTTCGATTTCTCTAATATGGATTGGAGCATTGTTTTGATCGTGAATAATAAAGAATATGCAAGGGTCATGGGCACAAAAGTTGTAGCCCTATGTCTTAGGGTACTATGTATAAAATTACGTGCAAATCCGAGGTGTGTAGAGGGTGATAGAGTCAAAATATAGAAGGACGTACTAATATAAGGAAAAAACTTGCGAAAATTGCCATCAAAAAGGGGGATTTTTTTTGAAATGTTGACTTAAGGCTCCGTTTCGACTCCAATATATTCATTTACCCATGAGATCTCTTGGGGAAAAATATCGAACGAGTTGAACACGAGGGTAATACATTTCGGAGAAATTAGTGAAATCTCCAATTCACCAAAGGGGTACCCCTTTCAGAAATCTTCGATTTCTCTAATATGGATTGGAGCATTGTTTTGATCGTGAATACTAAAGAATATGCGAGGGTCATGGGCACAAAAGTTGTAGCCCTATGTCTTAGGTTACTATGTATAAAAGTACGTGAAAATCCGAGGTGTGTAGAGGGTGATACAGTCAAAATATAGAAGGACGTACTAATATAAGGAAAAAACTTGCGAAAATTGCCATCAAAAAGGGGGATTTTTTTTGAAATGTTGACTTAAGGCTCCGTTTCGACTCCAATATATTCATTTACCCATGAGATCTCTTGGGGAAAAATATCGAACGAGTTGAACACGAGGGTAATACATTTCGGAGAAATTAGTGAAATCTCCAATTCACCAAAGGGGTACCCCTTTCAGAAATCTTCGATTTCTCTAATATGGATTGGAGCATTGTTTTTATCGTGAATACTAAAGAATATGCGAGGGTCATGGGCACAAAAGTTGTAGCCCTATGTCTTAGGTTACTATGTATAAAAGTACGTGAAAATCCGAGGTGTGTAGAGGGTGATACAGTCAAAATATAGAAGGACGTACTAATATAAGGAAAAAACTTGCGAAAATTGCCATCAAAAAGGGGGATTTTTTTTGAAATGTTGACTTAAGGCTCCGTTTCGACTCCAATATATTCATTTACCCATGAGATCTCTTGGGGAAAAATATCGAACGAGTTGAACACGTGGGTAATACATTTCGGAGAAATTAGTGAATTCTCCAATTCACCAAAGGGGTACCCCTTTCAGAAATCTTCGATTTCTCTAATATGGATTGGAGCATTGTTTTTATCGTGAATACTAAAGAATATGCGAGGGTCATGGGCACAAAAGTTGTAGCCCTATGTCTTAGGTTACTATGTATAAAAGTACGTGAAAATCCGAGGTGTGTAGAGGGTGATACAGTCAAAATATAGAAGGACGTACTAATATAAGGAAAAAACTTGCGAAAATTGCCATCAAAAAGGGGGATTTTTTTTGAAATGTTGACTTAAGGCTCCGTTTCGACTCCAATATATTCATTTACCCATGAGATCTCTTGGGGAAAAATATCGAACGAGTTGAACACGAGGGTAATACATTTCGGAGAAATTAGTGAAATCTCCAATTCACCAAAGGGGTACCCCTTTCAGAAATCTTCGATTTCTCTAATATGGATTGGAGCATTGTTTTGATCGTGAATACTAAAGAATATGCGAGGGTCATGGGCACAAAAGTTGTAGCCCTATGTCTTTTGGTACTATGTATAAAATTACGTGAAAATCCGAGGTGTGTAGAGGGTGATACAGTCAAAATACTGAGAGATGTACGAATATAAGGAAAAAACTTGCGAAAATTGCCATAAAAAAAGGGGATTTTTTTTTAAATGTTGACTTAAGGCTCCGTTTCGACTCCAATATATTCATTTACCCATGAGATCTCTTGGGGAAAAATATCGAACGAGTTGAACACGAGGGTAATACATTTCGGAGAAATTAGTGAAATCTCCAATTCACCAAAGGGGTACCCCTTTCAGAAATCTTCGATTTCTCTAATATGGATTGGAGCATTGTTTTGATCGTGAATACTAAAGAATATGCGAGGGTCATGGGCACAAAAGTTGTAGCCCTATGTCTTAGGTTACTATGTATAAAAGTACGTGAAAATCCGAGGTGTGTAGAGGGTGATACAGTCAAAATATAGAAGGACGTACTAATATAAGGAAAAAACTTGCGAAAATTGCCATCAAAAAGGGGGATTTTTTTTGAAATGTTGACTTAAGGCTCCGTTTCGACTCCAATATATTCATTTACCCATGAGATCTCTTGGGGAAAAATATCGAACGAGTTGAACACGTGGGTAATACATTTCGGAGAAATTAGTGAATTCTCCAATTCACCAAAGGGGTACCCCTTTCAGAAATCTTCGATTTCTCTAATATGGATTGGAGCATTGTTTTGATCGTGAATACTAAAGAATATGCGAGGGTCATGGGCACAAAAGTTGTAGCCCTATGTCTTAGGGTACTATGTATAAAATTACGTGCAAATCCGAGGTGTGTAGAGGGTGATAGAGTCAAAATATAGAAGGACGTACGAATATAAGGAAAAAACTTGCGAAAATTGCCATCAAAAAGGGGGATTTTTTTTGAAATGTTGACTTAAGGCTCCGTTTCCACTCCAATATATTCATTTAGCCATGAGATCTCTTGTGGAAAAATATCGAACGAGTTGAACACGTGGGTAATACATTTCGGAGAAATTAGTGAAATCTCCAATTCACCAAAGGGGTACCCCTTTCAGAAATCTTCGATTTCTCTAATATGGATTGGAGCATTGTTTTGATCGTGAATAATAAAGAATATGCAAGGGTCATGGGCACAAAAGTTGTAGCCCTATGTCTTAGGGTACTATGTATAAAATTACGTGAAAATCCGAGGTGTGTAGAGGGTGATAGAGTCAAAATATAGAAGGACGTACTAATATAAGGAAAAAACTTGCGAAAATTGCCATCAAAAAGAGGAATTTTTTTTGAAATGTTGACTTAAGGCTCCGTTTCGACTCCAATATATTCATTTACCCATGAGATCTCTTGGGGAAAAATATCGAACGAGTTGAACACGAGGGTAATACATTTCGGAGAAATTAGTGAAATCTCCAATTCACCAAAGGGGTACCCCTTTCAGAAATCTTCGATTTCTCTAATATGGATTGGAGCATTGTTTTGATCGTGAATACTAAAGAATATGCGAGGGTCATGGGCACAAAAGTTGTAGCCCTATGTCTTAGGTTACTATGTATAAAAGTACGTGAAAATCCGAGGTGTGTAGAGGGTGATACAGTCAAAATATAGAAGGACGTACTAATATAAGGAAAAAACTTGCGAAAATTGCCATCAAAAAGGGGGATTTTTTTTGAAATGTTGACTTAAGGCTCCGTTTCGACTCCAATATATTCATTTACCCATGAGATCTCTTGGGGAAAAATATCGAACGAGTTGAACACGAGGGTAATACATTTCGGAGAAATTAGTGAAATCTCCAATTCACCAAAGGGGTACCCCTTTCAGAAATCTTCGATTTCTCTAATATGGATTGGAGCATTGTTTTGATCGTGAATACTAAAGAATATGCGAGGGTCATGGGCACAAAAGTTGTAGCCCTATGTCTTTTGGTACTATGTATAAAATTACGTGAAAATCCGAGGTGTGTAGAGGGTGATACAGTCAAAATACTGAGAGATGTACGAATATAAGGAAAAAACTTGCGAAAATTGCCATAAAAAAGGGGGATTTTTTTTTAAATGTTGACTTAAGGCTCCGTTTCGACTCCAATATATTCATTTACCCATGAGATCTCTTGGGGAAAAATATCGAACGAGTTGAACACGAGGGTAATACATTTCGGAGAAATTAGTGAAATCTCCAATTCACCAAAGGGGTACCCCTTTCAGAAATCTTCGATTTCTCTAATATGGATTGGAGCATTGTTTTGATCGTGAATACTAAAGAATATGCGAGGGTCATGGGCACAAAAGTTGTAGCCCTATGTCTTAGGTTACTATGTATAAAAGTACGTGAAAATCCGAGGTGTGTAGAGGGTGATACAGTCAAAATATAGAAGGACGTACTAATATAAGGAAAAAACTTGCGAAAATTGCCATCAAAAAGGGGGATTTTTTTTGAAATGTTGACTTAAGGCTCCGTTTCGACTCCAATATATTCATTTACCCATGAGATCTCTTGGGGAAAAATATCGAACGAGTTGAACACGAGGGTAATACATTTCGGAGAAATTAGTGAAATCTCCAATTCACCAAAGGGGTACCCCTTTCAGAAATCTTCGATTTCTCTAATATGGATTGGAGCATTGTTTTGATCGTGAATACTAAAGAATATGCGAGGGTCATGGGCACAAAAGTTGTAGCCCTATGTCTTAGGTTACTATGTATAAAAGTACGTGAAAATCCGAGGTGTGTAGAGGGTGATACAGTCAAAATATAGAAGGACGTACTAATATAAGGAAAAAACTTGCGAAAATTGCCATCAAAAAGGGGGATTTTTTTTGAAATGTTGACTTAAGGCTCCGTTTCGACTCCAATATATTCATTTACCCATGAGATCTCTTGGGGAAAAATATCGAACGAGTTGAACACGAGGGTAATACATTTCGGAGAAATTAGTGAAATCTCCAATTCACCAAAGGGGTACCCCTTTCAGAAATCTTCGATTTCTCTAATATGGATTGGAGCATTGTTTTGATCGTGAATACTAAAGAATATGCGAGGGTCATGGGCACAAAAGTTGTAGCCCTATGTCTTTTGGTACTATGTATAAAATTACGTGAAAATCCGAGGTGTGTAGAGGGTGATACAGTCAAAATACTGAGAGATGTACGAATATAAGGAAAAAACTTGCGAAAATTGCCATAAAAAAGGGGGATTTTTTTTTAAATGTTGACTTAAGGCTCCGTTTCGACTCCAATATATTCATTTACCCATGAGATCTCTTGGGGAAAAATATCGAACGAGTTGAACACGAGGGTAATACATTTCGGAGAAATTAGTGAAATCTCCAATTCACCAAAGGGGTACCCCTTTCAGAAATCTTCGATTTCTCTAATATGGATTGGAGCATTGTTTTGATCGTGAATACTAAAGAATATGCGAGGGTCATGGGCACAAAAGTTGTAGCCCTATGTCTTAGGTTACTATGTATAAAAGTACGTGAAAATCCGAGGTGTGTAGAGGGTGATACAGTCAAAATATAGAAGGACGTACTAATATAAGGAAAAAACTTGCGAAAATTGCCATCAAAAAGGGGGATTTTTTTTGAAATGTTGACTTAAGGCTCCGTTTCGACTCCAATATATTCATTTACCCATGAGATCTCTTGGGGAAAAATATCGAACGAGTTGAACACGAGGGTAATACATTTCGGAGAAATTAGTGAAATCTCCAATTCACCAAAGGGGTACCCCTTTCAGAAATCTTCGATTTCTCTAATATGGATTGGAGCATTGTTTTGATCGTGAATACTAAAGAATATGCGAGGGTCATGGGCACAAAAGTTGTAGCCCTATGTCTTAGGTTACTATGTATAAAAGTACGTGAAAATCCGAGGTGTGTAGAGGGTGATACAGTCAAAATATAGAAGGACGTACTAATATAAGGAAAAAACTTGCGAAAATTGCCATCAAAAAGGGGGATTTTTTTTGAAATGTTGACTTAAGGCTCCGTTTCGACTCCAATATATTCATTTACCCATGAGATCTCTTGGGGAAAAATATCGAACGAGTTGAACACGAGGGTAATACATTTCGGAGAAATTAGTGAAATCTCCAATTCACCAAAGGGGTACCCCTTTCAGAAATCTTCGATTTCTCTAATATGGATTGGAGCATTGTTTTGATCGTGAATACTAAAGAATATGCGAGGGTCATGGGCACAAAAGTTGTAGCCCTATGTCTTAGGTTACTATGTATAAAAGTACGTGAAAATCCGAGGTGTGTAGAGGGTGATACAGTCAAAATATAGAAGGACGTACTAATATAAGGAAAAAACTTGCGAAAATTGCCATCAAAAAGGGGGATTTTTTTTGAAATGTTGACTTAAGGCTCCGTTTCGACTCCAATATATTCATTTACCCATGAGATCTCTTGGGGAAAAATATCGAACGAGTTGAACACGAGGGTAATACATTTCGGAGAAATTAGTGAAATCTCCAATTCACCAAAGGGGTACCCCTTTCAGAAATCTTCGATTTCTCTAATATGGATTGGAGCATTGTTTTGATCGTGAATAATAAAGAATATGCAAGGGTCATGGGCACAAAAGTTGTAGCCCTATGTCTTAGGGTACTATGTATAAAATTACGTGCAAATCCGAGGTGTGTAGAGGGTGATAGAGTCAAAATATAGAAGGACGTACTAATATAAGGAAAAAACTTGCGAAAATTGCCATCAAAAAGAGGAATTTTTTTTGAAATGTTGACTTAAGGCTCCGTTTCGACTCCAATATATTCATTTACCCATGAGATCTCTTGGGGAAAAATATCGAACGAGTTGAACACGAGGGTAATACATTTCGGAGAAATTAGTGAAATCTCCAATTCACCAAAGGGGTACCCCTTTCAGAAATCTTCGATTTCTCTAATATGGATTGGAGCATTGTTTTGATCGTGAATACTAAAGAATATGCGAGGGTCATGGGCACAAAAGTTGTAGCCCTATGTCTTATGGTACTATGTATAAAATTACGTGAAAATCCGAGGTGTGTAGAGGGTGATACAGTCAAAATACTGAGAGATGTACGAATATAAGGAAAAAACTTGCGAAAATTGCCATCAAAAAGGGGGATTTTTTTTTAAATGTTGACTTAAGGCTCCGTTTCGACTCCAATATATTCATTTACCCATGAGATCTCTTGGGGAAAAATATCGAACGAGTTGAACACGAGGGTAATACATTTCGGAGAAATTAGTGAAATCTCCAATTCACCAAAGGGGTACCCCTTTCAGAAATCTTCGATTTCTCTAATATGGATTGGAGCATTGTTTTGATCGTGAATACTAAAGAATATGCGAGGGTCATGGGCACAAAAGTTGTAGCCCTATGTCTTAGGGTACTATGTATAAAATTACGTGCAAATCCGAGGTGTGTAGAGGGTGATAGAGTCAAAATATAGAAGGACGTACGAATATAAGGAAAAAACTTGCGAAAATTGCCATCAAAAAGGGGGATTTTTTTTGAAATGTTGACTTAAGGCTCCGTTTCCACTCCAATATATTCATTTACCCATGAGATCTCTTGGGGAAAAATATCGAACGAGTTGAACACGAGGGTAATACATTTCGGAGAAATTAGTGAAATCTCCAATTCACCAAAGGGGTACCCCTTTCAGAAATCTTCGATTTCTCTAATATGGATTGGAGCATTGTTTTGATCGTGAATACTAAAGAATATGCGAGGGTCATGGGCACAAAAGTTGTAGCCCTATGTCTTATGGTACTATGTATAAAATTACGTGAAAATCCGAGGTGTGTAGAGGGTGATACAGTCAAAATACTGAGAGATGTACGAATATAAGGAAAAAACTTGCGAAAATTGCCATCAAAAAGGGGGATTTTTTTTTAAATGTTGACTTAAGGCTCCGTTTCGACTCCAATATATTCATTTACCCATGAGATCTCTTGGGGAAAAATATCGAACGAGTTGAACACGAGGGTAATACATTTCGGAGAAATTAGTGAAATCTCCAATTCACCAAAGGGGTACCCCTTTCAGAAATCTTCGATTTCTCTAATATGGATTGGAGCATTGTTTTGATCGTGAATACTAAAGAATATGCGAGGGTCATGGGCACAAAAGTTGTAGCCCTATGTCTTAGGGTACTATGTATAAAATTACGTGCAAATCCGAGGTGTGTAGAGGGTGATAGAGTCAAAATATAGAAGGACGTACGAATATAAGGAAAAAACTTGCGAAAATTGCCATCAAAAAGGGGGATTTTTTTTGAAATGTTGACTTAAGGCTCCGTTTCCACTCCAATATATTCATTTACCCATGAGATCTCTTGTGGAAAAATATCGAACGAGTTGAACACGTGGGTAATACATTTCGGAGAAATTAGTGAAATCTCCAATTCACCAAAGGGGTACCCCTTTCAGAAATCTTCGATTTCTCTAATATGGATTGGAGCATTGTTTTGATCGTGAATAATAAAGAATATGCAAGGGTCATGGGCACAAAAGTTGTAGCCCTATGTCTTAGGGTACTATGTATAAAATTACGTGCAAATCCGAGGTGTGTAGAGGGTGATAGAGTCAAAATATAGAAGGACGTACTAATATAAGGAAAAAACTTGCGAAAATTGCCATCAAAAAGAGGAATTTTTTTTGAAATGTTGACTTAAGGCTCCGTTTCGACTCCAATATATTCATTTACCCATGAGATCTCTTGGGGAAAAATATCGAACGAGTTGAACACGAGGGTAATACATTTCGGAGAAATTAGTGAAATCTCCAATTCACCAAAGGGGTACCCCTTTCAGAAATCTTCGATTTCTCTAATATGGATTGGAGCATTGTTTTGATCGTGAATACTAAAGAATATGCGAGGGTCATGGGCACAAAAGTTGTAGCCCTATGTCTTAGGTTACTATGTATAAAATTACGTGAAAATCCGAGGTGTGTAGAGGGTGATACAGTCAAAATATAGAAGGACGTACTAATATAAGGAAAAAACTTGCGAAAATTGCCATCAAAAAGGGGGATTTTTTTTGAAATGTTGACTTAAGGCTCCGTTTCGACTCCAATATATTCATTTACCCATGAGATCTCTTGGGGAAAAATATCGAACGAGTTGAACACGAGGGTAATACATTTCGGAGAAATTAGTGAAATCTCCAATTCACCAAAGGGGTACCCCTTTCAGAAATCTTCGATTTCTCTAATATGGATTGGAGCATTGTTTTGATCGTGAATACTAAAGAATATGCGAGGGTCATGGGCACAAAAGTTGTAGCCCTACGTCTTTTGGTACTATGTATAAAATTACGTGAAAATCCGAGGTGTGTAGAGGGTGATACAGTCAAAATACTGAGAGATGTACGAATATAAGGAAAAAACTTGCGAAAATTGCCATAAAAAAGGGGGATTTTTTTTTAAATGTTGACTTAAGGCTCCGTTTCGACTCCAATATATTCATTTACCCATGAGATCTCTTGGGGAAAAATATCGAACGAGTTGAACACGAGGGTAATACATTTCGGAGAAATTAGTGAAATCTCCAATTCACCAAAGGGGTACCCCTTTCAGAAATCTTCGATTTCTCTAATATGGATTGGAGCATTGTTTTGATCGTGAATACTAAAGAATATGCGAGGGTCATGGGCACAAAAGTTGTAGCCCTATGTCTTAGGTTACTATGTATAAAAGTACGTGAAAATCCGAGGTGTGTAGAGGGTGATACAGTCAAAATATAGAAGGACGTACTAATATAAGGAAAAAACTTGCGAAAATTGCCATCAAAAAGAGGAATTTTTTTTGAAATGTTGACTTAAGGCTCCGTTTCGACTCCAATATATTCATTTACCCATGAGATCTCTTGGGGAAAAATATCGAACGAGTTGAACACGAGGGTAATACATTTCGGAGAAATTAGTGAAATCTCCAATTCACCAAAGGGGTACCCCTTTCAGAAATCTTCGATTTCTCTAATATGGATTGGAGCATTGTTTTGATCGTGAATACTAAAGAATATGCGAGGGTCATGGGCACAAAAGTTGTAGCCCTATGTCTTAGGTTACTATGTATAAAAGTACGTGAAAATCCGAGGTGTGTAGAGGGTGATACAGTCAAAATATAGAAGGACGTACTAATATAAGGAAAAAACTTGCGAAAATTGCCATCAAAAAGGGGGATTTTTTTTGAAATGTTGACTTAAGGCTCCGTTTCGACTCCAATATATTCATTTACCCATGAGATCTCTTGGGGAAAAATATCGAACGAGTTGAACACGAGGGTAATACATTTCGGAGAAATTAGTGAAATCTCCAATTCACCAAAGGGGTACCCCTTTCAGAAATCTTCGATTTCTCTAATATGGATTGGAGCATTGTTTTGATCGTGAATACTAAAGAATATGCGAGGGTCATGGGCACAAAAGTTGTAGCCCTATGTCTTAGGTTACTATGTATAAAAGTACGTGAAAATCCGAGGTGTGTAGAGGGTGATACAGTCAAAATATAGAAGGACGTACTAATATAAGGAAAAAACTTGCGAAAATTGCCATCAAAAAGGGGGATTTTTTTTGAAATGTTGACTTAAGGCTCCGTTTCGACTCCAATATATTCATTTACCCATGAGATCTCTTGGGGAAAAATATCGAACGAGTTGAACACGAGGGTAATACATTTCGGAGAAATTAGTGAAATCTCCAATTCACCAAAGGGGTACCCCTTTCAGAAATCTTCGATTTCTCTAATATGGATTGGAGTATTGTTTTGATCGTGAATAATAAAGAATATGCGAGGGTCATGGGCACAAAAGTTGTAGCCCTATGTCTTAGGGTACTATGTATAAAATTACGGGCAAATCCGAGGTGTGTAGAGGGTGATAGAGTCAAAATATAGAACGACGTACGAATATAAGGAAAAAACTTGCGAAAATTGCCATCAAAAAGGGGGATTTTTTTTGAAATGTTGACTTAAGGCTCCGTTTCCACTCCAATATATTCATTTACCCATGAGATCTCTTGGGGAAAAATATCGAACGAGTTGAACACGTGGGTAATACATTTCGGAGAAATTAGTGAAATCTCCAATTCACCAAAGGGGTACCCCTTTCAGAAATCTTCGATTTCTCTAATATGGATTGGAGCATTGTTTTGATCGTGAATAATAAAGAATATGCAAGGGTCATGGGCACAAAAGTTGTAGCCCTATGTCTTAGGGTACTATGTATAAAATTACGTGCAAATCCGAGGTGTGTAGAGGGTGATAGAGTCAAAATATAGAAGGACGTACTAATATAAGGAAAAAACTTGCGAAAATTGCCATCAAAAAGAGGAATTTTTTTTGAAATGTTGACTTAAGGCTCCGTTTCGACTCCAATATATTCATTTACCCATGAGATCTCTTGGGGAAAAATATCGAACGAGTTGAACACGAGGGTAATACATTTCGGAGAAATTAGTGAAATCTCCAATTCACCAAAGGGGTACCCCTTTCAGAAATCTTCGATTTCTCTAATATGGATTGGAGCATTGTTTTGATCGTGAATACTAAAGAATATGCGAGGGTCATGGGCACAAAAGTTGTAGCCCTATGTCTTAGGTTACTATGTATAAAAGTACGTGAAAATCCGAGGTGTGTAGAGGGTGATACAGTCAAAATATAGAAGGACGTACTAATATAAGGAAAAAACTTGCGAAAATTGCCATCAAAAAGGGGGATTTTTTTTGAAATGTTGACTTAAGGCTCCGTTTCGACTCCAATATATTCATTTACCCATGAGATCTCTTGGGGAAAAATATCGAACGAGTTGAACACGAGGGTAATACATTTCGGAGAAATTAGTGAAATCTCCAATTCACCAAAGGGGTACCCCTTTCAGAAATCTTCGATTTCTCTAATATGGATTGGAGCATTGTTTTGATCGTGAATACTAAAGAATATGCGAGGGTCATGGGCACAAAAGTTGTAGCCCTATGTCTTATGGTACTATGTATAAAATTACGTGAAAATCCGAGGTGTGTAGAGGGTGATACAGTCAAAATACTGAGAGATGTACGAATATAAGGAAAAAACTTGCGAAAATTGCCATAAAAAAGGGGGATTTTTTTTTAAATGTTGACTTAAGGCTCCGTTTCGACTCCAATATATTCATTTACCCATGAGATCTCTTGGGGAAAAATATCGAACGAGTTGAACACGAGGGTAATACATTTCGGAGAAATTAGTGAAATCTCCAATTCACCAAAGGGGTACCCCTTTCAGAAATCTTCGATTTCTCTAATATGGATTGGAGCATTGTTTTGATCATGAATACTAAAGAATATGCGAGGGTCATGGGCACAAAAGTTGTAGCCCTATGTCTTAGGTTACTATGTATAAAAGTACGTGAAAATCCGAGGTGTGTAGAGGGTGATACAGTCAAAATATAGAAGGACGTACTAATATAAGGAAAAAACTTGCGAAAATTGCCATCAAAAAGGGGGATTTTTTTTGAAATGTTGACTTAAGGCTCCGTTTCGACTCCAATATATTCATTTACCCATGAGATCTCTTGGGGAAAAATATCGAACGAGTTGAACACGAGGGTAATACATTTCGGAGAAATTAGTGAAATCTCCAATTCACCAAAGGGGTACCCCTTTCAGAAATCTTCGATTTCTCTAATATGGATTGGAGCATTGTTTTTATCGTGAATACTAAAGAATATGCGAGGGTCATGGGCACAAAAGTTGTAGCCCTATGTCTTAGGTTACTATGTATAAAAGTACGTGAAAATCCGAGGTGTGTAGAGGGTGATACAGTCAAAATATAGAAGGACGTACTAATATAAGGAAAAAACTTGCGAAAATTGCCATCAAAAAGGGGGATTTTTTTTGAAATGTTGACTTAAGGCTCCGTTTCGACTCCAATATATTCATTTACCCATGAGATCTCTTGGGGAAAAATATCGAACGAGTTGAACACGAGGGTAATACATTTCGGAGAAATTAGTGAAATCTCCAATTCACCAAAGGGGTACCCCTTTCAGAAATCTTCGATTTCTCTAATATGGATTGGAGCATTGTTTTGATCGTGAATACTAAAGAATATGCGAGGGTCATGGGCACAAAAGTTGTAGCCCTATGTCTTATGGTACTATGTATAAAATTACGTGAAAATCCGAGGTGTGTAGAGGGTGATACAGTCAAAATACTGAGAGATGTACGAATATAAGGAAAAAACTTGCGAAAATTGCCATAAAAAAGGGGGATTTTTTTTTAAATGTTGACTTAAGGCTCCGTTTCGACTCCAATATATTCATTTACCCATGAGATCTCTTGGGGAAAAATATCGAACGAGTTGAACACGAGGGTAATACATTTCGGAGAAATTAGTGAAATCTCCAATTCACCAAAGGGGTACCCCTTTCAGAAATCTTCGATTTCTCTAATATGGATTGGAGCATTGTTTTGATCATGAATACTAAAGAATATGCGAGGGTCATGGGCACAAAAGTTGTAGCCCTATGTCTTAGGTTACTATGTATAAAAGTACGTGAAAATCCGAGGTGTGTAGAGGGTGATACAGTCAAAATATAGAAGGACGTACTAATATAAGGAAAAAACTTGCGAAAATTGCCATCAAAAAGGGGGATTTTTTTTGAAATGTTGACTTAAGGCTCCGTTTCGACTCCAATATATTCATTTACCCATGAGATCTCTTGGGGAAAAATATCGAACGAGTTGAACACGAGGGTAATACATTTCGGAGAAATTAGTGAAATCTCCAATTCACCAAAGGGGTACCCCTTTCAGAAATCTTCGATTTCTCTAATATGGATTGGAGCATTGTTTTTATCGTGAATACTAAAGAATATGCGAGGGTCATGGGCACAAAAGTTGTAGCCCTATGTCTTAGGTTACTATGTATAAAAGTACGTGAAAATCCGAGGTGTGTAGAGGGTGATACAGTCAAAATATAGAAGGACGTACTAATATAAGGAAAAAACTTGCGAAAATTGCCATCAAAAAGGGGGATTTTTTTTGAAATGTTGACTTAAGGCTCCGTTTCGACTCCAATATATTCATTTACCCATGAGATCTCTTGGGGAAAAATATCGAACGAGTTGAACACGAGGGTAATACATTTCGGAGAAATTAGTGAAATCTCCAATTCACCAAAGGGGTACCCCTTTCAGAAATCTTCGATTTCTCTAATATGGATTGGAGCATTGTTTTGATCGTGAATACTAAAGAATATGCGAGGGTCATGGGCACAAAAGTTGTAGCCCTATGTCTTAGGTTACTATGTATAAAAGTACGTGAAAATCCGAGGTGTGTAGAGGGTGATACAGTCAAAATATAGAAGGACGTACTAATATAAGGAAAAAACTTGCGAAAATTGCCATCAAAAAGGGGGATTTTTTTTGAAATGTTGACTTAAGGCTCCGTTTCGACTCCAATATATTCATTTACCCATGAGATCTCTTGGGGAAAAATATCGAACGAGTTGAACACGAGGGTAATACATTTTGGAGAAATTAGTGAAATCTCCAATTCACCAAAGGGGTACCCCTTTCAGAAATCTTCGATTTCTCTAATATGGATTGGAGTATTGTTTTGATCGTGAATAATAAAGAATATGCGAGGGTCATGGGCACAAAAGTTGTAGCCCTATGTCTTAGGGTACTATGTATAAAATTACGTGAAAATCTGAGGTGTGTAGAGGGTGATAGAGTCAAAATACTGAGAGAGGTACGAATATAAGGAAAAAACTTGCGAAAATTGCCATCAAAAAGGGGGATTTTTTTTGAAATGTTGACTTAAGGCTCCGTTTCCACTCCAATATATTCAATTACCCATGAGATCTCTTGGGGAAAAATATCGAACGAGTTGAACACGTGGGTAATACATTTCGGAGAAATTAGTGAAATCTCCAATTCACCAAAGGGGTACCCCTTTCAGAAATCTTCGATTTCTCTAATATGGATTGGAGCATTGTTTTGATCGTGAATAATAAAGAATATGCAAGGGTCATGGGCACAAAAGTTGTAGCCCTATGTCTTAGGGTACTATGTATAAAATTACGTGCAAATCCGAGGTGTGTAGAGGGTGATAGAGTCAAAATATAGAAGGACGTACTAATATAAGGAAAAAACTTGCGAAAATTGCCATCAAAAAGAGGAATTTTTTTTGAAATGTTGACTTAAGGCTCCGTTTCGACTCCAATATATTCATTTACCCATGAGATCTCTTGGGGAAAAATATCGAACGAGTTGAACACGAGGGTAATACATTTCGGAGAAATTAGTGAAATCTCCAATTCACCAAAGGGGTACCCCTTTCAGAAATCTTCGATTTCTCTAATATGGATTGGAGCATTGTTTTGATCGTGAATACTAAAGAATATGCGAGGGTCATGGGCACAAAAGTTGTAGCCCTATGTCTTAGGTTACTATGTATAAAAGTACGTGAAAATCCGAGGTGTGTAGAGGGTGATACAGTCAAAATATAGAAGGACGTACTAATATAAGGAAAAAATTTGCGAAAATTGCCATCAAAAAGGGGGATTTTTTTTGAAATGTTGACTTAAGGCTCCGTTTCGACTCCAATATATTCATTTACCCATGAGATCTCTTGGGGAAAAATATCGAACGAGTTGAACACGAGGGTAATACATTTCGGAGAAATTAGTGAAATCTCCAATTCACCAAAGGGGTACCCCTTTCAGAAATCTTCGATTTCTCTAATATGGATTGGAGTATTGTTTTGATCGTGAATAATAAAGAATATGCGAGGGTCATGGGCACAAAAGTTGTAGCCCTATGTCTTAGGGTACTATGTATAAAATTACGTGAAAATCTGAGGTGTGTAGAGGGTGATAGAGTCAAAATACTGAGAGAGGTACGAATATAAGGAAAAAACTTGCGAAAATTGCCATCAAAAAGGGGGATTTTTTTTGAAATGTTGACTTAAGGCTCCGTTTCCACTCCAATATATTCAATTACCCATGAGATCTCTTGGGGAAAAATATCGAACGAGTTGAACACGTGGGTAATACATTTCGGAGAAATTAGTGAAATCTCCAATTCACCAAAGGGGTACCCCTTTCAGAAATCTTCGATTTCTCTAATATGGATTGGAGCATTGTTTTGATCGTGAATAATAAAGAATATGCAAGGGTCATGGGCACAAAAGTTGTAGCCCTATGTCTTAGGGTACTATGTATAAAATTACGTGCAAATCCGAGGTGTGTAGAGGGTGATAGAGTCAAAATATAGAAGGACGTACTAATATAAGGAAAAAACTTGCGAAAATTGCCATCAAAAAGAGGAATTTTTTTTGAAATGTTGACTTAAGGCTCCGTTTCGACTCCAATATATTCATTTACCCATGAGATCTCTTGGGGAAAAATATCGAACGAGTTGAACACGAGGGTAATACATTTCGGAGAAATTAGTGAAATCTCCAATTCACCAAAGGGGTACCCCTTTCAGAAATCTTCGATTTCTCTAATATGGATTGGAGCATTGTTTTGATCGTGAATACTAAAGAATATGCGAGGGTCATGGGCACAAAAGTTGTAGCCCTATGTCTTAGGTTACTATGTATAAAAGTACGTGAAAATCCGAGGTGTGTAGAGGGTGATACAGTCAAAATATAGAAGGACGTACTAATATAAGGAAAAAACTTGCGAAAATTGCCATCAAAAAGGGGGATTTTTTTTGAAATGTTGACTTAAGGCTCCGTTTCGACTCCAATATATTCATTTACCCATGAGATCTCTTGGGGAAAAATATCGAACGAGTTGAACACGAGGGTAATACATTTTGGAGAAATTAGTGAAATCTCCAATTCACCAAAGGGGTACCCCTTTCAGAAATCTTCGATTTCTCTAATATGGATTGGAGTATTGTTTTGATCGTGAATAATAAAGAATATGCGAGGGTCATGGGCACAAAAGTTGTAGCCCTATGTCTTAGGGTACTATGTATAAAATTACGTGAAAATCCGAGGTGTGTAGAGGGTGATAGAGTCAAAATACTGAGAGAGGTACGAATATAAGGAAAAAACTTGCGAAAATTGCCATCAAAAAGGGGGATTTTTTTTGAAATGTTGACTTAAGGCTCCGTTTCCACTCCAATATATTCAATTACCCATGAGATCTCTTGGGGAAAAATATCGAACGAGTTGAACACGTGGGTAATACATTTCGGAGAAATTAGTGAAATCTCCAATTCACCAAAGGGGTACCCCTTTCAGAAATCTTCGATTTCTCTAATATGGATTGGAGCATTGTTTTGATCGTGAATAATAAAGAATATGCAAGGGTCATGGGCACAAAAGTTGTAGCCCTATGTCTTAGGGTACTATGTATAAAATTACGTGCAAATCCGAGGTGTGTAGAGGGTGATAGAGTCAAAATATAGAAGGACGTACTAATATAAGGAAAAAACTTGCGAAAATTGCCATCAAAAAGAGGAATTTTTTTTGAAATGTTGACTTAAGGCTCCGTTTCGACTCCAATATATTCATTTACCCATGAGATCTCTTGGGGAAAAATATCGAACGAGTTGAACACGAGGGTAATACATTTCGGAGAAATTAGTGAAATCTCCAATTCACCAAAGGGGTACCCCTTTCAGAAATCTTCGATTTCTCTAATATGGATTGGAGCATTGTTTTTATCGTGAATACTAAAGAATATGCGAGGGTCATGGGCACAAAAGTTGTAGCCCTATGTCTTAGGTTACTATGTATAAAAGTACGTGAAAATCCGAGGTGTGTAGAGGGTGATACAGTCAAAATATAGAAGGACGTACTAATATAAGGAAAAAACTTGCGAAAATTGCCATCAAAAAGGGGGATTTTTTTTGAAATGTTGACTTAAGGCTCCGTTTCGACTCCAATATATTCATTTACCCATGAGATCTCTTGGGGAAAAATATCGAACGAGTTGAACACGAGGGTAATACATTTCGGAGAAATTAGTGAAATCTCCAATTCACCAAAGGGGTACCCCTTTCAGAAATCTTCGATTTCTCTAATATGGATTGGAGTATTGTTTTGATCGTGAATAATAAAGAATATGCGAGGGTCATGGGCACAAAAGTTGTAGCCCTATGTCTTAGGGTACTATGTATAAAATTACGTGCAAATCCGAGGTGTGTAGAGGGTGATAGAGTCAAAATATAGAACGACGTACGAATATAAGGAAAAAACTTGCGAAAATTGCCATCAAAAAGGGGGATTTTTTTTGAAATGTTGACTTAAGGCTCCGTTTCCACTCCAATATATTCATTTACCCATGAGATCTCTTGGGGAAAAATATCGAACGAGTTGAACACGTGGGTAATACATTTCGGAGAAATTAGTGAAATCTCCAATTCACCAAAGGGGTACCCCTTTCAGAAATCTTCGATTTCTCTAATATGGATTGGAGCATTGTTTTGATCGTGAATAATAAAGAATATGCAAGGGTCATGGGCACAAAAGTTGTAGCCCTATGTCTTAGGGTACTATGTATAAAATTACGTGCAAATCCGAGGTGTGTAGAGGGTGATAGAGTCAAAATATAGAAGGACGTACTAATATAAGGAAAAAACTTGCGAAAATTGCCATCAAAAAGAGGAATTTTTTTTGAAATGTTGACTTAAGGCTCCGTTTCGACTCCAATATATTCATTTACCCATGAGATCTCTTGGGGAAAAATATCGAACGAGTTGAACACGAGGGTAATACATTTCGGAGAAATTAGTGAAATCTCCAATTCACCAAAGGGGTACCCCTTTCAGAAATCTTCGATTTCTCTAATATGGATTGGAGCATTGTTTTTATCGTGAATACTAAAGAATATGCGAGGGTCATGGGCACAAAAGTTGTAGCCCTATGTCTTAGGTTACTATGTATAAAAGTACGTGAAAATCCGAGGTGTGTAGAGGGTGATACAGTCAAAATATAGAAGGACGTACTAATATAAGGAAAAAACTTGCGAAAATTGCCATCAAAAAGGGGGATTTTTTTTGAAATGTTGACTTAAGGCTCCGTTTCGACTCCAATATATTCATTTACCCATGAGATCTCTTGGGGAAAAATATCGAACGAGTTGAACACGAGGGTAATACATTTCGGAGAAATTAGTGAAATCTCCAATTCACCAAAGGGGTACCCCTTTCAGAAATCTTCGATTTCTCTAATATGGATTGGAGTATTGTTTTGATCGTGAATAATAAAGAATATGCGAGGGTCATGGGCACAAAAGTTGTAGCCCTATGTCTTAGGGTACTATGTATAAAATTACGTGCAAATCCGAGGTGTGTAGAGGGTGATAGAGTCAAAATATAGAACGACGTACGAATATAAGGAAAAAACTTGCGAAAATTGCCATCAAAAAGGGGGATTTTTTTTGAAATGTTGACTTAAGGCTCCGTTTCCACTCCAATATATTCATTTACCCATGAGATCTCTTGGGGAAAAATATCGAACGAGTTGAACACGTGGGTAATACATTTCGGAGAAATTAGTGAAATCTCCAATTCACCAAAGGGGTACCCCTTTCAGAAATCTTCGATTTCTCTAATATGGATTGGAGCATTGTTTTGATCGTGAATAATAAAGAATATGCAAGGGTCATGGGCACAAAAGTTGTAGCCCTATGTCTTAGGGTACTATGTATAAAATTACGTGCAAATCCGAGGTGTGTAGAGGGTGATAGAGTCAAAATATAGAAGGACGTACTAATATAAGGAAAAAACTTGCGAAAATTGCCATCAAAAAGAGGAATTTTTTTTGAAATGTTGACTTAAGGCTCCGTTTCGACTCCAATATATTCATTTACCCATGAGATCTCTTGGGGAAAAATATCGAACGAGTTGAACACGAGGGTAATACATTTCGGAGAAATTAGTGAAATCTCCAATTCACCAAAGGGGTACCCCTTTCAGAAATCTTCGATTTCTCTAATATGGATTGGAGCATTGTTTTGATCGTGAATACTAAAGAATATGCGAGGGTCATGGGCACAAAAGTTGTAGCCCTATGTCTTAGGTTACTATGTATAAAAGTACGTGAAAATCCGAGGTGTGTAGAGGGTGATACAGTCAAAATATAGAAGGACGTACTAATATAAGGAAAAAACTTGCGAAAATTGCCATCAAAAAGGGGGATTTTTTTTGAAATGTTGACTTAAGGCTCCGTTTCGACTCCAATATATTCATTTACCCATGAGATCTCTTGGGGAAAAATATCGAACGAGTTGAACACGAGGGTAATACATTTCGGAGAAATTAGTGAAATCTCCAATTCACCAAAGGGGTACCCCTTTCAGAAATCTTCGATTTCTCTAATATGGATTGGAGCATTGTTTTCATCGTGAATACTAAAGAATATGCGAGGGTCATGGGCACAAAAGTTGTAGCCCTATGTCTTAGGTTACTATGTATAAAAGTACGTGAAAATCCGAGGTGTGTAGAGGGTGATACAGTCAAAATATAGAAGGACGTACTAATATAAGGAAAAAACTTGCGAAAATTGCCATCAAAAAGGGGGATTTTTTTTGAAATGTTGACTTAAGGCTCCGTTTCGACTCCAATATATTCATTTACCCATGAGATCTCTTGGGGAAAAATATCGAACGAGTTGAACACGAGGGTAATACATTTCGGAGAAATTAGTGAAATCTCCAATTCACCAAAGGGGTACCCCTTTCAGAAATCTTCGATTTCTCTAATATGGATTGGAGTATTGTTTTGATCGTGAATAATAAAGAATATGCGAGGGTCATGGGCACAAAAGTTGTAGCCCTATGTCTTAGGGTACTATGTATAAAATTACGTGAAAATCCGAGGTGTGTAGAGGGTGATAGAGTCAAAATACTGAGAGAGGTACGAATATAAGGAAAAAACTTGCGAAAATTGCCATCAAAAAGGGGGATTTTTTTTGAAATGTTGACTTAAGGCTCCGTTTCCACTCCAATATATTCAATTACCCATGAGATCTCTTGGGGAAAAATATCCAACGAGTTGAACACGTGGGTAATACATTTCGGAGAAATTAGTGAAATCTCCAATTCACCAAAGGGGTACCCCTTTCAGAAATCTTCGATTTCTCTAATATGGATTGGAGCATTGTTTTGATCGTGAATAATAAAGAATATGCAAGGGTCATGGGCACAAAAGTTGTAGCCCTATGTCTTAGGGTACTATGTATAAAATTACGTGCAAATCCGAGGTGTGTAGAGGGTGATAGAGTCAAAATATAGAAGGACGTACTAATATAAGGAAAAAACTTGCGAAAATTGCCATCAAAAAGAGGAATTTTTTTTGAAATGTTGACTTAAGGCTCCGTTTCGACTCCAATATATTCATTTACCCATGAGATCTCTTGGGGAAAAATATCGAACGAGTTGAACACGAGGGTAATACATTTCGGAGAAATTAGTGAAATCTCCAATTCACCAAAGGGGTACCCCTTTCAGAAATCTTCGATTTCTCTAATATGGATTGGAGCATTGTTTTGATCGTGAATACTAAAGAATATGCGAGGGTCATGGGCACAAAAGTTGTAGCCCTATGTCTTAGGTTACTATGTATAAAAGTACGTGAAAATCCGAGGTGTGTAGAGGGTGATACAGTCAAAATATAGAAGGACGTACTAATATAAGGAAAAAACTTGCGAAAATTGCCATCAAAAAGGGGGATTTTTTTTGAAATGTTGACTTAAGGCTCCGTTTCGACTCCAATATATTCATTTACCCATGAGATCTCTTGGGGAAAAATATCGAACGAGTTGAACACGAGGGTAATACATTTCGGAGAAATTAGTGAAATCTCCAATTCACCAAAGGGGTACCCCTTTCAGAAATCTTCGATTTCTCTAATATGGATTGGAGCATTGTTTTCATCGTGAATACTAAAGAATATGCGAGGGTCATGGGCACAAAAGTTGTAGCCCTATGTCTTAGGTTACTATGTATAAAAGTACGTGAAAATCCGAGGTGTGTAGAGGGTGATACAGTCAAAATATAGAAGGACGTACTAATATAAGGAAAAAACTTGCGAAAATTGCCATCAAAAAGGGGGATTTTTTTTGAAATGTTGACTTAAGGCTCCGTTTCGACTCCAATATATTCATTTACCCATGAGATCTCTTGGGGAAAAATATCGAACGAGTTGAACACGAGGGTAATACATTTCGGAGAAATTAGTGAAATCTCCAATTCACCAAAGGGGTACCCCTTTCAGAAATCTTCGATTTCTCTAATATGGATTGGAGTATTGTTTTGATCGTGAATAATAAAGAATATGCGAGGGTCATGGGCACAAAAGTTGTAGCCCTATGTCTTAGGGTACTATGTATAAAATTACGTGAAAATCCGAGGTGTGTAGAGGGTGATAGAGTCAAAATACTGAGAGAGGTACGAATATAAGGAAAAAACTTGCGAAAATTGCCATCAAAAAGGGGGATTTTTTTTGAAATGTTGACTTAAGGCTCCGTTTCCACTCCAATATATTCAATTACCCATGAGATCTCTTGGGGAAAAATATCCAACGAGTTGAACACGTGGGTAATACATTTCGGAGAAATTAGTGAAATCTCCAATTCACCAAAGGGGTACCCCTTTCAGAAATCTTCGATTTCTCTAATATGGATTGGAGCATTGTTTTGATCGTGAATAATAAAGAATATGCAAGGGTCATGGGCACAAAAGTTGTAGCCCTATGTCTTAGGGTACTATGTATAAAATTACGTGCAAATCCGAGGTGTGTAGAGGGTGATAGAGTCAAAATATAGAAGGACGTACTAATATAAGGAAAAAACTTGCGAAAATTGCCATCAAAAAGAGGAATTTTTTTTGAAATGTTGACTTAAGGCTCCGTTTCGACTCCAATATATTCATTTACCCATGAGATCTCTTGGGGAAAAATATCGAACGAGTTGAACACGAGGGTAATACATTTCGGAGAAATTAGTGAAATCTCCAATTCACCAAAGGGGTACCCCTTTCAGAAATCTTCGATTTCTCTAATATGGATTGGAGCATTGTTTTGATCGTGAATACTAAAGAATATGCGAGGGTCATGGGCACAAAAGTTGTAGCCCTATGTCTTAGGTTACTATGTATAAAAGTACGTGAAAATCCGAGGTGTGTAGAGGGTGATACAGTCAAAATATAGAAGGACGTACTAATATAAGGAAAAAACTTGCGAAAATTGCCATCAAAAAGGGGGATTTTTTTTGAAATGTTGACTTAAGGCTCCGTTTCGACTCCAATATATTCATTTACCCATGAGATCTCTTGGGGAAAAATATCGAACGAGTTGAACACGAGGGTAATACATTTCGGAGAAATTAGTGAAATCTCCAATTCACCAAAGGGGTACCCCTTTCAGAAATCTTCGATTTCTCTAATATGGATTGGAGCATTGTTTTCATCGTGAATACTAAAGAATATGCGAGGGTCATGGGCACAAAAGTTGTAGCCCTATGTCTTAGGTTACTATGTATAAAAGTACGTGAAAATCCGAGGTGTGTAGAGGGTGATACAGTCAAAATATAGAAGGACGTACTAATATAAGGAAAAAACTTGCGAAAATTGCCATCAAAAAGGGGGATTTTTTTTGAAATGTTGACTTAAGGCTCCGTTTCGACTCCAATATATTCATTTACCCATGAGATCTCTTGGGGAAAAATATCGAACGAGTTGAACACGAGGGTAATACATTTCGGAGAAATTAGTGAAATCTCCAATTCACCAAAGGGGTACCCCTTTCAGAAATCTTCGATTTCTCTAATATGGATTGGAGCATTGTTTTGATCGTGAATACTAAAGAATATGCGAGGGTCATGGGCACAAAAGTTGTAGCCCTATGTCTTATGGTACTATGTATAAAATTACGTGAAAATCCGAGGTGTGTAGAGGGTGATACAGTCAAAATACTGAGAGATGTACGAATATAAGGAAAAAACTTGCGAAAATTGCCATCAAAAAGGGGGATTTTTTTTTAAATGTTGACTTAAGGCTCCGTTTCGACTCCAATATATTCATTTACCCATGAGATCTCTTGGGGAAAAATATCGAACGAGTTGAACACGAGGGTAATACATTTCGGAGAAATTAGTGAAATCTCCAATTCACCAAAGGGGTACCCCTTTCAGAAATCTTCGATTTCTCTAATATGGATTGGAGCATTGTTTTGATCGTGAATACTAAAGAATATGCGAGGGTCATGGGCACAAAAGTTGTAGCCCTATGTCTTAGGGTACTATGTATAAAATTACGTGCAAATCCGAGGTGTGTAGAGGGTGATAGAGTCAAAATATAGAAGGACGTACGAATATAAGGAAAAAACTTGCGAAAATTGCCATCAAAAAGGGTGATTTTTTTTGAAATGTTGACTTAAGGCTCCGTTTCCACTCCAATATATTCATTTACCCATGAGATCTCTTGGGGAAAAATATCGAACGAGTTGAACACGTGGGTAATACATTTCGGAGAAATTAGTGAAATCTCCAATTCACCAAAGGGGTACCCCTTTCAGAAATCTTCGATTTCTCTAATATGGATTGGAGCATTGTTTTCATCGTGAATACTAAAGAATATGCGAGGGTCATGGGCACAAAAGTTGTAGCCCTATGTCTTAGGTTACTATGTATAAAAGTACGTGAAAATCCGAGGTGTGTAGAGGGTGATACAGTCAAAATATAGAAGGACGTACTAATATAAGGAAAAAACTTGCGAAAATTGCCATCAAAAAGGGGGATTTTTTTTGAAATGTTGACTTAAGGCTCCGTTTCGACTCCAATATATTCATTTACCCATGAGATCTCTTGGGGAAAAATATCGAACGAGTTGAACACGAGGGTAATACATTTCGGAGAAATTAGTGAAATCTCCAATTCACCAAAGGGGTACCCCTTTCAGAAATCTTCGATTTCTCTAATATGGATTGGAGCATTGTTTTGATCGTGAATACTAAAGAATATGCGAGGGTCATGGGCACAAAAGTTGTAGCCCTATGTCTTATGGTACTATGTATAAAATTACGTGAAAATCCGAGGTGTGTAGAGGGTGATACAGTCAAAATACTGAGAGATGTACGAATATAAGGAAAAAACTTGCGAAAATTGCCATCAAAAAGGGGGATTTTTTTTTAAATGTTGACTTAAGGCTCCGTTTCGACTCCAATATATTCATTTACCCATGAGATCTCTTGGGGAAAAATATCGAACGAGTTGAACACGAGGGTAATACATTTCGGAGAAATTAGTGAAATCTCCAATTCACCAAAGGGGTACCCCTTTCAGAAATCTTCGATTTCTCTAATATGGATTGGAGCATTGTTTTGATCGTGAATACTAAAGAATATGCGAGGGTCATGGGCACAAAAGTTGTAGCCCTATGTCTTAGGGTACTATGTATAAAATTACGTGCAAATCCGAGGTGTGTAGAGGGTGATAGAGTCAAAATATAGAAGGACGTACGAATATAAGGAAAAAACTTGCGAAAATTGCCATAAAAAAGGGGGATTTTTTTTGAAATGTTGACTTAAGGCTCCGTTTCCACTCCAATATATTCATTTACCCATGAGATCTCTTGGGGAAAAATATCGAACGAGTTGAACACGTGGGTAATACATTTCGGAGAAATTAGTGAAATCTCCAATTCACCAAAGGGGTACCCCTTTCAGAAATCTTCGATTTCTCTAATATGGATTGGAGCATTGTTTTGATCGTGAATAATAAAGAATATGCAAGGGTCATGGGCACAAAAGTTGTAGCCCTATGTCTTAGGGTACTATGTATAAAATTACGTGCAAATCCGAGGTGTGTAGAGGGTGATAGAGTCAAAATATAGAAGGACGTACTAATATAAGGAAAAAACTTGCGAAAATTGCCATCAAAAAGAGGAATTTTTTTTGAAATGTTGACTTAAGGCTCCGTTTCGACTCCAATATATTCATTTACCCATGAGATCTCTTGGGGAAAAATATCGAACGAGTTGAACACGAGGGTAATACATTTCGGAGAAATTAGTGAAATCTCCAATTCACCAAAGGGGTACCCCTTTCAGAAATCTTCGATTTCTCTAATATGGATTGGAGCATTGTTTTGATCGTGAATACTAAAGAATATGCGAGGGTCATGGGCACAAAAGTTGTAGCCCTATGTCTTAGGTTACTATGTATAAAAGTACGTGAAAATCCGAGGTGTGTAGAGGGTGATACAGTCAAAATATAGAAGGACGTACTAATATAAGGAAAAAACTTGCGAAAATTGCCATCAAAAAGGGGGATTTTTTTTGAAATGTTGACTTAAGGCTCCGTTTCGACTCCAATATATTCATTTACCCATGAGATCTCTTGGGGAAAAATATCGAACGAGTTGAACACGAGGGTAATACATTTCGGAGAAATTAGTGAAATCTCCAATTCACCAAAGGGGTACCCCTTTCAGAAATCTTCGATTTCTCTAATATGGATTGGAGCATTGTTTTGATCGTGAATACTAAAGAATATGCGAGGGTCATGGGCACAAAAGTTGTAGCCCTATGTCTTATGGTACTATGTATAAAATTACGTGAAAATCCGAGGTGTGTAGAGGGTGATACAGTCAAAATACTGAGAGATGTACGAATATAAGGAAAAAACTTGCGAAAATTGCCATCAAAAAGGGGGATTTTTTTTTAAATGTTGACTTAAGGCTCCGTTTCGACTCCAATATATTCATTTACCCATGAGATCTCTTGGGGAAAAATATCGAACGAGTTGAACACGAGGGTAATACATTTCGGAGAAATTAGTGAAATCTCCAATTCACCAAAGGGGTACCCCTTTCAGAAATCTTCGATTTCTCTAATATGGATTGGAGCATTGTTTTGATCGTGAATACTAAAGAATATGCGAGGGTCATGGGCACAAAAGTTGTAGCCCTATGTCTTAGGGTACTATGTATAAAATTACGTGCAAATCCGAGGTGTGTAGAGGGTGATAGAGTCAAAATATAGAAGGACGTACGAATATAAGGAAAAAACTTGCGAAAATTGCCATCAAAAAGGGGGATTTTTTTTGAAATGTTGACTTAAGGCTCCGTTTCCACTCCAATATATTCATTTACCCATGAGATCTCTTGGGGAAAAATATCGAACGAGTTGAACACGTGGGTAATACATTTCGGAGAAATTAGTGAAATCTCCAATTCACCAAAGGGGTACCCCTTTCAGAAATCTTCGATTTCTCTAATATGGATTGGAGCATTGTTTTCATCGTGAATACTAAAGAATATGCGAGGGTCATGGGCACAAAAGTTGTAGCCCTATGTCTTAGGTTACTATGTATAAAAGTACGTGAAAATCCGAGGTGTGTAGAGGGTGATACAGTCAAAATATAGAAGGACGTACTAATATAAGGAAAAAACTTGCGAAAATTGCCATCAAAAAGGGGGATTTTTTTTGAAATGTTGACTTAAGGCTCCGTTTCGACTCCAATATATTCATTTACCCATGAGATCTCTTGGGGAAAAATATCGAACGAGTTGAACACGAGGGTAATACATTTCGGAGAAATTAGTGAAATCTCCAATTCACCAAAGGGGTACCCCTTTCAGAAATCTTCGATTTCTCTAATATGGATTGGAGCATTGTTTTGATCGTGAATACTAAAGAATATGCGAGGGTCATGGGCACAAAAGATGTAGCCCTATGTCTTATGGTACTATGTATAAAATTACGTGAAAATCCGAGGTGTGTAGAGGGTGATACAGTCAAAATACTGAGAGATGTACGAATATAAGGAAAAAACTTGCGAAAATTGCCATCAAAAAGGGGGATTTTTTTTTAAATGTTGACTTAAGGCTCCGTTTCGACTCCAATATATTCATTTACCCATGAGATCTCTTGGGGGAAAATATCGAACGAGTTGAACACGAGGGTAATACATTTCGGAGAAATTAGTGAAATCTCCAATTCACCAAAGGGGTACCCCTTTCAGAAATCTTCGATTTCTCTAATATGGATTGGAGCATTGTTTTGATCGTGAATAATAAAGAATATGCAAGGGTCATGGGCACAAAAGTTGTATCCCTATGTCTTAGGGTACTATGTATAAAATTACGTGCAAATCCGAGGTGTGTAGAGGGTGATAGAGTCAAAATATAGAAGGACGTACTAATATAAGGAAAAAACTTGCGAAAATTGCCATCAAAAAGAGGAATTTTTTTTGAAATGTTGACTTAAGGCTCCGTTTCGACTCCAATATATTCATTTACCCATGAGATCTCTTGGGGAAAAATATCGAACGAGTTGAACACGAGGGTAATACATTTCGGAGAAATTAGTGAAATCTCCAATTCACCAAAGGGGTACCCCTTTCAGAAATCTTCGATTTCTCTAATATGGATTGGAGCATTGTTTTGATCGTGAATACTAAAGAATATGCGAGGGTCATGGGCACAAAAGTTGTAGCCCTATGTCTTAGGTTACTATGTATAAAAGTACGTGAAAATCCGAGGTGTGTAGAGGGTGATACAGTCAAAATATAGAAGGACGTACTAATATAAGGAAAAAACTTGCGAAAATTGCCATCAAAAAGGGGGATTTTTTTTGAAATGTTGACTTAAGGCTCCGTTTCGACTCCAATATATTCATTTACCCATGAGATCTCTTGGGGAAAAATATCGAACGAGTTGAACACGAGGGTAATACATTTCGGAGAAATTAGTGAAATCTCCAATTCACCAAAGGGGTACCCCTTTCAGAAATCTTCGATTTCTCTAATATGGATTGGAGCATTGTTTTGATCGTGAATACTAAAGAATATGCGAGGGTCATGGGCACAAAAGTTGTAGCCCTATGTATAAAATTACGTGAAAATCCGAGGTGTGTAGAGGGTGATACAGTCAAAATACTGAGAGATGTACGAATATAAGGAAAAAACTTGCGAAAATTGCCATAAAAAAGGGGGATTTTTTTTTAAATGTTGACTTAAGGCTCCGTTTCGACTCCAATATATTCATTTACCCATGAGATCTCTTGGGGAAAAATATCGAACGAGTTGAACACGAGGGTAATACATTTCGGAGAAATTAGTGAAATCTCCAATTCACCAAAGGGGTACCCCTTTCAGAAATCTTCGATTTCTCTAATATGGATTGGAGCATTGTTTTGATCGTGAATACTAAAGAATATGCGAGGGTCATGGGCACAAAAGTTGTAGCCCTATGTCTTAGGTTACTATGTATAAAAGTACGTGAAAATCCGAGGTGTGTAGAGGGTGATACAGATAAAATACTGAGAGACGTACGAATATAAGGAAAAAACTTGCGAAAATTGCCATCAAAAAGGGGAATTTTTTTTGAAATGTTGACTTAAGGCTCCGTTTCGACTCCAATATATTCATTTACCCATGAGATCTCTTGGGGAAAAATATCGAACGAGTTGAACACGAGGGTAATACATTTCGGAGAAATTAGTGAAATCTCCAATTCACCAAAGGGGTACCCCTTTCAGAAATCTTCGATTTCTCTAATATGGATTGGAGCATTGTTTTGATCGTGAATAATAAAGAATATGCGAGTGTCATGGGCACAAAAGTTGTAGCCCTATGTCTTAGGGTACTATGTATAAAATTACGTGAAAATCCGAGGTGTGTAGAGGGTGATACAGTCAAAATACTGAGAGATGTACGAATATAAGGAAAAAACTTGCGAAAATTGCCATCAAAAAGGGGGATTTTTTTTGAAATGTTGACTTAAGTTTCCGTTTCGACTCCAATATATTCATTTACCCATGAGATCTCTTGGGGAAAAATATCGAACGAGTTGAACACGAGGGTAATACATTTCGGAGAAATTAGTGAAATCTCCAATTCACCAAAGGGGTACCCCTTTCAGAAATCTTCGATTTCTCTAATATGGATTGGAGCATTGTTTTGATCGTGAATACTAAAGAATATGCGAGGGTCATGGGCACAAAAGTTGTAGCCCTATGTCTTATGGTACTATGTATAAAATTACGTGAAAATCCGAGGTGTGTAGAGGGTGATACAGTCAAAATACTGAGAGATGTACGAATATAAGGAAAAAACTTGCGAAAATTGCCATCAAAAAGGGGGATTTTTTTTTAAATGTTGACTTAAGGCTCCGTTTCGACTCCAATATATTCATTTACCCATGAGATCTCTTGGGGAAAAATATCGAACGAGTTGAACACGAGGGTAATACATTTCGGAGAAATTAGTGAAATCTCCAATTCACCAAAGGGGTACCCCTTTCAGAAATCTTCGATTTCTCTAATATGGATTGGAGCATTGTTTTGATCGTGAATACTAAAGAATATGCGAGGGTCATGGGCACAAAAGTTGTAGCCCTATGTCTTAGGTTACTATGTATAAAAGTACGTGAAAATCCGAGGTGTGTAGAGGGTGATACAGTCAAAATACTGAAAGACGTACGAATATAAGGAAAAAACTTGCGAAAATTGCCATCAAAAAGGGGAATTTTTTTTGAAATGTTGACTTAAGGCTCCGTTTCGACTCCAATATATTCATTTACCCATGAGATCTCTTGGGGAAAAATATCGAACGAGTTGAACACGAGGGTAATACATTTCGGAGAAATTAGTGAAATCTCCAATTCACCAAAGGGGTACCCCTTTCAGAAATCTTCGATTTCTCTAATATGGATTGGAGCATTGTTTTGATCGTGAATAATAAAGAATATGCGAGTGTCATGGGCACAAAAGTTGTAGCCCTATGTCTTAGGGTACTATGTATAAAATTACGTGAAAATCCGAGGTGTGTAGAGGGTGATACAGTCAAAATACTGAGAGATGTACGAATATAAGGAAAAAACTTGCGAAAATTGCCATCAAAAAGGGGGATTTTTTTTGAAATGTTGACTTAAGGCTCCGTTTCGACTCCAATATATTCATTTACCCATGAGATCTCTTGGGGAAAAATATCGAACGAGTTGAACACGAGGGTAATACATTTCGGAGAAATTAGTGAAATCTCCAATTCACCAAAGGGGTACCCCTTTCAGAAATCTTCGATTTCTCTAATATGGATTGGAGCATTGTTTTGATCGTGAATACTAAAGAATATGCGAGGGTCATGGGCACAAAAGTTGTAGCCCTATGTCTTAGGGTACTATGTATAAAATTACGTGCAAATCCGAGGTGTGTAGAGGGTGATAGAGTCAAAATATAGAAGGACGTACTAATATAAGGAAAAAACTTGCAAAAATTGCCATCAAAAAGAGGAATTTTTTTTTAAATGTTGACTTAAGGCTCCGTTTCGACTCCAATATATTCATTTACCCATGAGATCTCTTGGGGAAAAATATCGAACGAGTTGAACACGAGGGTAATACATTTCGGAGAAATTAGTGAAATCTCCAATTCACCAAAGGGGTACCCCTTTCAGAAATCTTCGATTTCTCTAATATGGATTGGAGCATTGTTTTGATCGTGAATACTAAAGAATATGCGAGGGTCATGGGCACAAAAGTTGTAGCCCTATGTCTTAGGTTACTATGTATAAAAGTACGTGAAAATCCGAGGTGTGTAGAGGGTGATACAGTCAAAATATAGAAGGACGTACTAATATAAGGAAAAAACTTGCAAAAATTGCCATCAAAAAGAGGGATTTTTTTTTAAATGTTGACTTAAGGCTCCGTTTCGACTCCAATATATTCATTTACCCATGAGATCTCTTGGGGGAAAATATCGAACGAGTTGAACACGAGGGTAATACATTTCGGAGAAATTAGTGAAATCTCCAATTCACCAAAGGGGTACCCCTTTCAGAAATCTTCGATTTCTCTAATATGGATTGGAGCATTGTTTTGATCATGAATACTAAAGAATATGCGAGGGTCATGGGCACAAAAGTTGTAGCCCTATGTCTTAGGTTACTATGTATAAAAGTACGTGCAAATCCGAGGTGTGTAGAGGGTGATACAGTCAAAATATAGAAGGACGTACTAATATAAGGAAAAAACTTGCGAAAATTGCCATCAAAAAGGGGGATTTTTTTTGAAATGTTGACTTAAGGCTCCGTTTCGACTCCAATATATTCATTTACCCATGAGATCTCTTGGGGAAAAATATCGAACGAGTTGAACACGAGGGTAATACATTTCGGAGAAATTAGTGAAATCTCCAATTCACCAAAGGGGTACCCCTTTCAGAAATCTTCGATTTCTCTAATATGGATTGGAGCATTGTTTTGATCGTGAATACTAAAGAATATGCGAGGGTCATGGGCACAAAAGTTGTAGCCCTATGTCTTAGGTTACTATGTATAAAAGTACGTGAAAATCCGAGGTGTGTAGAGGGTGATACAGTCAAAATATAGAAGGACGTACTAATATAAGGAAAAAACTTGCGAAAATTGCCATCAAAAAGGGGGATTTTTTTTGAAATGTTGACTTAAGGCTCCGTTTCGACTCCAATATATTCATTTACCCATGAGATCTCTTGGGGAAAAATATCGAAGGAGTTGAACACGAGGGTAATACATTTCGGAGAAATTAGTGAAATCTCCAATTCACCAAAGGGGTACCCCTTTCAGAAATCTTCGATTTCTCTAATATGGATTGGAGCATTGTTTTGATCGTGAATACTAAAGAATATGCGAGGGTCATGGGCACAAAAGTTGTAGCCCTATGTCTTAGGGTACTATGTATAAAATTACGTGCAAATCCGAGGTGTGTAGAGGGTGATAGAGTCAAAATATAGAAGGACGTACTAATATAAGGAAAAAACTTGCGAAAATTGCCATCAAAAAGGGGGATTTTTTTTGAAATGTTGACTTAAGGCTCCGTTTCGACTCCAATATATTCATTTACCCATGAGATCTCTTGGGGAAAAATATCGAACGAGTTGAACACGAGGGTAATACATTTCGGAGAAATTAGTGAAATCTCCAATTCACCAAAGGGGTACCCCTTTCAGAAATCTTCGATTTCTCTAATATGGATTGGAGCATTGTTTTGATCGTGAATACTAAAGAATATGCGAGGGTCATGGGCACAAAAGTTGTAGCCCTATGTCTTATGGTACTATGTATAAAATTACGTGAAAATCCGAGGTGTGTAGAGGGTGATACAGTCAAAATACTGAGAGATGTACGAATATAAGGAAAAAACTTGCGAAAATTGCCATCAAAAAGGGGGATTTTTTTTTAAATGTTGACTTAAGGCTCCGTTTCGACTCCAATATATTCATTTACCCATGAGATCTCTTGGGGGAAAATATCGAACGAGTTGAACACGAGGGTAATACATTTCGGAGAAATTAGTGAAATCTCCAATTCACCAAAGGGGTACCCCTTTCAGAAATCTTCGATTTCTCTAATATGGATTGGAGCATTGTTTTGATCGTGAATAATAAAGAATATGCAAGGGTCATGGGCACAAAAGTTGTATCCCTATGTCTTAGGGTACTATGTATAAAATTACGTGCAAATCCGAGGTGTGTAGAGGGTGATAGAGTCAAAATATAGAAGGACGTACTAATATAAGGAAAAAACTTGCGAAAATTGCCATCAAAAAGAGGAATTTTTTTTGAAATGTTGACTTAAGGCTCCGTTTCGACTCCAATATATTCATTTACCCATGAGATCTCTTGGGGAAAAATATCGAACGAGTTGAACACGAGGGTAATACATTTCGGAGAAATTAGTGAAATCTCCAATTCACCAAAGGGGTACCCCTTTCAGAAATCTTCGATTTCTCTAATATGGATTGGAGCATTGTTTTGATCGTGAATACTAAAGAATATGCGAGGGTCATGGGCACAAAAGTTGTAGCCCTATGTCTTAGGTTACTATGTATAAAAGTACGTGAAAATCCGAGGTGTGTAGAGGGTGATACAGTCAAAATATAGAAGGACGTACTAATATAAGGAAAAAACTTGCGAAAATTGCCATCAAAAAGGGGGATTTTTTTTGAAATGTTGACTTAAGGCTCCGTTTCGACTCCAATATATTCATTTACCCATGAGATCTCTTGGGGAAAAATATCGAACGAGTTGAACACGAGGGTAATACATTTCGGAGAAATTAGTGAAATCTCCAATTCACCAAAGGGGTACCCCTTTCAGAAATCTTCGATTTCTCTAATATGGATTGGAGCATTGTTTTGATCGTGAATACTAAAGAATATGCGAGGGTCATGGGCACAAAAGTTGTAGCCCTATGTATAAAATTACGTGAAAATCCGAGGTGTGTAGAGGGTGATACAGTCAAAATACTGAGAGATGTACGAATATAAGGAAAAAACTTGCGAAAATTGCCATAAAAAAGGGGGATTTTTTTTTAAATGTTGACTTAAGGCTCCGTTTCGACTCCAATATATTCATTTACCCATGAGATCTCTTGGGGAAAAATATCGAACGAGTTGAACACGAGGGTAATACATTTCGGAGAAATTAGTGAAATCTCCAATTCACCAAAGGGGTACCCCTTTCAGAAATCTTCGATTTCTCTAATATGGATTGGAGCATTGTTTTGATCGTGAATACTAAAGAATATGCGAGGGTCATGGGCACAAAAGTTGTAGCCCTATGTCTTAGGTTACTATGTATAAAAGTACGTGAAAATCCGAGGTGTGTAGAGGGTGATACAGATAAAATACTGAGAGACGTACGAATATAAGGAAAAAACTTGCGAAAATTGCCATCAAAAAGGGGAATTTTTTTTGAAATGTTGACTTAAGGCTCCGTTTCGACTCCAATATATTCATTTACCCATGAGATCTCTTGGGGAAAAATATCGAACGAGTTGAACACGAGGGTAATACATTTCGGAGAAATTAGTGAAATCTCCAATTCACCAAAGGGGTACCCCTTTCAGAAATCTTCGATTTCTCTAATATGGATTGGAGCATTGTTTTGATCGTGAATAATAAAGAATATGCGAGTGTCATGGGCACAAAAGTTGTAGCCCTATGTCTTAGGGTACTATGTATAAAATTACGTGAAAATCCGAGGTGTGTAGAGGGTGATACAGTCAAAATACTGAGAGATGTACGAATATAAGGAAAAAACTTGCGAAAATTGCCATCAAAAAGGGGGATTTTTTTTGAAATGTTGACTTAAGTTTCCGTTTCGACTCCAATATATTCATTTACCCATGAGATCTCTTGGGGAAAAATATCGAACGAGTTGAACACGAGGGTAATACATTTCGGAGAAATTAGTGAAATCTCCAATTCACCAAAGGGGTACCCCTTTCAGAAATCTTCGATTTCTCTAATATGGATTGGAGCATTGTTTTGATCGTGAATACTAAAGAATATGCGAGGGTCATGGGCACAAAAGTTGTAGCCCTATGTCTTATGGTACTATGTATAAAATTACGTGAAAATCCGAGGTGTGTAGAGGGTGATACAGTCAAAATACTGAGAGATGTACGAATATAAGGAAAAAACTTGCGAAAATTGCCATCAAAAAGGGGGATTTTTTTTTAAATGTTGACTTAAGGCTCCGTTTCGACTCCAATATATTCATTTACCCATGAGATCTCTTGGGGAAAAATATCGAACGAGTTGAACACGAGGGTAATACATTTCGGAGAAATTAGTGAAATCTCCAATTCACCAAAGGGGTACCCCTTTCAGAAATCTTCGATTTCTCTAATATGGATTGGAGCATTGTTTTGATCGTGAATACTAAAGAATATGCGAGGGTCATGGGCACAAAAGTTGTAGCCCTATGTCTTAGGTTACTATGTATAAAAGTACGTGAAAATCCGAGGTGTGTAGAGGGTGATACAGTCAAAATATAGAAGGACGTACTAATATAAGGAAAAAACTTGCAAAAATTGCCATCAAAAAGAGGGATTTTTTTTTAAATGTTGACTTAAGGCTCCGTTTCGACTCCAATATATTCATTTACCCATGAGATCTCTTGGGGGAAAATATCGAACGAGTTGAACACGAGGGTAATACATTTCGGAGAAATTAGTGAAATCTCCAATTCACCAAAGGGGTACCCCTTTCAGAAATCTTCGATTTCTCTAATATGGATTGGAGCATTGTTTTGATCATGAATACTAAAGAATATGCGAGGGTCATGGGCACAAAAGTTGTAGCCCTATGTCTTAGGTTACTATGTATAAAAGTACGTGCAAATCCGAGGTGTGTAGAGGGTGATACAGTCAAAATATAGAAGGACGTACTAATATAAGGAAAAAACTTGCGAAAATTGCCATCAAAAAGGGGGATTTTTTTTGAAATGTTGACTTAAGGCTCCGTTTCGACTCCAATATATTCATTTACCCATGAGATCTCTTGGGGAAAAATATCGAACGAGTTGAACACGAGGGTAATACATTTCGGAGAAATTAGTGAAATCTCCAATTCACCAAAGGGGTACCCCTTTCAGAAATCTTCGATTTCTCTAATATGGATTGGAGCATTGTTTTGATCGTGAATACTAAAGAATATGCGAGGGTCATGGGCACAAAAGTTGTAGCCCTATGTCTTAGGTTACTATGTATAAAAGTACGTGAAAATCCGAGGTGTGTAGAGGGTGATACAGTCAAAATATAGAAGGACGTACTAATATAAGGAAAAAACTTGCGAAAATTGCCATCAAAAAGGGGGATTTTTTTTGAAATGTTGACTTAAGGCTCCGTTTCGACTCCAATATATTCATTTACCCATGAGATCTCTTGGGGAAAAATATCGAAGGAGTTGAACACGAGGGTAATACATTTCGGAGAAATTAGTGAAATCTCCAATTCACCAAAGGGGTACCCCTTTCAGAAATCTTCGATTTCTCTAATATGGATTGGAGCATTGTTTTGATCGTGAATACTAAAGAATATGCGAGGGTCATGGGCACAAAAGTTGTAGCCCTATGTCTTAGGGTACTATGTATAAAATTACGTGCAAATCCGAGGTGTGTAGAGGGTGATAGAGTCAAAATATAGAAGGACGTACTAATATAAGGAAAAAACTTGCGAAAATTGCCATCAAAAAGGGGGATTTTTTTTGAAATGTTGACTTAAGGCTCCGTTTCGACTCCAATATATTCATTTACCCATGAGATCTCTTGGGGAAAAATATCGAACGAGTTGAACACGAGGGTAATACATTTCGGAGAAATTAGTGAAATCTCCAATTCACCAAAGGGGTACCCCTTTCAGAAATCTTCGATTTCTCTAATATGGATTGGAGCATTGTTTTGATCGTGAATACTAAAGAATATGCGAGGGTCATGGGCACAAAAGTTGTAGCCCTATGTCTTATGGTACTATGTATAAAATTACGTGAAAATCCGAGGTGTGTAGAGGGTGATACAGTCAAAATACTGAGAGATGTACGAATATAAGGAAAAAACTTGCGAAAATTGCCATCAAAAAGGGGGATTTTTTTTTAAATGTTGACTTAAGGCTCCGTTTCGACTCCAATATATTCATTTACCCATGAGATCTCTTGGGGGAAAATATCGAACGAGTTGAACACGAGGGTAATACATTTCGGAGAAATTAGTGAAATCTCCAATTCACCAAAGGGGTACCCCTTTCAGAAATCTTCGATTTCTCTAATATGGATTGGAGCATTGTTTTGATCGTGAATAATAAAGAATATGCAAGGGTCATGGGCACAAAAGTTGTATCCCTATGTCTTAGGGTACTATGTATAAAATTACGTGCAAATCCGAGGTGTGTAGAGGGTGATAGAGTCAAAATATAGAAGGACGTACTAATATAAGGAAAAAACTTGCGAAAATTGCCATCAAAAAGAGGAATTTTTTTTGAAATGTTGACTTAAGGCTCCGTTTCGACTCCAATATATTCATTTACCCATGAGATCTCTTGGGGAAAAATATCGAACGAGTTGAACACGAGGGTAATACATTTCGGAGAAATTAGTGAAATCTCCAATTCACCAAAGGGGTACCCCTTTCAGAAATCTTCGATTTCTCTAATATGGATTGGAGCATTGTTTTGATCGTGAATACTAAAGAATATGCGAGGGTCATGGGCACAAAAGTTGTAGCCCTATGTCTTAGGTTACTATGTATAAAAGTACGTGAAAATCCGAGGTGTGTAGAGGGTGATACAGTCAAAATATAGAAGGACGTACTAATATAAGGAAAAAACTTGCGAAAATTGCCATCAAAAAGGGGGATTTTTTTTGAAATGTTGACTTAAGGCTCCGTTTCGACTCCAATATATTCATTTACCCATGAGATCTCTTGGGGAAAAATATCGAACGAGTTGAACACGAGGGTAATACATTTCGGAGAAATTAGTGAAATCTCCAATTCACCAAAGGGGTACCCCTTTCAGAAATCTTCGATTTCTCTAATATGGATTGGAGCATTGTTTTGATCGTGAATACTAAAGAATATGCGAGGGTCATGGGCACAAAAGTTGTAGCCCTATGTATAAAATTACGTGAAAATCCGAGGTGTGTAGAGGGTGATACAGTCAAAATACTGAGAGATGTACGAATATAAGGAAAAAACTTGCGAAAATTGCCATAAAAAAGGGGGATTTTTTTTTAAATGTTGACTTAAGGCTCCGTTTCGACTCCAATATATTCATTTACCCATGAGATCTCTTGGGGAAAAATATCGAACGAGTTGAACACGAGGGTAATACATTTCGGAGAAATTAGTGAAATCTCCAATTCACCAAAGGGGTACCCCTTTCAGAAATCTTCGATTTCTCTAATATGGATTGGAGCATTGTTTTGATCGTGAATACTAAAGAATATGCGAGGGTCATGGGCACAAAAGTTGTAGCCCTATGTCTTAGGTTACTATGTATAAAAGTACGTGAAAATCCGAGGTGTGTAGAGGGTGATACAGATAAAATACTGAGAGACGTACGAATATAAGGAAAAAACTTGCGAAAATTGCCATCAAAAAGGGGAATTTTTTTTGAAATGTTGACTTAAGGCTCCGTTTCGACTCCAATATATTCATTTACCCATGAGATCTCTTGGGGAAAAATATCGAACGAGTTGAACACGAGGGTAATACATTTCGGAGAAATTAGTGAAATCTCCAATTCACCAAAGGGGTACCCCTTTCAGAAATCTTCGATTTCTCTAATATGGATTGGAGCATTGTTTTGATCGTGAATAATAAAGAATATGCGAGTGTCATGGGCACAAAAGTTGTAGCCCTATGTCTTAGGGTACTATGTATAAAATTACGTGAAAATCCGAGGTGTGTAGAGGGTGATACAGTCAAAATACTGAGAGATGTACGAATATAAGGAAAAAACTTGCGAAAATTGCCATCAAAAAGGGGGATTTTTTTTGAAATGTTGACTTAAGTTTCCGTTTCGACTCCAATATATTCATTTACCCATGAGATCTCTTGGGGAAAAATATCGAACGAGTTGAACACGAGGGTAATACATTTCGGAGAAATTAGTGAAATCTCCAATTCACCAAAGGGGTACCCCTTTCAGAAATCTTCGATTTCTCTAATATGGATTGGAGCATTGTTTTGATCGTGAATACTAAAGAATATGCGAGGGTCATGGGCACAAAAGTTGTAGCCCTATGTCTTATGGTACTATGTATAAAATTACGTGAAAATCCGAGGTGTGTAGAGGGTGATACAGTCAAAATACTGAGAGATGTACGAATATAAGGAAAAAACTTGCGAAAATTGCCATCAAAAAGGGGGATTTTTTTTTAAATGTTGACTTAAGGCTCCGTTTCGACTCCAATATATTCATTTACCCATGAGATCTCTTGGGGAAAAATATCGAACGAGTTGAACACGAGGGTAATACATTTCGGAGAAATTAGTGAAATCTCCAATTCACCAAAGGGGTACCCCTTTCAGAAATCTTCGATTTCTCTAATATGGATTGGAGCATTGTTTTGATCGTGAATACTAAAGAATATGCGAGGGTCATGGGCACAAAAGTTGTAGCCCTATGTCTTAGGTTACTATGTATAAAAGTACGTGAAAATCCGAGGTGTGTAGAGGGTGATACAGTCAAAATACTGAAAGACGTACGAATATAAGGAAAAAACTTGCGAAAATTGCCATCAAAAAGGGGAATTTTTTTTGAAATGTTGACTTAAGGCTCCGTTTCGACTCCAATATATTCATTTACCCATGAGATCTCTTGGGGAAAAATATCGAACGAGTTGAACACGAGGGTAATACATTTCGGAGAAATTAGTGAAATCTCCAATTCACCAAAGGGGTACCCCTTTCAGAAATCTTCGATTTCTCTAATATGGATTGGAGCATTGTTTTGATCGTGAATAATAAAGAATATGCGAGTGTCATGGGCACAAAAGTTGTAGCCCTATGTCTTAGGGTACTATGTATAAAATTACGTGAAAATCCGAGGTGTGTAGAGGGTGATACAGTCAAAATACTGAGAGATGTACGAATATAAGGAAAAAACTTGCGAAAATTGCCATCAAAAAGGGGGATTTTTTTTGAAATGTTGACTTAAGGCTCCGTTTCGACTCCAATATATTCATTTACCCATGAGATCTCTTGGGGAAAAATATCGAACGAGTTGAACACGAGGGTAATACATTTCGGAGAAATTAGTGAAATCTCCAATTCACCAAAGGGGTACCCCTTTCAGAAATCTTCGATTTCTCTAATATGGATTGGAGCATTGTTTTGATCGTGAATACTAAAGAATATGCGAGGGTCATGGGCACAAAAGTTGTAGCCCTATGTCTTAGGGTACTATGTATAAAATTACGTGCAAATCCGAGGTGTGTAGAGGGTGATAGAGTCAAAATATAGAAGGACGTACTAATATAAGGAAAAAACTTGCAAAAATTGCCATCAAAAAGAGGAATTTTTTTTTAAATGTTGACTTAAGGCTCCGTTTCGACTCCAATATATTCATTTACCCATGAGATCTCTTGGGGAAAAATATCGAACGAGTTGAACACGAGGGTAATACATTTCGGAGAAATTAGTGAAATCTCCAATTCACCAAAGGGGTACCCCTTTCAGAAATCTTCGATTTCTCTAATATGGATTGGAGCATTGTTTTGATCGTGAATACTAAAGAATATGCGAGGGTCATGGGCACAAAAGTTGTAGCCCTATGTCTTAGGTTACTATGTATAAAAGTACGTGAAAATCCGAGGTGTGTAGAGGGTGATACAGTCAAAATATAGAAGGACGTACTAATATAAGGAAAAAACTTGCAAAAATTGCCATCAAAAAGAGGGATTTTTTTTTAAATGTTGACTTAAGGCTCCGTTTCGACTCCAATATATTCATTTACCCATGAGATCTCTTGGGGGAAAATATCGAACGAGTTGAACACGAGGGTAATACATTTCGGAGAAATTAGTGAAATCTCCAATTCACCAAAGGGGTACCCCTTTCAGAAATCTTCGATTTCTCTAATATGGATTGGAGCATTGTTTTGATCATGAATACTAAAGAATATGCGAGGGTCATGGGCACAAAAGTTGTAGCCCTATGTCTTAGGTTACTATGTATAAAAGTACGTGCAAATCCGAGGTGTGTAGAGGGTGATACAGTCAAAATATAGAAGGACGTACTAATATAAGGAAAAAACTTGCGAAAATTGCCATCAAAAAGGGGGATTTTTTTTGAAATGTTGACTTAAGGCTCCGTTTCGACTCCAATATATTCATTTACCCATGAGATCTCTTGGGGAAAAATATCGAACGAGTTGAACACGAGGGTAATACATTTCGGAGAAATTAGTGAAATCTCCAATTCACCAAAGGGGTACCCCTTTCAGAAATCTTCGATTTCTCTAATATGGATTGGAGCATTGTTTTGATCGTGAATACTAAAGAATATGCGAGGGTCATGGGCACAAAAGTTGTAGCCCTATGTCTTAGGTTACTATGTATAAAAGTACGTGAAAATCCGAGGTGTGTAGAGGGTGATACAGTCAAAATATAGAAGGACGTACTAATATAAGGAAAAAACTTGCGAAAATTGCCATCAAAAAGGGGGATTTTTTTTGAAATGTTGACTTAAGGCTCCGTTTCGACTCCAATATATTCATTTACCCATGAGATCTCTTGGGGAAAAATATCGAAGGAGTTGAACACGAGGGTAATACATTTCGGAGAAATTAGTGAAATCTCCAATTCACCAAAGGGGTACCCCTTTCAGAAATCTTCGATTTCTCTAATATGGATTGGAGCATTGTTTTGATCGTGAATACTAAAGAATATGCGAGGGTCATGGGCACAAAAGTTGTAGCCCTATGTCTTAGGGTACTATGTATAAAATTACGTGCAAATCCGAGGTGTGTAGAGGGTGATAGAGTCAAAATATAGAAGGACGTACTAATATAAGGAAAAAACTTGCAAAAATTGCCATCAAAAAGAGGAATTTTTTTTGAAATGTTGACTTAAGGCTCCGTTTCGACTCCAATATATTCATTTACCCATGAGATCTCTTGGGGAAAAATATCGAACGAGTTGAACACGAGGGTAATACATTTCGGAGAAATTAGTGAAATCTCCAATTCACCAAAGGGGTACCCCTTTCAGAAATCTTCGATTTCTCTAATATGGATTGGAGCATTGTTTTGATCGTGAATACTAAAGAATATGCGAGGGTCATGGGCACAAAAGTTGTAGCCCTATGTCTTAGGTTACTATGTATAAAAGTACGTGAAAATCCGAGGTGTGTAGAGGGTGATACAGTCAAAATATAGAAGGACGTACTAATATAAGGAAAAAACTTGCGAAAATTGCCATCAAAAAGAGGGATTTTTTTTTAAATGTTGACTTAAGGCTCCGTTTCGACTCCAATATATTCATTTACCCATGAGATCTCTTGGGGAAAAATATCGAACGAGTTGAACACGAGGGTAATACATTTCGGAGAAATTAGTGAAATCTCCAATTCACCAAAGGGGTACCCCTTTCAGAAATCTTCGATTTCTCTAATATGGATTGGAGCATTGTTTTGATCGTGAATACTAAAGAATATGCGAGGGTCATGGGCACAAAAGTTGTAGCCCTATGTCTTAGGTTACTATGTATAAAAGTACGTGAAAATCCGAGGTGTGTAGAGGGTGATACAGTCAAAATATAGAAGGACGTACTAATATAAGGAAAAAACTTGCGAAAATTGCCATCAAAAAGGGGGATTTTTTTTGAAATGTTGACTTAAGGCTCCGTTTCGACTCCAATATATTCATTTACCCATGAGATCTCTTGGGGAAAAATATCGAACGAGTTGAACACGAGGGTAATACATTTCGGAGAAATTAGTGAAATCTCCAATTCACCAAAGGGGTACCCCTTTCAGAAATCTTCGATTTCTCTAATATGGATTGGAGCATTGTTTTGATCGTGAATACTAAAGAATATGCGAGGGTCATGGGCACAAAAGTTGTAGCCCTATGTCTTAGGGTACTATGTATAAAATTACGTGCAAATCCGAGGTGTGTAGAGGGTGATAGAGTCAAAATATAGAAGGACGTACTAATATAAGGAAAAAACTTGCAAAAATTGCCATCAAAAAGAGGAATTTTTTTTTAAATGTTGACTTAAGGCTCCGTTTCGACTCCAATATATTCATTTACCCATGAGATCTCTTGGGGAAAAATATCGAACGAGTTGAACACGAGGGTAATACATTTCGGAGAAATTAGTGAAATCTCCAATTCACCAAAGGGGTACCCCTTTCAGAAATCTTCGATTTCTCTAATATGGATTGGAGCATTGTTTTGATCGTGAATACTAAAGAATATGCGAGGGTCATGGGCACAAAAGTTGTAGCCCTATGTCTTAGGTTACTATGTATAAAAGTACGTGAAAATCCGAGGTGTGTAGAGGGTGATACAGTCAAAATATAGAAGGACGTACTAATATAAGGAAAAAACTTGCAAAAATTGCCATCAAAAAGAGGGATTTTTTTTTAAATGTTGACTTAAGGCTCCGTTTCGACTCCAATATATTCATTTACCCATGAGATCTCTTGGGGGAAAATATCGAACGAGTTGAACACGAGGGTAATACATTTCGGAGAAATTAGTGAAATCTCCAATTCACCAAAGGGGTACCCCTTTCAGAAATCTTCGATTTCTCTAATATGGATTGGAGCATTGTTTTGATCATGAATACTAAAGAATATGCGAGGGTCATGGGCACAAAAGTTGTAGCCCTATGTCTTAGGTTACTATGTATAAAAGTACGTGCAAATCCGAGGTGTGTAGAGGGTGATACAGTCAAAATATAGAAGGACGTACTAATATAAGGAAAAAACTTGCGAAAATTGCCATCAAAAAGGGGGATTTTTTTTGAAATGTTGACTTAAGGCTCCGTTTCGACTCCAATATATTCATTTACCCATGAGATCTCTTGGGGAAAAATATCGAACGAGTTGAACACGAGGGTAATACATTTCGGAGAAATTAGTGAAATCTCCAATTCACCAAAGGGGTACCCCTTTCAGAAATCTTCGATTTCTCTAATATGGATTGGAGCATTGTTTTGATCGTGAATACTAAAGAATATGCGAGGGTCATGGGCACAAAAGTTGTAGCCCTATGTCTTAGGGTACTATGTATAAAATTACGTGCAAATCCGAGGTGTGTAGAGGGTGATAGAGTCAAAATATAGAAGGACGTACTAATATAAGGAAAAAACTTGCAAAAATTGCCATCAAAAAGAGGAATTTTTTTTTAAATGTTGACTTAAGGCTCCGTTTCGACTCCAATATATTCATTTACCCATGAGATCTCTTGGGGAAAAATATCGAACGAGTTGAACACGAGGGTAATACATTTCGGAGAAATTAGTGAAATCTCCAATTCACCAAAGGGGTACCCCTTTCAGAAATCTTCGATTTCTCTAATATGGATTGGAGCATTGTTTTGATCGTGAATACTAAAGAATATGCGAGGGTCATGGGCACAAAAGTTGTAGCCCTATGTCTTAGGTTACTATGTATAAAAGTACGTGAAAATCCGAGGTGTGTAGAGGGTGATACAGTCAAAATATAGAAGGACGTACTAATATAAGGAAAAAACTTGCGAAAATTGCCATCAAAAAGAGGGATTTTTTTTGAAATGTTGACTTAAGGCTCCGTTTCGACTCCAATATATTCATTTACCCATGAGATCTCTTGGGGAAAAATATCGAAGGAGTTGAACACGAGGGTAATACATTTCGGAGAAATTAGTGAAATCTCCAATTCACCAAAGGGGTACCCCTTTCAGAAATCTTCGATTTCTCTAATATGGATTGGAGCATTGTTTTGATCGTGAATACTAAAGAATATGCGAGGGTCATGGGCACAAAAGTTGTAGCCCTATGTCTTAGGGTACTATGTATAAAATTACGTGCAAATCCGAGGTGTGTAGAGGGTGATAGAGTCAAAATATAGAAGGACGTACTAATATAAGGAAAAAACTTGCAAAAATTGCCATCAAAAAGAGGAATTTTTTTTTAAATGTTGACTTAAGGCTCCGTTTCGACTCCAATATATTCATTTACCCATGAGATCTCTTGGGGAAAAATATCGAACGAGTTGAACACGAGGGTAATACATTTCGGAGAAATTAGTGAAATCTCCAATTCACCAAAGGGGTACCCCTTTCAGAAATCTTCGATTTCTCTAATATGGATTGGAGCATTGTTTTGATCGTGAATACTAAAGAATATGCGAGGGTCATGGGCACAAAAGTTGTAGCCCTATGTCTTAGGTTACTATGTATAAAAGTACGTGAAAATCCGAGGTGTGTAGAGGGTGATACAGTCAAAATATAGAAGGACGTACTAATATAAGGAAAAAACTTGCGAAAATTGCCATCAAAAAGAGGGATTTTTTTTTAAATGTTGACTTAAGGCTCCGTTTCGACTCCAATATATTCATTTACCCATGAGATCTCTTGGGGAAAAATATCGAACGAGTTGAACACGAGGGTAATACATTTCGGAGAAATTAGTGAAATCTCCAATTCACCAAAGGGGTACCCCTTTCAGAAATCTTCGATTTCTCTAATATGGATTGGAGCATTGTTTTGATCGTGAATACTAAAGAATATGCGAGGGTCATGGGCACAAAAGTTGTAGCCCTATGTCTTAGGTTACTATGTATAAAAGTACGTGAAAATCCGAGGTGTGTAGAGGGTGATACAGTCAAAATATAGAAGGACGTACTAATATAAGGAAAAAACTTGCGAAAATTGCCATCAAAAAGGGGGATTTTTTTTGAAATGTTGACTTAAGGCTCCGTTTCGACTCCAATATATTCATTTACCCATGAGATCTCTTGGGGAAAAATATCGAACGAGTTGAACACGAGGGTAATACATTTCGGAGAAATTAGTGAAATCTCCAATTCACCAAAGGGGTACCCCTTTCAGAAATCTTCGATTTCTCTAATATGGATTGGAGCATTGTTTTGATCGTGAATAATAAAGAATATGCGAGGGTCATGGGCACAAAAGTTGTAGCCCTATGTCTTAGGGTACTATGTATAAAATTACGTGCAAATCCGAGGTGTGTAGAGGGTGATAGAGTCAAAATATAGAAGGACGTACTAATATAAGGAAAAAACTTGCGAAAATTGCCATCAAAAAGAGGAATTTTTTTTGAAATGTTGACTTAAGGCTCCGTTTCGACTCCAATATATTCATTTACCCATGAGATCTCTTGGGGAAAAATATCGAACGAGTTGAACACGAGGGTAATACATTTCGGAGAAATTAGTGAAATCTCCAATTCACCAAAGGGGTACCCCTTTCAGAAATCTTCGATTTCTCTAATATGGATTGGAGCATTGTTTTGATCCTGAATACTAAAGAATATGCGAGGGTCATGGGCACAAAAGTTGTAGCCCTATGTCTTAGGGTACTATGTATAAAATTACGTGCAAATCCGAGGTGTGTAGAGGGTGATAGAGTCAAAATATAGAAGGACGTACTAATATAAGGAAAAAACTTGCAAAAATTGCCATCAAAAAGGGGAATTTTTTTTGAAATGTTGACTTAAGGCTCCGTTTCGACTCCAATATATTCATTTACCCATGAGATCTCTTGGGGAAAAATATCGAACGAGTTGAACACGAGGGTAATACATTTCGGAGAAATTAGTGAAATCTCCAATTCACCAAAGGGGTACCCCTTTCAGAAATCTTCGATTTCTCTAATATGGATTGGAGCATTGTTTTGATCGTGAATAATAAAGAATATGCGAGTGTCATGGGCACAAAAGTTGTAGCCCTATGTCTTAGGGTACTATGTATAAAATTACGTGAAAATCCGAGGTGTGTAGAGGGTGATACAGTCAAAATACTGAGAGATGTACGAATATAAGGAAAAAACTTGCGAAAATTGCCATCAAAAAGGGGGATTTTTTTTGAAATGTTGACTTAAGGCTCCGTTTCGACTCCAATATATTCATTTACCCATGAGATCTCTTGGGGAAAAATATCGAACGAGTTGAACACGAGGGTAATACATTTCGGAGAAATTAGTGAAATCTCCAATTCACCAAAGGGGTACCCCTTTCAGAAATCTTCGATTTCTCTAATATGGATTGGAGCATTGTTTTGATCGTGAATACTAAAGAATATGCGAGGGTCATGGGCACAAAAGTTGTAGCCCTATGTCTTAGGGTACTATGTATAAAATTACGTGCAAATCCGAGGTGTGTAGAGGGTGATAGAGTCAAAATATAGAAGGACGTACTAATATAAGGAAAAAACTTGCAAAAATTGCCATCAAAAAGAGGAATTTTTTTTTAAATGTTGACTTAAGGCTCCGTTTCGACTCCAATATATTCATTTACCCATGAGATCTCTTGGGGAAAAATATCGAACGAGTTGAACACGAGGGTAATACATTTCGGAGAAATTAGTGAAATCTCCAATTCACCAAAGGGGTACCCCTTTCAGAAATCTTCGATTTCTCTAATATGGATTGGAGCATTGTTTTGATCGTGAATACTAAAGAATATGCGAGGGTCATGGGCACAAAAGTTGTAGCCCTATGTCTTAGGTTACTATGTATAAAAGTACGTGAAAATCCGAGGTGTGTAGAGGGTGATACAGTCAAAATATAGAAGGACGTACTAATATAAGGAAAAAACTTGCGAAAATTGCCATCAAAAAGAGGGATTTTTTTTTAAATGTTGACTTAAGGCTCCGTTTCGACTCCAATATATTCATTTACCCATGAGATCTCTTGGGGGAAAATATCGAACGAGTTGAACACGAGGGTAATACATTTCGGAGAAATTAGTGAAATCTCCAATTCACCAAAGGGGTACCCCTTTCAGAAATCTTCGATTTCTCTAATATGGATTGGAGCATTGTTTTGATCATGAATACTAAAGAATATGCGAGGGTCATGGGCACAAAAGTTGTAGCCCTATGTCTTAGGTTACTATGTATAAAAGTACGTGCAAATCCGAGGTGTGTAGAGGGTGATACAGTCAAAATATAGAAGGACGTACTAATATAAGGAAAAAACTTGCGAAAATTGCCATCAAAAAGGGGGATTTTTTTTGAAATGTTGACTTAAGGCTCCGTTTCGACTCCAATATATTCATTTACCCATGAGATCTCTTGGGGAAAAATATCGAACGAGTTGAACACGAGGGTAATACATTTCGGAGAAATTAGTGAAATCTCCAATTCACCAAAGGGGTACCCCTTTCAGAAATCTTCGATTTCTCTAATATGGATTGGAGCATTGTTTTGATCGTGAATACTAAAGAATATGCGAGGGTCATGGGCACAAAAGTTGTAGCCCTATGTCTTAGGTTACTATGTATAAAAGTACGTGAAAATCCGAGGTGTGTAGAGGGTGATACAGTCAAAATATAGAAGGACGTACTAATATAAGGAAAAAACTTGCGAAAATTGCCATCAAAAAGGGGGATTTTTTTTGAAATGTTGACTTAAGGCTCCGTTTCGACTCCAATATATTCATTTACCCATGAGATCTCTTGGGGAAAAATATCGAACGAGTTGAACACGAGGGTAATACATTTCGGAGAAATTAGTGAAATCTCCAATTCACCAAAGGGGTACCCCTTTCAGAAATCTTCGATTTCTCTAATATGGATTGGAGCATTGTTTTGATCGTGAATAATAAAGAATATGCGAGGGTCATGGGCACAAAAGTTGTAGCCCTATGTCTTAGGGTACTATGTATAAAATTACGTGCAAATCCGAGGTGTGTAGAGGGTGATAGAGTCAAAATATAGAAGGACGTACTAATATAAGGAAAAAACTTGCGAAAATTGCCATCAAAAAGAGGAATTTTTTTTGAAATGTTGACTTAAGGCTCCGTTTCGACTCCAATATATTCATTTACCCATGAGATCTCTTGGGGAAAAATATCGAACGAGTTGAACACGAGGGTAATACATTTCGGAGAAATTAGTGAAATCTCCAATTCACCAAAGGGGTACCCCTTTCAGAAATCTTCGATTTCTCTAATATGGATTGGAGCATTGTTTTGATCGTGAATACTAAAGAATATGCGAGGGTCATGGGCACAAAAGTTGTAGCCCTATGTCTTAGGTTACTATGTATAAAAGTACGTGCAAATCCGAGGTGTGTAGAGGGTGATACAGTCAAAATATAGAAGGACGTACTAATATAAGGAAAAAACTTGCGAAAATTGCCATCAAAAAGGGGGATTTTTTTTGAAATGTTGACTTAAGGCTCCGTTTCGACTCCAATATATTCATTTACCCATGAGATCTCTTGGGGAAAAATATCGAACGAGTTGAACACGAGGGTAATACATTTCGGAGAAATTAGTGAAATCTCCAATTCACCAAAGGGGTACCCCTTTCAGAAATCTTCGATTTCTCTAATATGGATTGGAGCATTGTTTTGATCGTGAATACTAAAGAATATGCGAGGGTCATGGGCACAAAAGTTGTAGCCCTATGTCTTAGGTTACTATGTATAAAAGTACGTGAAAATCCGAGGTGTGTAGAGGGTGATACAGTCAAAATATAGAAGGACGTACTAATATAAGGAAAAAACTTGCGAAAATTGCCATCAAAAAGGGGGATTTTTTTTGAAATGTTGACTTAAGGCTCCGTTTCGACTCCAATATATTCATTTACCCATGAGATCTCTTGGGGAAAAATATCGAACGAGTTGAACACGAGGGTAATACATTTCGGAGAAATTAGTGAAATCTCCAATTCACCAAAGGGGTACCCCTTTCAGAAATCTTCGATTTCTCTAATATGGATTGGAGCATTATTTTGATCGTGAATAATAAAGAATATGCGAGGGTCATGGGCACAAAAGTTGTAGCCCTATGTCTTAGGGTACTATGTATAAAATTACGTGCAAATCCGAGGTGTGTAGAGGGTGATAGAGTCAAAATATAGAAGGACGTACTAATATAAGGAAAAAACTTGCGAAAATTGCCATCAAAAAGAGGAATTTTTTTTGAAATGTTGACTTAAGGCTCCGTTTCGACTCCAATATATTCATTTACCCATGAGATCTCTTGGGGAAAAATATCGAACGAGTTGAACACGAGGGTAATACATTTCGGAGAAATTAGTGAAATCTCCAATTCACCAAAGGGGTACCCCTTTCAGAAATCTTCGATTTCTCTAATATGGATTGGAGCATTGTTTTGATCGTGAATAATAAAGAATATGCGAGGGTCATGGGCACAAAAGTTGTAGCCCTATGTCTTAGGGTACTATGTATAAAATTACGTGAAAATCCGAGGTGTGTAGAGGGTGATAGAGTCAAAATATAGACGGACGTACTAATATAAGGAAAAAACTTGCGAAAATTGCCATCAAAAAGGGGAATTTTTTTTTAAATGTTGACTTAAGGCTCCGTTTCGACTCCAATATATTCATTTACCCATGAGATCTCTTGGGGAAAAATATCGAACGAGTTGAACACGAGGGTAATACATTTCGGAGAAATTAGTGAAATCTCCAATTCACCAAAGGGGTACCCCTTTCAGAAATCTTCGATTTCTCTAATATGGATTGGAGCATTGTTTTGATCGTGAATACTAAAGAATATGCGAGGGTCATGGGCACAAAAGTTGTAGCCCTATGTCTTAGGGTACTATGTATAAAAGTACGTGCAAATCCGAGGTGTGTAGAGGGTGATACAGTCAAAATATAGAAGGACGTACTAATATAAGGAAAAACTTGCAAAAATTGCCATCAAAAAGAGGAATTTTTTTTTAAATGTTGACTTAAGGCTCCGTTTCGACTCCAATATATTCATTTACCCATGAGATCTCTTGGGGAAAAATATCGAACGAGTTGAACACGAGGGTAATACATTTCGGAGAAATTAGTGAAATCTCCAATTCACCAAAGGGGTACCCCTTTCAGAAATCTTCGATTTCTCTAATATGGATTGGAGCATTGTTTTGATCGTGAATACTAAAGAATATGCGAGGGTCATGGGCACAAAAGTTGTAGCCCTATGTCTTAGGGTACTATGTATAAAATTACGTGCAAATCCGAGGCGTGTAGAGGGTGATAGAGTCAAAATATAGAAGGACGTACTAATATAAGGAAAAAACTTGCGAAAATTGCCATCAAAAAGGGGAATTTTTTTTTAAATGTTGACTTAAGGCTCCGTTTCGACTCCAATATATTCATTTACCCATGAGATCTCTTGGGGAAAAATATCGAACGAGTTGAACACGAGGGTAATACATTTCGGAGAAATTAGTGAAATCTCCAATTCACCAAAGGGGTACCCCTTTCAGAAATCTTCGATTTCTCTAATATGGATTGGAGCATTGTTTTGATCGTGAATACTAAAGAATATGCGAGGGTCATGGGCACAAAAGTTGTAGCCCTATGTCTTAGGGTACTATGTATAAAAGTACGTGCAAATCCGAGGTGTGTAGAGGGTGATACAGTCAAAATATAGAAGGACGTACTAATATAAGGAAAAAACTTGCAAAAATTGCCATCAAAAAGAGGAATTTTTTTTTAAATGTTGACTTAAGGCTCCGTTTCGACTCCAATATATTCATTTACCCATGAGATCTCTTGGGGAAAAATATCGAACGAGTTGAACACGAGGGTAATACATTTCGGAGAAATTAGTGAAATCTCCAATTCACCAAAGGGGTACCCCTTTCAGAAATCTTCGATTTCTCTAATATGGATTGGAGCATTGTTTTGATCGTGAATACTAAAGAATATGCGAGGGTCATGGGCACAAAAGTTGTAGCCCTATGTCTTAGGGTACTATGTATAAAATTACGTGCAAATCCGAGGCGTGTAGAGGGTGATAGAGTCAAAATATAGAAGGACGTACTAATATAAGGAAAAAACTTGCGAAAATTGCCATCAAAAAGGGGGATTTTTTTTGAAATGTTGACTTAAGGCTCCGTTTCGACTCCAATATATTCATTTACCCATGAGATCTCTTGGGGAAAAATATCGAACGAGTTGAACACGAGGGTAATACATTTCGGAGAAATTAGTGAAATCTCCAATTCACCAAAGGGGTACCCCTTTCAGAAATCTTCGATTTCTCTAATATGGATTGGAGCATTGTTTTGATCGTGAATACTAAAGAATATGCGAGGGTCATGGGCACAAAAGTTGTAGCCCTATGTCTTAGGGTACTATGTATAAAAGTACGTGCAAATCCGAGGTGTGTAGAGGGTGATACAGTCAAAATATAGAAGGACGTACTAATATAAGGAAAAAACTTGCAAAAATTGCCATCAAAAAGAGGAATTTTTTTTTAAATGTTGACTTAAGGCTCCGTTTCGACTCCAATATATTCATTTACCCATGAGATCTCTTGGGGAAAAATATCGAACGAGTTGAACACGAGGGTAATACATTTCGGAGAAATTAGTGAAATCTCCAATTCACCAAAGGGGTACCCCTTTCAGAAATCTTCGATTTCTCTAATATGGATTGGAGCATTGTTTTGATCGTGAATACTAAAGAATATGCGAGGGTCATGGGCACAAAAGTTGTAGCCCTATGTCTTAGGGTACTATGTATAAAATTACGTGCAAATCCGAGGCGTGTAGAGGGTGATAGAGTCAAAATATAGAAGGACGTACTAATATAAGGAAAAAACTTGCGAAAATTGCCATCAAAAAGGGGGATTTTTTTTGAAATGTTGACTTAAGGCTCCGTTTCGACTCCAATATATTCATTTAACCATGAGATCTCTTGGGGAAAAATATCGAACGAGTTGAACACGAGGGTAATACATTTCGGAGAAATTAGTGAAATCTCCAATTCACCAAAGGGGTACCCCTTTCAGAAATCTTCGATTTCTCTAATATGGATTGGAGCATTGTTTTGATCGTGAATACTAAAGAATATGCGAGGGTCATGGGCACAAAAGTTGTAGCCCTATGTCTTAGGTTACTATGTATAAAAGTACGTGAAAATCCGAGGTGTGTAGAGGGTGATACAGTCAAAATATAGAAGGACGTACTAATATAAGGAAAAAACTTGCGAAAATTGCCATCAAAAAGGGGGATTTTTTTTGAAATGTTGACTTAAGGCTCCGTTTCGACTCCAATATATTCATTTACCCATGAGATCTCTTGGGGAAAAATATCGAACGAGTTGAACACGAGGGTAATACATTTCGGAGAAATTAGTGAAATCTCCAATTCACCAAAGGGGTACCCCTTTCAGAAATCTTCGATTTCTCTAATATGGATTGGAGCATTGTTTTGATCGTGAATACTAAAGAATATGCGAGGGTCATGGGCACAAAAGTTGTAGCCCTATGTCTTAGGTTACTATGTATAAAAGTACGTGAAAATCCGAGGTGTGTAGAGGGTGATACAGTCAAAATATAGAAGGACGTACTAATATAAGGAAAAAACTTGCGAAAATTGCCATCAAAAAGGGGGATTTTTTTTGAAATGTTGACTTAAGGCTCCGTTTCGACTCCAATATATTCATTTACCCATGAGATCTCTTGGGGAAAAATATCGAACGAGTTGAACACGAGGGTAATACATTTCGGAGAAATTAGTGAAATCTCCAATTCACCAAAGGGGTACCCCTTTCAGAAATCTTCGATTTCTCTAATATGGATTGGAGCATTATTTTGATCGTGAATAATAAAGAATATGCGAGGGTCATGGGCACAAAAGTTGTAACCCTATGTCTTAGGGTACTATGTATAAAATTACGTGCAAATCCGAGGTGTGTAGAGGGTGATAGAGTCAAAATATAGAAGGACGTACTAATATAAGGAAAAAACTTGCGAAAATTGCCATCAAAAAGAGGAATTTTTTTTGAAATGTTGACTTAAGGCTCCGTTTCGACTCCAATATATTCATTTACCCATGAGATCTCTTGGGGAAAAATATCGAACGAGTTGAACACGAGGGTAATACATTTCGGAGAAATTAGTGAAATCTCCAATTCACCAAAGGGGTACCCCTTTCAGAAATCTTCGATTTCTCTAATATGGATTGGAGCATTGTTTTGATCGTGAATAATAAAGAATATGCGAGGGTCATGGGCACAAAAGTTGTAGCCCTATGTCTTAGGGTACTATGTATAAAATTACGTGAAAATCCGAGGTGTGTAGAGGGTGATAGAGTCAAAATATAGAAGGACGTACTAATATAAGGAAAAAACTTGCGAAAATTGCCATCAAAAAGGGGAATTTTTTTTTAAATGTTGACTTAAGGCTCCGTTTCGACTCCAATATATTCATTTACCCATGAGATCTCTTGGGGAAAAATATCGAACGAGTTGAACACGAGGGTAATACATTTCGGAGAAATTAGTGAAATCTCCAATTCACCAAAGGGGTACCCCTTTCAGAAATCTTCGATTTCTCTAATATGGATTGGAGCATTGTTTTGATCGTGAATACTAAAGAATATGCGAGGGTCATGGGCACAAAAGTTGTAGCCCTATGTCTTAGGGTACTATGTATAAAAGTACGTGCAAATCCGAGGTGTGTAGAGGGTGATACAGTCAAAATATAGAAGGACGTACTAATATAAGGAAAAAACTTGCAAAAATTGCCATCAAAAAGAGGAATTTTTTTTTAAATGTTGACTTAAGGCTCCGTTTCGACTCCAATATATTCATTTACCCATGAGATCTCTTGGGGAAAAATATCGAACGAGTTGAACACGAGGGTAATACATTTCGGAGAAATTAGTGAAATCTCCAATTCACCAAAGGGGTACCCCTTTCAGAAATCTTCGATTTCTCTAATATGGATTGGAGCATTGTTTTGATCGTGAATACTAAAGAATATGCGAGGGTCATGGGCACAAAAGTTGTAGCCCTATGTCTTAGGGTACTATGTATAAAATTACGTGCAAATCCGAGGCGTGTAGAGGGTGATAGAGTCAAAATATAGAAGGACGTACTAATATAAGGAAAAAACTTGCGAAAATTGCCATCAAAAAGGGGGATTTTTTTTGAAATGTTGACTTAAGGCTCCGTTTCGACTCCAATATATTCATTTACCCATGAGATCTCTTGGGGAAAAATATCGAACGAGTTGAACACGAGGGTAATACATTTCGGAGAAATTAGTGAAATCTCCAATTCACCAAAGGGGTACCCCTTTCAGAAATCTTCGATTTCTCTAATATGGATTGGAGCATTGTTTTGATCGTGAATACTAAAGAATATGCGAGGGTCATGGGCACAAAAGTTGTAGCCCTATGTCTTAGGTTACTATGTATAAAAGTACGTGAAAATCCGAGGTGTGTAGAGGGTGATACAGTCAAAATATAGAAGGACGTACTAATATAAGGAAAAAACTTGCGAAAATTGCCATCAAAAAGGGGGATTTTTTTTGAAATGTTGACTTAAGGCTCCGTTTCGACTCCAATATATTCATTTACCCATGAGATCTCTTGGGGAAAAATATCGAACGAGTTGAACACGAGGGTAATACATTTCGGAGAAATTAGTGAAATCTCCAATTCACCAAAGGGGTACCCCTTTCAGAAATCTTCGATTTCTCTAATATGGATTGGAGCATTGTTTTGATCGTGAATAATAAAGAATATGCGAGGGTCATGGGCACAAAAGTTGTAGCCCTATGTCTTAGGGTACTATGTATAAAATTACGTGCAAATCCGAGGTGTGTAGAGGGTGATAGAGTCAAAATATAGAAGGACGTACTAATATAAGGAAATAACTTGCGAAAATTGCCATCAAAAAGAGGAATTTTTTTTGAAATGTTGACTTAAGGCTCCGTTTCGACTCCAATATATTCATTTACCCATGAGATCTCTTGGGGAAAAATATCGAACGAGTTGAACACGAGGGTAATACATTTCGGAGAAATTAGTGAAATCTCCAATTCACCAAAGGGGTACCCCTTTCAGAAATCTTCGATTTCTCTAATATGGATTGGAGCATTGTTTTGATCGTGAATACTAAAGAATATGCGAGGGTCATGGGCACAAAAGTTGTAGCCCTATGTCTTAGGTTACTATGTATAAAAGTACGTGCAAATCCGAGGTGTGTAGAGGGTGATACAGTCAAAATATAGAAGGACGTACTAATATAAGGAAAAAACTTGCGAAAATTGCCATCAAAAAGGGGGATTTTTTTTGAAATGTTGACTTAAGGCTCCGTTTCGACTCCAATATATTCATTTACCCATGAGATCTCTTGGGGAAAAATATCGAACGAGTTGAACACGAGGGTAATACATTTCGGAGAAATTAGTGAAATCTCCAATTCACCAAAGGGGTACCCCTTTCAGAAATCTTCGATTTCTCTAATATGGATTGGAGCATTGTTTTGATCGTGAATAATAAAGAATATGCGAGGGTCATGGGCACAAAAGTTGTAGCCCTATGTCTTAGGGTACTATGTATAAAATTACGTGCAAATCCGAGGTGTGTAGAGGGTGATAGAGTCAAAATATAGAAGGACGTACTAATATAAGGAAATAACTTGCGAAAATTGCCATCAAAAAGAGGAATTTTTTTTTAAATGTTGACTTAAGGCTCCGTTTCGACTCCAATATATTCATTTACCCATGAGATCTCTTGGGGAAAAATATCGAACGAGTTGAACACGAGGGTAATACATTTCGGAGAAATTAGTGAAATCTCCAATTCACCAAAGGGGTACCCCTTTCAGAAATCTTCGATTTCTCTAATATGGATTGGAGCATTGTTTTGATCGTGAATACTAAAGAATATGCGAGGGTCATGGGCACAAAAGTTGTAGCCCTATGTCTTAGGGTACTATGTATAAAATTACGTGCAAATCCGAGGCGTGTAGAGGGTGATAGAGTCAAAATATAGAAGGACGTACTAATATAAGGAAAAAACTTGCAAAAATTGCCATCAAAAAGAGGAATTTTTTTTGAAATGTTGACTTAAGGCTCCGTTTCGACTCCAATATATTCATTTACCCATGAGATCTCTTGGGGAAAAATATCGAACGAGTTGAACACGAGGGTAATACATTTCGGAGAAATTAGTGAAATCTCCAATTCACCAAAGGGGTACCCCTTTCAGAAATCTTCGATTTCTCTAATATGGATTGGAGCATTGTTTTGATCGTGAATAATAAAGAATATGCGAGTATCATGGGCACAAAAGTTGTAGCCCTATGTCTTAGGGTACTATGTATAAAATTACGTGAAAATCCGAGGTGTGTAGAGGGTGATACAGTCAAAATACTGAGAGATGTACGAATATAAGGAAAAAACTTGCGAAAATTGCCATCAAAAAGGGGAATTTTTTTTGAAATGTTGACTTAAGGCTCCGTTTCGACTCCAATATATTCATTTACCCATGAGATCTCTTGGGGAAAAATATCGAACGAGTTGAACATGAGGGTAATACATTTCGGAGAAATTAGTGAAATCTCCAATTCACCAAAGGGGTACCCCTTTCAGAAATCTTCGATTTCTCTAATATGGATTGGAGCATTGTTTTGATCGTGAATAATAAAGAATATGCGAGGGTCATGGGCACAAAAGTTGTAGCCCTATGTCTTAGGTTACTATGTATAAAAGTACGTGCAAATCCGAGGTGTGTAGAGGGTGATACAGTCAAAATATAGAAGGACGTACTAATATAAGGAAAAAACTTGCGAAAATTGCCATCAAAAAGGGGGATTTTTTTTGAAATGTTGACTTAAGGCTCCGTTTCGACTCCAATATATTCATTTACCCATGAGATCTCTTGGGGAAAAATATCGAACGAGTTGAACACGAGGGTAATACATTTCGGAGAAATTAGTGAAATCTCCAATTCACCAAAGGGGTACCCCTTTCAGAAATCTTCGATTTCTCTAATATGGATTGGAGCATTGTTTTGATCGTGAATACTAAAGAATATGCGAGGGTCATGGGCACAAAAGTTGTAGCCCTATGTCTTAGGTTACTATGTATAAAAGTACGTGAAAATCCGAGGTGTGTAGAGGGTGATACAGTCAAAATATAGAAGGACGTACTAATATAAGGAAAAAACTTGCGAAAATTGCCATCAAAAAGGGGGATTTTTTTTGAAATGTTGACTTAAGGCTCCGTTTCGACTCCAATATATTCATTTACCCATGAGATCTCTTGGGGAAAAATATCGAACGAGTTGAACACGAGGGTAATACATTTCGGAGAAATTAGTGAAATCTCCAATTCACCAAAGGGGTACCCCTTTCAGAAATCTTCGATTTCTCTAATATGGATTGGAGCATTGTTTTGATCGTGAATAATAAAGAATATGCGAGGGTCATGGGCACAAAAGTTGTAGCCCTATGTCTTAGGGTACTATGTATAAAATTACGTGCAAATCCGAGGTGTGTAGAGGGTGATAGAGTCAAAATATAGAAGGACGTACTAATATAAGGAAATAACTTGCGAAAATTGCCATCAAAAAGAGGAATTTTTTTTTAAATGTTGACTTAAGGCTCCGTTTCGACTCCAATATATTCATTTACCCATGAGATCTCTTGGGGAAAAATATCGAACGAGTTGAACACGAGGGTAATACATTTCGGAGAAATTAGTGAAATCTCCAATTCACCAAAGGGGTACCCCTTTCAGAAATCTTCGATTTCTCTAATATGGATTGGAGCATTGTTTTGATCGTGAATACTAAAGAATATGCGAGGGTCATGGGCACAAAAGTTGTAGCCCTATGTCTTAGGGTACTATGTATAAAATTACGTGCAAATCCGAGGCGTGTAGAGGGTGATAGAGTCAAAATATAGAAGGACGTACTAATATAAGGAAAAAACTTGCAAAAATTGCCATCAAAAAGAGGAATTTTTTTTGAAATGTTGACTTAAGGCTCCGTTTCGACTCCAATATATTCATTTACCCATGAGATCTCTTGGGGAAAAATATCGAACGAGTTGAACACGAGGGTAATACATTTCGGAGAAATTAGTGAAATCTCCAATTCACCAAAGGGGTACCCCTTTCAGAAATCTTCGATTTCTCTAATATGGATTGGAGCATTGTTTTGATCGTGAATAATAAAGAATATGCGAGTATCATGGGCACAAAAGTTGTAGCCCTATGTCTTAGGGTACTATGTATAAAATTACGTGAAAATCCGAGGTGTGTAGAGGGTGATACAGTCAAAATACTGAGAGATGTACGAATATAAGGAAAAAACTTGCGAAAATTGCCATCAAAAAGGGGAATTTTTTTTGAAATGTTGACTTAAGGCTCCGTTTCGACTCCAATATATTCATTTACCCATGAGATCTCTTGGGGAAAAATATCGAACGAGTTGAACATGAGGGTAATACATTTCGGAGAAATTAGTGAAATCTCCAATTCACCAAAGGGGTACCCCTTTCAGAAATCTTCGATTTCTCTAATATGGATTGGAGCATTGTTTTGATCGTGAATAATAAAGAATATGCGAGGGTCATGGGCACAAAAGTTGTAGCCCTATGTCTTAGGGTACTATGTATAAAATTACGTGAAAATCCGAGGAGTGTAGAGGGTGATAGAGTCAAAATATAGAAGGACGTACTAATATAAGGAAAAAACTTGCGAAAATTGCCATCAAAAAGGGGAATTTTTTTTTAAATGTTGACTTAAGGCTCCGTTTCGACTCCAATATATTCATTTACCCATGAGATCTCTTGGGGAAAAATATCGAACGAGTTGAACATGAGGGTAATACATTTCGGAGAAATTAGTGAAATCTCCAATTCACCAAAGGGGTACCCCTTTCAGAAATCTTCGATTTCTCTAATATGGATTGGAGCATTGTTTTGATCGTGAATACTAAAGAATATGCGAGGGTCATGGGCACAAAAGTTGTAGCCCTATGTCTTAGGGTACTATGTATAAAAGTACGTGCAAATCCGAGGTGTGTAGAGGGTGATACAGTCAAAATACTGAGAGATGTACGAATATAAGGAAAAAACTTGCGAAAATTGCCATCAAAAAGGGGAATTTTTTTTGAAATGTTGACTTAAGGCTCCGTTTCGACTCCAATATATTCATTTACCCATGAGATCTCTTGGGGAAAAATATCGAACGAGTTGAACACGAGGGTAATACATTTCGGAGAAATTAGTGAAATCTCCAATTCACCAAAGGGGTACCCCTTTCAGAAATCTTCGATTTCTCTAATATGGATTGGAGCATTGTTTTGATCGTGAATAATAAAGAATATGCGAGGGTCATGGGCACAAAAGTTGTAGCCCTATGTCTTAGGGTACTATGTATAAAATTACGTGCAAATCCGAGGTGTGTAGAGGGTGATAGAGTCAAAATATAGAAGGACGTACTAATATAAGGAAATAACTTGCGAAAATTGCCATCAAAAAGAGGAATTTTTTTTGAAATGTTGACTTAAGGCTCCGTTTCGACTCCAATATATTCATTTACCCATGAGATCTCTTGGGGAAAAATATCGAACGAGTTGAACACGAGGGTAATACATTTCGGAGAAATTAGTGAAATCTCCAATTCACCAAAGGGGTACCCCTTTCAGAAATCTTCGATTTCTCTAATATGGATTGGAGCATTGTTTTGATCGTGAATACTAAAGAATATGCGAGGGTCATGGGCACAAAAGTTGTAGCCCTATGTCTTAGGTTACTATGTATAAAAGTACGTGCAAATCCGAGGTGTGTAGAGGGTGATACAGTCAAAATATAGAAGGACGTACTAATATAAGGAAAAAACTTGCGAAAATTGCCATCAAAAAGGGGGATTTTTTTTGAAATGTTGACTTAAGGCTCCGTTTCGACTCCAATATATTCATTTACCCATGAGATCTCTTGGGGAAAAATATCGAACGAGTTGAACACGAGGGTAATACATTTCGGAGAAATTAGTGAAATCTCCAATTCACCAAAGGGGTACCCCTTTCAGAAATCTTCGATTTCTCTAATATGGATTGGAGCATTGTTTTGATCGTGAATAATAAAGAATATGCGAGGGTCATGGGCACAAAAGTTGTAGCCCTATGTCTTAGGGTACTATGTATAAAATTACGTGCAAATCCGAGGTGTGTAGAGGGTGATAGAGTCAAAATATAGAAGGACGTACTAATATAAGGAAAAAACTTGCGAAAATTGCCATCAAAAAGAGGAATTTTTTTTGAAATGTTGACTTAAGGCTCCGTTTCGACTCCAATATATTCATTTACCCATGAGATCTCTTGGGGAAAAATATCGAACGAGTTGAACACGAGGGTAATACATTTCGGAGAAATTAGTGAAATCTCCAATTCACCAAAGGGGTACCCCTTTCAGAAATCTTCGATTTCTCTAATATGGATTGGAGCATTGTTTTGATCGTGAATACTAAAGAATATGCGAGGGTCATGGGCACAAAAGTTGTAGCCCTATGTCTTAGGTTACTATGTATAAAAGTACGTGCAAATCCGAGGTGTGTAGAGGGTGATACAGTCAAAATATAGAAGGACGTACTAATATAAGGAAAAAACTTGCGAAAATTGCCATCAAAAAGGGGGATTTTTTTTGAAATGTTGACTTAAGGCTCCGTTTCGACTCCAATATATTCATTTACCCATGAGATCTCTTGGGGAAAAATATCGAACGAGTTGAACACGAGGGTAATACATTTCGGAGAAATTAGTGAAATCTCCAATTCACCAAAGGGGTACCCCTTTCAGAAATCTTCGATTTCTCTAATATGGATTGGAGCATTGTTTTGATCGTGAATACTAAAGAATATGCGAGGGTCATGGGCACAAAAGTTGTAGCCCTATGTCTTAGGTTACTATGTATAAAAGTACGTGAAAATCCGAGGTGTGTAGAGGGTGATACAGTCAAAATATAGAAGGACGTACTAATATAAGGAAAAAACTTGCGAAAATTGCCATCAAAAAGGGGGATTTTTTTTGAAATGTTGACTTAAGGCTCCGTTTCGACTCCAATATATTCATTTACCCATGAGATCTCTTGGGGAAAAATATCGAACGAGTTGAACACGAGGGTAATACATTTCGGAGAAATTAGTGAAATCTCCAATTCACCAAAGGGGTACCCCTTTCAGAAATCTTCGATTTCTCTAATATGGATTGGAGCATTATTTTGATCGTGAATAATAAAGAATATGCGAGGGTCATGGGCACAAAAGTTGTAGCCCTATGTCTTAGGGTACTATGTATAAAATTACGTGCAAATCCGAGGTGTGTAGAGGGTGATAGAGTCAAAATATAGAAGGACGTACTAATATAAGGAAAAAACTTGCGAAAATTGCCATCAAAAAGAGGAATTTTTTTTGAAATGTTGACTTAAGGCTCCGTTTCGACTCCAATATATTCATTTACCCATGAGATCTCTTGGGGAAAAATATCGAACGAGTTGAACACGAGGGTAATACATTTCGGAGAAATTAGTGAAATCTCCAATTCACCAAAGGGGTACCCCTTTCAGAAATCTTCGATTTCTCTAATATGGATTGGAGCATTGTTTTGATCGTGAATAATAAAGAATATGCGAGGGTCATGGGCACAAAAGTTGTAGCCCTATGTCTTAGGGTACTATGTATAAAATTACGTGAAAATCCGAGGTGTGTAGAGGGTGATAGAGTCAAAATATAGAAGGACGTACTAATATAAGGAAAAAACTTGCGAAAATTGCCATCAAAAAGGGGAATTTTTTTTTAAATGTTGACTTAAGGCTCCGTTTCGACTCCAATATATTCATTTACCCATGAGATCTCTTGGGGAAAAATATCGAACGAGTTGAACACGAGGGTAATACATTTCGGAGAAATTAGTGAAATCTCCAATTCACCAAAGGGGTACCCCTTTCAGAAATCTTCGATTTCTCTAATATGGATTGGAGCATTGTTTTGATCGTGAATACTAAAGAATATGCGAGGGTCATGGGCACAAAAGTTGTAGCCCTATGTCTTAGGGTACTATGTATAAAAGTACGTGCAAATCCGAGGTGTGTAGAGGGTGATACAATCAAAATATAGAAGGACGTACTAATATAAGGAAAAAACTTGCAAAAATTGCCATCAAAAAGAGGAATTTTTTTTTAAATGTTGACTTAAGGCTCCGTTTCGACTCCAATATATTCATTTACCCATGAGATCTCTTGGGGAAAAATATCGAACGAGTTGAACACGAGGGTAATACATTTCGGAGAAATTAGTGAAATCTCCAATTCACCAAAGGGGTACCCCTTTCAGAAATCTTCGATTTCTCTAATATGGATTGGAGCATTGTTTTGATCGTGAATACTAAAGAATATGCGAGGGTCATGGGCACAAAAGTTGTAGCCCTATGTCTTAGGGTACTATGTATAAAATTACGTGCAAATCCGAGGCGTGTAGAGGGTGATAGAGTCAAAATATAGAAGGACGTACTAATATAAGGAAAAAACTTGCAAAAATTGCCATCAAAAAGAGGAATTTTTTTTGAAATGTTGACTTAAGGCTCCGTTTCGACTCCAATATATTCATTTACCCATGAGATCTCTTGGGGAAAAATATCGAACGAGTTGAACACGAGGGTAATACATTTCGGAGAAATTAGTGAAATCTCCAATTCACCAAAGGGGTACCCCTTTCAGAAATCTTCGATTTCTCTAATATGGATTGGAGCATTGTTTTGATCGTGAATAATAAAGAATATGCGAGTATCATGGGCACAAAAGTTGTAGCCCTATGTCTTAGGGTACTATGTATAAAATTACGTGAAAATCCGAGGTGTGTAGAGGGTGATACAGTCAAAATACTGAGAGATGTACGAATATAAGGAAAAAACTTGCGAAAATTGCCATCAAAAAGGGGAATTTTTTTTGAAATGTTGACTTAAGGCTCCGTTTCGACTCCAATATATTCATTTACCCATGAGATCTCTTGGGGAAAAATATCGAACGAGTTGAACATGAGGGTAATACATTTCGGAGAAATTAGTGAAATCTCCAATTCACCAAAGGGGTACCCCTTTCAGAAATCTTCGATTTCTCTAATATGGATTGGAGCATTGTTTTGATCGTGAATAATAAAGAATATGCGAGGGTCATGGGCACAAAAGTTGTAGCCCTATGTCTTAGGGTACTATGTATAAAATTACGTGAAAATCCGAGGAGTGTAGAGGGTGATAGAGTCAAAATATAGAAGGACGTACTAATATAAGGAAAAAACTTGCGAAAATTGCCATCAAAAAGGGGAATTTTTTTTTAAATGTTGACTTAAGGCTCCGTTTCGACTCCAATATATTCATTTACCCATGAGATCTCTTGGGGAAAAATATCGAACGAGTTGAACATGAGGGTAATACATTTCGGAGAAATTAGTGAAATCTCCAATTCACCAAAGGGGTACCCCTTTCAGAAATCTTCGATTTCTCTAATATGGATTGGAGCATTGTTTTGATCGTGAATACTAAAGAATATGCGAGGGTCATGGGCACAAAAGTTGTAGCCCTATGTCTTAGGGTACTATGTATAAAAGTACGTGCAAATCCGAGGTGTGTAGAGGGTGATACAGTCAAAATACTGAGAGATGTACGAATATAAGGAAAAAACTTGCGAAAATTGCCATCAAAAAGGGGAATTTTTTTTGAAATGTTGACTTAAGGCTCCGTTTCGACTCCAATATATTCATTTACCCATGAGATCTCTTGGGGAAAAATATCGAACGAGTTGAACACGAGGGTAATACATTTCGGAGAAATTAGTGAAATCTCCAATTCACCAAAGGGGTACCCCTTTCAGAAATCTTCGATTTCTCTAATATGGATTGGAGCATTGTTTTGATCGTGAATAATAAAGAATATGCGAGGGTCATGGGCACAAAAGTTGTAGCCCTATGTCTTAGGGTACTATGTATAAAATTACGTGAAAATCCGAGGTGTGTAGAGGGTGATAGAGTCAAAATATAGAAGGACGTACTAATATAAGGAAAAAACTTGCGAAAATTGCCATCAAAAAGGGGAATTTTTTTTTAAATGTTGACTTAAGGCTCCGTTTCGACTCCAATATATTCATTTACCCATGAGATCTCTTGGGGAAAAATATCGAACGAGTTGAACACGAGGGTAATACATTTCGGAGAAATTAGTGAAATCTCCAATTCACCAAAGGGGTACCCCTTTCAGAAATCTTCGATTTCTCTAATATGGATTGGAGCATTGTTTTGATCGTGAATACTAAAGAATATGCGAGGGTCATGGGCACAAAAGTTGTAGCCCTATGTCTTAGGGTACTATGTATAAAAGTACGTGCAAATCCGAGGTGTGTAGAGGGTGATACAGTCAAAATATAGAAGGACGTACTAATATAAGGAAAAAACTTGCGAAAATTGCCATCAAAAAGAGGAATTTTTTTTGAAATGTTGACTTAAGGCTCCGTTTCGACTCCAATATATTCATTTACCCATGAGATCTCTTGGGGAAAAATATCGAACGAGTTGAACACGAGGGTAATACATTTCGGAGAAATTAGTGAAATCTCCAATTCACCAAAGGGGTACCCCTTTTAGAAATCTTCGATTTCTCTAATATGGATTGGAGCATTGTTTTGATCGTGAATAATAAAGAATATGCGAGGGTCATGGGCACAAAAGTTGTAGCCCTATGTCTTAGGGTACTATGTATAAAATTACGTGCATATCCGAGGTGTGTAGAGGGTGATAGAGTCAAAATATAGAAGGACGTACTAATATAAGGAAAAAACTTGCGAAAATTGCCATCAAAAAGAGGAATTTTTTTTGAAATGTTGACTTAAGGCTCCGTTTCGACTCCAATATATTCATTTACCCATGAGATCTCTTGGGGAAAAATATCGAACGAGTTGAGCACGAGGGTAATACATTTCGGAGAAATTAGTGAAATCTCCAATTCACCAAAGGGGTACCCCTTTCAGAAATCTTCGATTTCTCTAATATGGATTGGAGCATTGTTTTGATCGTGAATAATAAAGAATATGCGAGGGTCATGGGCACAAAAGTTGTAGCCCTATGTCTTAGGGTACTATGTATAAAATTACGTGAATATCCGAGGTGTGTAGAGGGTGATAGAGTCAAAATATAGAAGGACGTACTAATATAAGGAAAAAACATGCGAAAATTGCCATCAAAAAGGGGAATTTTTTTTTAAATGTTGACTTAAGGCTCCGTTTCGACTCCAATATATTCATTTACCCATGAGATCTCTTGGGGAAAAATATCGAACGAGTTGAACACGAGGGTAATACATTTCGGAGAAATTAGTGAAATCTCCAATTCACCAAAGGGGTACCCCTTTCAGAAATCTTCGATTTCTCTAATATGGATTGGAGCATTGTTTTGATCGTGAATACTAAAGAATATGCGAGGGTCATGGGCACAAAAGTTGTAGCCCTATGTCTTAGGGTACTATGTATAAAAGTACGTGCAAATCCGAGGTGTGTAGAGGGTGATAGAGTCAAAATATAGAAGGACGTACTAATATAAGGAAAAAACTTGCGAAAATTGCCATCAAAAAGAGGAATTTTTTTTGAAATGTTGACTTAAGGCTCCGTTTCGACTCCAATATATTCATTTACCCATGAGATCTCTTGGGGAAAAATATCGAACGAGTTGAACACGAGGGTAATACATTTCGGAGAAATTAGTGAAATCTCCAATTCACCAAAGGGGTACCCCTTTCAGAAATCTTCGATTTCTCTAATATGGATTGGAGCATTGTTTTGATCGTGAATACTAAAGAATATGCGAGGGTCATGGGCACAAAAGTTGTAGCCCTATGTCTTAGGTTACTATGTATAAAAGTACGTGAAAATCCGAGGAGTGTAGAGGGTGATACAGTAAAAATATAGAAGGACGTACTAATATAAGGAAAAAACTTGCGAAAATTGCCATCAAAAAGGGGGATTTTTTTTGAAATGTTGACTTAAGGCTCCGTTTCGACTCCAATATATTCATTTACCCATGAGATCTCTTGGGGAAAAATATCGAACGAGTTGAACACGAGGGTAATACATTTCGGAGAAATTAGTGAAATCTCCAATTCACCAAAGGGGTATCCCTTTCAGAAATCTTCGATTTCTCTAATATGGATTGGAGCATTGTTTTGATCGTGAATACTAAAGAATATGCGAGGGTCATGGGCACAAAAGTTGTAGCCCTATGTCTTATGGTACTATGTATAAAATTACGTGAAAATCCGAGGTGTGTAGAGGGTGATACAGTCAAAATACTGAGAGATGTACGAATATAAGGAAAAAACTTGCGAAAATTGCCATCAAAAAGGGGGATTTTTTTTTAAATGTTGACTTAAGGCTCCGTTTCGACTCCAATATATTCATTTACCCATGAGATCTCTTGGGGAAAAATATCGAACGAGTTGAACACGAGGGTAATACATTTCGGAGAAATTAGTGAAATCTCCAATTCACCAAAGGGGTACCCCTTTCAGAAATCTTCGATTTCTCTAATATGGATTGGAGCATTGTTTTGATCGTGAATACTAAAGAATATGCGAGGGTCATGGGCACAAAAGTTGTAGCCCTATGTCTTAGGGTACTATGTATAAAATTACGTGAAAATCCGAGGTGTGTAGAGGGTGATAGAGTCAAAATATAGAAGGACATACTAATATAAGGAAAAAACATGCGAAAATTGCCATCAAAAAGGGGAATTTTTTTTTAAATGTTGACTTAAGGCTCCGTTTCGACGCCAATATATTCATTTACCCATGAGATCTCTTGGGGAAAAATATCGAACGAGTTGAACACGAGGGTAATACATTTCGGAGAAATTAGTGAAATCTCCAATTCACCAAAGGGGTACCCCTTTCAGAAATCTTCGATTTCTCTAATATGGATTGGAGCATTGTTTTGATCGTGAATACTAAAGAATATGCGAGGGTCATGGGCACAAAAGTTGTAGCCCTATGTCTTAGGTTACTATGTATAAAAGTACGTGAAAATCCGAGGTGTGTAGAGGGTGATAGAGTCAAAATATAGAAGGACGTACTAATATAAGGAAAAAACTTGCGAAAATTGCCATCAAAAAGGGGAATTTTTTTTGAAATGTTGACTTAAGGCTCCGTTTCGACTCCAATATATTCATTTACCCATGAGATCTCTTGGGGAAAAATATCGAACGAGTTGAACACGAGGGTAATACATTTCGGAGAAATTAGTGAAATCTCCAATTCACCAAAGGGGTACCCCTTTCAGAAATCTTCGATTTCTCTAATATGGATTGGAGCATTGTTTTGATCGTGAATACTAAAGAATATGCGAGGGTCATGGGCACAAAAGTTGTAGCCCTATGTCTTATGGTACTATGTATAAAATTACGTGAAAATCCGAGGTGTGTAGAGGGTGATACAGTCAAAATACTGAGAGATGTACGAATATAAGGAAAAAACTTGCGAAAATTGCCATCAAAAAGGGGGATTTTTTTTTAAATGTTGACTTAAGGCTCCGTTTCGACTCCAATATATTCATTTACCCATGAGATCTCTTGGGGAAAAATATCGAACGAGTTGAACACGAGGGTAATACATTTCGGAGAAATTAGTGAAATCTCCAATTCACCAAAGGGGTACCCCTTTCAGAAATCTTCGATTTCTCTAATATGGATTGGAGCATTGTTTTGATCGTGAATACTAAAGAATATGCGAGGGTCATGGGCACAAAAGTTGTAGCCCTATGTCTTAGGGTACTATGTATAAAATTACGTGAAAATCCGAGGTGTGTAGAGGGTGATAGAGTCAAAATATAGAAGGACATACTAATATAAGGAAAAAACATGCGAAAATTGCCATCAAAAAGGGGAATTTTTTTTTAAATGTTGACTTAAGGCTCCGTTTCGACGCCAATATATTCATTTACCCATGAGATCTCTTGGGGAAAAATATCGAACGAGTTGAACACGAGGGTAATACATTTCGGAGAAATTAGTGAAATCTCCAATTCACCAAAGGGGTACCCCTTTCAGAAATCTTCGATTTCTCTAATATGGATTGGAGCATTGTTTTGATCAGGTATAATAAAGAATATGCAAGGGTCATGGGCACAAAAGTTGTAGCCCTATGTCTTAGGGTACTATGTATAAAATTACGTGCAAATCCGAGGTGTGTAGAGGGTGATAGAGTCAAAATATAGAAGGACGTACTAATATAAGGAAAAAACTTGCGAAAATTGCCATCAAAAAGAGGAATTTTTTTTGAAATGTTGACTTAAGGCTCCGTTTCGACTCCAATATATTCATTTACCCATGAGATCTCTTGGGGAAAAATATCGAACGAGTTGAACACGAGGGTAATACATTTCGGAGAAATTAGTGAAATCTCCAATTCACCAAAGGGGTACCCCTTTCAGAAATCTTCGATTTCTCTAATATGGATTGGAGCATTGTTTTGATCGTGAATACTAAAGAATATGCGAGGGTCATGGGCACAAAAGTTGTAGCCCTATGTCTTATGGTACTATGTATAAAATTACGTGAAAATCCGAGGTGTGTAGAGGGTGATACAGTCAAAATACTGAGAGATGTACGAATATAAGGAAAAAACTTGCGAAAATTGCCATCAAAAAGGGGGATTTTTTTTTAAATGTTGACTTAAGGCTCCGTTTCGACTCCAATATATTCATTTACCCATGAGATCTCTTGGGGAAAAATATCGAACGAGTTGAACACGAGGGTAATACATTTCGGAGAAATTAGTGAAATCTCCAATTCACCAAAGGGGTACCCCTTTCAGAAATCTTCGATTTCTCTAATATGGATTGGAGCATTGTTTTGATCGTGAATACTAAAGAATATGCGAGGGTCATGGGCACAAAAGTTGTAGCCCTATGTCTTAGGGTACTATGTATAAAATTACGTGAAAATCCGAGGTGTGTAGAGGGTGATAGAGTCAAAATATAGAAGGACATACTAATATAAGGAAAAAACATGCGAAAATTGCCATCAAAAAGGGGAATTTTTTTTTAAATGTTGACTTAAGGCTCCGTTTCGACGCCAATATATTCATTTACCCATGAGATCTCTTGGGGAAAAATATCGAACGAGTTGAACACGAGGGTAATACATTTCGGAGAAATTAGTGAAATCTCCAATTCACCAAAGGGGTACCCCTTTCAGAAATCTTCGATTTCTCTAATATGGATTGGAGCATTGTTTTGATCGTGAATAATAAAGAATATGCGAGGGTCATGGGCACAAAAGTTGTAGCCCTATGTCTTAGGGTACTATGTATAAAATTACGTGCAAATCCGAGGTGTGTAGAGGGTGATAGAGTCAAAATATAGAAGGACGTACTAATATAAGGAAAAAACTTGCGAAAATTGCCATCAAAAAGAGGAATTTTTTTTGAAATGTTGACTTAAGGCTCCGTTTCGACTCCAATATATTCATTTACCCATGAGATCTCTTGGGGAAAAATATCGAACGAGTTGAACACGAGGGTAATACATTTCGGAGAAATTAGTGAAATCTCCAATTCACCAAAGGGGTACCCCTTTCAGAAATCTTCGATTTCTCTAATATGGATTGGAGCATTGTTTTGATCGTGAATACTAAAGAATATGCGAGGGTCATGGGCACAAAAGTTGTAGCCCTATGTCTTAGGTTACTATGTATAAAAGTACGTGAAAATCCGAGGTGTGTAGAGGGTGATAGAGTCAAAATATAGAAGGACGTACTAATATAAGGAAAAAACTTGCGAAAATTGCCATCAAAAAGGGGAATTTTTTTTGAAATGTTGACTTAAGGCTCCGTTTCGACTCCAATATATTCATTTACCCATGAGATCTCTTGGGGAAAAATATCGAACGAGTTGAACACGAGGGTAATACATTTCGGAGAAATTAGTGAAATCTCCAATTCACCAAAGGGGTACCCCTTTCAGAAATCTTCGATTTCTCTAATATGGATTGGAGCATTGTTTTGATCGTGAATACTAAAGAATATGCGAGGGTCATGGGCACAAAAGTTGTAGCCCTATGTCTTAGGGTACTATGTATAAAATTACGTGCAAATCCGAGGTGTGTAGAGGGTGATAGAGTCAAAATATAGAAGGACGTACTAATATAAGGAAAAAACTTGCAAAAATTGCCATCAAAAAGAGGAATATTTTTTTAAATGTTGACTTAAGGCTCCGTTTCGACTCCAATATATTCATTTACCCATGAGATCTCTTGGGGAAAAATATCGAACGAGTTGAACACGAGGGTAATACATTTCGGAGAAATTAGTGAAATCTCCAATTCACCAAAGGGGTACCCCTTTCAGAAATCTTCGATTTCTCTAATATGGATTGGAGCATTGTTTTGATCGTGAATACTAAAGAATATGCGAGGGTCATGGGCACCAAAGTTGTAGCCCTATGTCTTAGGGTACTATGTATAAAATTACGTGCAAATCCGAGGCGTGTAGACGGTGATAGAGTCAAAATATAGAAGGACGTACTAATATAAGGAAAAAACTTGCGAAAATTGCCATCAAAAAGGGGAATTTTTTTTGAAATGTTGACTTAAGGCTCCGTTTCGACTCCAATATATTCATTTACCCATGAGATCTCTTGGGGAAAAATATCGAACGAGTTGAACACGAGGGTAATACATTTCGGAGAAATTAGTGAAATCTCCAATTCACCAAAGGGGTACCCCTTTCAGAAATCTTCGATTTCTCTAATATGGATTGGAGCATTGTTTTGATCGTGAATACTAAAGAATATGCGAGGGTCATGGGCACAAAAGTTGTAGCCCTATGTCTTAGGGTACTATGTATAAAATTACGTGCAAATCTGAGGTGTGTAGAGGGTGATAGAGTCAAAATATAGAAGGACGTACTAATATAAGGAAAAAACTTGCAAAAATTGCCATCAAAAAGAGGAATTTTTTTTTAAATGTTGACTTAAGGCTCCGTTTCGACTCCAATATATTCATTTACCCATGAGATCTCTTGGGGAAAAATATCGAACGAGTTGAACACGAGGGTAATACATTTCGGAGAAATTAGTGAAATCTCCAATTCACCAAAGGGGTACCCCTTTCAGAAATCTTCGATTTCTCTAATATGGATTGGAGCATTGTTTTGATCGTGAATACTAAAGAATATGCGAGGGTCATGGGCACCAAAGTTGTAGCCCTATGTCTTAGGGTACTATGTATAAAATTACGTGCAAATCCGAGGCGTGTAGAGGGTGATAGAGTCAAAATATAGAAGGACGTACTAATATAAGGAAAAAACTTGCAAAAATTGCCATCAAAAAGAGGAATTTTTTTTTAAATGTTGACTTAAGGCTCCGTTTCGACTCCAATATATTCATTTACCCATGAGATCTCTTGGGGAAAAATATCGAACGAGTTGAACACGAGGGTAATACATTTCGGAGAAATTAGTGAAATCTCCAATTCACCAAAGGGGTACCCCTTTCAGAAATCTTCGATTTCTCTAATATGGATTGGAGTATTGTTTTGATCGTGAATAATAAATAATATGCGAGGGTCATGGGCACAAAAGTTGTAGCCCTATGTCTTAGGGTACTATGTATAAAATTACGTGAAAATCCGAGGTGTGTAGAGGGTGATAGAGTCAAAATACTGAGAGAGGTACGAATATAAGGAAAAAACTTGCGAAAATTGCCATCAAAAAGGGGGATTTTTTTTGAAATGTTGACTTAAGGCTCCGTTTCCACTCCAATATATTCATTTACCCATGAGATCTCTTGGGGAAAAATATCGAACGAGTTGAACACGTGGGTAATACATTTCGGAGAAATTAGTGAAATCTCCAATTCACCAAAGGGGTACCCCTTTCAGAAATCTTCGATTTCTCTAATATGGATTGGAGCATTGTTTTGATCGTGAATAATAAAGAATATGCAAGGGTCATGGGCACAAAAGTTGTAGCCCTATGTCTTAGGGTACTATGTATAAAATTACGTGCAAATCCGAGGTGTGTAGAGGGTGATAGAGTCAAAATATAGAAGGACATACTAATATAAGGAAAAAACTTGCGAAAATTGCCATCAAAAAGAGGAATTTTTTTTGAAATGTTGACTTAAGGCTCCGTTTCGACTCCAATATATTCATTTACCCATGAGATCTCTTGGGGAAAAATATCGAACGAGTTGAACACGAGGGTAATACATTTCGGAGAAATTAGTGAAATCTACAATTCACCAAAGGGGTACCCCTTTCAGAAATTTTCGATTTCTCTAATATGGATTGGAGCATTGTTTTGATCGTGAATACTAAAGAATATGCGAGGGTCATGGGCACCAAAGTTGTAGCCCTATGTCTTAGGGTACTATGTATAAAATTACGTGCAAATCCGAGGCGTGTAGAGGGTGATAGAGTCAAAATATAGAAGGACGTACTAATATAAGGAAAAAACTTGCAAAAATTGCCATCAAAAAGAGGAATTTTTTTTTAAATGTTGACTTAAGGCTCCGTTTCGACTCCAATATATTCATTTACCCATGAGATCTCTTGGGGAAAAATATCGAACGAGTTGAACACGAGGGTAATACATTTCGGAGAAATTAGTGAAATCTCCAATTCACCAAAGGGGTACCCCTTTCAGAAATCTTCGATTTCTCTAATATGGATTGGAGCATTGTTTTGATCGTGAATAATAAATAATATGCGAGGGTCATGGGCACAAAAGTTGTAGCCCTATGTCTTAGGGTACTATGTATAAAATTACGTGAAAATCCGAGGTGTGTAGAGGGTGATAGAGTCAAAATACTGAGAGAGGTACGAATATAAGGAAAAAACTTGCGAAAATTGCCATCAAAAAGGGGGATTTTTTTTGAAATGTTGACTTAAGGCTCCGTTTCCACTCCAATATATTCATTTACCCATGAGATCTCTTGGGGAAAAATATCGAACGAGTTGAACACGTGGGTAATACATTTCGGAGAAATTAGTGAAATCTCCAATTCACCAAAGGGGTACCCCTTTCAGAAATCTTCGATTTCTCTAATATGGATTGGAGCATTGTTTTGATCGTGAATAATAAAGAATATGCAAGGGTCATGGGCACAAAAGTTGTAGCCCTATGTCTTAGGGTACTATGTATAAAATTACGTGCAAATCCGAGGTGTGTAGAGGGTGATAGAGTCAAAATATAGAAGGACGTACTAATATAAGGAAAAAACTTGCGAAAATTGCCATCAAAAAGAGGAATTTTTTTTGAAATGTTGACTTAAGGCTCCGTTTCGACTCCAATATATTCATTTACCCATGAGATCTCTTGGGGAAAAATATCGAACGAGTTGAACACGAGGGTAATACATTTCGGAGAAATTAGTGAAATCTCCAATTCACCAAAGGGGTACCCCTTTCAGAAATCTTCGATTTCTCTAATATGGATTGGAGCATTGTTTTGATCGTGAATACTAAAGAATATGCGAGGGTCATGGGCACAAAAGTTGTAGCCCTATGTCTTAGGGTACTATGTATAAAATTACGTGCAAATCCGAGGTGTGTAGAGGGTGATAGAGTCAAAATATAGAAGGACGTACTAATATAAGGAAAAAACTTGCAAAAATTGCCATCAAAAAGAGGAATTTTTTTTTAAATGTTGACTTAAGGCTCCGTTTCGACTCCAATATATTCATTTACCCATGAGATCTCTTGGGGAAAAATATCGAACGAGTTGAACACGAGGGTAATACATTTCGGAGAAATTAGTGAAATCTCCAATTCACCAAAGGGGTACCCCTTTCAGAAATCTTCGATTTCTCTAATATGGATTGGAGCATTGTTTTGATCGTGAATACTAAAGAATATGCGAGGGTCATGGGCACCAAAGTTGTAGCCCTATGTCTTAGGGTACTATGTATAAAATTACGTGCAAATCCGAGGCGTGTAGAGGGTGATAGAGTCAAAATATAGAAGGACGTACTAATATAAGGAAAAAACTTGCGAAAATTGCCATCAAAAAGGGGAATTTTTTTTGAAATGTTGACTTAAGGCTCCGTTTCGACTCCAATATATTCATTTACCCATGAGATCTCTTGGGGAAAAATATCGAACGAGTTGAACACGAGGGTAATACATTTCGGAGAAATTAGTGAAATCTCCAATTCACCAAAGGGGTACCCCTTTCAGAAATCTTCGATTTCTCTAATATGGATTGGAGCATTGTTTTGATCGTGAATACTAAAGAATATGCGAGGGTCATGGGCACAAAAGTTGTAGCCCTATGTCTTAGGGTACTATGTATAAAATTACGTGCAAATCCGAGGTGTGTAGAGGGTGATAGAGTCAAAATATAGAAGGACGTACTAATATAAGGAAAAAACTTGCAAAAATTGCCATCAAAAAGAGGAATTTTTTTTTAAATGTTGACTTAAGGCTCCGTTTCGACTCCAATATATTCATTTACCCATGAGATCTCTTGGGGAAAAATATCGAACGAGTTGAACACGAGGGTAATACATTTCGGAGAAATTAGTGAAATCTCCAATTCACCAAAGGGGTACCCCTTTCAGAAATCTTCGATTTCTCTAATATGGATTGGAGCATTGTTTTGATCGTGAATACTAAAGAATATGCGAGGGTCATGGGCACCAAAGTTGTAGCCCTATGTCTTAGGGTACTATGTATAAAATTACGTGCAAATCCGAGGCGTGTAGAGGGTGATAGAGTCAAAATATAGAAGGACGTACTAATATAAGGAAAAAACTTGCAAAAATTGCCATCAAAAAGAGGAATTTTTTTTTAAATGTTGACTTAAGGCTCCGTTTCGACTCCAATATATTCATTTACCCATGAGATCTCTTGGGGAAAAATATCGAACGAGTTGAACACGAGGGTAATACATTTCGGAGAAATTAGTGAAATCTCCAATTCACCAAAGGGGTACCCCTTTCAGAAATCTTCGATTTCTCTAATATGGATTGGAGCATTGTTTTGATCGTGAATAATAAATAATATGCGAGGGTCATGGGCACAAAAGTTGTAGCCCTATGTCTTAGGGTACTATGTATAAAATTACGTGAAAATCCGAGGTGTGTAGAGGGTGATAGAGTCAAAATACTGAGAGAGGTACGAATATAAGGAAAAAACTTGCGAAAATTGCCATCAAAAAGGGGGATTTTTTTTGAAATGTTGACTTAAGGCTCCGTTTCCACTCCAATATATTCATTTACCCATGAGATCTCTTGGGGAAAAATATCGAACGAGTTGAACACGTGGGTAATACATTTCGGAGAAATTAGTGAAATCTCCAATTCACCAAAGGGGTACCCCTTTCAGAAATCTTCGATTTCTCTAATATGGATTGGAGCATTGTTTTGATCGTGAATAATAAAGAATATGCAAGGGTCATGGGCACAAAAGTTGTAGCCCTATGTCTTAGGGTACTATGTATAAAATTACGTGCAAATCCGAGGTGTGTAGAGGGTGATAGAGTCAAAATATAGAAGGACATACTAATATAAGGAAAAAACTTGCGAAAATTGCCATCAAAAAGAGGAATTTTTTTTGAAATGTTGACTTAAGGCTCCGTTTCGACTCCAATATATTCATTTACCCATGAGATCTCTTGGGGAAAAATATCGAACGAGTTGAACACGAGGGTAATACATTTCGGAGAAATTAGTGAAATCTACAATTCACCAAAGGGGTACCCCTTTCAGAAATTTTCGATTTCTCTAATATGGATTGGAGCATTGTTTTGATCGTGAATACTAAAGAATATGCGAGGGTCATGGGCACCAAAGTTGTAGCCCTATGTCTTAGGGTACTATGTATAAAATTACGTGCAAATCCGAGGCGTGTAGAGGGTGATAGAGTCAAAATATAGAAGGACGTACTAATATAAGGAAAAAACTTGCAAAAATTGCCATCAAAAAGAGGAATTTTTTTTTAAATGTTGACTTAAGGCTCCGTTTCGACTCCAATATATTCATTTACCCATGAGATCTCTTGGGGAAAAATATCGAACGAGTTGAACACGAGGGTAATACATTTCGGAGAAATTAGTGAAATCTCCAATTCACCAAAGGGGTACCCCTTTCAGAAATCTTCGATTTCTCTAATATGGATTGGAGCATTGTTTTGATCGTGAATAATAAATAATATGCGAGGGTCATGGGCACAAAAGTTGTAGCCCTATGTCTTAGGGTACTATGTATAAAATTACGTGAATATCCGAGGTGTGTAGAGGGTGATAGAGTCAAAATACTGAGAGAGGTACGAATATAAGGAAAAAACTTGCGAAAATTGCCATCAAAAAGGGGGATTTTTTTTGAAATGTTGACTTAAGGCTCCGTTTCCACTCCAATATATTCATTTACCCATGAGATCTCTTGGGGAAAAATATCGAACGAGTTGAACACGTGGGTAATACATTTCGGAGAAATTAGTGAAATCTCCAATTCACCAAAGGGGTACCCCTTTCAGAAATCTTCGATTTCTCTAATATGGATTGGAGCATTGTTTTGATCGTGAATAATAAATAATATGCGAGGGTCATGGGCACAAAAGTTGTAGCCCTATGTCTTAGGGTACTATGTATAAAATTACGTGAAAATCCGAGGTGTGTAGAGGGTGATAGAGTCAAAATACTGAGAGAGGTACGAATATAAGGAAAAAACTTGCGAAAATTGCCATCAAAAAGGGGGATTTTTTTTGAAATGTTGACTTAAGGCTCCGTTTCCACTCCAATATATTCATTTACCCATGAGATCTCTTGGGGAAAAATATCGAACGAGTTGAACACGTGGGTAATACATTTCGGAGAAATTAGTGAAATCTCCAATTCACCAAAGGGGTACCCCTTTCAGAAATCTTCGATTTCTCTAATATGGATTGGAGCATTGTTTTGATCGTGAATAATAAAGAATATGCAAGGGTCATGGGCACAAAAGTTGTAGCCCTATGTCTTAGGGTACTATGTATAAAATTACGTGCAAATCCGAGGTGTGTAGAGGGTGATAGAGTCAAAATATAGAAGGACATACTAATATAAGGAAAAAACTTGCGAAAATTGCCATCAAAAAGAGGAATTTTTTTTGAAATGTTGACTTAAGGCTCCGTTTCGACTCCAATATATTCATTTACCCATGAGATCTCTTGGGGAAAAATATCGAACGAGTTGAACACGAGGGTAATACATTTCGGAGAAATTAGTGAAATCTACAATTCACCAAAGGGGTACCCCTTTCAGAAATTTTCGATTTCTCTAATATGGATTGGAGCATTGTTTTGATCGTGAATACTAAAGAATATGCGAGGGTCATGGGCACCAAAGTTGTAGCCCTATGTCTTAGGGTACTATGTATAAAATTACGTGCAAATCCGAGGCGTGTAGAGGGTGATAGAGTCAAAATATAGAAGGACGTACTAATATAAGGAAAAAACTTGCAAAAATTGCCATCAAAAAGAGGAATTTTTTTTTAAATGTTGACTTAAGGCTCCGTTTCGACTCCAATATATTCATTTACCCATGAGATCTCTTGGGGAAAAATATCGAACGAGTTGAACACGAGGGTAATACATTTCGGAGAAATTAGTGAAATCTCCAATTCACCAAAGGGGTACCCCTTTCAGAAATCTTCGATTTCTCTAATATGGATTGGAGCATTGTTTTGATCGTGAATAATAAATAATATGCGAGGGTCATGGGCACAAAAGTTGTAGCCCTATGTCTTAGGGTACTATGTATAAAATTACGTGAAAATCCGAGGTGTGTAGAGGGTGATAGAGTCAAAATACTGAGAGAGGTACGAATATAAGGAAAAAACTTGCGAAAATTGCCATCAAAAAGGGGGATTTTTTTTGAAATGTTGACTTAAGGCTCCGTTTCCACTCCAATATATTCATTTACCCATGAGATCTCTTGGGGAAAAATATCGAACGAGTTGAACACGTGGGTAATACATTTCGGAGAAATTAGTGAAATCTCCAATTCACCAAAGGGGTACCCCTTTCAGAAATCTTCGATTTCTCTAATATGGATTGGAGCATTGTTTTGATCGTGAATACTAAAGAATATGCGAGGGTCATGGGCACCAAAGTTGTAGCCCTATGTCTTAGGGTACTATGTATAAAATTACGTGCAAATCCGAGGCGTGTAGAGGGTGATAGAGTCAAAATATAGAAGGACGTACTAATATAAGGAAAAAACTTGCAAAAATTGCCATCAAAAAGAGGAATTTTTTTTTAAATGTTGACTTAAGGCTCCGTTTCGACTCCAATATATTCATTTACCCATGAGATCTCTTGGGGAAAAATATCGAACGAGTTGAACACGAGGGTAATACATTTCGGAGAAATTAGTGAAATCTCCAATTCACCAAAGGGGTACCCCTTTCAGAAATCTTCGATTTCTCTAATATGGATTGGAGCATTGTTTTGATCGTGAATAATAAATAATATGCGAGGGTCATGGGCACAAAAGTTGTAGCCCTATGTCTTAGGGTACTATGTATAAAATTACGTGAAAATCCGAGGTGTGTAGAGGGTGATAGAGTCAAAATACTGAGAGAGGTACGAATATAAGGAAAAAACTTGCGAAAATTGCCATCAAAAAGGGGGATTTTTTTTGAAATGTTGACTTAAGGCTCCGTTTCCACTCCAATATATTCATTTACCCATGAGATCTCTTGGGGAAAAATATCGAACGAGTTGAACACGTGGGTAATACATTTCGGAGAAATTAGTGAAATCTCCAATTCACCAAAGGGGTACCCCTTTCAGAAATCTTCGATTTCTCTAATATGGATTGGAGCATTGTTTTGATCGTGAATAATAAAGAATATGCAAGGGTCATGGGCACAAAAGTTGTAGCCCTATGTCTTAGGGTACTATGTATAAAATTACGTGCAAATCCGAGGTGTGTAGAGGGTGATAGAGTCAAAATATAGAAGGACATACTAATATAAGGAAAAAACTTGCGAAAATTGCCATCAAAAAGAGGAATTTTTTTTGAAATGTTGACTTAAGGCTCCGTTTCGACTCCAATATATTCATTTACCCATGAGATCTCTTGGGGAAAAATATCGAACGAGTTGAACACGAGGGTAATACATTTCGGAGAAATTAGTGAAATCTACAATTCACCAAAGGGGTACCCCTTTCAGAAATTTTCGATTTCTCTAATATGGATTGGAGCATTGTTTTGATCGTGAATACTAAAGAATATGCGAGGGTCATGGGCACCAAAGTTGTAGCCCTATGTCTTAGGGTACTATGTATAAAATTACGTGCAAATCCGAGGCGTGTAGAGGGTGATAGAGTCAAAATATAGAAGGACGTACTAATATAAGGAAAAAACTTGCAAAAATTGCCATCAAAAAGAGGAATTTTTTTTTAAATGTTGACTTAAGGCTCCGTTTCGACTCCAATATATTCATTTACCCATGAGATCTCTTGGGGAAAAATATCGAACGAGTTGAACACGAGGGTAATACATTTCGGAGAAATTAGTGAAATCTCCAATTCACCAAAGGGGTACCCCTTTCAGAAATCTTCGATTTCTCTAATATGGATTGGAGCATTGTTTTGATCGTGAATAATAAATAATATGCGAGGGTCATGGGCACAAAAGTTGTAGCCCTATGTCTTAGGGTACTATGTATAAAATTACGTGAAAATCCGAGGTGTGTAGAGGGTGATAGAGTCAAAATACTGAGAGAGGTACGAATATAAGGAAAAAACTTGCGAAAATTGCCATCAAAAAGGGGGATTTTTTTTGAAATGTTGACTTAAGGCTCCGTTTCCACTCCAATATATTCATTTACCCATGAGATCTCTTGGGGAAAAATATCGAACGAGTTGAACACGTGGGTAATACATTTCGGAGAAATTAGTGAAATCTCCAATTCACCAAAGGGGTACCCCTTTCAGAAATCTTCGATTTCTCTAATATGGATTGGAGCATTGTTTTGATCGTGATTAATAAAGAATATGCAAGGGTCATGGGCACAAAAGTTGTAGCCCTATGTCTTAGGGTACTATGTATAAAATTACGTGCAAATCCGAGGTGTGTAGAGGGTGATAGAGTCAAAATATAGAAGGACATACTAATATAAGGAAAAAACTTGCGAAAATTGCCATCAAAAAGAGGAATTTTTTTTGAAATGTTGACTTAAGGCTCCGTTTCGACTCCAATATATTCATTTACCCATGAGATCTCTTGGGGAAAAATATCGAACGAGTTGAACACGAGGGTAATACATTTCGGAGAAATTAGTGAAATCTACAATTCACCAAAGGGGTACCCCTTTCAGAAATTTTCGATTTCTCTAATATGGATTGGAGCATTGTTTTGATCGTGAATACTAAAGAATATGCGAGGGTCATGGGCACCAAAGTTGTAGCCCTATGTCTTAGGGTACTATGTATAAAATTACGTGCAAATCCGAGGCGTGTAGAGGGTGATAGAGTCAAAATATAGAAGGACGTACTAATATAAGGAAAAAACTTGCAAAAATTGCCATCAAAAAGAGGAATTTTTTTTTAAATGTTGACTTAAGGCTCCGTTTCGACTCCAATATATTCATTTACCCATGAGATCTCTTGGGGAAAAATATCGAACGAGTTGAACACGAGGGTAATACATTTCGGAGAAATTAGTGAAATCTCCAATTCACCAAAGGGGTACCCCTTTCAGAAATCTTCGATTTCTCTAATATGGATTGGAGCATTGTTTTGATCGTGAATAATAAATAATATGCGAGGGTCATGGGCACAAAAGTTGTAGCCCTATGTCTTAGGGTACTATGTATAAAATTACGTGAAAATCCGAGGTGTGTAGAGGGTGATAGAGTCAAAATACTGAGAGAGGTACGAATATAAGGAAAAAACTTGCGAAAATTGCCATCAAAAAGGGGGATTTTTTTTGAAATGTTGACTTAAGGCTCCGTTTCCACTCCAATATATTCATTTACCCATGAGATCTCTTGGGGAAAAATATCGAACGAGTTGAACACGTGGGTAATACATTTCGGAGAAATTAGTGAAATCTCCAATTCACCAAAGGGGTACCCCTTTCAGAAATCTTCGATTTCTCTAATATGGATTGGAGCATTGTTTTGATCGTGAATAATAAAGAATATGCAAGGGTCATGGGCACAAAAGTTGTAGCCCTATGTCTTAGGGTACTATGTATAAAATTACGTGCAAATCCGAGGTGTGTAGAGGGTGATAGAGTCAAAATATAGAAGGACATACTAATATAAGGAAAAAACTTGCGAAAATTGCCATCAAAAAGAGGAATTTTTTTTGAAATGTTGACTTAAGGCTCCGTTTCGACTCCAATATATTCATTTACCCATGAGATCTCTTGGGGAAAAATATCGAACGAGTTGAACACGAGGGTAATACATTTCGGAGAAATTAGTGAAATCTCCAATTCACCAAAGGGGTACCCCTTTCAGAAATCTTCGATTTCTCTAATATGGATTGGAGCATTGTTTTGATCGTGAATACTAAAGAATATGCAAGGGTCATGGGCACAAAAGTTGTAGCCCTATGTCTTAGGTTACTATGTATAAAAGTACGTGAAAATCCGAGGTGTGTAGAGGGTGATACAGTCAAAATATAGAAGGACGTACTAATATAAGGAAAAAACTTGCGAAAATTGCCATCAAAAAGGGGGATTTTTTTTGAAATGTTGACTTAAGGCTCCGTTTCGACTCCAATATATTCATTTACCCATGAGATCTCTTGGGGAAAAATATCGAACGAGTTGAACACGAGGGTAATACATTTCGGAGAAATTAGTGAAATCTCCAATTCACCAAAGGGGTACCCCTTTCAGAAATCTTCGATTTCTCTAATATGGATTGGAGCATTATTTTGATCGTGAATACTAAAGAATATGCGAGGGTCATGGGCACAAAAGTTGTAGCCCTATGTCTTAGGGTACTATGTATAAAATTACGTGCAAATCCGAGGTGTGTAGAGGGTGATAGAGTCAAAATATAGAAGGACGTACTAATATAAGGAAAAAACTTGCAAAAATTGCCATCAAAAAGAGGAATTTTTTTTTAAATGTTGACTTAAGGCTCCGTTTCGACTCCAATATATTCATTTACCCATGAGATCTCTTGGGGAAAAATATCGAACGAGTTGAACACGAGGGTAATACATTTCGGAGAAATTAGTGAAATCTCCAATTCACCAAAGGGGTACCCCTTTCAGAAATCTTCGATTTCTCTAATATGGATTGGAGCATTGTTTTGATCATGAATAATAAATAATATGCGAGGGTCATGGGCACAAAAGTTGTAGCCCTATGTCTTAGGGTACTATGTATAAAATTACGTGAAAATCCGAGGTGTGTAGAGGGTGATAGAGTCAAAATACTGAGAGAGGTACGAATATAAGGAAAAAACTTGCGAAAATTGCCATCAAAAAGGGGGATTTTTTTTGAAATGTTGACTTAAGGCTCCGTTTCCACTCCAATATATTCATTTACCCATGAGATCTCTTGGGGAAAAATATCGAACGAGTTGAACACGTGGGTAATACATTTCGGAGAAATTAGTGAAATCTCCAATTCACCAAAGGGGTACCCCTTTCAGAAATCTTCGATTTCTCTAATATGGATTGGAGCATTGTTTTGATCGTGAATAATAAAGAATATGCAATGGTCATGGGCACAAAAGTTGTAGCCCTATGTCTTAGGGTACTATGTATAAAATTACGTGCAAATCCGAGGTGTGTAGAGGGTGATAGAGTCAAAATATAGAAGGACATACTAATATAAGGAAAAAACTTGCGAAAATTGCCATCAAAAAGAGGAATTTTTTTTGAAATATTGACTTAAGGCTCCGTTTCGACTCCAATATATTCATTTACCCATGAGATCTCTTGGGGAAAAATATCGAACGAGTTGAACACGAGGGTAATACATTTCGGAGAAATTAGTGAAATCTCCAATTCACCAAAGGGGTACCCCTTTCAGAAATCTTCGATTTCTCTAATATGGATTGGAGCATTGTTTTGATCGTGAATACTAAAGAATATGCGAGGGTCATGGGCACAAAAGTTGTAGCCCTATGTCTTATGGTACTATGTATAAAATTACGTGAAAATCCGAGGTGTGTAGAGGGTGATACAGTCAAAATACTGAGAGATGTACGAATATAAGGAAAAAACTTGCGAAAATTGCCATCAAAAAGGGGGATTTTTTTTTAAATGTTGACTTAAGGCTCCGTTTCGACTCCAATATATTCATTTACCCATGAGATCTCTTGGGGAAAAATATCGAACGAGTTGAACACGAGGGTAATACATTTCGGAGAAATTAGTGAAATCTCCAATTCACCAAAGGGGTACCCCTTTCAGAAATCTTCGATTTCTCTAATATGGATTGGAGCATTGTTTTGATCGTGAATAATAAAGAATATGCAAGGGTCATGGGCACAAAAGTTGTAGCCCTATGTCTTAGGGTACTATGTATAAAATTACGTGCAAATCCGAGGTGTGTAGAGGGTGATAGAGTCAAAATATAGAAGGACATACTAATATAAGGAAAAAACTTGCGAAAATTGCCATCAAAAAGAGGAATTTTTTTTGAAATGTTGACTTAAGGCTCCGTTTCGACTCCAATATATTCATTTACCCATGAGATCTCTTGGGGAAAAATATCGAACGAGTTGAACACGAGGGTAATACATTTCGGAGAAATTAGTGAAATCTCCAATTCACCAAAGGGGTACCCCTTTCAGAAATCTTCGATTTCTCTAATATGGATTGGAGCATTGTTTTGATCGTGAATAATAAAGAATATGCAAGGGTCATGGGCACAAAAGTTGTAGCCCTATGTCTTAGGGTACTATGTATAAAATTACGTGCAAATTCGAGGTGTGTAGAGGGTGATAGAGTCAAAATATAGAAGGACATACTAATATAAGGAAAAAACTTGCGAAAATTGCCATCAAAAAGAGGAATTTTTTTTTAAATGTTGACTTAAGGCTCCGTTTCGACTCCAATATATTCATTTACCCATGAGATCTCTTGGGGAAAAATATCGAACGAGTTGAACACGAGGGTAATACATTTCGGAGAAATTAGTGAAATCTCCAATTCACCAAAGGGGTACCCCTTTCAGAAATCTTCGATTTCTCTAATATGGATTGGAGCATTGTTTTGATCGTGAATACTAAAGAATATGCGAGGGTCATGGGCACCAAAGTTGTAGCCCTATGTCTTAGGGTACTATGTATAAAATTACGTGCAAATCCGAGGCGTGTAGAGGGTGATAGAGTCAAAATATAGAAGGACGTACTAATATAAGGAAAAAACTTGCAAAAATTGCCATCAAAAAGAGGAATTTTTTTTTAAATGTTGACTTAAGGCTCCGTTTCGACTCCAATATATTCATTTACCCATGAGATCTCTTGGGGAAAAATATCGAACGAGTTGAACACGTGGGTAATACATTTCGGAGAAATTAGTGAAATCTCCAATTCACCAAAGGGGTACCCCTTTCAGAAATCTTCGATTTCTCTAATATGGATTGGAGCATTGTTTTGATCGTGAATAATAAAGAATATGCAAGGGTCATGGGCACAAAAGTTGTAGCCCTATGTCTTAGGGTACTATGTATAAAATTACGTGCAAATCCGAGGTGTGTAGAGGGTGATAGAGTCAAAATATAGAAGGACATACTAATATAAGGAAAAAACTTGCGAAAATTGCCATCAAAAAGAGGAATTTTTTTTGAAATGTTGACTTAAGGCTCCGTTTCGACTCCAATATATTCATTTACCCATGAGATCTCTTGGGGAAAAATATCGAACGAGTTGAACACGAGGGTAATACATTTCGGAGAAATTAGTGAAATCTCCAATTCACCAAAGGGGTACCCCTTTCAGAAATCTTCGATTTCTCTAATATGGATTGGAGCATTGTTTTGATCGTGAATAATAAAGAATATGCAAGGGTCATGGGCACAAAAGTTGTAGCCCTATGTCTTAGGGTACTATGTATAAAATTACGTGCAAATTCGAGGTGTGTAGAGGGTGATAGAGTCAAAATATAGAAGGACATACTAATATAAGGAAAAAACTTGCGAAAATTGCCATCAAAAAGAGGAATTTTTTTTTAAATGTTGACTTAAGGCTCCGTTTCGACTCCAATATATTCATTTACCCATGAGATCTCTTGGGGAAAAATATCGAACGAGTTGAACACGAGGGTAATACATTTCGGAGAAATTAGTGAAATCTCCAATTCACCAAAGGGGTACCCCTTTCAGAAATCTTCGATTTCTCTAATATGGATTGGAGCATTGTTTTGATCGTGAATACTAAAGAATATGCGAGGGTCATGGGCACCAAAGTTGTAGCCCTATGTCTTAGGGTACTATGTATAAAATTACGTGCAAATCCGAGGCGTGTAGAGGGTGATAGAGTCAAAATATAGAAGGACGTACTAATATAAGGAAAAAACTTGCAAAAATTGCCATCAAAAAGAGGAATTTTTTTTTAAATGTTGACTTAAGGCTCCGTTTCGACTCCAATATATTCATTTACCCATGAGATCTCTTGGGGAAAAATATCGAACGAGTTGAACACGAGGGTAATACATTTCGGAGAAATTAGTGAAATCTCCAATTCACCAAAGGGGTACCCCTTTCAGAAATCTTCGATTTCTCTAATATGGATTGGAGCATTGTTTTGATCGTGAATACTAAAGAATATGCGAGGGTCATGGGCAACAAAGTTGTAGCCCTATGTCTTAGGGTACTATGTATAAAATTACGTGCAAATCCGAGGCGTGTAGAGGGTGATAGAGTCAAAATATAGAAGGACGTACTAATATAAGTAAAAAACTTGCAAAAATTGCCATCAAAAAGAGGAATTTTTTTTTAAATGTTGACTTAAGGCTCCGTTTCGACTCCAATATATTCATTTACCCATGAGATCTCTTGGGGAAAAATATCGAACGAGTTGAACACGAGGGTAATACATTTCGGAGAAATTAGTGAAATCTCCAATTCACCAAAGGGGTACCCCTTTCAGAAATCTTCGATTTCTCTAATATGGATTGGAGCATTGTTTTGATCGTGAATACTAAAGAATATGCGAGGGTCATGGGCACAAAAGTTGTAGCCCTATGTCTTATGGTACTATGTATAAAATTACGTGAAAATCCGAGGTGTGTAGAGGGTGATACAGTCAAAATACTGAGAGATGTACGAATATAAGGAAAAAACTTGCGAAAATTGCCATCAAAAAGGGGGATTTTTTTTTAAATGTTGACTTAAGGCTCCGTTTCGACTCCAATATATTCATTTACCCATGAGATCTCTTGGGGAAAAATATCGAACGAGTTGAACACGAGGGTAATACATTTCGGAGAAATTAGTGAAATCTCCAATTCACCAAAGGGGTACCCCTTTCAGAAATCTTCGATTTCTCTAATATGGATTGGAGCATTGTTTTGATCGTGAATAATAAAGAATATGCAAGGGTCATGGGCACAAAAGTTGTAGCCCTATGTCTTAGGGTACTATGTATAAAATTACGTGCAAATCCGAGGTGTGTAGAGGGTGATAGAGTCAAAATATAGAAGGACATACTAATATAAGGAAAAAACTTGCGAAAATTGCCATCAAAAAGAGGAATTTTTTTTGAAATGTTGACTTAAGGCTCCGTTTCGACTCCAATATATTCATTTACCCATGAGATCTCTTGGGGAAAAATATCGAACGAGTTGAACACGAGGGTAATACATTTCGGAGAAATTAGTGAAATCTCCAATTCACCAAAGGGGTACCCCTTTCAGAAATCTTCGATTTCTCTAATATGGATTGGAGCATTGTTTTGATCGTGAATAATAAAGAATATGCAAGGGTCATGGGCACAAAAGTTGTAGCCCTATGTCTTAGGGTACTATGTATAAAATTACGTGCAAATTCGAGGTGTGTAGAGGGTGATAGAGTCAAAATATAGAAGGACATACTAATATAAGGAAAAAACTTGCGAAAATTGCCATCAAAAAGAGGAATTTTTTTTTAAATGTTGACTTAAGGCTCCGTTTCGACTCCAATATATTCATTTACCCATGAGATCTCTTGGGGAAAAATATCGAACGAGTTGAACACGAGGGTAATACATTTCGGAGAAATTAGTGAAATCTCCAATTCACCAAAGGGGTACCCCTTTCAGAAATCTTCGATTTCTCTAATATGGATTGGAGCATTGTTTTGATCGTGAATACTAAAGAATATGCGAGGGTCATGGGCACCAAAGTTGTAGCCCTATGTCTTAGGGTACTATGTATAAAATTACGTGCAAATCCGAGGCGTGTAGAGGGTGATAGAGTCAAAATATAGAAGGACGTACTAATATAAGGAAAAAACTTGCAAAAATTGCCATCAAAAAGAGGAATTTTTTTTTAAATGTTGACTTAAGGCTCCGTTTCGACTCCAATATATTCATTTACCCATGAGATCTCTTGGGGAAAAATATCGAACGAGTTGAACACGTGGGTAATACATTTCGGAGAAATTAGTGAAATCTCCAATTCACCAAAGGGGTACCCCTTTCAGAAATCTTCGATTTCTCTAATATGGATTGGAGCATTGTTTTGATCGTGAATAATAAAGAATATGCAAGGGTCATGGGCACAAAAGTTGTAGCCCTATGTCTTAGGGTACTATGTATAAAATTACGTGCAAATCCGAGGTGTGTAGAGGGTGATAGAGTCAAAATATAGAAGGACATACTAATATAAGGAAAAAACTTGCGAAAATTGCCATCAAAAAGAGGAATTTTTTTTGAAATGTTGACTTAAGGCTCCGTTTCGACTCCAATATATTCATTTACCCATGAGATCTCTTGGGGAAAAATATCGAACGAGTTGAACACGAGGGTAATACATTTCGGAGAAATTAGTGAAATCTCCAATTCACCAAAGGGGTACCCCTTTCAGAAATCTTCGATTTCTCTAATATGGATTGGAGCATTGTTTTGATCGTGAATAATAAAGAATATGCAAGGGTCATGGGCACAAAAGTTGTAGCCCTATGTCTTAGGGTACTATGTATAAAATTACGTGCAAATTCGAGGTGTGTAGAGGGTGATAGAGTCAAAATATAGAAGGACATACTAATATAAGGAAAAAACTTGCGAAAATTGCCATCAAAAAGAGGAATTTTTTTTTAAATGTTGACTTAAGGCTCCGTTTCGACTCCAATATATTCATTTACCCATGAGATCTCTTGGGGAAAAATATCGAACGAGTTGAACACGAGGGTAATACATTTCGGAGAAATTAGTGAAATCTCCAATTCACCAAAGGGGTACCCCTTTCAGAAATCTTCGATTTCTCTAATATGGATTGGAGCATTGTTTTGATCGTGAATACTAAAGAATATGCGAGGGTCATGGGCACCAAAGTTGTAGCCCTATGTCTTAGGGTACTATGTATAAAATTACGTGCAAATCCGAGGCGTGTAGAGGGTGATAGAGTCAAAATATAGAAGGACGTACTAATATAAGGAAAAAACTTGCAAAAATTGCCATCAAAAAGAGGAATTTTTTTTTAAATGTTGACTTAAGGCTCCGTTTCGACTCCAATATATTCATTTACCCATGAGATCTCTTGGGGAAAAATATCGAACGAGTTGAACACGAGGGTAATACATTTCGGAGAAATTAGTGAAATCTCCAATTCACCAAAGGGGTACCCCTTTCAGAAATCTTCGATTTCTCTAATATGGATTGGAGCATTGTTTTGATCGTGAATACTAAAGAATATGCGAGGGTCATGGGCAACAAAGTTGTAGCCCTATGTCTTAGGGTACTATGTATAAAATTACGTGCAAATCCGAGGCGTGTAGAGGGTGATAGAGTCAAAATATAGAAGGACGTACTAATATAAGTAAAAAACTTGCAAAAATTGCCATCAAAAAGAGGAATTTTTTTTTAAATGTTGACTTAAGGCTCCGTTTCGACTCCAATATATTCATTTACCCATGAGATCTCTTGGGGAAAAATATCGAACGAGTTGAACACGAGGGTAATACATTTCGGAGAAATTAGTGAAATCTCCAATTCACCAAAGGGGTACCCCTTTCAGAAATCTTCGATTTCTCTAATATGGATTGGAGCATTGTTTTGATCGTGAATAATAAATAATATGCGAGGGTCATGGGCACAAAAGTTGTAGCCCTATGTCTTAGGGTACTATGTATAAAATTACGTGAAAATCCGAGGTGTGTAGAGGGTGATAGAGTCAAAATACTGAGAGAGGTACGAATATAAGGAAAAAACTTGCGAAAATTGCCATCAAAAAGGGGGATTTTTTTTGAAATGTTGACTTAAGGCTCCGTTTCCACTCCAATATATTCATTTACCCATGAGATCTCTTGGGGAAAAATATCGAACGAGTTGAACACGTGGGTAATACATTTCGGAGAAATTAGTGAAATCTCCAATTCACCAAAGGGGTACCCCTTTCAGAAATCTTCGATTTCTCTAATATGGATTGGAGCATTGTTTTGATCGTGAATAATAAAGAATATGCAAGGGTCATGGGCACAAAAGTTGTAGCCCTATGTCTTAGGGTACTATGTATAAAATTACGTGCAAATCCGAGGTGTGTAGAGAGTGATAGAGTCAAAATATAGAAGGACATACTAATATAAGGAAAAAACTTGCGAAAATTGCCATCAAAAAGAGGAATTTTTTTTGAAATGTTGACTTAAGGCTCCGTTTCGACTCCAATATATTCATTTACCCATGAGATCTCTTGGGGAAAAATATCGAACGAGTTGAACACGAGGGTAATACATTTCGGAGAAATTAGTGAAATCTCCAATTCACCAAAGGGGTACCCCTTTCAGAAATCTTCAATTTCTCTAATATGGATTGGAGCATTGTTTTGATCGTGAATACTAAAGAATATGCGAGGGTCATGGGCACCAAAGTTGTAGCCCTATGTCTTAGGGTACTATGTATAAAATTACGTGCAAATCCGAGGCGTGTAGAGGGTGATAGAGTCAAAATATAGAAGGACGTACTAATATAAGGAAAAAACTTGCAAAAATTGCCATCAAAAAGAGGAATTTTTTTTTAAATGTTGACTTAAGGCTCCGTTTCGACTCCAATATATTCATTTACCCATGAGATCTCTTGGGGAAAAATATCGAACGAGTTGAACACGAGGGTAATACATTTCGGAGAAATTAGTGAAATCTCCAATTCACCAAAGGGGTACCCCTTTCAGAAATCTTCGATTTCTCTAATATGGATTGGAGCATTGTTTTGATCGTGAATACTAAAGAATATGCGAGGGTCATGGGCACAAAAGTTGTAGCCCTATGTCTTAGGGTACTATGTATAAAATTACGTGAAAATCCGAGGTGTGTAGAGGGTGATACAGTCAAAATACTGAGAGATGTACGAATATAAGGAAAAAACTTGCGAAAATTGCCATCAAAAAGGGGAATTTTTTTTGAAATGTTGACTTAAGGCTCCGTTTCGACTCCAATATATTCATTTACCCATGAGATCTCTTGGGGAAAAATATCGAACGAGTTGAAAACGAGGGTAATACATTTCGGAGAAATTAGTGAAATCTCCAATTCACCAAAGGGGTACCCCTTTCAGAAATCTTCGATTTCTCTAATATGGATTGGAGCATTGTTTTGATCGTGAATAATAAAGAATATGCGAGGGTCATGGGCACAAAAGTTGTAGCCCTATGTCTTAGGGTACTATGTATAAAATTACGTGAAAATCCGAGGTGTGTAGAGGGTGATACAGCCAAAATACTGAGAGATGTACGAATATAAGGAAAAAACTTGCGAAAATTGCCATCAAAAAGGGGAATTTTTTTTGAAATGTTGACTTAAGGCTCCGTTTCGACTCCAATATATTCATTTACCCATGAGATCTCTTGGGGAAAAATATCGAACGAGTTGAACATGAGGGTAATACATTTCGGAGAAATTAGTGAAATCTCCAATTCACCAAAGGGGTACCCCTTTCAGAAATCTTCGATTTCTCTAATATGGATTGGAGCATTGTTTTGATCGTGAATAATAAAGAATATGCGAGGGTCATGGGCACAAAAGTTGTAGCCCTATGTCTTAGGGTACTATGTATAAAATTACGTGAAAATCCGAGGTGTGTAGAGGGTGATACAGCCAAAATACTGAGAGATGTACGAATATAAGGAAAAAACTTGCGAAAATTGCCATCAAAAAGGGGAATTTTTTTTGAAATGTTGACTTAAGGCTCCGTTTCGACTCCAATATATTCATTTACCCATGAGATCTCTTGGGGAAAAATATCGAACGAGTTGAACACGAGGGTAATACATTTCGGAGAAATTAGTGAAATCTCCAATTCACCAAAGGGGTACCCCTTTCAGAAATCTTCGATTTCTCTAATATGGATTGGAGCATTGTTTTGATCGTGAATAATAAAAAATATGCGAGGGTCATGGGCACAAAAGTTGTAGCCCTATGTCTTAGGGTACTATGTATAAAATTACGTGCAAATCCGAGGCGTGTAGAGGGTGATAGAGTCAAAATATAGAAGGACGTACTAATATAAGGAAAAAACTTGCAAAAATTGCCATCAAAAAGAGGAATTTTTTTTGAAATGTTGACTTAAGGCTCCGTTTCGACTCCAATATATTCATTTACCCATGAGATCTCTTGGGGAAAAATATCGAACGAGTTGAACACGAGGGTAATACATTTCGGAGAAATTAGTGAAATCTCCAATTCACCAAAGGGGTACCCCTTTCAGAAATCTTCGATTTCTCTAATATGGATTGGAGCATTGTTTTGATCGTGAATAATAAATAATATGCGCGGGTCATGGGCACAAAAGTTGTAGCCCTATGTCTTAGGGTACTATGTATAAAATTACGTGAAAATCCGAGGTGTGTAGAGGGTGATAGAGTCAAAATACTGAGAGAGGTACGAATATAAGGAAAAAACTTGCGAAAATTGCCATCAAAAAGGGGGATTTTTTTTGAAATGTTGACTTAAGGCTCCGTTTCCACTCCAATATATTCATTTACCCATGAGATCTCTTGGGGAAAAATATCGAACGAGTTGAACACGTGGGTAATACATTTCGGAGAAATTAGTGAAATCTCCAATTCACCAAAGGGGTACCCCTTTCAGAAATCTTCGATTTCTCTAATATGGATTGGAGCATTGTTTTGATCGTGAATAATAAAGAATATGCAAGGGTCATCGGCACAAAAGTTGTAGCCCTATGTCTTAGGGTACTATGTATAAAATTACGTGCAAATCCGAGGTGTGTAGAGAGTGATAGAGTCAAAATATAGAAGGACATACTAATATAAGGAAAAAACTTGCGAAAATTGCCATCAAAAAGAGGAATTTTTTTTGAAATGTTGACTTAAGGCTCCGTTTCGACTCCAATATATTCATTTACCCATGAGATCTCTTGGGGAAAAATATCGAACGAGTTGAACACGAGGGTAATACATTTCGGAGAAATTAGTGAAATCTCCAATTCACCAAAGGGGTACCCCTTTCAGAAATCTTCGATTTCTCTAATATGGATTGGAGCATTGTTTTGATCGTGAATACTAAAGAATATGCGAGGGTCATGGGCACCAAAGTTGTAGCCCTATGTCTTAGGGTACTATGTATAAAATTACGTGCAAATCCGAGGCGTGTAGAGGGTGATAGAGTCAAAATATAGAAGGACGTACTAATATAAGGAAAAAACTTGCAAAAATTGCCATCAAAAAGAGGAATTTTTTTTTAAATGTTGACTTAAGGCTCCGTTTCGACTCCAATATATTCATTTACCCATGAGATCTCTTGGGGAAAAATATCGAACGAGTTGAATACGAGGGTAATACATTTCGGAGAAATTAGTGAAATCTCCAATTCACCAAAGGGGTACCCCTTTCAGAAATCTTCGATTTCTCTAATATGGATTGGAGCATTGTTTTGATCGTGAATACTAAAGAATATGCGAGGGTCATGGGCACAAAAGTTGTAGCCCTATGTCTTAGGGTACTATGTATAAAATTACGTGCAAATCCGAGGCGTGTAGAGGGTGATAGAGTCAAAATACTGAGAGATGTACGAATATAAGGAAAAAACTTGCAAAAATTGCCATCAAAAAGGGGAATTTTTTTTGAAATGTTGACTTAAGGCTCCGTTTCGACTCCAATATATTCATTTACCCATGAGATCTCTTGGGGAAAAATATCGAACGAGTTGAAAACGAGGGTAATACATTTCGGAGAAATTAGTGAAATCTCCAATTCACCAAAGGGGTACCCCTTTCAGAAATCTTCGATTTCTCTAATATGGATTGGAGCATTGTTTTGATCGTGAATAATAAAGAATATGCGAGGGTCATGGGCACAAAAGTTGTAGCCCTATGTCTTAGGGTACTATGTATAAAATTACGTGAAAATCCGAGGTGTGTAGAGGGTGATACAGCCAAAATACTGAGAGATGTACGAATATAAGGAAAAAACTTGCGAAAATTGCCATCAAAAAGGGGAATTTTTTTTGAAATGTTGACTTAAGGCTCCGTTTCGACTCCAATATATTCATTTACCCATGAGATCTCTTGGGGAAAAATATCGAACGAGTTGAACACGAGGGTAATACATTTCGGAGAAATTAGTGAAATCTCCAATTCACCAAAGGGGTACCCCTTTCAGAAATCTTCGATTTCTCTAATATGGATTGGAGCATTGTTTTGATCGTGAATAATAAAGAATATGCGAGGGTCATGGGCACAAAAGTTGTAGCCCTATGTCTTAGGGTACTATGTATAAAATTACGTGCAAATCCGAGGCGTGTAGAGGGTGATAGAGTCAAAATATAGAAGGACGTACTAATATAAGGAAAAAACTTGCAAAAATTGCCATCAAAAAGAGGAATTTTTTTTGAAATGTTGACTTAAGGCTCCGTTTCGACTCCAATATATTCATTTACCCATGAGATCTCTTGGGGAAAAATATCGAACGAGTTGAACACGAGGGTAATACATTTCGGAGAAATTAGTGAAATCTCCAATTCACCAAAGGGGTACCCCTTTCAGAAATCTTCGATTTCTCTAATATGGATTGGAGCATTGTTTTGATCGTGAATAATAAATAATATGCGCGGGTCATGGGCACAAAAGTTGTAGCCCTATGTCTTAGGGTACTATGTATAAAATTACGTGAAAATCCGAGGTGTGTAGAGGGTGATAGAGTCAAAATACTGAGAGAGGTACGAATATAAGGAAAAAACTTGCGAAAATTGCCATCAAAAAGGGGGATTTTTTTTGAAATGTTGACTTAAGGCTCCGTTTCCACTCCAATATATTCATTTACCCATGAGATCTCTTGGGGAAAAATATCGAACGAGTTGAACACGAGGGTAATACATTTCGGAGAAATTAGTGAAATCTCCAATTCACCAAAGGGGTACCCCTTTCAGAAATCTTCGATTTCTCTAATATGGATTGGAGCATTGTTTTGATCGTGAATAATAAAAAATATGCGAGGGTCATGGGCACAAAAGTTGTAGCCCTATGTCTTAGGGTACTATGTATAAAATTACGTGCAAATCCGAGGCGTGTAGAGGGTGATAGAGTCAAAATATAGAAGGACGTACTAATATAAGGAAAAAACTTGCAAAAATTGCCATCAAAAAGAGGAATTTTTTTTGAAATGTTGACTTAAGGCTCCGTTTCGACTCCAATATATTCATTTACCCATGAGATCTCTTGGGGAAAAATATCGAACGAGTTGAACACGAGGGTAATACATTTCGGAGAAATTAGTGAAATCTCCAATTCACCAAAGGGGTACCCCTTTCAGAAATCTTCGATTTCTCTAATATGGATTGGAGCATTGTTTTGATCGTGAATAATAAATAATATGCGCGGGTCATGGGCACAAAAGTTGTAGCCCTATGTCTTAGGGTACTATGTATAAAATTACGTGAAAATCCGAGGTGTGTAGAGGGTGATAGAGTCAAAATACTGAGAGAGGTACGAATATAAGGAAAAAACTTGCGAAAATTGCCATCAAAAAGGGGGATTTTTTTTGAAATGTTGACTTAAGGCTCCGTTTCCACTCCAATATATTCATTTACCCATGAGATCTCTTGGGGAAAAATATCGAACGAGTTGAACACGTGGGTAATACATTTCGGAGAAATTAGTGAAATCTCCAATTCACCAAAGGGGTACCCCTTTCAGAAATCTTCGATTTCTCTAATATGGATTGGAGCATTGTTTTGATCGTGAATAATAAAGAATATGCAAGGGTCATCGGCACAAAAGTTGTAGCCCTATGTCTTAGGGTACTATGTATAAAATTACGTGCAAATCCGAGGTGTGTAGAGAGTGATAGAGTCAAAATATAGAAGGACATACTAATATAAGGAAAAAACTTGCGAAAATTGCCATCAAAAAGAGGAATTTTTTTTGAAATGTTGACTTAAGGCTCCGTTTCGACTCCAATATATTCATTTACCCATGAGATCTCTTGGGGAAAAATATCGAACGAGTTGAACACGAGGGTAATACATTTCGGAGAAATTAGTGAAATCTCCAATTCACCAAAGGGGTACCCCTTTCAGAAATCTTCGATTTCTCTAATATGGATTGGAGCATTGTTTTGATCGTGAATACTAAAGAATATGCGAGGGTCATGGGCACCAAAGTTGTAGCCCTATGTCTTAGGGTACTATGTATAAAATTACGTGCAAATCCGAGGCGTGTAGAGGGTGATAGAGTCAAAATATAGAAGGACGTACTAATATAAGGAAAAAACTTGCAAAAATTGCCATCAAAAAGAGGAATTTTTTTTTAAATGTTGACTTAAGGCTCCGTTTCGACTCCAATATATTCATTTACCCATGAGATCTCTTGGGGAAAAATATCGAACGAGTTGAATACGAGGGTAATACATTTCGGAGAAATTAGTGAAATCTCCAATTCACCAAAGGGGTACCCCTTTCAGAAATCTTCGATTTCTCTAATATGGATTGGAGCATTGTTTTGATCGTGAATACTAAAGAATATGCGAGGGTCATGGGCACAAAAGTTGTAGCCCTATGTCTTAGGGTACTATGTATAAAATTACGTGCAAATCCGAGGCGTGTAGAGGGTGATAGAGTCAAAATACTGAGAGATGTACGAATATAAGGAAAAAACTTGCAAAAATTGCCATCAAAAAGGGGAATTTTTTTTGAAATGTTGACTTAAGGCTCCGTTTCGACTCCAATATATTCATTTACCCATGAGATCTCTTGGGGAAAAATATCGAACGAGTTGAAAACGAGGGTAATACATTTCGGAGAAATTAGTGAAATCTCCAATTCACCAAAGGGGTACCCCTTTCAGAAATCTTCGATTTCTCTAATATGGATTGGAGCATTGTTTTGATCGTGAATAATAAAGAATATGCGAGGGTCATGGGCACAAAAGTTGTAGCCCTATGTCTTAGGGTACTATGTATAAAATTACGTGAAAATCCGAGGTGTGTAGAGGGTGATACAGCCAAAATACTGAGAGATGTACGAATATAAGGAAAAAACTTGCGAAAATTGCCATCAAAAAGGGGAATTTTTTTTGAAATGTTGACTTAAGGCTCCGTTTCGACTCCAATATATTCATTTACCCATGAGATCTCTTGGGGAAAAATATCGAACGAGTTGAACACGAGGGTAATACATTTCGGAGAAATTAGTGAAATCTCCAATTCACCAAAGGGGTACCCCTTTCAGAAATCTTCGATTTCTCTAATATGGATTGGAGCATTGTTTTGATCGTGAATAATAAAGAATATGCGAGGGTCATGGGCACAAAAGTTGTAGCCCTATGTCTTAGGGTACTATGTATAAAATTACGTGCAAATCCGAGGCGTGTAGAGGGTGATAGAGTCAAAATATAGAAGGACGTACTAATATAAGGAAAAAACTTGCAAAAATTGCCATCAAAAAGAGGAATTTTTTTTGAAATGTTGACTTAAGGCTCCGTTTCGACTCCAATATATTCATTTACCCATGAGATCTCTTGGGGAAAAATATCGAACGAGTTGAACACGAGGGTAATACATTTCGGAGAAATTAGTGAAATCTCCAATTCACCAAAGGGGTACCCCTTTCAGAAATCTTCGATTTCTCTAATATGGATTGGAGCATTGTTTTGATCGTGAATAATAAATAATATGCGCGGGTCATGGGCACAAAAGTTGTAGCCCTATGTCTTAGGGTACTATGTATAAAATTACGTGAAAATCCGAGGTGTGTAGAGGGTGATAGAGTCAAAATACTGAGAGAGGTACGAATATAAGGAAAAAACTTGCGAAAATTGCCATCAAAAAGGGGGATTTTTTTTGAAATGTTGACTTAAGGCTCCGTTTCCACTCCAATATATTCATTTACCCATGAGATCTCTTGGGGAAAAATATCGAACGAGTTGAACACGTGGGTAATACATTTCGGAGAAATTAGTGAAATCTCCAATTCACCAAAGGGGTACCCCTTTCAGAAATCTTCGATTTCTCTAATATGGATTGGAGCATTGTTTTGATCGTGAATAATAAAGAATATGCAAGGGTCATGGGCACAAAAGTTGTAGCCCTATGTCTTAGGGTACTATGTATAAAATTACGTGCAAATCCGAGGTGTGTAGAGAGTGATAGAGTCAAAATATAGAAGGACATACTAATATAAGGAAAAAACTTGCGAAAATTGCCATCAAAAAGAGGAATTTTTTTTGAAATGTTGACTTAAGGCTCCGTTTCGACTCCAATATATTCATTTACCCATGAGATCTCTTGGGGAAAAATATCGAACGAGTTGAACACGAGGGTAATACATTTCGGAGAAATTAGTGAAATCTCCAATTCACCAAAGGGGTACCCCTTTCAGAAATCTTCGATTTCTCTAATATGGATTGGAGCATTGTTTTGATCGTGAATACTAAAGAATATGCGAGGGTCATGGGCACCAAAGTTGTAGCCCTATGTCTTAGGGTACTATGTATAAAATTACGTGCAAATTCGAGGCGTGTAGAGGGTGATAGAGTCAAAATATAGAAGGACGTACTAATATAAGGAAAAAACTTGCAAAAATTGCCATCAAAAAGAGGAATTTTTTTTTAAATGTTGACTTAAGGCTCCGTTTCGACTCCAATATATTCATTTACCCATGAGATCTCTTGGGGAAAAATATCGAACGAGTTGAATACGAGGGTAATACATTTCGGAGAAATTAGTGAAATCTCCAATTCACCAAAGGGGTACCCCTTTCAGAAATCTTCGATTTCTCTAATATGGATTGGAGCATTGTTTTGATCGTGAATACTAAAGAATATGCGAGGGTCATGGGCACAAAAGTTGTAGCCCTATGTCTTAGGGTACTATGTATAAAATTACGTGAAAATCCGAGGTGTGTAGAGGGTGATACAGTCAAAATACTGAGAGATGTACGAATATAAGGAAAAAACTTGCGAAAATTGCCATCAAAAAGGGGAATTTTTTTTGAAATGTTGACTTAAGGCTCCGTTTCGACTCCAATATATTCATTTACCCATGAGATCTCTTGGGGAAAAATATCGAACGAGTTGAACACGAGGGTAATACATTTCGGAGAAATTAGTGAAATCTCCAATTCACCAAAGGGGTACCCCTTTCAGAAATCTTCGATTTCTCTAATATGGATTGGAGCATTGTTTTGATCATGAATAATAAAGAATATGCGAGGGTCATGGGCACAAAAGTTGTAGCCCTATGTCTTAGGGTACTATGTATAAAATTACGTGAAAATCCGAGGTGTGTAGAGGGTGATACAGCCAAAATACTGAGAGATGTACGAATATAAGGAAAAAACTTGCGAAAATTGCCATCAAAAAGGGGAATTTTTTTTGAAATGTTGACTTAAGGCTCCGTTTCGACTCCAATATATTCATTTACCCATGAGATCTCTTGGGGAAAAATATCGAACGAGTTGAACACGAGGGTAATACATTTCGGAGAAATTAGTGAAATCTCCAATTCACCAAAGGGGTACCCCTTTCAGAAATCTTCGATTTCTCTAATATGGATTGGAGCATTGTTTTGATCGTGAATAATAAAGAATATGCGAGGGTCATGGGCACAAAAGTTGTAGCCCTATGTCTTAGGGTACTATGTATAAAATTACGTGCAAATCCGAGGCGTGTAGAGGGTGATAGAGTCAAAATATAGAAGGACGTACTAATATAAGGAAAAAACTTGCAAAAATTGCCATCAAAAAGAGGAATTTTTTTTGAAATGTTGACTTAAGGCTCCGTTTCGACTCCAATATATTCATTTACCCATGAGATCTCTTGGGGAAAAATATCGAACGAGTTGAACACGAGGGTAATACATTTCGGAGAAATTAGTGAAATCTCCAATTCACCAAAGGGGTACCCCTTTCAGAAATCTTCGATTTCTCTAATATGGATTGGAGCATTGTTTTGATCGTGAATAATAAATAATATGCGCGGGTCATGGGCACAAAAGTTGTAGCCCTATGTCTTAGGGTACTATGTATAAAATTACGTGAAAATCCGAGGTGTGTAGAGGGTGATAGAGTCAAAATACTGAGAGAGGTACGAATATAAGGAAAAAACTTGCGAAAATTGCCATCAAAAAGGGGGATTTTTTTTGAAATGTTGACTTAAGGCTCCGTTTCCACTCCAATATATTCATTTACCCATGAGATCTCTTGGGGAAAAATATCGAACGAGTTGAACACGTGGGTAATACATTTCGGAGAAATTAGTGAAATCTCCAATTCACCAAAGGGGTACCCCTTTCAGAAATCTTCGATTTCTCTAATATGGATTGGAGCATTGTTTTGATCGTGAATAATAAAGAATATGCAAGGGTCATGGGCACAAAAGTTGTAGCCCTATGTCTTAGGGTACTATGTATAAAATTACGTGCAAATCCGAGGTGTGTAGAGAGTGATAGAGTCAAAATATAGAAGGACATACTAATATAAGGAAAAAACTTGCGAAAATTGCCATCAAAAAGAGGAATTTTTTTTGAAATGTTGACTTAAGGCTCCGTTTCGACTCCAATATATTCATTTACCCATGAGATCTCTTGGGGAAAAATATCGAACGAGTTGAACACGAGGGTAATACATTTCGGAGAAATTAGTGAAATCTCCAATTCACCAAAGGGGTACCCCTTTCAGAAATCTTCGATTTCTCTAATATGGATTGGAGCATTGTTTTGATCGTGAATACTAAAGAATATGCGAGGGTCATGGGCACCAAAGTTGTAGCCCTATGTCTTAGGGTACTATGTATAAAATTACGTGCAAATTCGAGGCGTGTAGAGGGTGATAGAGTCAAAATATAGAAGGACGTACTAATATAAGGAAAAAACTTGCAAAAATTGCCATCAAAAAGAGGAATTTTTTTTTAAATGTTGACTTAAGGCTCCGTTTCGACTCCAATATATTCATTTACCCATGAGATCTCTTGGGGAAAAATATCGAACGAGTTGAATACGAGGGTAATACATTTCGGAGAAATTAGTGAAATCTCCAATTCACCAAAGGGGTACCCCTTTCAGAAATCTTCGATTTCTCTAATATGGATTGGAGCATTGTTTTGATCGTGAATACTAAAGAATATGCGAGGGTCATGGGCACAAAAGTTGTAGCCCTATGTCTTAGGGTACTATGTATAAAATTACGTGAAAATCCGAGGTGTGTAGAGGGTGATACAGTCAAAATACTGAGAGATGTACGAATATAAGGAAAAAACTTGCGAAAATTGCCATCAAAAAGGGGAATTTTTTTTGAAATGTTGACTTAAGGCTCCGTTTCGACTCCAATATATTCATTTACCCATGAGATCTCTTGGGGAAAAATATCGAACGAGTTGAACACGAGGGTAATACATTTCGGAGAAATTAGTGAAATCTCCAATTCACCAAAGGGGTACCCCTTTCAGAAATCTTCGATTTCTCTAATATGGATTGGAGCATTGTTTTGATCATGAATAATAAAGAATATGCGAGGGTCATGGGCACAAAAGTTGTAGCCCTATGTCTTAGGGTACTATGTATAAAATTACGTGAAAATCCGAGGTGTGTAGAGGGTGATACAGCCAAAATACTGAGAGATGTACGAATATAAGGAAAAAACTTGCGAAAATTGCCATCAAAAAGGGGAATTTTTTTTGAAATGTTGACTTAAGGCTCCGTTTCGACTCCAATATATTCATTTACCCATGAGATCTCTTGGGGAAAAATATCGAACGAGTTGAACACGAGGGTAATACATTTCGGAGAAATTAGTGAAATCTCCAATTCACCAAAGGGGTACCCCTTTCAGAAATCTTCGATTTCTCTAATATGGATTGGAGCATTGTTTTGATCGTGAATAATAAAGAATATGCGAGGGTCATGGGCACAAAAGTTGTAGCCCTATGTCTTAGGGTACTATGTATAAAATTACGTGCAAATCCGAGGCGTGTAGAGGGTGATAGAGTCAAAATATAGAAGGACGTACTAATATAAGGAAAAAACTTGCAAAAATTGCCATCAAAAAGAGGAATTTTTTTTGAAATGTTGACTTAAGGCTCCGTTTCGACTCCAATATATTCATTTACCCATGAGATCTCTTGGGGAAAAATATCGAACGAGTTGAACACGAGGGTAATACATTTCGGAGAAATTAGTGAAATCTCCAATTCACCAAAGGGGTACCCCTTTCAGAAATCTTCGATTTCTCTAATATGGATTGGAGCATTGTTTTGATCGTGAATAATAAAGAATATGCGAGGGTCATGGGCACAAAAGTTGTAGCCCTATGTCTTAGGGTACTATGTATAAAATTACGTGCAAATCCGAGGCGTGTAGAGGGTGATAGAGTCAAAATATAGAAGGACGTACTAATATAAGGAAAAAACTTGCAAAAATTGCCATCAAAAAGAGGAATTTTTTTTGAAATGTTGACTTAAGGCTCCGTTTCGACTCCAATATATTCATTTACCCATGAGATCTCTTGGGGAAAAATATCGAACGAGTTGAACACGAGGGTAATACATTTCGGAGAAATTAGTGAAATCTCCAATTCACCAAAGGGGTACCCCTTTCAGAAATCTTCGATTTCTCTAATATGGATTGGAGCATTGTTTTGATCGTGAATAATAAAGAATATGCGAGGGTCATGGGCACAAAAGTTGTAGCCCTATGTCTTAGGGTACTATGTATAAAATTACGTGCAAATCCGAGGCGTGTAGAGGGTGATAGAGTCAAAATATAGAAGGACGTACTAATATAAGGAAAAAACTTGCAAAAATTGCCATCAAAAAGAGGAATTTTTTTTGAAATGTTGACTTAAGGCTCCGTTTCGACTCCAATATATTCATTTACCCATGAGATCTCTTGGGGAAAAATATCGAACGAGTTGAACACGAGGGTAATACATTTCGGAGAAATTAGTGAAATCTCCAATTCACCAAAGGGGGACCCCTTTCAGAAATCTTCGATTTCTCTAATATGGATTGGAGCATTGTTTTGATCGTGAATAATAAAGAATATGCGAGGGTCATGGGCACAAAAGTTGTTGCCCTATGTCTTAGGGTACTATGTATAAAATTACGTGCAAATCCGAGGCGTGTAGAGGGTGATAGAGTCAAAATATAGAAGGACGTAATAATATAAGGAAAAAACTTGCAAAAATTGCCATCAAAAAGAGGAATTTTTTTTGAAATGTTGACTTAAGGCTCCGTTTCGACTCCAATATATTCATTTACCCATGAGATCTCTTGGGGAAAAATATCGAACGAGTTGAACACGAGGGTAATACATTTCGGAGAAATTAGTGAAATCTCCAATTCACCAAAGGGGTACCCCTTTCAGAAATCTTCGATTTCTCTAATATGGATTGGAGCATTGTTTTGATCGTGAATAATAAAGAATATGCGAGGGTCATGGGCACAAAAGTTGTAGCCCTATGTCTTAGGGTACTATGTATAAAATTACGTGCAAATCCGAGGCGTGTAGAGGGTGATAGAGTCAAAATATAGAAGGATGTACTAATATAAGGAAAAAACTTGCAAAAATTGCCATCAAAAGGAGGAATTTTTTTTGAAATGTTGACTTAAGGCTCCGTTTCGACTCCAATATATTCATTTACCCATGAGATCTCTTGGGGAAAAATATCGAACGAGTTGAACACGAGGGTAATACATTTCGGAGAAATTAGTGAAATCTCCAATTCACCAAAGGGGTACCCCTTTCAGAAATCTTCGATTTCTCTAATATGGATTGGAGCATTGTTTTGATCGTGAATAATAAAGAATATGCGAGGGTCATGGGCACAAAAGTTGTAGCCCTATGTCTTAGGGTACTATGTATAAAATTACGTGCAAATCCGAGGCGTGTAGAGGGTGATAGAGTCAAAATATAGAAGGACGTACTAATATAAGGAAAAAACTTGCAAAAATTGCCATCAAAAAGAGGAATTTTTTTTGAAATGTTGACTTAAGGCTCCGTTTCGACTCCAATATATTCATTTACCCATGAGATCTCTTGGGGAAAAATATCGAACGAGTTGAACACGAGGGTAATACATTTCGGAGAAATTAGTGAAATCTCCAATTCACCAAAGGGGTACCCCTTTCAGAAATCTTCGATTTCTCTAATATGGATTGGAGCATTGTTTTGATCGTGAATAATAAAGAATATGCGAGGGTCATGGGCACAAAAGTTGTAGCCCTATGTCTTAGGGTACTATGTATAAAATTACGTGAAAATCCGAGGTGTGTAGAGGGTGATACAGCCAAAATACTGAGAGATGTACGAATATAAGGAAAAAACTTGCGAAAATTGCCATCAAAAAGGGGAATTTTTTTTGAAATGTTGACTTAAGGCTCCGTTTCGACTCCAATATATTCATTTACCCATGAGATCTCTTGGGGAAAAATATCGAACGAGTTGAACACGAGGGTAATACATTTCGGAGAAATTAGTGAAATCTCCAATTCACCAAAGGGGTACCCCTTTCAGAAATCTTCGATTTCTCTAATATGGATTGGAGCATTGTTTTGATCGTGAATAATAAAGAATATGCGAGGGTCATGGGCACAAAAGTTGTAGCCCTATGTCTTAGGGTACTATGTATAAAATTACGTGCAAATCCGAGGCGTGTAGAGGGTGATAGAGTCAAAATATAGAAGGACGTACTAATATAAGGAAAAAACTTGCAAAAATTGCCATCAAAAAGAGGAATTTTTTTTGAAATGTTGACTTAAGGCTCCGTTTCGACTCCAATATATTCATTTACCCATGAGATCTCTTGGGGAAAAATATCGAACGAGTTGAACACGAGGGTAATACATTTCGGAGAAATTAGTGAAATCTCCAATTCATCAAAGGGGTACCCCTTTCAGAAATCTTCGATTTCTCTAATATGGATTGGAGCATTGTTTTGATCGTGAATAATAAATAATATGCGCGGGTCATGGGCACAAAAGTTGTAGCCCTATGTCTTAGGGTACTATGTATAAAATTACGTGAAAATCCGAGGTGTGTAGAGGGTGATAGAGTCAAAATACTGAGAGAGGTACGAATATAAGGAAAAAACTTGCGAAAATTGCCATCAAAAAGGGGGATTTTTTTTGAAATGTTGACTTAAGGCTCCGTTTCCACTCCAATATATTCATTTACCCATGAGATCTCTTGGGGAAAAATATCGAACGAGTTGAACACGTGGGTAATACATTTCGGAGAAATTAGTGAAATCTCCAATTCACCAAAGGGGTACCCCTTTCAGAAATCTTCGATTTCTCTAATATGGATTGGAGCATTGTTTTGATCGTGAATAATAAAGAATATGCAAGGGTCATGGGCACAAAAGTTGTAGCCCTATGTCTTAGGGTACTATGTATAAAATTACGTGCAAATCCGAGGTGTGTAGAGAGTGATAGAGTCAAAATATAGAAGGACATACTAATATAAGGAAAAAACTTGCGAAAATTGCCATCAAAAAGAGGAATTTTTTTTGAAATGTTGACTTAAGGCTCCGTTTCGACTCCAATATATTCATTTACCCATGAGATCTCTTGGGGAAAAATATCGAACGAGTTGAACACGAGGGTAATACATTTCGGAGAAATTAGTGAAATCTCCAATTCACCAAAGGGGTACCCCTTTCAGAAATCTTCGATTTCTCTAATATGGATTGGAGCATTGTTTTGATCGTGAATACTAAAGAATATGCGAGGGTCATGGGCACCAAAGTTGTAGCCCTATGTCTTAGGGTACTATGTATAAAATTACGTGCAAATCCGAGGCGTGTAGAGGGTGATAGAGTCAAAATATAGAAGGACGTACTAATATAAGGAAAAAACTTGCAAAAATTGCCATCAAAAAGAGGAATTTTTTTTTAAATGTTGACTTAAGGCTCCGTTTCGACTCCAATATATTCATTTACCCATGAGATCTCTTGGGGAAAAATATCGAACGAGTTGAATACGAGGGTAATACATTTCGGAGAAATTAGTGAAATCTCCAATTCACCAAAGGGGTACCCCTTTCAGAAATCTTCGATTTCTCTAATATGGATTGGAGCATTGTTTTGATCGTGAATACTAAAGAATATGCGAGGGTCATGGGCACAAAAGTTGTAGCCCTATGTCTTAGGGTACTATGTATAAAATTACGTGAAAATCCGAGGTGTGTAGAGGGTGATACAGTCAAAATACTGAGAGATGTACGAATATAAGGAAAAAACTTGCGAAAATTGCCATCAAAAAGGGGGATTTTTTTTGAAATGTTGACTTAAGGCTCCGTTTCCACTCCAATATATTCATTTACCCATGAGATCTCTTGGGGAAAAATATCGAACGAGTTGAACACGTGGGTAATACATTTCGGAGAAATTAGTGAAATCTCCAATTCACCAAAGGGGTACCCCTTTCAGAAATCTTCGATTTCTCTAATATGGATTGGAGCATTGTTTTGATCGTGAATAATAAAGAATATGCAAGGGTCATGGGCACAAAAGTTGTAGCCCTATGTCTTAGGGTACTATGTATAAAATTACGTGCAAATCCGAGGTGTGTAGAGAGTGATAGAGTCAAAATATAGAAGGACATACTAATATAAGGAAAAAACTTGCGAAAATTGCCATCAAAAAGAGGAATTTTTTTTGAAATGTTGACTTAAGGCTCCGTTTCGACTCCAATATATTCATTTACCCATGAGATCTCTTGGGGAAAAATATCGAACGAGTTGAACACGAGGGTAATACATTTCGGAGAAATTAGTGAAATCTCCAATTCACCAAAGGGGTACCCCTTTCAGAAATCTTCGATTTCTCTAATATGGATTGGAGCATTGTTTTGATCGTGAATACTAAAGAATATGCGAGGGTCATGGGCACCAAAGTTGTAGCCCTATGTCTTAGGGTACTATGTATAAAATTACGTGCAAATCCGAGGCGTGTAGAGGGTGATAGAGTCAAAATATAGAAGGACGTACTAATATAAGGAAAAAACTTGCAAAAATTGCCATCAAAAAGAGGAATTTTTTTTTAAATGTTGACTTAAGGCTCCGTTTCGACTCCAATATATTCATTTACCCATGAGATCTCTTGGGGAAAAATATCGAACGAGTTGAATACGAGGGTAATACATTTCGGAGAAATTAGTGAAATCTCCAATTCACCAAAGGGGTACCCCTTTCAGAAATCTTCGATTTCTCTAATATGGATTGGAGCATTGTTTTGATCGTGAATACTAAAGAATATGCGAGGGTCATGGGCACAAAAGTTGTAGCCCTATGTCTTAGGGTACTATGTATAAAATTACGTGAAAATCCGAGGTGTGTAGAGGGTGATACAGTCAAAATACTGAGAGATGTACGAATATAAGGAAAAAACTTGCGAAAATTGCCATCAAAAAGGGGGATTTTTTTTGAAATGTTGACTTAAGGCTCCGTTTCCACTCCAATATATTCATTTACCCATGAGATCTCTTGGGGAAAAATATCGAACGAGTTGAACACGTGGGTAATACATTTCGGAGAAATTAGTGAAATCTCCAATTCACCAAAGGGGTACCCCTTTCAGAAATCTTCGATTTCTCTAATATGGATTGGAGCATTGTTTTGATCGTGAATAATAAAGAATATGCAAGGGTCATGGGCACAAAAGTTGTAGCCCTATGTCTTAGGGTACTATGTATAAAATTACGTGCAAATCCGAGGTGTGTAGAGAGTGATAGAGTCAAAATATAGAAGGACATACTAATATAAGGAAAAAACTTGCGAAAATTGCCATCAAAAAGAGGAATTTTTTTTGAAATGTTGACTTAAGGCTCCGTTTCGACTCCAATATATTCATTTACCCATGAGATCTCTTGGGGAAAAATATCGAACGAGTTGAACACGAGGGTAATACATTTCGGAGAAATTAGTGAAATCTCCAATTCACCAAAGGGGTACCCCTTTCAGAAATCTTCGATTTCTCTAATATGGATTGGAGCATTGTTTTGATCGTGAATACTAAAGAATATGCGAGGGTCATGGGCACCAAAGTTGTAGCCCTATGTCTTAGGGTACTATGTATAAAATTACGTGCAAATCCGAGGCGTGTAGAGGGTGATAGAGTCAAAATATAGAAGGACGTACTAATATAAGGAAAAAACTTGCAAAAATTGCCATCAAAAAGAGGAATTTTTTTTTAAATGTTGACTTAAGGCTCCGTTTCGACTCCAATATATTCATTTACCCATGAGATCTCTTGGGGAAAAATATCGAACGAGTTGAATACGAGGGTAATACATTTCGGAGAAATTAGTGAAATCTCCAATTCACCAAAGGGGTACCCCTTTCAGAAATCTTCGATTTCTCTAATATGGATTGGAGCATTGTTTTGATCGTGAATACTAAAGAATATGCGAGGGTCATGGGCACAAAAGTTGTAGCCCTATGTCTTAGGGTACTATGTATAAAATTACGTGAAAATCCGAGGTGTGTAGAGGGTGATACAGTCAAAATACTGAGAGATGTACGAATATAAGGAAAAAACTTGCGAAAATTGCCATCAAAAAGGGGGATTTTTTTTGAAATGTTGACTTAAGGCTCCGTTTCCACTCCAATATATTCATTTACCCATGAGATCTCTTGGGGAAAAATATCGAACGAGTTGAAAACGAGGGTAATACATTTCGGAGAAATTAGTGAAATCTCCAATTCACCAAAGGGGTACCCCTTTCAGAAATCTTCGATTTCTCTAATATGGATTGGAGCATTGTTTTGATCGTGAATAATAAAGAATATGCGAGGGTCATGGGCACAAAAGTTGTAGCCCTATGTCTTAGGGTACTATGTATAAAATTACGTGAAAATCCGAGGTGTGTAGAGGGTGATACAGCCAAAATACTGAGAGATGTACGAATATAAGGAAAAAACTTGCGAAAATTGCCATCAAAAAGGGGAATTTTTTTTGAAATGTTGACTTAAGGCTCCGTTTCGACTCCAATATATTCATTTACCCATGAGATCTCTTGGGGAAAAATATCGAACGAGTTGAAAACGAGGGTAATACATTTCGGAGAAATTAGTGAAATCTCCAATTCACCAAAGGGGTACCCCTTTCAGAAATCTTCGATTTCTCTAATATGGATTGGAGCATTGTTTTGATCGTGAATAATAAAGAATATGCGAGGGTCATGGGCACAAAAGTTGTAGCCCTATGTCTTAGGGTACTATGTATAAAATTACGTGAAAATCCGAGGTGTGTAGAGGGTGATACAGCCAAAATACTGAGAGATGTACGAATATAAGGAAAAAACTTGCGAAAATTGCCATCAAAAAGGGGAATTTTTTTTGAAATGTTGACTTAAGGCTCCGTTTCGACTCCAATATATTCATTTACCCATGAGATCTCTTGGGGAAAAATATCGAACGAGTTGAACACGAGGGTAATACATTTCGGAGAAATTAGTGAAATCTCCAATTCACCAAAGGGGTACCCCTTTCAGAAATCTTCGATTTCTCTAATATGGATTGGAGCATTGTTTTGATCGTGAATAATAAAGAATATGCGAGGGTCATGGGCACAAAAGTTGTAGCCCTATGTCTTAGGGTACTATGTATAAAATTACGTGCAAATCCGAGGCGTGTAGAGGGTGATAGAGTCAAAATATAGAAGGACGTACTAATATAAGGAAAAAACTTGCAAAAATTGCCATCAAAAAGAGGAATTTTTTTTGAAATGTTGACTTAAGGCTCCGTTTCGACTCCAATATATTCATTTACCCATGAGATCTCTTGGGGAAAAATATCGAACGAGTTGAACACGAGGGTAATACATTTCGGAGAAATTAGTGAAATCTCCAATTCACCAAAGGGGTACCCCTTTCAGAAATCTTCGATTTCTCTAATATGGATTGGAGCATTATTTTGATCGTGAATAATAAATAATATGCGAGGGTCATGGGCACAAAAGTTGTAGCCCTATGTCTTAGGGTACTATGTATAAAATTACGTGAAAATCCGAGGTGTGTAGAGGGTGATAGAGTCAAAATACTGAGAGAGGTACGAATATAAGGAAAAAACTTGCGAAAATTGCCATCAAAAAGGGGGATTTTTTTTGAAATGTTGACTTAAGGCTCCGTTTCCACTCCAATATATTCATTTACCCATGAGATCTCTTGGGGAAAAATATCGAACGAGTTGAACACGTGGGTAATACATTTCGGAGAAATTAGTGAAATCTCCAATTCACCAAAGGGGTACCCCTTTCAGAAATCTTCGATTTCTCTAATATGGATTGGAGCATTGTTTTGATCGTGAATAATAAAGAATATGCAAGGGTCATGGGCACAAAAGTTGTAGCCCTATGTCTTAGGGTACTATGTATAAAATTACGTGCAAATCCGAGGTGTGTAGAGAGTGATAGAGTCAAAATATAGAAGGACATACTAATATAAGGAAAAAACTTGCGAAAATTGCCATCAAAAAGAGGAATTTTTTTTGAAATGTTGACTTAAGGCTCCGTTTCGACTCCAATATATTCATTTACCCATGAGATCTCTTGGGGAAAAATATCGAACGAGTTGAACACGAGGGTAATACATTTCGGAGAAATTAGTGAAATCTCCAATTCACCAAAGGGGTACCCCTTTCAGAAATCTTCGATTTCTCTAATATGGATTGGAGCATTGTTTTGATCGTGAATAATAAAGAATATGCGAGGGTCATGGGCACAAAAGTTGTAGCCCTATGTCTTAGGGTACTATGTATAAAATTACGTGAAAATCCGAGGTGTGTAGAGGGTGATACAGCCAAAATACTGAGAGATGTACGAATATAAGGAAAAAACTTGCGAAAATTGCCATCAAAAAGGGGAATTTTTTTTGAAATGTTGACTTAAGGCTCCGTTTCGACTCCAATATATTCATTTACCCATGAGATCTCTTGGGGAAAAATATCGAACGAGTTGAACACGAGGGTAATACATTTCGGAGAAATTAGTGAAATCTCCAATTCACCAAAGGGGTACCCCTTTCAGAAATCTTCGATTTCTCTAATATGGATTGGAGCATTGTTTTGATCGTGAATAATAAAGAATATGCGAGGGTCATGGGCACAAAAGTTGTAGCCCTATGTCTTAGGGTACTATGTATAAAATTACGTGCAAATCCGAGGCGTGTAGAGGGTGATAGAGTCAAAATATAGAAGGACGTACTAATATAAGGAAAAAACTTGCAAAAATTGCCATCAAAAAGAGGAATTTTTTTTGAAATGTTGACTTAAGGCTCCGTTTCGACTCCAATATATTCATTTACCCATGAGATCTCTTGGGGAAAAATATCGAACGAGTTGAACACGAGGGTAATACATTTCGGAGAAATTAGTGAAATCTCCAATTCACCAAAGGGGTACCCCTTTCAGAAATCTTCGATTTCTCTAATATGGATTGGAGCATTATTTTGATCGTGAATAATAAATAATATGCGAGGGTCATGGGCACAAAAGTTGTAGCCCTATGTCTTAGGGTACTATGTATAAAATTACGTGAAAATCCGAGGTGTGTAGAGGGTGATAGAGTCAAAATACTGAGAGAGGTACGAATATAAGGAAAAAACTTGCGAAAATTGCCATCAAAAAGGGGGATTTTTTTTGAAATGTTGACTTAAGGCTCCGTTTCCACTCCAATATATTCATTTACCCATGAGATCTCTTGGGGAAAAATATCGAACGAGTTGAACACGTGGGTAATACATTTCGGAGAAATTAGTGAAATCTCCAATTCACCAAAGGGGTACCCCTTTCAGAAATCTTCGATTTCTCTAATATGGATTGGAGCATTGTTTTGATCGTGAATAATAAAGAATATGCAAGGGTCATGGGCACAAAAGTTGTAGCCCTATGTCTTAGGGTACTATGTATAAAATTACGTGCAAATCCGAGGTGTGTAGAGAGTGATAGAGTCAAAATATAGAAGGACATACTAATATAAGGAAAAAACTTGCGAAAATTGCCATCAAAAAGAGGAATTTTTTTTGAAATGTTGACTTAAGGCTCCGTTTCGACTCCAATATATTCATTTACCCATGAGATCTCTTGGGGAAAAATATCGAACGAGTTGAACACGAGGGTAATACATTTCGGAGAAATTAGTGAAATCTCCAATTCACCAAAGGGGTACCCCTTTCAGAAATCTTCGATTTCTCTAATATGGATTGGAGCATTGTTTTGATCGTGAATAATAAAGAATATGCGAGGGTCATGGGCACAAAAGTTGTAGCCCTATGTCTTAGGGTACTATGTATAAAATTACGTGAAAATCCGAGGTGTGTAGAGGGTGATACAGCCAAAATACTGAGAGATGTACGAATATAAGGAAAAAACTTGCGAAAATTGCCATCAAAAAGGGGAATTTTTTTTGAAATGTTGACTTAAGGCTCCGTTTCGACTCCAATATATTCATTTACCCATGAGATCTCTTGGGGAAAAATATCGAACGAGTTGAACACGAGGGTAATACATTTCGGAGAAATTAGTGAAATCTCCAATTCACCAAAGGGGTACCCCTTTCAGAAATCTTCGATTTCTCTAATATGGATTGGAGCATTGTTTTGATCGTGAATAATAAAGAATATGCGAGGGTCATGGGCACAAAAGTTGTAGCCCTATGTCTTAGGGTACTATGTATAAAATTACGTGCAAATCCGAGGCGTGTAGAGGGTGATAGAGTCAAAATATAGAAGGACGTACTAATATAAGGAAAAAACTTGCAAAAATTGCCATCAAAAAGAGGAATTTTTTTTGAAATGTTGACTTAAGGCTCCGTTTCGACTCCAATATATTCATTTACCCATGAGATCTCTTGGGGAAAAATATCGAACGAGTTGAACACGAGGGTAATACATTTCGGAGAAATTAGTGAAATCTCCAATTCACCAAAGGGGTACCCCTTTCAGAAATCTTCGATTTCTCTAATATGGATTGGAGCATTGTTTTGATCGTGAATAATAAAGAATATGCGAGGGTCATGGGCACAAAAGTTGTAGCCCTATGTCTTAGGGTACTATGTATAAAATTACGTGCAAATCCGAGGCGTGTAGAGGGTGATAGAGTCAAAATATAGAAGGACGTACTAATATAAGGAAAAAACTTGCAAAAATTGCCATCAAAAAGAGGAATTTTTTTTGAAATGTTGACTTAAGGCTCCGTTTCGACTCCAATATATTCATTTACCCATGAGATCTCTTGGGGAAAAATATCGAACGAGTTGAACACGAGGGTAATACATTTCGGAGAAATTAGTGAAATCTCCAATTCACCAAAGGGGTACCCCTTTCAGAAATCTTCGATTTCTCTAATATGGATTGGAGCATTGTTTTGATCGTGAATAATAAAGAATATGCGAGGGTCATGGGCACAAAAGTTGTAGCCCTATGTCTTAGGGTACTATGTATAAAATTACGTGAAAATCCGAGGTGTGTAGAGGGTGATACAGCCAAAATACTGAGAGATGTACGAATATAAGGAAAAAACTTGCGAAAATTGCCATCAAAAAGGGGAATTTTTTTTGAAATGTTGACTTAAGGCTCCGTTTCGACTCCAATATATTCATTTACCCATGAGATCTCTTGGGGAAAAATATCGAACGAGTTGAACACGAGGGTAATACATTTCGGAGAAATTAGTGAAATCTCCAATTCACCAAAGGGGTACCCCTTTCAGAAATCTTCGATTTCTCTAATATGGATTGGAGCATTGTTTTGATCGTGAATAATAAAGAATATGCGAGGGTCATGGGCACAAAAGTTGTAGCCCTATGTCTTAGGGTACTATGTATAAAATTACGTGCAAATCCGAGGCGTGTAGAGGGTGATAGAGTCAAAATATAGAAGGACGTACTAATATAAGGAAAAAACTTGCAAAAATTGCCATCAAAAAGAGGAATTTTTTTTGAAATGTTGACTTAAGGCTCCGTTTCGACTCCAATATATTCATTTACCCATGAGATCTCTTGGGGAAAAATATCGAACGAGTTGAACACGAGGGTAATACATTTCGGAGAAATTAGTGAAATCTCCAATTCACCAAAGGGGTACCCCTTTCAGAAATCTTCGATTTCTCTAATATGGATTGGAGCATTGTTTTGATCGTGAATAATAAAGAATATGCGAGGGTCATGGGCACAAAAGTTGTAGCCCTATGTCTTAGGGTACTATGTATAAAATTACGTGAAAATCCGAGGTGTGTAGAGGGTGATACAGCCAAAATACTGAGAGATGTACGAATATAAGGAAAAAACTTGCGAAAATTGCCATCAAAAAGGGGAATTTTTTTTGAAATGTTGACTTAAGGCTCCGTTTCGACTCCAATATATTCATTTACCCATGAGATCTCTTGGGGAAAAATATCGAACGAGTTGAACACGAGGGTAATACATTTCGGAGAAATTAGTGAAATCTCCAATTCACCAAAGGGGTACCCCTTTCAGAAATCTTCGATTTCTCTAATATGGATTGGAGCATTGTTTTGATCGTGAATAATAAAGAATATGCGAGGGTCATGGGCACAAAAGTTGTAGCCCTATGTCTTAGGGTACTATGTATAAAATTACGTGAAAATCCGAGGTGTGTAGAGGGTGATACAGCCAAAATACTGAGAGATGTACGAATATAAGGAAAAAACTTGCGAAAATTGCCATCAAAAAGGGGAATTTTTTTTGAAATGTTGACTTAAGGCTCCGTTTCGACTCCAATATATTCATTTACCCATGAGATCTCTTGGGGAAAAATATCGAACGAGTTGAACACGAGGGTAATACATTTCGGAGAAATTAGTGAAATCTCCAATTCACCAAAGGGGTACCCCTTTCAGAAATCTTCGATTTCTCTAATATGGATTGGAGCATTGTTTTGATCGTGAATAATAAAGAATATGCGAGGGTCATGGGCACAAAAGTTGTAGCCCTATGTCTTAGGGTACTATGTATAAAATTACGTGCAAATCCGAGGCGTGTAGAGGGTGATAGAGTCAAAATATAGAAGGACGTACTAATATAAGGAAAAAACTTGCAAAAATTGCCATCAAAAAGAGGAATTTTTTTTGAAATGTTGACTTAAGGCTCCGTTTCGACTCCAATATATTCATTTACCCATGAGATCTCTTGGGGAAAAATATCGAACGAGTTGAACACGAGGGTAATACATTTCGGAGAAATTAGTGAAATCTCCAATTCACCAAAGGGGTACCCCTTTCAGAAATCTTCGATTTCTCTAATATGGATTGGAGCATTGTTTTGATCGTGAATAATAAAGAATATGCGAGGGTCATGGGCACAAAAGTTGTAGCCCTATGTCTTAGGGTACTATGTATAAAATTACGTGAAAATCCGAGGTGTGTAGAGGGTGATACAGCCAAAATACTGAGAGATGTACGAATATAAGGAAAAAACTTGCGAAAATTGCCATCAAAAAGGGGAATTTTTTTTGAAATGTTGACTTAAGGCTCCGTTTCGACTCCAATATATTCATTTACCCATGAGATCTCTTGGGGAAAAATATCGAACGAGTTGAACACGAGGGTAATACATTTCGGAGAAATTAGTGAAATCTCCAATTCACCAAAGGGGTACCCCTTTCAGAAATCTTCGATTTCTCTAATATGGATTGGAGCATTGTTTTGATCGTGAATAATAAAGAATATGCGAGGGTCATGGGCACAAAAGTTGTAGCCCTATGTCTTAGGGTACTATGTATAAAATTACGTGCAAATCCGAGGCGTGTAGAGGGTGATAGAGTCAAAATATAGAAGGACGTACTAATATAAGGAAAAAACTTGCAAAAATTGCCATCAAAAAGAGGAATTTTTTTTGAAATGTTGACTTAAGGCTCCGTTTCGACTCCAATATATTCATTTACCCATGAGATCTCTTGGGGAAAAATATCGAACGAGTTGAACACGAGGGTAATACATTTCGGAGAAATTAGTGAAATCTCCAATTCACCAAAGGGGTACCCCTTTCAGAAATCTTCGATTTCTCTAATATGGATTGGAGCATTGTTTTGATCGTGAATAATAAAGAATATGCGAGTGTCATGGGCACAAAAGTTGTAGCCCTATGTCTTAGGGTACTATGTATAAAATTACGTGAAAATCCGAGGTGTGTAGAGGGTGATACAGCCAAAATACTGAGAGATGTACGAATATAAGGAAAAAACTTGCGAAAATTGCCATCAAAAAGGGGAATTTTTTTTGAAATGTTGACTTAAGGCTCCGTTTCGACTCCAATATATTCATTTACCCATGAGATCTCTTGGGGAAAAATATCGAACGAGTTGAAAACGAGGGTAATACATTTCGGAGAAATTAGTGAAATCTCCAATTCACCAAAGGGGTACCCCTTTCAGAAATCTTCGATTTCTCTAATATGGATTGGAGCATTGTTTTGATCGTGAATAATAAAGAATATGCGAGGGTCATGGGCACAAAAGTTGTAGCCCTATGTCTTAGGGTACTATGTATAAAATTACGTGAAAATCCGAGGTGTGTAGAGGGTGATACAGCCAAAATACTGAGAGATGTACGAATATAAGGAAAAAACTTGCGAAAATTGCCATCAAAAAGGGGAATTTTTTTTGAAATGTTGACTTAAGGCTCCGTTTCGACTCCAATAAATTCATTTACCCATGAGATCTCTTGGGGAAAAATATCGAACGAGTTGAACACGAGGGTAATACATTTCGGAGAAATTAGTGAAATCTCCAATTCACCAAAGGGGTACCCCTTTCAGAAATCTTCGATTTCTCTAATATGGATTGGAGCATTGTTTTGATCGTGAATAATAAAGAATATGCGAGGGTCATGGGCACAAAAGTTGTAGCCCTATGTCTTAGGGTACTATGTATAAAATTACGTGCAAATCCGAGGCGTGTAGAGGGTGATAGAGTCAAAATATAGAAGGACGTACTAATATAAGGAAAAAACTTGCAAAAATTGCCATCAAAAAGAGGAATTTTTTTTGAAATGTTGACTTAAGGCTCCGTTTCGACTCCAATATATTCATTTACCCATGAGATCTCTTGGGGAAAAATATCGAACGAGTTGAACACGAGGGTAATACATTTCGGAGAAATTAGTGAAATCTCCAATTCACCAAAGGGGTACCCCTTTCAGAAATCTTCGATTTCTCTAATATGGATTGGAGCATTGTTTTGATCGTGAATAATAAATAATATGCGAGGGTCATGGGCACAAAAGTTGTAGCCCTATGTCTTAGGGTACTATGTATAAAATTACGTGAAAATCCGAGGTGTGTAGAGGGTGATAGAGTCAAAATACTGAGAGAGGTACGAATATAAGGAAAAAACTTGCGAAAATTGCCATCAAAAAGGGGGATTTTTTTTGAAATGTTGACTTAAGGCTCCGTTTCGACTCCAATATATTCATTTACCCATGAGATCTCTTGGGGAAAAATATCGAACGAGTTGAACACGTGGGTAATACATTTCGGAGAAATTAGTGAAATCTCCAATTCACCAAAGGGGTACCCCTTTCAGAAATCTTCGATTTCTCTAATATGGATTGGAGCATTGTTTTGATCGTGAATAATAAAGAATATGCAAGGGTCATGGGCACAAAAGTTGTAGCCCTATGTCTTAGGGTACTATGTATAAAATTACGTGCAAATCCGAGGTGTGTAGAGAGTGATAGAGTCAAAATATAGAAGGACATACTAATATAAGGAAAAAACTTGCGAAAATTGCCATCAAAAAGAGGAATTTTTTTTGAAATGTTGACTTAAGGCTCCGTTTCGACTCCAATATATTCATTTACCCATGAGATCTCTTGGGGAAAAATATCGAACGAGTTGAACACGAGGGTAATACATTTCGGAGAAATTAGTGAAATCTCCAATTCACCAAAGGGGTACCCCTTTCAGAAATCTTCGATTTCTCTAATATGGATTGGAGCATTGTTTTGATCGTGAATACTAAAGAATATGCGAGGGTCATGGGCAGAAAAGTTGTAGCCCTATGTCTTATGGTACTATGTATAAAATTACGTGAAAATCCGAGGTGTGTAGTGGGTGATACAGTCAAAATATAGAAGGATGTAGGAATATAAGGAAAAAACTTGCGAAAATTGCCATCAAAAAGGGGGATTTTTTTTTAATTGTTGACTTAAGGCTCCGTTTCGACTCCAATATATTCATTTACCCATGAGATCTCTTGGGGAAAAATATCGAACGAGTTGAACACGAGGGTAATACATTTCGGAGAAATTAGTGAAATCTCCAATTCACCAAAGGGGTACCCCTTTCAGAAATCTTCGATTTCTCTAATATGGATTGGAGCATTGTTTTGATCGTGAATACTAAAGAATATGCGAGGGTCATGGGCACAAAAGTTGTAGCCCTATGTCTTAGGTTACTATGTATAAAAGTACGTGAAAATCCGAGGTGTGTAGAGGGTGATACAGTCAAAATATAGAAGGACGTACTAATATAAGGAAAAAACTTGCGAAAATTGCCATCAAAAAGGGGGATTTTTTTTGAAATGTTGACTTAAGGCTCCGTTTCGACTCCAATATATTCATTTACCCATGAGATCTCTTGGGGAAAAATATCGAACGAGTTGAACACGAGGGTAATACATTTCGGAGAAATTAGTGAAATCTCCAATTCACCAAAGGGGTACCCCTTTCAGAAATCTTCGATTTCTCTAATATGGATTGGAGCATTGTTTTGATCGTGAATAATAAAGAATATGCGAGGGTCATGGGCACAAAAGTTGTAGCCCTATGTCTTATGGTACTATGTATAAAATTATGTGAAAATCCGAGGTGTGTAGAGGGTGATACAGTCAAAATACTGAGAGATGTACGAATATAAGGAAAAAACTTGCGAAAATTGCCATCAAAAAGGGGGATTTTTTTTTAATTGTTGACTTAAGGCTCCGTTTCGACTCCAATATATTCATTTACCCATGAGATCTCTTGGGGAAAAATATCGAACGAGTTGAACACGAGGGTAATACATTTCGGAGAAATTAGTGAAATCTCCAATTCACCAAAGGGGTACCCCTTTCAGAAATCTTCGATTTCTCTAATATGGATTGGAGCATTGTTTTGATCGTGAATACTAAAGAATATGCGAGGGTCATGGGGACAAAAGTTGTAGCCCTATGTCTTATGGTACTATGTATAAAATTACGTGAAAATCCGAGGTGTGTAGTGGGTGATACAGTCAAAATATAGAAGGATGTAGGAATATAAGGAAAAAACTTGCGAAAATTGCCATCAAAAAGGGGGATTTTTTTTTAATTGTTGACTTAAGGCTCCGTTTCGACTCCAATATATTCATTTACCCATGAGATCTCTTGGGGAAAAATATCGAACGAGTTGAACACGAGGGTAATACATTTCGGAGAAATTAGTGAAATCTCCAATTCACCAAAGGGGTACCCCTTTCAGAAATCTTCGATTTCTCTAATATGGATTGGAGCATTGTTTTGATCGTGAATACTAAAGAATATGCGAGGGTCATGGGCACAAAAGTTGTAGCCCTATGTCTTAGGTTACTATGTATAAACGTACGTGAAAATCCGAGGTGTGTAGAGGGTGATACAGTCAAAATATAGAAGGACGTACTAATATAAGGAAAAAACTTGCGAAAATTGCCATCAAAAAGGGGGATTTTTTTTGAAATGTTGACTTAAGGCTCCGTTTCGACTCCAATATATTCATTTACCCATGAGATCTCTTGGGGAAAAATATCGAACGAGTTGAACACGAGGGTAATACATTTCGGAGAAATTAGTGAAATCTCCAATTCACCAAAGGGGTACCCCTTTCAGAAATCTTCGATTTCTCTAATATGGATTGGAGCATTGTTTTGATCGTGAATACTAAAGAATATGCGAGGGTCATGGGCACAAAAGTTGTAGCCCTATGTCTTAGGTTACTATGTATAAAAGTACGTGAAAATCCGAGGTGTGTAGAGGGTGATACAGTCAAAATATAGAAGGACGTACTAATATAAGGAAAAAACTTGCGAAAATTGCCATCAAAAAGGGGGATTTTTTTTTAATTGTTGACTTAAGGCTCCGTTTCGACTCCAATATATTCATTTACCCATGAGATCTCTTGGGGAAAAATATCGAACGAGTTGAACACGAGGGTAATACATTTCGGAGAAATTAGTGAAATCTCCAATTCACCAAAGGGGTACCCCTTTCAGAAATCTTCGATTTCTCTAATATGGATTGGAGCATTGTTTTGATCGTGAATACTAAAGAATATGCGAGGGTCATGGGGACAAAAGTTGTAGCCCTATGTCTTATGGTACTATGTATAAAATTACGTGAAAATCCGAGGTGTGTAGTGGGTGATACAGTCAAAATATAGAAGGATGTAGGAATATAAGGAAAAAACTTGCGAAAATTGCCATCAAAAAGGGGGATTTTTTTTTAATTGTTGACTTAAGGCTCCGTTTCGACTCCAATATATTCATTTACCCATGAGATCTCTTGGGGAAAAATATCGAACGAGTTGAACACGAGGGTAATACATTTCGGAGAAATTAGTGAAATCTCCAATTCACCAAAGGGGTACCCCTTTCAGAAATCTTCGATTTCTCTAATATGGATTGGAGCATTGTTTTGATCGTGAATACTAAAGAATATGCGAGGGTCATGGGCACAAAAGTTGTAGCCCTATGTCTTAGGTTACTATGTATAAACGTACGTGAAAATCCGAGGTGTGTAGAGGGTGATACAGTCAAAATATAGAAGGACGTACTAATATAAGGAAAAAACTTGCGAAAATTGCCATCAAAAAGGGGGATTTTTTTTGAAATGTTGACTTAAGGCTCCGTTTCGACTCCAATATATTCATTTACCCATGAGATCTCTTGGGGAAAAATATCGAACGAGTTGAACACGAGGGTAATACATTTCGGAGAAATTAGTGAAATCTCCAATTCACCAAAGGGGTACCCCTTTCAGAAATCTTCGATTTCTCTAATATGGATTGGAGCATTGTTTTGATCGTGAATACTAAAGAATATGCGAGGGTCATGGGCACAAAAGTTGTAGCCCTATGTCTTAGGTTACTATGTATAAAAGTACGTGAAAATCCGAGGTGTGTAGAGGGTGATACAGTCAAAATATAGAAGGACGTACTAATATAAGGAAAAAACTTGCGAAAATTGCCATCAAAAAGGGGGATTTTTTTTGAAATGTTGACTTAAGGCTCCGTTTCGACTCCAATATATTCATTTACCCATGAGATCTCTTGGGGAAAAATATCGAACGAGTTGAACACGAGGGTAATACATTTCGGAGAAATTAGTGAAATCTCCAATTCACCAAAGGGGTACCCCTTTCAGAAATCTTCGATTTCTCTAATATGGATTGGAGCATTGTTTTGATCGTGAATACTAAAGAATATGCGAGGGTCATGGGCACAAAAGTTGTAGCCCTATGTCTTATGGTACTATGTATAAAATTACGTGAAAATCCGAGGTGTGTAGAGGGTGATACAGTCAAAATACTGAGAGATGTACGAATATAAGGAAAAAACTTGCGAAAATTGCCATCAAAAAGGGGGATTTTTTTTTAATTGTTGACTTAAGGCTCCGTTTCGACTCCAATATATTCATTTACCCATGAGATCTCTTGGGGAAAAATATCGAACGAGTTGAACACGAGGGTAATACATTTCGGAGAAATTAGTGAAATCTCCAATTCACCAAAGGGGTACCCCTTTCAGAAATCTTCGATTTCTCTAATATGGATTGGAGCATTGTTTTGATCGTGAATACTAAATAATATGCGAGGGTCATGGGCACAAAAGTTGTAGCCCTATGTCTTATGGTACTATGTATAAAATTACGTGAAAATCCGAGGTGTGTAGTGGGTGATACAGTCAAAATACTGAGAGATGTACGAATATAAGGAAAAAACTTGCGAAAATTGCCATCAAAAAGGGGGATTTTTTTTTAATTGTTGACTTAAGGCTCCGTTTCGACTCCAATATATTCATTTACCCATGAGATCTCTTGGGGAAAAATATCGAACGAGTTGAACACGAGGGTAATACATTTCGGAGAAATTAGTGAAATCTCCAATTCACCAAAGGGGTACCCCTTTCAGAAATCTTCGATTTCTCTAATATGGATTGGAGCATTGTTTTGATCGTGAATACTAAAGAATATGCGAGGGTCATGGGGACAAAAGTTGTAGCCCTATGTCTTATGGTACTATGTATAAAATTACGTGAAAATCCGAGGTGTGTAGTGGGTGATACAGTCAAAATATAGAAGGATGTAGGAATATAAGGAAAAAACTTGCGAAAATTGCCATCAAAAAGGGGGATTTTTTTTTAATTGTTGACTTAAGGCTCCGTTTCGACTCCAATATATTCATTTACCCATGAGATCTCTTGGGGAAAAATATCGAACGAGTTGAACACGAGGGTAATACATTTCGGAGAAATTAGTGAAATCTCCAATTCACCAAAGGGGTACCCCTTTCAGAAATCTTCGATTTCTCTAATATGGATTGGAGCATTGTTTTGATCGTGAATACTAAAGAATATGCGAGGGTCATGGGCACAAAAGTTGTAGCCCTATGTCTTAGGTTACTATGTATAAACGTACGTGAAAATCCGAGGTGTGTAGAGGGTGATACAGTCAAAATATAGAAGGACGTACTAATATAAGGAAAAAACTTGCGAAAATTGCCATCAAAAAGGGGGATTTTTTTTGAAATGTTGACTTAAGGCTCCGTTTCGACTCCAATATATTCATTTACCCATGAGATCTCTTGGGGAAAAATATCGAACGAGTTGAACACGAGGGTAATACATTTCGGAGAAATTAGTGAAATCTCCAATTCACCAAAGGGGTACCCCTTTCAGAAATCTTCGATTTCTCTAATATGGATTGGAGCATTGTTTTGATCGTGAATACTAAAGAATATGCGAGGGTCATGGGCACAAAAGTTGTAGCCCTATGTCTTAGGTTACTATGTATAAAAGTACGTGAAAATCCGAGGTGTGTAGAGGGTGATACAGTCAAAATATAGAAGGACGTACTAATATAAGGAAAAAACTTGCGAAAATTGCCATCAAAAAGGGGGATTTTTTTTGAAATGTTGACTTAAGGCTCCGTTTCGACTCCAATATATTCATTTACCCATGAGATCTCTTGGGGAAAAATATCGAACGAGTTGAACACGAGGGTAATACATTTCGGAGAAATTAGTGAAATCTCCAATTCACCAAAGGGGTACCCCTTTCAGAAATCTTCGATTTCTCTAATATGGATTGGAGCATTGTTTTGATCGTGAATACTAAAGAATATGCGAGGGTCATGGGCACAAAAGTTGTAGCCCTATGTCTTAGGTTACTATGTATAAAAGTACGTGAAAATCCGAGGTGTGTAGAGGGTGATACAGTCAAAATATAGAAGGACGTACTAATATAAGGAAAAAACTTGCGAAAATTGCCATCAAAAAGGGGGATTTTTTTTGAAATGTTGACTTAAGGCTCCGTTTCGACTCCAATATATTCATTTACCCATGAGATCTCTTGGGGAAAAATATCGAACGAGTTGAACACGAGGGTAATACATTTCGGAGAAATTAGTGAAATCTCCAATTCACCAAAGGGGTACCCCTTTCAGAAATCTTCGATTTCTCTAATATGGATTGGAGCATTGTTTTGATCGTGAATACTAAAGAATATGCGAGGGTCATGGGGACAAAAGTTGTAGCCCTATGTCTTATGGTACTATGTATAAAATTACGTGAAAATCCGAGGTGTGTAGTGGGTGATACAGTCAAAATATAGAAGGATGTAGGAATATAAGGAAAAAACTTGCGAAAATTGCCATCAAAAAGGGGGATTTTTTTTTAATTGTTGACTTAAGGCTCCGTTTCGACTCCAATATATTCATTTACCCATGAGATCTCTTGGGGAAAAATATCGAACGAGTTGAACACGAGGGTAATACATTTCGGAGAAATTAGTGAAATCTCCAATTCACCAAAGGGGTACCCCTTTCAGAAATCTTCGATTTCTCTAATATGGATTGGAGCATTGTTTTGATCGTGAATACTAAAGAATATGCGAGGGTCATGGGGACAAAAGTTGTAGCCCTATGTCTTATGGTACTATGTATAAAATTACGTGAAAATCCGAGGTGTGTAGTGGGTGATACAGTCAAAATATAGAAGGATGTAGGAATATAAGGAAAAAACTTGCGAAAATTGCCATCAAAAAGGGGGATTTTTTTTTAATTGTTGACTTAAGGCTCCGTTTCGACTCCAATATATTCATTTACCCATGAGATCTCTTGGGGAAAAATATCGAACGAGTTGAACACGAGGGTAATACATTTCGGAGAAATTAGTGAAATCTCCAATTCACCAAAGGGGTACCCCTTTCAGAAATCTTCGATTTCTCTAATATGGATTGGAGCATTGTTTTGATCGTGAATACTAAAGAATATGCGAGGGTCATGGGCACAAAAGTTGTAGCCCTATGTCTTAGGTTACTATGTATAAACGTACGTGAAAATCCGAGGTGTGTAGAGGGTGATACAGTCAAAATATAGAAGGACGTACTAATATAAGGAAAAAACTTGCGAAAATTGCCATCAAAAAGGGGGATTTTTTTTGAAATGTTGACTTAAGGCTCCGTTTCGACTCCAATATATTCATTTACCCATGAGATCTCTTGGGGAAAAATATCGAACGAGTTGAACACGAGGGTAATACATTTCGGAGAAATTAGTGAAATCTCCAATTCACCAAAGGGGTACCCCTTTCAGAAATCTTCGATTTCTCTAATATGGATTGGAGCATTGTTTTGATCGTGAATACTAAAGAATATGCGAGGGTCATGGGCACAAAAGTTGTAGCCCTATGTCTTAGGTTACTATGTATAAAAGTACGTGAAAATCCGAGGTGTGTAGAGGGTGATACAGTCAAAATATAGAAGGACGTACTAATATAAGGAAAAAACTTGCGAAAATTGCCATCAAAAAGGGGGATTTTTTTTGAAATGTTGACTTAAGGCTCCGTTTCGACTCCAATATATTCATTTACCCATGAGATCTCTTGGGGAAAAATATCGAACGAGTTGAACACGAGGGTAATACATTTCGGAGAAATTAGTGAAATCTCCAATTCACCAAAGGGGTACCCCTTTCAGAAATCTTCGATTGCTCTAATATGGATTGGAGCATTGTTTTGATCGTGAATACTAAAGAATATGCGAGGGTCATGGGCACAAAAGTTGTAGCCCTATGTCTTATGGTACTATGTATAAAATTACGTGAAAATCCGAGGTGTGTAGAGGGTGATACAGTCAAAATACTGAGAGATGTACGAATATAAGGAAAAAACTTGCGAAAATTGCCATCAAAAAGGGGGATTTTTTTTTAATTGTTGACTTAAGGCTCCGTTTCGACTCCAATATATTCATTTACCCATGAGATCTCTTGGGGAAAAATATCGAACGAGTTGAACACGAGGGTAATACATTTCGGAGAAATTAGTGAAATCTCCAATTCACCAAAGGGGTACCCCTTTCAGAAATCTTCGATTTCTCTAATATGGATTGGAGCATTGTTTTGATCGTGAATACTAAAGAATATGCGAGGGTCATGGGCACAAAAGTTGTAGCCCTATGTCTTAGGTTACTATGTATAAAAGTACGTGAAAATCCGAGGTGTGTAGAGGGTGATACAGTCAAAATATAGAAGGACGTACTAATATAAGGAAAAAACTTGCGAAAATTGCCATCAAAAAGGGGGATTTTTTTTTAATTGTTGACTTAAGGCTCCGTTTCGACTCCAATATATTCATTTACCCATGAGATCTCTTGGGGAAAAATATCGAACGAGTTGAACACGAGGGTAATACATTTCGGAGAAATTAGTGAAATCTCCAATTCACCAAAGGGGTACCCCTTTCAGAAATCTTCGATTTCTCTAATATGGATTGGAGCATTGTTTTGATCGTGAATACTAAAGAATATGCGAGGGTCATGGGGACAAAAGTTGTAGCCCTATGTCTTATGGTACTATGTATAAAATTACGTGAAAATCCGAGGTGTGTAGTGGGTGATACAGTCAAAATATAGAAGGATGTAGGAATATAAGGAAAAAACTTGCGAAAATTGCCATCAAAAAGGGGGATTTTTTTTTAATTGTTGACTTAAGGCTCCGTTTCGACTCCAATATATTCATTTACCCATGAGATCTCTTGGGGAAAAATATCGAACGAGTTGAACACGAGGGTAATACATTTCGGAGAAATTAGTGAAATCTCCAATTCACCAAAGGGGTACCCCTTTCAGAAATCTTCGATTTCTCTAATATGGATTGGAGCATTGTTTTGATCGTGAATACTAAAGAATATGCGAGGGTCATGGGCACAAAAGTTGTAGCCCTATGTCTTAGGTTACTATGTATAAACGTACGTGAAAATCCGAGGTGTGTAGAGGGTGATACAGTCAAAATATAGAAGGACGTACTAATATAAGGAAAAAACTTGCGAAAATTGCCATCAAAAAGGGGGATTTTTTTTGAAATGTTGACTTAAGGCTCCGTTTCGACTCCAATATATTCATTTACCCATGAGATCTCTTGGGGAAAAATATCGAACGAGTTGAACACGAGGGTAATACATTTCGGAGAAATTAGTGAAATCTCCAATTCACCAAAGGGGTACCCCTTTCAGAAATCTTCGATTTCTCTAATATGGATTGGAGCATTGTTTTGATCGTGAATACTAAAGAATATGCGAGGGTCATGGGCACAAAAGTTGTAGCCCTATGTCTTAGGTTACTATGTATAAAAGTACGTGAAAATCCGAGGTGTGTAGAGGGTGATACAGTCAAAATATAGAAGGACGTACTAATATAAGGAAAAAACTTGCGAAAATTGCCATCAAAAAGGGGGATTTTTTTTGAAATGTTGACTTAAGGCTCCGTTTCGACTCCAATATATTCATTTACCCATGAGATCTCTTGGGGAAAAATATCGAACGAGTTGAACACGAGGGTAATACATTTCGGAGAAATTAGTGAAATCTCCAATTCACCAAAGGGGTACCCCTTTCAGAAATCTTCGATTTCTCTAATATGGATTGGAGCATTGTTTTGATCGTGAATACTAAAGAATATGCGAGGGTCATGGGCACAAAAGTTGTAGCCCTATGTCTTAGGTTACTATGTATAAAAGTACGTGAAAATCCGAGGTGTGTAGAGGGTGATACAGTCAAAATATAGAAGGACGTACTAATATAAGGAAAAAACTTGCGAAAATTGCCATCAAAAAGGGGGATTTTTTTTGAAATGTTGACTTAAGGCTCCGTTTCGACTCCAATATATTCATTTACCCATGAGATCTCTTGGGGAAAAATATCGAACGAGTTGAACACGAGGGTAATACATTTCGGAGAAATTAGTGAAATCTCCAATTCACCAAAGGGGTACCCCTTTCAGAAATCTTCGATTGCTCTAATATGGATTGGAGCATTGTTTTGATCGTGAATACTAAAGAATATGCGAGGGTCATGGGCACAAAAGTTGTAGCCCTATGTCTTATGGTACTATGTATAAAATTACGTGAAAATCCGAGGTGTGTAGAGGGTGATACAGTCAAAATACTGAGAGATGTACGAATATAAGGAAAAAACTTGCGAAAATTGCCATCAAAAAGGGGGATTTTTTTTTAATTGTTGACTTAAGGCTCCGTTTCGACTCCAATATATTCATTTACCCATGAGATCTCTTGGGGAAAAATATCGAACGAGTTGAACACGAGGGTAATACATTTCGGAGAAATTAGTGAAATCTCCAATTCACCAAAGGGGTACCCCTTTCAGAAATCTTCGATTTCTCTAATATGGATTGGAGCATTGTTTTGATCGTGAATACTAAAGAATATGCGAGGGTCATGGGCACAAAAGTTGTAGCCCTATGTCTTAGGTTACTATGTATAAAAGTACGTGAAAATCCGAGGTGTGTAGAGGGTGATACAGTCAAAATATAGAAGGACGTACTAATATAAGGAAAAAACTTGCGAAAATTGCCATCAAAAAGGGGGATTTTTTTTTAATTGTTGACTTAAGGCTCCGTTTCGACTCCAATATATTCATTTACCCATGAGATCTCTTGGGGAAAAATATCGAACGAGTTGAACACGAGGGTAATACATTTCGGAGAAATTAGTGAAATCTCCAATTCACCAAAGGGGTACCCCTTTCAGAAATCTTCGATTTCTCTAATATGGATTGGAGCATTGTTTTGATCGTGAATACTAAAGAATATGCGAGGGTCATGGGGACAAAAGTTGTAGCCCTATGTCTTATGGTACTATGTATAAAATTACGTGAAAATCCGAGGTGTGTAGTGGGTGATACAGTCAAAATATAGAAGGATGTAGGAATATAAGGAAAAAACTTGCGAAAATTGCCATCAAAAAGGGGGATTTTTTTTTAATTGTTGACTTAAGGCTCCGTTTCGACTCCAATATATTCATTTACCCATGAGATCTCTTGGGGAAAAATATCGAACGAGTTGAACACGAGGGTAATACATTTCGGAGAAATTAGTGAAATCTCCAATTCACCAAAGGGGTACCCCTTTCAGAAATCTTCGATTTCTCTAATATGGATTGGAGCATTGTTTTGATCGTGAATACTAAAGAATATGCGAGGGTCATGGGCACAAAAGTTGTAGCCCTATGTCTTAGGTTACTATGTATAAACGTACGTGAAAATCCGAGGTGTGTAGAGGGTGATACAGTCAAAATATAGAAGGACGTACTAATATAAGGAAAAAACTTGCGAAAATTGCCATCAAAAAGGGGGATTTTTTTTGAAATGTTGACTTAAGGCTCCGTTTCGACTCCAATATATTCATTTACCCATGAGATCTCTTGGGGAAAAATATCGAACGAGTTGAACACGAGGGTAATACATTTCGGAGAAATTAGTGAAATCTCCAATTCACCAAAGGGGTACCCCTTTCAGAAATCTTCGATTTCTCTAATATGGATTGGAGCATTGTTTTGATCGTGAATACTAAAGAATATGCGAGGGTCATGGGCACAAAAGTTGTAGCCCTATGTCTTAGGTTACTATGTATAAAAGTACGTGAAAATCCGAGGTGTGTAGAGGGTGATACAGTCAAAATATAGAAGGACGTACTAATATAAGGAAAAAACTTGCGAAAATTGCCATCAAAAAGGGGGATTTTTTTTGAAATGTTGACTTAAGGCTCCGTTTCGACTCCAATATATTCATTTACCCATGAGATCTCTTGGGGAAAAATATCGAACGAGTTGAACACGAGGGTAATACATTTCGGAGAAATTAGTGAAATCTCCAATTCACCAAAGGGGTACCCCTTTCAGAAATCTTCGATTGCTCTAATATGGATTGGAGCATTGTTTTGATCGTGAATACTAAAGAATATGCGAGGGTCATGGGCACAAAAGTTGTAGCCCTATGTCTTATGGTACTATGTATAAAATTACGTGAAAATCCGAGGTGTGTAGAGGGTGATACAGTCAAAATACTGAGAGATGTACGAATATAAGGAAAAAACTTGCGAAAATTGCCATCAAAAAGGGGGATTTTTTTTTAATTGTTGACTTAAGGCTCCGTTTCGACTCCAATATATTCATTTACCCATGAGATCTCTTGGGGAAAAATATCGAACGAGTTGAACACGAGGGTAATACATTTCGGAGAAATTAGTGAAATCTCCAATTCACCAAAGGGGTACCCCTTTCAGAAATCTTCGATTTCTCTAATATGGATTGGAGCATTGTTTTGATCGTGAATACTAAAGAATATGCGAGGGTCATGGGCACAAAAGTTGTAGCCCTATGTCTTATGGTACTATGTATAAAATTACGTGAAAATCCGAGGTGTGTAGTGGGTGATATAGTCAAAATACTGAGAGATGTACGAATATAAGGAAAAAACTTGCGAAAATTGCCATCAAAAAGGGGGATTTTTTTTTAATTGTTGACTTAAGGCTCCGTTTCGACTCCAATATATTCATTTACCCATGAGATCTCTTGGGGAAAAATATCGAACGAGTTGAACACGAGGGTAATACATTTCGGAGAAATTAGTGAAATCTCCAATTCACCAAAGGGGTACCCCTTTCAGAAATCTTCGATTTCTCTAATATGGATTGGAGCATTGTTTTGATCGTGAATACTAAAGAATATGCGAGGGTCATGGGCACAAAAGTTGTAGCCCTATGTCTTAGGTTACTATGTATAAACGTACGTGAAAATCCGAGGTGTGTAGAGGGTGATACAGTCAAAATATAGAAGGACGTACTAATATAAGGAAAAAACTTGCGAAAATTGCCATCAAAAAGGGGGATTTTTTTTGAAATGTTGACTTAAGGCTCCGTTTCGACTCCAATATATTCATTTACCCATGAGATCTCTTGGGGAAAAATATCGAACGAGTTGAACACGAGGGTAATACATTTCGGAGAAATTAGTGAAATCTCCAATTCACCAAAGGGGTACCCCTTTCAGAAATCTTCGATTTCTCTAATATGGATTGGAGCATTGTTTTGATCGTGAATAATAAAGAATATGCGAGGGTCATGGGCACAAAAGTTGTAGCCCTATGTCTTATGGTACTATGTATAAAATTATGTGAAAAGCCGAGGTGTGTAGAGGGTGATACAGTCAAAATACTGAGAGATGTACGAATATAAGGAAAAAACTTGCGAAAATTGCCATCAAAAAGGGGGATTTTTTTTTAATTGTTGACTTAAGGCTCCGTTTCGACTCCAATATATTCATTTACCCATGAGATCTCTTGGGGAAAAATATCGAACGAGTTGAACACGAGGGTAATACATTTCGGAGAAATTAGTGAAATCTCCAATTCACCAAAGGGGTACCCCTTTCAGAAATCTTCGATTTCTCTAATATGGATTGGAGCATTGTTTTGATCGTGAATACTAAAGAATATGCGAGGGTCATGGGGACAAAAGTTGTAGCCCTATGTCTTATGGTACTATGTATAAAATTACGTGAAAATCCGAGGTGTGTAGTGGGTGATACAGTCAAAATATAGAAGGATGTAGGAATATAAGGAAAAAACTTGCGAAAATTGCCATCAAAAAGGGGGATTTTTTTTTAATTGTTGACTTAAGGCTCCGTTTCGACTCCAATATATTCATTTACCCATGAGATCTCTTGGGGAAAAATATCGAACGAGTTGAACACGAGGGTAATACATTTCGGAGAAATTAGTGAAATCTCCAATTCACCAAAGGGGTACCCCTTTCAGAAATCTTCGATTTCTCTAATATGGATTGGAGCATTGTTTTGATCGTGAATACTAAAGAATATGCGAGGGTCATGGGGACAAAAGTTGTAGCCCTATGTCTTATGGTACTATGTATAAAATTACGTGAAAATCCGAGGTGTGTAGTGGGTGATACAGTCAAAATATAGAAGGATGTAGGAATATAAGGAAAAAACTTGCGAAAATTGCCATCAAAAAGGGGGATTTTTTTTTAATTGTTGACTTAAGGCTCCGTTTCGACTCCAATATATTCATTTACCCATGAGATCTCTTGGGGAAAAATATCGAACGAGTTGAACACGAGGGTAATACATTTCGGAGAAATTAGTGAAATCTCCAATTCACCAAAGGGGTACCCCTTTCAGAAATCTTCGATTTCTCTAATATGGATTGGAGCATTGTTTTGATCGTGAATACTAAAGAATATGCGAGGGTCATGGGCACAAAAGTTGTAGCCCTATGTCTTAGGTTACTATGTATAAACGTACGTGAAAATCCGAGGTGTGTAGAGGGTGATACAGTCAAAATATAGAAGGACGTACTAATATAAGGAAAAAACTTGCGAAAATTGCCATCAAAAAGGGGGATTTTTTTTGAAATGTTGACTTAAGGCTCCGTTTCGACTCCAATATATTCATTTACCCATGAGATCTCTTGGGGAAAAATATCGAACGAGTTGAACACGAGGGTAATACATTTCGGAGAAATTAGTGAAATCTCCAATTCACCAAAGGGGTACCCCTTTCAGAAATCTTCGATTTCTCTAATATGGATTGGAGCATTGTTTTGATCGTGAATACTAAAGAATATGCGAGGGTCATGGGCACAAAAGTTGTAGCCCTATGTCTTAGGTTACTATGTATAAAAGTACGTGAAAATCCGAGGTGTGTAGAGGGTGATACAGTCAAAATATAGAAGGACGTACTAATATAAGGAAAAAACTTGCGAAAATTGCCATCAAAAAGGGGGATTTTTTTTGAAATGTTGACTTAAGGCTCCGTTTCGACTCCAATATATTCATTTACCCATGAGATCTCTTGGGGAAAAATATCGAACGAGTTGAACACGAGGGTAATACATTTCGGAGAAATTAGTGAAATCTCCAATTCACCAAAGGGGTACCCCTTTCAGAAATCTTCGATTTCTCTAATATGGATTGGAGCATTGTTTTGATCGTGAATACAAAAGAATATGCGAGGGTCATGGGCACAAAAGTTGTAGCCCTATGTCTTATGGTACTATGTATAAAATTACGTGAAAATCCGAGGTGTGTAGAGGGTGATACAGTCAAAATACTGAGAGATGTACGAATATAAGGAAAAAACTTGCGAAAATTGCCATCAAAAAGGGGGATTTTTTTTTAATTGTTGACTTAAGGCTCCGTTTCGACTCCAATATATTCATTTACCCATGAGATCTCTTGGGGAAAAATATCGAACGAGTTGAACACGAGGGTAATACATTTCGGAGAAATTAGTGAAATCTCCAATTCACCAAAGGGGTACCCCTTTCAGAAATCTTCGATTTCTCTAATATGGATTGGAGCATTGTTTTGATCGTGAATACTAAAGAATATGCGAGGGTCATGGGCACAAAAGTTGTAGCCCTATGTCTTATGGTACTATGTATAAAATTACGTGAAAATCCGAGGTGTGTAGTGGGTGATACAGTCAAAATACTGAGAGATGTACGAATATAAGGAAAAAACTTGCGAAAATTGCCATCAAAAAGGGGGATTTTTTTTTAATTGTTGACTTAAGGCTCCGTTTCGACTCCAATATATTCATTTACCCATGAGATCTCTTGGGGAAAAATATCGAACGAGTTGAACACGAGGGTAATACATTTCGGAGAAATTAGTGAAATCTCCAATTCACCAAAGGGGTACCCCTTTCAGAAATCTTCGATTTATCTAATATGGATTGGAGCATTGTTTTGATCGTGAATACTAAAGAATATGCGAGGGTCATGGGCACAAAAGTTGTAGCCCTATGTCTTAGGTTACTATGTATAAACGTACGTGAAAATCCGAGGTGTGTAGAGGGTGATACAGTCAAAATATAGAAGGACGTACTAATATAAGGAAAAAACTTGCGAAAATTGCCATCAAAAAGGGGGATTTTTTTTGAAATGTTGACTTAAGGCTCCGTTTCGACTCCAATATATTCATTTACCCATGAGATCTCTTGGGGAAAAATATCGAACGAGTTGAACACGAGGGTAATACATTTCGGAGAAATTAGTGAAATCTCCAATTCACCAAAGGGGTACCCCTTTCAGAAATCTTCGATTTCTCTAATATGGATTGGAGCATTGTTTTGATCGTGAATAATAAAGAATATGCGAGGGTCATGGGCACAAAAGTTGTAGCCCTATGTCTTATGGTACTATGTATAAAATTATGTGAAAAGCCGAGGTGTGTAGAGGGTGATACAGTCAAAATACTGAGAGATGTACGAATATAAGGAAAAAACTTGCGAAAATTGCCATCAAAAAGGGGGATTTTTTTTTAATTGTTGACTTAAGGCTCCGTTTCGACTCCAATATATTCATTTACCCATGAGATCTCTTGGGGAAAAATATCGAACGAGTTGAACACGAGGGTAATACATTTCGGAGAAATTAGTGAAATCTCCAATTCACCAAAGGGGTACCCCTTTCAGAAATCTTCGATTTCTCTAATATGGATTGGAGCATTGTTTTGATCGTGAATACTAAAGAATATGCGAGGGTCATGGGCACAAAAGTTGTAGCCCTATGTCTTAGGTTACTATGTATAAACGTACGTGAAAATCCGAGGTGTGTAGAGGGTGATACAGTCAAAATATAGAAGGACGTACTAATATAAGGAAAAAACTTGCGAAAATTGCCATCAAAAAGGGGGATTTTTTTTGAAATGTTGACTTAAGGCTCCGTTTCGACTCCAATATATTCATTTACCCATGAGATCTCTTGGGGAAAAATATCGAACGAGTTGAACACGAGGGTAATACATTTCGGAGAAATTAGTGAAATCTCCAATTCACCAAAGGGGTACCCCTTTCAGAAATCTTCGATTTCTCTAATATGGATTGGAGCATTGTTTTGATCGTGAATACTAAAGAATATGCGAGGGTCATGGGCACAAAAGTTGTAGCCCTATGTCTTAGGTTACTATGTATAAAAGTACGTGAAAATCCGAGGTGTGTAGAGGGTGATACAGTCAAAATATAGAAGGACGTACTAATATAAGGAAAAAACTTGCGAAAATTGCCATCAAAAAGGGGGATTTTTTTTGAAATGTTGACTTAAGGCTCCGTTTCGACTCCAATATATTCATTTACCCATGAGATCTCTTGGGGAAAAATATCGAACGAGTTGAACACGAGGGTAATACATTTCGGAGAAATTAGTGAAATCTCCAATTCACCAAAGGGGTACCCCTTTCAGAAATCTTCGATTTCTCTAATATGGATTGGAGCATTGTTTTGATCGTGAATACTAAAGAATATGCGAGGGTCATGGGCACAAAAGTTGTAGCCCTATGTCTTATGGTACTATTTATAAAATTACGTGAAAATCCGAGGTGTGTAGAGGGTGATACAGTCAAAATACTGAGAGATGTACGAATATAAGGAAAAAACTTGCGAAAATTGCCATCAAAAAGGGGGATTTTTTTTTAATTGTTGACTTAAGGCTCCGTTTCGACTCCAATATATTCATTTACCCATGAGATCTCTTGGGGAAAAATATCGAACGAGTTGAACACGAGGGTAATACATTTCGGAGAAATTAGTGAAATCTCCAATTCACCAAAGGGGTACCCCTTTCAGAAATCTTCGATTTCTCTAATATGGATTGGAGCATTGTTTTGATCGTGAATACTAAAGAATATGCGAGGGTCATGGGCACAAAAGTTGTAGCCCTATGTCTTAGGTTACTATGTATAAAAGTACGTGAAAATCCGAGGTGTGTAGAGGGTGATACAGTCAAAATATAGAAGGACGTACTAATATAAGGAAAAAACTTGCGAAAATTGCCATCAAAAAGGGGGATTTTTTTTGAAATGTTGACTTAAGGCTCCGTTTCGACTCCAATATATTCATTTACCCATGAGATCTCTTGGGGAAAAATATCGAACGAGTTGAACACGAGGGTAATACATTTCGGAGAAATTAGTGAAATCTCCAATTCACCAAAGGGGTACCCCTTTCAGAAATCTTCGATTTCTCTAATATGGATTGGAGCATTGTTTTGATCGTGAATACTAAAGAATATGCGAGGGTCATGGGCACAAAAGTTGTAGCCCTATGTCTTATGGTACTATTTATAAAATTACGTGAAAATCCGAGGTGTGTAGAGGGTGATACAGTCAAAATACTGAGAGATGTACGAATATAAGGAAAAAACTTGCGAAAATTGCCATCAAAAAGGGGGATTTTTTTTTAATTGTTGACTTAAGGCTCCGTTTCGACTCCAATATATTCATTTACCCATGAGATCTCTTGGGGAAAAATATCGAACGAGTTGAACACGAGGGTAATACATTTCGGAGAAATTAGTGAAATCTCCAATTCACCAAAGGGGTACCCCTTTCAGAAATCTTCGATTTCTCTAATATGGATTGGAGCATTGTTTTGATCGTGAATACTAAAGAATATGCGAGGGTCATGGGCACAAACGTTGTAGCCCTATGTCTTATGGTACTATGTATAAAATTACGTGAAAATCCGAGGTGTGTAGAGGGTGATACAGTCAAAATACTGAGAGATGTACGAATATAAGGAAAAAACTTGCGAAAATTGCCATCAAAAAGGGGGATTTTTTTTTAAATGTTGACTTAAGGCTCCGTTTCGACTCCAATATATTCATTTACCCATGAGATCTCTTGGGGAAAAATATCGAACGAGTTGAACACGAGGGTAATACATTTCGGAGAAATTAGAGAAATCTCCAATTCACCAAAGGGGTACCCCTTTCAGAAATCTTCGATTTCTCTAATATGGATTGGAGCATTGTTTTGATCGTTAATACTAAAGAATATGCGAGGGTCATGGGCACCAAAGTTGTAGCCCTATGTCTTAGGGTACTATGTATAAAATTACGTGCAAATCCGAGGCGTGTAGAGGGTGATTGAGTCAAAATATAGAAGGACGTACTAATATAAGGAAAAAACTTGCAAAAATTGCCATCAAAAAGAGGAATTTTTTTTTAAATGTTGACTTAAGGCTCCGTTTCGACTCCAATATATTCATTTACCCATGAGATCTCTTGGGGAAAAATATCGAACGAGTTGAACACGAGGGTAATACATTTCGGAGAAATTAGTGAAATCTCCAATTCACCAAAGGGGTACCCCTTTCAGAAATCTTCGATTTCTCTAATATGGATTGGAGCATTGTTTTGATCGTGAATACTAAAGAATATGCGAGGGTCATGGGCACCAAAGTTGTAGCCCTATGTCTTAGGGTACTATGTATAAAATTACGTGCAAATCCGAGGCGTGTAGAGGGTGATAGAGTCAAAATATAGAAGGACGTACTAATATAAGGAAAAAACTTGCAAAAATTGCCATCAAAAAGAGGAATTTTTTTTTAAATGTTGACTTAAGGCTCCGTTTCGACTCCAATATATTCATTTACCCATGAGATCTCTTGGGGAAAAATATCGAACGAGTTGAACACGAGGGTAATACATTTCGGAGAAATTAGTGAAATCTCCAATTCACCAAAGGGGTACCCCTTTCAGAAATCTTCGATTTCTCTAATATGGATTGGAGCATTGTTTTGATCGTTAATACTAAAGAATATGCGAGGGTCATGGGCACCAAAGTTGTAGCCCTATGTCTTAGGGTACTATGTATAAAATTACATGCAAATCCGAGGCGTGTAGAGGGTGATAGAGTCAAAATATAGAAGGACGTACTAATATAAGGAAAAAACTTGCAAAAATTGCCATCAAAAAGAGGAATTTTTTTTTAAATGTTGACTTAAGGCTCCGTTTCGACTCCAATATATTCATTTACCCATGAGATCTCTTGGGGAAAAATATCGAACGAGTTGAACACGAGGGTAATACATTTCGGAGAAATTAGTGAAATCTCCAATTCACCAAAGGGGTACCCCTTTCAGAAATCTTCGATTTCTCTAATATGGATTGGAGCATTGTTTTGATCGTGAATACTAAAGAATATGCGAGGGTCATGGGCACAAAAGTTGTAGCCCTATGTCTTAGGGAACTATGTATAAAATTACGTGCAAATCCGAGGTGTGTAGAGGGTGATAGAGTCAAAATATAGAAGGACGTACTAATATAAGGAAAAAACTTGCAAAAATTGCCATCAAAAAGAGGAATTTTTTTTTAAATGTTGACTTAAGGCTCCGTTTCGACTCCAATATATTCATTTACCCATGAGATCTCTTGGGGAAAAATATCGAACGAGTTGAACACGAGGGTAATACATTTCGGAGAAATTAGTGAAATCTCCAATTCACCAAAGGGGTACCCCTTTCAGAAATCTTCGATTTCTCTAATATGGATTGGAGCATTGTTTTGATCGTGAATACTAAAGAATATGCGAGGGTCATGGGCACAAACGTTGTAGCCCTATGTCTTATGGTACTATGTATAAAATTACGTGAAAATCCGAGGTGTGTAGAGGGTGATACAGTCAAAATACTGAGAGATGTACGAATATAAGGAAAAAACTTGCGAAAATTGCCATCAAAAAGGGGGATTTTTTTTTAAATGTTGACTTAAGGCTCCGTTTCGACTCCAATATATTCATTTACCCATGAGATCTCTTGGGGAAAAATATCGAACGAGTTGAACACGAGGGTAATACATTTCGGAGAAATTAGTGAAATCTCCAATTCACCAAAGGGGTACCCCTTTCAGAAATCTTCGATTTCTCTAATATGGATTGGAGCATTGTTTTGATCGTGAATAATAAAGAATATGCGAGGGTCATGGGCACAAAAGTTGTAGCCCTATGTCTTAGGGTACTATGTATAAAATTACGTGCAAATCCAAGGCGTGTAGAGGGTGATAGAGTCAAAATATAGAAGGACGTACTAATATAAGGAAAAAACTTGCAAAAATTGCCATCAAAAAGAGGAATTTTTTTTGAAATGTTGACTTAAGGCTCCGTTTCGACTCCAATATATTCATTTACCCATGAGATCTCTTGGGGAAAAATATCGAACGAGTTGAACACGAGGGTAATACATTTCGGAGAAATTAGTGAAATCTCCAATTCACCAAAGGGGTACCCCTTTCAGAAATCTTCGATTTCTCTAATATGGATTGGAGCATTGTTTTGATCGTGAATACTAAAGAATATGCGAGGGTCATGGGCACCAAAGTTGTAGCCCTATGTCTTAGGGTACTATGTATAAAATTACGTGCAAATCCGAGGCGTGTAGAGGGTGATAGAGTCAAAATATAGAAGGACGTACTAATATAAGGAAAAAACTTGCAAAAATTGCCATCAAAAAGAGGAATTTTTTTTTAAATGTTGACTTAAGGCTCCGTTTCGACTCCAATATATTCATTTACCCATGAGATCTCTTGGGGAAAAATATCGAACGAGTTGAACACGAGGGTAATACATTTCGGAGAAATTAGTGAAATCTCCAATTCACCAAAGGGGTACCCCTTTCAGAAATCTTCGATTTCTCTAATATGGATTGGAGCATTGTTTTGATCGTGAATACTAAAGAATATGCGAGGGTCATGGGCACAAAAGTTGTAGCCCTATGTCTTAGGGTACTATGTATAAAATTACGTGCAAATCCGAGGTGTGTAGAGGGTGATAGAGTCAAAATATAGAAGGACGTACTAATATAAGGAAAAAACTTGCAAAAATTGCCATCAAAAAGAGGAATTTTTTTTTAAATGTTGACTTAAGGCTCCGTTTCGACTCCAATATATTCATTTACCCATGAGATCTCTTGGGGAAAAATATCGAACGAGTTGAACACGAGGGTAATACATTTCGGAGAAATTAGTGAAATCTCCAATTCACCAAAGGGGTACCCCTTTCAGAAATCTTCGATTTCTCTAATATGGATTGGAGCATTGTTTTGATCGTGAATACTAAAGAATATGCGAGGGTCATGGGCACCAAAGTTGTAGCCCTATGTCTTAGGGTACTATGTATAAAATTACGTGCAAATCCGAGGCGTGTAGAGGGTGATAGAGTCAAAATATAGAAGGACGTACTAATATAAGGAAAAAACTTGCAAAAATTGCCATCAAAAAGAGGAATTTTTTTTTAAATGTTGACTTAAGGCTCCGTTTCGACTCCAATATATTCATTTACCCATGAGATCTCTTGGGGAAAAATATCGAACGAGTTGAACACGAGGGTAATACATTTCGGAGAAATTAGTGAAATCTCCAATTCACCAAAGGGGTACCCCTTTCAGAAATCTTCGATTTCTCTAATATGGATTGGAGCATTGTTTTGATCGTGAATAATAAAGAATATGCGAGGGTCATGGGCACAAAAGTTGTAGCCCTATGTCTTAGGGTACTATGTATAAAATTACGTGAAAAGCCGAGGTGTGTAGAGGGTGATAGAGTCAAAATACTGAGAGAGGTACGAATAAAAGGAAAAAACTTGCGAAAATTGCCATCAAAAAGGGGGATTTTTTTTGAAATGTTGACTTAAGGCTCCGTTTCCACTCCAATATATTCATTTACCCATGAGATCTCTTGGGGAAAAATATCGAACGAGTTGAACACGTGGGTAATACATTTCGGAGAAATTAGTGAAATCTCCAATTCACCAAAGGGGTACCCCTTTCAGAAATCTTCGATTTCTCTAATATGGATTGGAGCATTGTTTTGATCGTGAATACTAAAGAATATGCGAGGGTCATGGGCACAAAAGTTGTAGCCCTATGTCTTAGGTTACTATGTATAAAAGTACGTGAAAATCCGAGGTGTGTAGAGGGTGATACAGTCAAAATATAGAAGGACGTACTAATATAAGGAAAAAACTTGCGAAAATTGCCATCAAAAAGGGGGATTTTTTTTGAAATGTTGACTTAAGGCTCCGTTTCGACTCCAATATATTCATTTACCCATGAGATCTCTTGGGGAAAAATATCGAACGAGTTGAACACGAGGGTAATACATTTCGGAGAAATTAGTGAAATCTCCAATTCACCAAAGGGGTACCCCTTTCAGAAATCTTCGATTTCTCTAATATGGATTGGAGCATTGTTTTGATCGTGAATACTAAAGAATATGCGAGGGTCATGGGCACAAAAGTTGTAGCCCTATGTCTTATGGTACTATTTATAAAATTACGTGAAAATCCGAGGTGTGTAGAGGGTGATACAGTCAAAATACTGAGAGATGTACGAATATAAGGAAAAAACTTGCGAAAATTGCCATCAAAAAGGGGGATTTTTTTTTAATTGTTGACTTAAGGCTCCGTTTCGACTCCAATATATTCATTTACCCATGAGATCTCTTGGGGAAAAATATCGAACGAGTTGAACACGAGGGTAATACATTTCGGAGAAATTAGTGAAATCTCCAATTCACCAAAGGGGTACCCCTTTCAGAAATCTTCGATTTCTCTAATATGGATTGGAGCATTGTTTTGATCGTGAATACTAAAGAATATGCGAGGGTCATGGGCACAAACGTTGTAGCCCTATGTCTTATGGTACTATGTATAAAATTACGTGAAAATCCGAGGTGTGTAGAGGGTGATACAGTCAAAATACTGAGAGATGTACGAATATAAGGAAAAAACTTGCGAAAATTGCCATCAAAAAGGGGGATTTTTTTTTAAATGTTGACTTAAGGCTCCGTTTCGACTCCAATATATTCATTTACCCATGAGATCTCTTGGGGAAAAATATCGAACGAGTTGAACACGAGGGTAATACATTTCGGAGAAATTAGAGAAATCTCCAATTCACCAAAGGGGTACCCCTTTCAGAAATCTTCGATTTCTCTAATATGGATTGGAGCATTGTTTTGATCGTTAATACTAAAGAATATGCGAGGGTCATGGGCACCAAAGTTGTAGCCCTATGTCTTAGGGTACTATGTATAAAATTACGTGCAAATCCGAGGCGTGTAGAGGGTGATTGAGTCAAAATATAGAAGGACGTACTAATATAAGGAAAAAACTTGCAAAAATTGCCATCAAAAAGAGGAATTTTTTTTTAAATGTTGACTTAAGGCTCCGTTTCGACTCCAATATATTCATTTACCCATGAGATCTCTTGGGGAAAAATATCGAACGAGTTGAACACGAGGGTAATACATTTCGGAGAAATTAGTGAAATCTCCAATTCACCAAAGGGGTACCCCTTTCAGAAATCTTCGATTTCTCTAATATGGATTGGAGCATTGTTTTGATCGTGAATACTAAAGAATATGCGAGGGTCATGGGCACCAAAGTTGTAGCCCTATGTCTTAGGGTACTATGTATAAAATTACGTGCAAATCCGAGGCGTGTAGAGGGTGATAGAGTCAAAATATAGAAGGACGTACTAATATAAGGAAAAAACTTGCAAAAATTGCCATCAAAAAGAGGAATTTTTTTTTAAATGTTGACTTAAGGCTCCGTTTCGACTCCAATATATTCATTTACCCATGAGATCTCTTGGGGAAAAATATCGAACGAGTTGAACACGAGGGTAATACATTTCGGAGAAATTAGTGAAATCTCCAATTCACCAAAGGGGTACCCCTTTCAGAAATCTTCGATTTCTCTAATATGGATTGGAGCATTGTTTTGATCGTTAATACTAAAGAATATGCGAGGGTCATGGGCACCAAAGTTGTAGCCCTATGTCTTAGGGTACTATGTATAAAATTACATGCAAATCCGAGGCGTGTAGAGGGTGATAGAGTCAAAATATAGAAGGACGTACTAATATAAGGAAAAAACTTGCAAAAATTGCCATCAAAAAGAGGAATTTTTTTTTAAATGTTGACTTAAGGCTCCGTTTCGACTCCAATATATTCATTTACCCATGAGATCTCTTGGGGAAAAATATCGAACGAGTTGAACACGAGGGTAATACATTTCGGAGAAATTAGTGAAATCTCCAATTCACCAAAGGGGTACCCCTTTCAGAAATCTTCGATTTCTCTAATATGGATTGGAGCATTGTTTTGATCGTGAATACTAAAGAATATGCGAGGGTCATGGGCACAAAAGTTGTAGCCCTATGTCTTAGGGAACTATGTATAAAATTACGTGCAAATCCGAGGTGTGTAGAGGGTGATAGAGTCAAAATATAGAAGGACGTACTAATATAAGGAAAAAACTTGCAAAAATTGCCATCAAAAAGAGGAATTTTTTTTTAAATGTTGACTTAAGGCTCCGTTTCGACTCCAATATATTCATTTACCCATGAGATCTCTTGGGGAAAAATATCGAACGAGTTGAACACGAGGGTAATACATTTCGGAGAAATTAGTGAAATCTCCAATTCACCAAAGGGGTACCCCTTTCAGAAATCTTCGATTTCTCTAATATGGATTGGAGCATTGTTTTGATCGTGAATACTAAAGAATATGCGAGGGTCATGGGCACAAACGTTGTAGCCCTATGTCTTATGGTACTATGTATAAAATTACGTGAAAATCCGAGGTGTGTAGAGGGTGATACAGTCAAAATACTGAGAGATGTACGAATATAAGGAAAAAACTTGCGAAAATTGCCATCAAAAAGGGGGATTTTTTTTTAAATGTTGACTTAAGGCTCCGTTTCGACTCCAATATATTCATTTACCCATGAGATCTCTTGGGGAAAAATATCGAACGAGTTGAACACGAGGGTAATACATTTCGGAGAAATTAGTGAAATCTCCAATTCACCAAAGGGGTACCCCTTTCAGAAATCTTCGATTTCTCTAATATGGATTGGAGCATTGTTTTGATCGTGAATAATAAAGAATATGCGAGGGTCATGGGCACAAAAGTTGTAGCCCTATGTCTTAGGGTACTATGTATAAAATTACGTGCAAATCCAAGGCGTGTAGAGGGTGATAGAGTCAAAATATAGAAGGACGTACTAATATAAGGAAAAAACTTGCAAAAATTGCCATCAAAAAGAGGAATTTTTTTTGAAATGTTGACTTAAGGCTCCGTTTCGACTCCAATATATTCATTTACCCATGAGATCTCTTGGGGAAAAATATCGAACGAGTTGAACACGAGGGTAATACATTTCGGAGAAATTAGTGAAATCTCCAATTCACCAAAGGGGTACCCCTTTCAGAAATCTTCGATTTCTCTAATATGGATTGGAGCATTGTTTTGATCGTGAATACTAAAGAATATGCGAGGGTCATGGGCACCAAAGTTGTAGCCCTATGTCTTAGGGTACTATGTATAAAATTACGTGCAAATCCGAGGCGTGTAGAGGGTGATAGAGTCAAAATATAGAAGGACGTACTAATATAAGGAAAAAACTTGCAAAAATTGCCATCAAAAAGAGGAATTTTTTTTTAAATGTTGACTTAAGGCTCCGTTTCGACTCCAATATATTCATTTACCCATGAGATCTCTTGGGGAAAAATATCGAACGAGTTGAACACGAGGGTAATACATTTCGGAGAAATTAGTGAAATCTCCAATTCACCAAAGGGGTACCCCTTTCAGAAATCTTCGATTTCTCTAATATGGATTGGAGCATTGTTTTGATCGTGAATACTAAAGAATATGCGAGGGTCATGGGCACAAAAGTTGTAGCCCTATGTCTTAGGGTACTATGTATAAAATTACGTGCAAATCCGAGGTGTGTAGAGGGTGATAGAGTCAAAATATAGAAGGACGTACTAATATAAGGAAAAAACTTGCAAAAATTGCCATCAAAAAGAGGAATTTTTTTTTAAATGTTGACTTAAGGCTCCGTTTCGACTCCAATATATTCATTTACCCATGAGATCTCTTGGGGAAAAATATCGAACGAGTTGAACACGAGGGTAATACATTTCGGAGAAATTAGTGAAATCTCCAATTCACCAAAGGGGTACCCCTTTCAGAAATCTTCGATTTCTCTAATATGGATTGGAGCATTGTTTTGATCGTGAATACTAAAGAATATGCGAGGGTCATGGGCACCAAAGTTGTAGCCCTATGTCTTAGGGTACTATGTATAAAATTACGTGCAAATCCGAGGCGTGTAGAGGGTGATAGAGTCAAAATATAGAAGGACGTACTAATATAAGGAAAAAACTTGCAAAAATTGCCATCAAAAAGAGGAATTTTTTTTTAAATGTTGACTTAAGGCTCCGTTTCGACTCCAATATATTCATTTACCCATGAGATCTCTTGGGGAAAAATATCGAACGAGTTGAACACGAGGGTAATACATTTCGGAGAAATTAGTGAAATCTCCAATTCACCAAAGGGGTACCCCTTTCAGAAATCTTCGATTTCTCTAATATGGATTGGAGCATTGTTTTGATCGTGAATAATAAAGAATATGCGAGGGTCATGGGCACAAAAGTTGTAGCCCTATGTCTTAGGGTACTATGTATAAAATTACGTGAAAAGCCGAGGTGTGTAGAGGGTGATAGAGTCAAAATACTGAGAGAGGTACGAATAAAAGGAAAAAACTTGCGAAAATTGCCATCAAAAAGGGGGATTTTTTTTGAAATGTTGACTTAAGGCTCCGTTTCCACTCCAATATATTCATTTACCCATGAGATCTCTTGGGGAAAAATATCGAACGAGTTGAACACGTGGGTAATACATTTCGGAGAAATTAGTGAAATCTCCAATTCACCAAAGGGGTACCCCTTTCAGAAATCTTCGATTTCTCTAATATGGATTGGAGCATTGTTTTGATCGTGAATAATAAAGAATATGCCAGGGTCATGGGCACAAAAGTTGTAGCCCTATGTCTTAGGGTACTATGTATAAAATTACGTGCAAATCCGAGGTGTGTAGAGGGTGATAGAGTCAAAATATAAGAGGACGTACTAATATAAGGAAAAAACTTGCGAAAATTGCCATCAAAAAGAGGAATTTTTTTTGAAATGTTGACTTAAGGCTCCGTTTCGACTCCAATATATTCATTTACCCATGAGATCTCTTGGGGAAAAATATCGAACGAGTTGAACACGAGGGTAATACATTTCGGAGAAATTAGTGAAATCTCCAATTCACCAAAGGGGTACCCCTTTCAGAAATCTTCGATTTCTCTAATATGGATTGGAGCATTGTTTTGATCGTGAATACTAAAGAATATGCGAGGGTCATGGGCACAAAAGTTGTAGCCCTATGTCTTATGGTACTATGTATAAAATTACGTGAAAATCCGAGGTGTGTAGAGGATGATAGAGTCAAAATACTGAGAGAGGTACGAATATAAGGAAAAAACTTGCGAAAATTGCCATCAAAAAGGGGGATTTTTTTTTAAATGTTGACTTAAGGCTCCGTTTCCACTCCAATATATTCATTTACCCATGAGATCTCTTGGGGAAAAATATCGAACGAGTTGAACACGTGGGTAATACATTTCGGAGAAATTAGTGAAATCTCCAATTCACCAAAGGGGTACCCCTTTCAGAAATCTTCGATTTCTCTAATATGGATTGGAGCATTGTTTTGATCGTGAATACTAAAGAATATGCGAGGGTCATGGGCACAAAAGTTGTAGCCCTATGTCTTAGGGTACTATGTATAAAATTACGTGCAAATCCGAGGTGTGTAGAGGGTGATAGAGTCAAAATATAGAAGGACGTACTAATATAAGGAAAAAACTTGCGAAAATTGCCATCAAAAAGAGGAATTTTTTTTGAAATGTTGACTTAAGGCTCCGTTTCGACTCCAATATATTCATTTACCCATGAGATCTCTTGGGGAAAAATATTGAACGAGTTGAACACGAGGGTAATACATTTCGGAGAAATTAGTGAAATCTCCAATTCACCAAAGGGGTACCCCTTTCAGAAATCTTCGATTTCTCTAATATGGATTGGAGCATTGTTTTGATCGTGAATACTAAAGAATATGCGAGGGTCATGGGCACAAAAGTTGTAGCCCTATGTCTTAGGTTACTATGTATAAAAGTACGTGAAAATCCGAGGTGTGTAGAGGGTGATACAGTCAAAATATAGAAGGACGTACTAATATAAGGAAAAAACTTGCGAAAATTGCCATCAAAAAGGGGGATTTTTTTTGAAATGTTGACTTAAGGCTCCGTTTCGACTCCAATATATTCATTTACCCATGAGATCTCTTGGGGAAAAATATCGAACGAGTTGAACACGAGGGTAATACATTTCGGAGAAATTAGTGAAATCTCCAATTCACCAAAGGGGTACCCCTTTCAGAAATCTTCGATTTCTCTAATATGGATTGGAGCATTGTTTTGATCGTGAATACTAAAGAATATGCGAGGGTCATGGGCACAAAAGTTGTAGCCCTATGTCTTAGGTTACTATGTATAAAAGTACGTGAAAATCCGAGGTGTGTAGAGGGTGATACAGTCAAAATATAGAAGGACGTACTAATATAAGGAAAAAACTTGCGAAAATTGCCATCAAAAAGGGGGATTTTTTTTGAAATGTTGACTTAAGGCTCCGTTTCGACTCCAATATATTCATTTACCCATGAGATCTCTTGGGGAAAAATATCGAACGAGTTGAACACGAGGGTAATACATTTCGGAGAAATTAGTGAAATCTCCAATTCACCAAAGGGGTACCCCTTTCAGAAATCTTCGATTTCTCTAATATGGATTGGAGCATTGTTTTGATCGTGAATACTAAAGAATATGCGAGGGTCATGGGCACAAAAGTTGTAGCCCTATGTCTTAGGTTACTATGTATAAAAGTACGTGAAAATCCGAGGTGTGTAGAGGGTGATACAGTCAAAATATAGAAGGACGTACTAATATAAGGAAAAAACTTGCGAAAATTGCCATCAAAAAGGGGGATTTTTTTTGAAATGTTGACTTAAGGCTCCGTTTCGACTCCAATATATTCATTTACCCATGAGATCTCTTGGGGAAAAATATCGAACGAGTTGAACACGAGGGTAATACATTTCGGAGAAATTAGTGAAATCTCCAATTCACCAAAGGGGTACCCCTTTCAGAAATCTTCGATTTCTCTAATATGGATTGGAGCATTGTTTTGATCGTGAATAATAAAGAATATGCGAGGGTCATGGGCACAAAAGTTGTAGCCCTATGTCTTAGGGTACTATGTATAAAATTACGTGAAAATCCGAGGTGTGTAGAGGGTGATAGAGTCAAAATACTGAGAGAGGTACGAATATAAGGAAAAAACTTGCGAAAATTGCCATCAAAAAGGGGGATTTTTTTTGAAATGTTGACTTAAGGCTCCGTTTCGACTCCAATATATTCATTTACCCATGAGATCTCTTGGGGAAAAATATCGAACGAGTTGAACACGAGGGTAATACATTTCGGAGAAATTAGTGAAATCTCCAATTCACCAAAGGGGTACCCCTTTCAGAAATCTTCGATTTCTCTAATATGGATTGGAGCATTGTTTTGATCGTGAATACTAAAGAATATGCGAGGGTCATGGGCACAAAAGTTGTAGCCCTATGTCTTATGGTACTATGTATAAAATTACGTGAAATCCGAGGTGTGTAGAGGGTGATAGAGTCAAAATACTGAGAGAGGTACGAATATAAGGAAAAAACTTGCGAAAATTGCCATCAAAAAGGGGGATTTTTTTTTAAATGTTGACTTAAGGCTCCGTTTCCACTCCAATATATTCATTTACCCATGAGATCTCTTGGGGAAAAATATCGAACGAGTTGAACACGTGGGTAATACATTTCGGAGAAATTAGTGAAATCTCCAATTCACCAAAGGGGTACCCCTTTCAGAAATCTTCGATTTCTCTAATATGGATTGGAGCATTGTTTTGATCGTGAATACTAAAGAATATGCGAGGGTCATGGGCACAAAAGTTGTAGCCCTATGTCTTAGGGTACTATGTATAAAATTACGTGCAAATCCGAGGTGTGTAGAGGGTGATAGAGTCAAAATATAGAAGGACGTACTAATATAAGGAAAAAACTTGCGAAAATTGCCATCAAAAAGAGGAATTTTTTTTGAAATGTTGACTTAAGGCTCCGTTTCGACTCCAATATATTCATTTACCCATGAGATCTCTTGGGGAAAAATATCGAACGAGTTGAACACGAGGGTAATACATTTCGGAGAAATTAGTGAAATCTCCAATTCACCAAAGGGGTACCCCTTTCAGAAATCTTCGATTTCTCTAATATGGATTGGAGCATTGTTTTGAGCGTGAATACTAAAGAATATGCGAGGGTCATGGGCACAAAAGTTGTAGCCCTATGTCTTAGGTTACTATGTATAAAAGTACGTGAAAATCCGAGGTGTGTAGAGGGTGATACAGTCAAAATATAGAAGGACGTACTAATATAAGGAAAAAACTTGCGAAAATTGCCATCAAAAAGGGGGATTTTTTTTGAAATGTTGACTTAAGGCTCCGTTTCGACTCCAATATATTCATTTACCCATGAGATCTCTTGGGGAAAAATATCGAACGAGTTGAACACGAGGGTAATACATTTCGGAGAAATTAGTGAAATCTCCAATTCACCAAAGGGGTACCCCTTTCAGAAATCTTCGATTTCTCTAATATGGATTGGAGCATTGTTTTGATCGTGAATACTAAAGAATATGCGAGGGTCATGGGCACAAAAGTTGTAGCCCTATGTCTTAGGTTACTATGTATAAATGTACGTGAAAATCCGAGGTGTGTAGAGGGTGATACAGTCAAAATATAGAAGGACGTACTAATATAAGGAAAAAACTTGCGAAAATTGCCATCAAAAAGGGGGATTTTTTTTGAAATGTTGACTTAAGGCTCCGTTTCGACTCCAATATATTCATTTACCCATGAGATCTCTTGGGGAAAAATATCGAACGAGTTGAACACGAGGGTAATACATTTCGGAGAAATTAGTGAAATCTCCAATTCACCAAAGGGGTACCCCTTTCAGAAATCTTCGATTTCTCTAATATGGATTGGAGCATTGTTTTGATCGTGAATACTAAAGAATATGCGAGGGTCATGGGCACAAAAGTTGTAGCCCTATGTCTTAGGTTACTATGTATAAAAGTACGTGAAAATCCGAGGTGTGTAGAGGGTGATACAGTCAAAATATAGAAGGACGTACTAATATAAGGAAAAAACTTGCGAAAATTGCCATCAAAAAGGGGGATTTTTTTTGAAATGTTGACTTAAGGCTCCGTTTCGACTCCAATATATTCATTTACCCATGAGATCTCTTGGGGAAAAATATCGAACGAGTTGAACACGAGGGTAATACATTTCGGAGAAATTAGTGAAATCTCCAATTCACCAAAGGGGTACCCCTTTCAGAAATCTTCGATTTCTCTAATATGGATTGGAGCATTGTTTTGATCGTGAATACTAAAGAATATGCGAGGGTCATGGGCACAAAAGTTGTAGCCCTATGTCTTAGGTTACTATGTATAAAAGTACGTGAAAATCCGAGGTGTGTAGAGGGTGATACAGTCAAAATATAGAAGGACGTACTAATATAAGGAAAAAACTTGCGAAAATTGCCATCAAAAAGGGGGATTTTTTTTGAAATGTTGACTTAAGGCTCCGTTTCGACTCCAATATATTCATTTACCCATGAGATCTCTTGGGGAAAAATATCGAACGAGTTGAACACGAGGGTAATACATTTCGGAGAAATTAGTGAAATCTCCAATTCACCAAAGGGGTACCCCTTTCAGAAATCTTCGATTTCTCTAATATGGATTGGAGCATTGTTTTGATCGTGAATACTAAAGAATATGCGAGGGTCATGGGCACAAAAGTTGTAGCCCTATGTCTTAGGTTACTATGTATAAAAGTACGTGAAAATCCGAGGTGTGTAGAGGGTGATACAGTCAAAATATAGAAGGACGTACTAATATAAGGAAAAAACTTGCGAAAATTGCCATCAAAAAGGGGGATTTTTTTTGAAATGTTGACTTAAGGCTCCGTTTCGACTCCAATATATTCATTTACCCATGAGATCTCTTGGGGAAAAATATCGAACGAGTTGAACACGAGGGTAATACATTTCGGAGAAATTAGTGAAATCTCCAATTCACCAAAGGGGTACCCCTTTCAGAAATCTTCGATTTCTCTAATATGGATTGGAGCATTGTTTTGATCGTGAATACTAAAGAATATGCGAGGGTCATGGGCACAAAAGTTGTAGCCCTATGTCTTAGGTTACTATGTATAAAAGTACGTGAAAATCCGAGGTGTGTAGAGGGTGATACAGTCAAAATATAGAAGGACGTACTAATATAAGGAAAAAACTTGCGAAAATTGCCATCAAAAAGGGGGATTTTTTTTGAAATGTTGACTTAAGGCTCCGTTTCGACTCCAATATATTCATTTACCCATGAGATCTCTTGGGGAAAAATATCGAACGAGTTGAACACGAGGGTAATACATTTCGGAGAAATTAGTGAAATCTCCAATTCACCAAAGGGGTACCCCTTTCAGAAATCTTCGATTTCTCTAATATGGATTGGAGCATTGTTTTGATCGTGAATACTAAAGAATATGCGAGGGTCATGGGCACAAAAGTTGTAGCCCTATGTCTTAGGTTACTATGTATAAAAGTACGTGAAAATCCGAGGTGTGTAGAGGGTGATACAGTCAAAATATAGAAGGACGTACTAATATAAGGAAAAAACTTGCGAAAATTGCCATCAAAAAGGGGGATTTTTTTTGAAATGTTGACTTAAGGCTCCGTTTCGACTCCAATATATTCATTTACCCATGAGATCTCTTGGGGAAAAATATCGAACGAGTTGAACACGAGGGTAATACATTTCGGAGAAATTAGTGAAATCTCCAATTCACCAAAGGGGTACCCCTTTCAGAAATCTTCGATTTCTCTAATATGGATTGGAGCATTGTTTTGATCGTGAATAATAAAGAATATGCGAGGGTCATGGGCACAAAAGTTGTAGCCCTATGTCTTAGGGTACTATGTATAAAATTACGTGAAAATCCGAGGTGTGTAGAGGGTGATAGAGTCAAAATACTGAGAGAGGTACTAATATAAGGAAAAAACTTGCGAAAATTGCCATCAAAAAGGGGGATTTTTTTTGAAATGTTGACTTAAGGCTCCGTTTCCACTCCAATATATTCAATTACCCATGAGATCTCTTGGGGAAAAATATCGAACGAGTTGAACACGTGGGTAATACATTTCGGAGAAATTAGTGAAATCTCCAATTCACCAAAGGGGTACCCCTTTCAGAAATCTTCGATTTCTCTAATATGGATTGGAGCATTGTTTTGATCGTGAATAATAAAGAATATGCAAGGGTCATGGGCACAAAAGTTGTAGCCCTATGTCTTAGGGTACTATGTATAAAATTACGTGCAAATCCGAGGTGTGTAGAGGGTGATAGAGTCAAAATATAGAAGGACGTACTAATATAAGGAAAAAACTTGCGAAAATTGCCATCAAAAAGAGGAATTTTTTTTGAAATGTTGACTTAAGGCTCCGTTTCGACTCCAATATATTCATTTACCCATGAGATCTCTTGGGGAAAAATATCGAACGAGTTGAACACGAGGGTAATACATTTCGGAGAAATTAGTGAAATCTCCAATTCACCAAAGGGGTACCCCTTTCAGAAATCTTCGATTTCTCTAATATGGATTGGAGCATTGTTTTGATCGTGAATACTAAAGAATATGCGAGGGTCATGGGCACAAAAGTTGTAGCCCTATGTCTTATGGTACTATGTATAAAATTACGTGAAAATCCGAGGTGTGTAGAGGGTGATAGAGTCAAAATACTGAGAGAGGTACGAATATAAGGAAAAAACTTGCGAAAATTGCCATCAAAAAGGGGGATTTTTTTTTAAATGTTGACTTAAGGCTCCGTTTCCACTCCAATATATTCATTTACCCATGAGATCTCTTGGGGAAAAATATCGAACGAGTTGAACACGTGGGTAATACATTTCGGAGAAATTAGTGAAATCTCCAATTCACCAAAGGGGTACCCCTTTCAGAAATCTTCGATTTCTCTAATATGGATTGGAGCATTGTTTTGATCGTGAATACTAAAGAATATGCGAGGGTCATGGGCACAAAAGTTGTAGCCCTATGTCTTAGGGTACTATGTATAAAATTACGTGCAAATCCGAGGTGTGTAGAGGGTGATAGAGTCAAAATATAGAAGGACGTACTAATATAAGGAAAAAACTTGCGAAAATTGCCATCAAAAAGAGGAATTTTTTTTGAAATGTTGACTTAAGGCTCCGTTTCGACTCCAATATATTCATTTACCCATGAGATCTCTTGGGGAAAAATATCGAACGAGTTGAACACGAGGGTAATACATTTCGGAGAAATTAGTGAAATCTCCAATTCACCAAAGGGGTACCCCTTTCAGAAATCTTCGATTTCTCTAATATGGATTGGAGCATTGTTTTGATCGTGAATACTAAAGAATATGCGAGGGTCATGGGCACAAAAGTTGTAGCCCTATGTCTTAGGTTACTATGTATAAAAGTACGTGAAAATCCGAGGTGTGTAGAGGGTGATACAGTCAAAATATAGAAGGACGTACTAATATAAGGAAAAAACTTGCGAAAATTGCCATCAAAAAGGGGGATTTTTTTTGAAATGTTGACTTAAGGCTCCGTTTCGACTCCAATATATTCATTTACCCATGAGATCTCTTGGGGAAAAATATCGAACGAGTTGAACACGAGGGTAATACATTTCGGAGAAATTAGTGAAATCTCCAATTCACCAAAGGGGTACCCCTTTCAGAAATCTTCGATTTCTCTAATATGGATTGGAGCATTGTTTTGATCGTGAATACTAAAGAATATGCGAGGGTCATGGGCACAAAAGTTGTAGCCCTATGTCTTAGGTTACTATGTATAAAAGTACGTGAAAATCCGAGGTGTGTAGAGGGTGATACAGTCAAAATATAAAAGGACGTACTAATATAAGGAAAAAACTTGCGAAAATTGCCATCAAAAAGGGGGATTTTTTTTGAAATGTTGACTTAAGGCTCCGTTTCGACTCCAATATATTCATTTACCCATGAGATCTCTTGGGGAAAAATATCGAACGAGTTGAACACGAGGGTAATACATTTCGGAGAAATTAGTGAAATCTCCAATTCACCAAAGGGGTACCCCTTTCAGAAATCTTCGATTTCTCTAATATGGATTGGAGCATTGTTTTGATCGTGAATAATAAAGAATATGCGAGGGTCATGGGCACAAAAGTTGTAGCCCTATGTCTTAGGGTACTATGTATAAAATTACGTGAAAATCCGAGGTGTGTAGAGGGTGATAGAGTCAAAATACTGAGAGAGGTACGAATATAAGGAAAAAACTTGCGAAAATTGCCATCAAAAAGGGGGATTTTTTTTGAAATGTTGACTTAAGGCTCCGTTTCCACTCCAATATATTCAATTACCCATGAGATCTCTTGGGGAAAAATATCGAACGAGTTGAACACGTGGGTAAAACATTTCGGAGAAATTAGTGAAATCTCCAATTCACCAAAGGGGTACCCCTTTCAGAAATCTTCGATTTCTCTAATATGGATTGGAGCATTGTTTTGATCGTGAATAATAAAGAATATGCAAGGGTCATGGGCACAAAAGTTGTAGCCCTATGTCTTAGGGTACTATGTATAAAATTACGTGCAAATCCGAGGTGTGTAGAGGGTGATAGAGTCAAAATATAGAAGGACGTACTAATATAAGGAAAAAACTTGCGAAAATTGCCATCAAAAAGAGGAATTTTTTTTGAAATGTTGACTTAAGGCTCCGTTTCGACTCCAATATATTCATTTACCCATGAGATCTCTTGGGGAAAAATATCGAACGAGTTGAACACGAGGGTAATACATTTCGGAGAAATTAGTGAAATCTCCAATTCACCAAAGGGGTACCCCTTTCAGAAATCTTCGATTTCTCTAATATGGATTGGAGCATTGTTTTGATCGTGAATACTAAAGAATATGCGAGGGTCATGGGCACAAAAGTTGTAGCCCTATGTCTTAGGTTACTATGTATAAAAGTACGTGAAAATCCGAGGTGTGTAGAGGGTGATACAGTCAAAATATAGAAGGACGTACTAATATAAGGAAAAAACTTGCGAAAATTGCCATCAAAAAGGGGGATTTTTTTTGAAATGTTGACTTAAGGCTCCGTTTCGACTCCAATATATTCATTTACCCATGAGATCTCTTGGGGAAAAATATCGAACGAGTTGAACACGAGGGTAATACATTTCGGAGAAATTAGTGAAATCTCCAATTCACCAAAGGGGTACCCCTTTCAGAAATCTTCGATTTCTCTAATATGGATTGGAGCATTGTTTTGATCGTGAATAATAAAGAATATGCGAGGGTCATGGGCACAAAAGTTGTAGCCCTATGTCTTAGGGTACTATGTATAAAATTACGTGAAAATCCGAGGTGTGTAGAGGGTGATAGAGTCAAAATACTGAGAGAGGTACTAATATAAGGAAAAAACTTGCGAAAATTGCCATCAAAAAGGGGGATTTTTTTTGAAATGTTGACTTAAGGCTCCGTTTCCACTCCAATATATTCAATTACCCATGAGATCTCTTGGGGAAAAATATCGAACGAGTTGAACACGTGGGTAATACATTTCGGAGAAATTAGTGAAATCTCCAATTCACCAAAGGGGTACCCCTTTCAGAAATCTTCGATTTCTCTAATATGGATTGGAGCATTGTTTTGATCGTGAATACTAAAGAATATGCGAGGGTCATGGGCACAAAAGTTGTAGCCCTATGTCTTAGGGTACTATGTATAAAATTACGTGCAAATCCGAGGTGTGTAGAGGGTGATAGAGTCAAAATATAGAAGGACGTACTAATATAAGGAAAAAACTTGCGAAAATTGCCATCAAAAAGAGGAATTTTTTTTGAAATGTTGACTTAAGGCTCCGTTTCGACTCCAATATATTCATTTACCCATGAGATCTCTTGGGGAAAAATATCGAACGAGTTGAACACGAGGGTAATACATTTCGGAGAAATTAGTGAAATCTCCAATTCACCAAAGGGGTACCCCTTTCAGAAATCTTCGATTTCTCTAATATGGATTGGAGCATTGTTTTGATCGTGAATACTAAAGAATATGCGAGGGTCATGGGCACAAAAGTTGTAGCCCTATGTCTTAGGTTACTATGTATAAAAGTACGTGAAAATCCGAGGTGTGTAGAGGGTGATACAGTCAAAATATAGAAGGACGTACTAATATAAGGAAAAAACTTGCGAAAATTGCCATCAAAAAGGGGGATTTTTTTTGAAATGTTGACTTAAGGCTCCGTTTCGACTCCAATATATTCATTTACCCATGAGATCTCTTGGGGAAAAATATCGAACGAGTTGAACACGAGGGTAATACATTTCGGAGAAATTAGTGAAATCTCCAATTCACCAAAGGGGTACCCCTTTCAGAAATCTTCGATTTCTCTAATATGGATTGGAGCATTGTTTTGATCGTGAATACTAAAGAATATGCGAGGGTCATGGGCACAAAAGTTGTAGCCCTATGTCTTAGGTTACTATGTATAAAAGTACGTGAAAATCCGAGGTGTGTAGAGGGTGATACAGTCAAAATATAAAAGGACGTACTAATATAAGGAAAAAACTTGCGAAAATTGCCATCAAAAAGGGGGATTTTTTTTGAAATGTTGACTTAAGGCTCCGTTTCGACTCCAATATATTCATTTACCCATGAGATCTCTTGGGGAAAAATATCGAACGAGTTGAACACGAGGGTAATACATTTCGGAGAAATTAGTGAAATCTCCAATTCACCAAAGGGGTACCCCTTTCAGAAATCTTCGATTTCTCTAATATGGATTGGAGCATTGTTTTGATCGTGAATAATAAAGAATATGCGAGGGTCATGGGCACAAAAGTTGTAGCCCTATGTCTTAGGGTACTATGTATAAAATTACGTGAAAATCCGAGGTGTGTAGAGGGTGATAGAGTCAAAATACTGAGAGAGGTACGAATATAAGGAAAAAACTTGCGAAAATTGCCATCAAAAAGGGGGATTTTTTTTGAAATGTTGACTTAAGGCTCCGTTTCCACTCCAATATATTCAATTACCCATGAGATCTCTTGGGGAAAAATATCGAACGAGTTGAACACGTGGGTAATACATTTCGGAGAAATTAGTGAAATCTCCAATTCACCAAAGGGGTACCCCTTTCAGAAATCTTCGATTTCTCTAATATGGATTGGAGCATTGTTTTGATCGTGAATAATAAAGAATATGCAAGGGTCATGGGCACAAAAGTTGTAGCCCTATGTCTTAGGGTACTATGTATAAAATTACGTGCAAATCCGAGGTGTGTAGAGGGTGATAGAGTCAAAATATAGAAGGACGTACTAATATAAGGAAAAAACTTGCGAAAATTGCCATCAAAAAGAGGAATTTTTTTTGAAATGTTGACTTAAGGCTCCGTTTCGACTCCAATATATTCATTTACCCATGAGATCTCTTGGGGAAAAATATCGAACGAGTTGAACACGAGGGTAATACATTTCGGAGAAATTAGTGAAATCTCCAATTCACCAAAGGGGTACCCCTTTCAGAAATCTTCGATTTCTCTAATATGGATTGGAGCATTGTTTTGATCGTGAATACTAAAGAATATGCGAGGGTCATGGGCACAAAAGTTGTAGCCCTATGTCTTAGGTTACTATGTATAAAAGTACGTGAAAATCCGAGGTGTGTAGAGGGTGATACAGTCAAAATATAGAAGGACGTACTAATATAAGGAAAAAACTTGCGAAAATTGCCATCAAAAAGGGGGATTTTTTTTGAAATGTTGACTTAAGGCTCCGTTTCGACTCCAATATATTCATTTACCCATGAGATCTCTTGGGGAAAAATATCGAACGAGTTGAACACGAGGGTAATACATTTCGGAGAAATTAGTGAAATCTCCAATTCACCAAAGGGGTACCCCTTTCAGAAATCTTCGATTTCTCTAATATGGATTGGAGCATTGTTTTGATCGTGAATAATAAAGAATATGCGAGGGTCATGGGCACAAAAGTTGTAGCCCTATGTCTTAGGGTACTATGTATAAAATTACGTGAAAATCCGAGGTGTGTAGAGGGTGATAGAGTCAAAATACTGAGAGAGGTACTAATATAAGGAAAAAACTTGCGAAAATTGCCATCAAAAAGGGGGATTTTTTTTGAAATGTTGACTTAAGGCTCCGTTTCCACTCCAATATATTCAATTACCCATGAGATCTCTTGGGGAAAAATATCGAACGAGTTGAACACGTGGGTAATACATTTCGGAGAAATTAGTGAAATCTCCAATTCACCAAAGGGGTACCCCTTTCAGAAATCTTCGATTTCTCTAATATGGATTGGAGCATTGTTTTGATCGTGAATAATAAAGAATATGCAAGGGTCATGGGCACAAAAGTTGTAGCCCTATGTCTTAGGGTACTATGTATAAAATTACGTGCAAATCCGAGGTGTGTAGAGGGTGATAGAGTCAAAATATAGAAGGACGTACTAATATAAGGAAAAAACTTGCGAAAATTGCCATCAAAAAGAGGAATTTTTTTTGAAATGTTGACTTAAGGCTCCGTTTCGACTCCAATATATTCATTTACCCATGAGATCTCTTGGGGAAAAATATCGAACGAGTTGAACACGAGGGTAATACATTTCGGAGAAATTAGTGAAATCTCCAATTCACCAAAGGGGTACCCCTTTCAGAAATCTTCGATTTCTCTAATATGGATTGGAGCATTGTTTTGATCGTGAATACTAAAGAATATGCGAGGGTCATGGGCACAAAAGTTGTAGCCCTATGTCTTATGGTACTATGTATAAAATTACGTGAAAATCCGAGGTGTGTAGAGGGTGATAGAGTCAAAATACTGAGAGAGGTACGAATATAAGGAAAAAACTTGCGAAAATTGCCATCAAAAAGGGGGATTTTTTTTTAAATGTTGACTTAAGGCTCCGTTTCCACTCCAATATATTCATTTACCCATGAGATCTCTTGGGGAAAAATATCGAACGAGTTGAACACGTGGGTAATACATTTCGGAGAAATTAGTGAAATCTCCAATTCACCAAAGGGGTACCCCTTTCAGAAATCTTCGATTTCTCTAATATGGATTGGAGCATTGTTTTGATCGTGAATAATAAAGAATATGCAAGGGTCATGGGCACAAAAGTTGTAGCCCTATGTCTTAGGGTACTATGTATAAAATTACGTGCAAATCCGAGGTGTGTAGAGGGTGATAGAGTCAAAATATAGAAGGACGTACTAATATAAGGAAAAAACTTGCGAAAATTGCCATCAAAAAGAGGAATTTTTTTTGAAATGTTGACTTAAGGCTCCGTTTCGACTCCAATATATTCATTTACCCATGAGATCTCTTGGGGAAAAATATCGAACGAGTTGAACACGAGGGTAATACATTTCGGAGAAATTAGTGAAATCTCCAATTCACCAAAGGGGTACCCCTTTCAGAAATCTTCGATTTCTCTAATATGGATTGGAGCATTGTTTTGATCGTGAATACTAAAGAATATGCGAGGGTCATGGGCACAAAAGTTGTAGCCCTATGTCTTAGGGTACTATGTATAAAATTACGTGCAAATCCGAGGTGTGTAGAGGGTGATAGAGTCAAAATATAGAAGGAGGTACGAATATAAGGAAAAAACTTGCGAAAATTGCCATCAAAAAGAGGAATTTTTTTTGAAATGTTGACTTAAGGCTCCGTTTCGACTCCAATATATTCATTTACCCATGAGATCTCTTGGGGAAAAATATCGAACGAGTTGAACACGAGGGTAATACATTTCGGAGAAATTAGTGAAATCTCCAATTCACCAAAGGGGTACCCCTTTCAGAAATCTTCGATTTCTCTAATATGGATTGGAGCATTGTTTTGATCGTGAATACTAAAGAATATGCGAGGGTCATGGGCACAAAAGTTGTAGCCCTATGTCTTAGGTTACTATGTATAAAAGTACGTGAAAATCCGAGGTGTGTAGAGGGTGATACAGTCAAAATATAGAAGGACGTACTAATATAAGGAAAAAACTTGCGAAAATTGCCATCAAAAAGGGGGATTTTTTTTGAAATGTTGACTTAAGGCTCCGTTTCGACTCCAATATATTCATTTACCCATGAGATCTCTTGGGGAAAAATATCGAACGAGTTGAACACGAGGGTAATACATTTCGGAGAAATTAGTGAAATCTCCAATTCACCAAAGGGGTACCCCTTTCAGAAATCTTCGATTTCTCTAATATGGATTGGAGCATTGTTTTGATCGTGAATACTAAAGAATATGCGAGGGTCATGGGCACAAAAGTTGTAGCCCTATGTCTTAGGTTACTATGTATAAAAGTACGTGAAAATCCGAGGTGTGTAGAGGGTGATACAGTCAAAATATAAAAGGACGTACTAATATAAGGAAAAAACTTGCGAAAATTGCCATCAAAAAGGGGGATTTTTTTTGAAATGTTGACTTAAGGCTCCGTTTCGACTCCAATATATTCATTTACCCATGAGATCTCTTGGGGAAAAATATCGAACGAGTTGAACACGAGGGTAATACATTTCGGAGAAATTAGTGAAATCTCCAATTCACCAAAGGGGTACCCCTTTCAGAAATCTTCGATTTCTCTAATATGGATTGGAGCATTGTTTTGATCGTGAATAATAAAGAATATGCGAGGGTCATGGGCACAAAAGTTGTAGCCCTATGTCTTAGGGTACTATGTATAAAAGTACGTGAAAATCCGAGGTGTGTAGAGGGTGATAGAGTCAAAATACTGAGAGAGGTACGAATATAAGGAAAAAACTTGCGAAAATTGCCATCAAAAAGGGGGATTTTTTTTGAAATGTTGACTTAAGGCTCCGTTTCCACTCCAATATATTCAATTACCCATGAGATCTCTTGGGGAAAAATATCGAACGAGTTGAACACGTGGGTAATACATTTCGGAGAAATTAGTGAAATCTCCAATTCACCAAAGGGGTACCCCTTTCAGAAATCTTCGATTTCTCTAATATGGATTGGAGCATTGTTTTGATCGTGAATAATAAAGAATATGCAAGGGTCATGGGCACAAAAGTTGTAGCCCTATGTCTTAGGGTACTATGTATAAAATTACGTGCAAATCCGAGGTGTGTAGAGGGTGATAGAGTCAAAATATAGAAGGACGTACTAATATAAGGAAAAAACTTGCGAAAATTGCCATCAAAAAGAGGAATTTTTTTTGAAATGTTGACTTAAGGCTCCGTTTCGACTCCAATATATTCATTTACCCATGAGGTCTCTTGGGGAAAAATATCGAACGAGTTGAACACGAGGGTAATACATTTCGGAGAAATTAGTGAAATCTCCAATTCACCAAAGGGGTACCCCTTTCAGAAATCTTCGATTTCTCTAATATGGATTGGAGCATTGTTTTGATCGTGAATACTAAAGAATATGCGAGGGTCATGGGCACAAAAGTTGTAGCCCTATGTCTTAGGTTACTATGTATAAAAGTACGTGAAAATCCGAGGTGTGTAGAGGGTGATACAGTCAAAATATAGAAGGACGTACTAATATAAGGAAAAAACTTGCGAAAATTGCCATCAAAAAGAGGAATTTTTTTTGAAATGTTGACTTAAGGCTCCGTTTCGACTCCAATATATTCATTTACCCATGAGATCTCTTGGGGAAAAATATCGAACGAGTTGAACACGAGGGTAATACATTTCGGAGAAATTAGTGAAATCTCCAATTCACCAAAGGGGTACCCCTTTCAGAAATCTTCGATTTCTCTAATATGGATTGGAGCATTGTTTTGATCGTGAATACTAAAGAATATGCGAGGGTCATGGGCACAAAAGTTGTAGCCCTATGTCTTATGGTACTATGTATAAAATTACGTGAAAATCCGAGGTGTGTAGAGGGTGATAGAGTCAAAATACTGAGAGAGGTACGAATATAAGGAAAAAACTTGCGAAAATTGCCATCAAAAAGGGGGATTTTTTTTTAAATGTTGACTTAAGGCTCCGTTTCCACTCCAATATATTCATTTACCCATGAGATCTCTTGGGGAAAAATATCGAACGAGTTGAACACGTGGGTAATACATTTCGGAGAAATTAGTGAAATCTCCAATTCACCAAAGGGGTACCCCTTTCAGAAATCTTCGATTTCTCTAATATGGATTGGAGCATTGTTTTGATCGTGAATAATAAAGAATATGCAAGGGTCATGGGCACAAAAGTTGTAGCCCTATGTCTTAGGGTACTATGTATAAAATTACGTGCAAATCCGAGGTGTGTAGAGGGTGATAGAGTCAAAATATAGAAGGACGTACTAATATAAGGAAAAAACTTGCGAAAATTGCCATCAAAAAGAGGAATTTTTTTTGAAATGTTGACTTAAGGCTCCGTTTCGACTCCAATATATTCATTTACCCATGAGATCTCTTGGGGAAAAATATCGAACGAGTTGAACACGAGGGTAATACATTTCGGAGAAATTAGTGAAATCTCCAATTCACCAAAGGGGTACCCCTTTCAGAAATCTTCGATTTCTCTAATATGGATTGGAGCATTGTTTTGATCGTGAATACTAAAGAATATGCGAGGGTCATGGGCACAAAAGTTGTAGCCCTATGTCTTAGGGTACTATGTATAAAATTACGTGCAAATCCGAGGTGTGTAGAGGGTGATAGAGTCAAAATATAGAAGGAGGTACGAATATAAGGAAAAAACTTGCGAAAATTGCCATCAAAAAGAGGAATTTTTTTTGAAATGTTGACTTAAGGCTCCGTTTCGACTCCAATATATTCATTTACCCATGAGATCTCTTGGGGAAAAATATCGAACGAGTTGAACACGAGGGTAATACATTTCGGAGAAATTAGTGAAATCTCCAATTCACCAAAGGGGTACCCCTTTCAGAAATCTTCGATTTCTCTAATATGGATTGGAGCATTGTTTTGATCGTGAATACTAAAGAATATGCGAGGGTCATGGGCACAAAAGTTGTAGCCCTATGTCTTAGGTTACTATGTATAAAAGTACGTGAAAATCCGAGGTGTGTAGAGGGTGATACAGTCAAAATATAGAAGGACGTACTAATATAAGGAAAAAACTTGCGAAAATTGCCATCAAAAAGGGGGATTTTTTTTGAAATGTTGACTTAAGGCTCCGTTTCGACTCCAATATATTCATTTACCCATGAGATCTCTTGGGGAAAAATATCGAACGAGTTGAACACGAGGGTAATACATTTCGGAGAAATTAGTGAAATCTCCAATTCACCAAAGGGGTACCCCTTTCAGAAATCTTCGATTTCTCTAATATGGATTGGAGCATTGTTTTGATCGTGAATACTAAAGAATATGCGAGGGTCATGGGCACAAAAGTTGTAGCCCTATGTCTTAGGTTACTATGTATAAAAGTACGTGAAAATCCGAGGTGTGTAGAGGGTGATACAGTCAAAATATAAAAGGACGTACTAATATAAGGAAAAAACTTGCGAAAATTGCCATCAAAAAGGGGGATTTTTTTTGAAATGTTGACTTAAGGCTCCGTTTCGACTCCAATATATTCATTTACCCATGAGATCTCTTGGGGAAAAATATCGAACGAGTTGAACACGAGGGTAATACATTTCGGAGAAATTAGTGAAATCTCCAATTCACCAAAGGGGTACCCCTTTCAGAAATCTTCGATTTCTCTAATATGGATTGGAGCATTGTTTTGATCGTGAATAATAAAGAATATGCGAGGGTCATGGGCACAAAAGTTGTAGCCCTATGTCTTAGGGTACTATGTATAAAAGTACGTGAAAATCCGAGGTGTGTAGAGGGTGATAGAGTCAAAATACTGAGAGAGGTACGAATATAAGGAAAAAACTTGCGAAAATTGCCATCAAAAAGGGGGATTTTTTTTGAAATGTTGACTTAAGGCTCCGTTTCCACTCCAATATATTCAATTACCCATGAGATCTCTTGGGGAAAAATATCGAACGAGTTGAACACGTGGGTAATACATTTCGGAGAAATTAGTGAAATCTCCAATTCACCAAAGGGGTACCCCTTTCAGAAATCTTCGATTTCTCTAATATGGATTGGAGCATTGTTTTGATCGTGAATAATAAAGAATATGCAAGGGTCATGGGCACAAAAGTTGTAGCCCTATGTCTTAGGGTACTATGTATAAAATTACGTGCAAATCCGAGGTGTGTAGAGGGTGATAGAGTCAAAATATAGAAGGACGTACTAATATAAGGAAAAAACTTGCGAAAATTGCCATCAAAAAGAGGAATTTTTTTTGAAATGTTGACTTAAGGCTCCGTTTCGACTCCAATATATTCATTTACCCATGAGATCTCTTGGGGAAAAATATCGAACGAGTTGAACACGAGGGTAATACATTTCGGAGAAATTAGTGAAATCTCCAATTCACCAAAGGGGTACCCCTTTCAGAAATCTTCGATTTCTCTAATATGGATTGGAGCATTGTTTTGATCGTGAATACTAAAGAATATGCGAGGGTCATGGGCACAAAAGTTGTAGCCCTATGTCTTAGGTTACTATGTATAAAAGTACGTGAAAATCCGAGGTGTGTAGAGGGTGATACAGTCAAAATATAGAAGGACGTACTAATATAAGGAAAAAACTTGCGAAAATTGCCATCAAAAAGGGGGATTTTTTTTGAAATGTTGACTTAAGGCTCCGTTTCGACTCCAATATATTCATTTACCCATGAGATCTCTTGGGGAAAAATATCGAACGAGTTGAACACGAGGGTAATACATTTCGGAGAAATTAGTGAAATCTCCAATTCACCAAAGGGGTACCCCTTTCAGAAATCTTCGATTTCTCTAATATGGATTGGAGCATTGTTTTGATCGTGAATACTAAAGAATATGCGAGGGTCATGGGCACAAAAGTTGTAGCCCTATGTCTTAGGTTACTATGTATAAAAGTACGTGAAAATCCGAGGTGTGTAGAGGGTGATACAGTCAAAATATAGAAGGACGTACTAATATAAGGAAAAAACTTGCGAAAATTGCCATCAAAAAGGGGGATTTTTTTTGAAATGTTGACTTAAGGCTCCGTTTCGACTCCAATATATTCATTTACCCATGAGATCTCTTGGGGAAAAATATCGAACGAGTTGAACACGAGGGTAATACATTTCGGAGAAATTAGTGAAATCTCCAATTCACCAAAGGGGTACCCCTTTCAGAAATCTTCGATTTCTCTAATATGGATTGGAGCATTGTTTTGATCCTGAATAATAAAGAATATGCGAGGGTCATGGGCACAAAAGTTGTAGCCCTATGTCTTAGGGTACTATGTATAAAATTACGTGAAAATCCGAGGTGTGTAGAGGGTGATAGAGTCAAAATACTGAGAGAGGTACGAATATAAGGAAAAAACTTGCGAAAATTGCCATCAAAAAGGGGGATTTTTTTTGAAATGTTGACTTAAGGCTCCGTTTCGACTCCAATATATTCATTTACCCATGAGATCTCTTGGGGAAAAATATCGAACGAGTTGAACACGAGGGTAATACATTTCGGAGAAATTAGTGAAATCTCCAATTCACCAAAGGGGTACCCCTTTCAGAAATCTTCGATTTCTCTAATATGGATTGGAGCATTGTTTTGATCGTGAATAATAAAGAATATGCAAGGGTCATGGGCACAAAAGTTGTAGCCCTATGTCTTAGGGTACTATGTATAAAATTACGTGCAAATCCGAGGTGTGTAGAGGGTGATAGAGTCAAAATATAGAAGGACGTACTAATATAAGGAAAAAACTTGCGAAAATTGCCATCAAAAAGAGGAATTTTTTTTGAAATGTTGACTTAAGGCTCCGTTTCGACTCCAATATATTCATTTACCCATGAGATCTCTTGGGGAAAAATATCGAACGAGTTGAACACGAGGGTAATACATTTCGGAGAAATTAGTGAAATCTCCAATTCACCAAAGGGGTACCCCTTTCAGAAATCTTCGATTTCTCTAATATGGATTGGAGCATTGTTTTGATCGTGAATACTAAAGAATATGCGAGGGTCATGGGCACAAAAGTTGTAGCCCTATGTCTTAGGTTACTATGTATAAAAGTACGTGAAAATCCGAGGTGTGTAGAGGGTGATACAGTCAAAATATAGAAGGACGTACTAATATAAGGAAAAAACTTGCGAAAATTGCCATCAAAAAGGGGGATTTTTTTTGAAATGTTGACTTAAGGCTCCGTTTCGACTCCAATATATTCATTTACCCATGAGATCTCTTGGGGAAAAATATCGAACGAGTTGAACACGAGGGTAATACATTTCGGAGAAATTAGTGAAATCTCCAATTCACCAAAGGGGTACCCCTTTCAGAAATCTTCGATTTCTCTAATATGGATTGGAGCATTGTTTTGATCGTGAATACTAAAGAATATGCGAGGGTCATGGGCACAAAAGTTGTAGCCCTATGTCTTAGGTTACTATGTATAAAAGTACGTGAAAATCCGAGGTGTGTAGAGGGTGATACAGTCAAAATATAGAAGGACGTACTAATATAAGGAAAAAACTTGCGAAAATTGCCATCAAAAAGGGGGATTTTTTTTGAAATGTTGACTTAAGGCTCCGTTTCGACTCCAATATATTCATTTACCCATGAGATCTCTTGGGGAAAAATATCGAACGAGTTGAACACGAGGGTAATACATTTCGGAGAAATTAGTGAAATCTCCAATTCACCAAAGGGGTACCCCTTTCAGAAATCTTCGATTTCTCTAATATGGATTGGAGCATTGTTTTGATCGTGAATAATAAAGAATATGCGAGGGTCATGGGCACAAAAGTTGTAGCCCTATGTCTTAGGGTACTATGTATAAAATTACGTGAAAATCCGAGGTGTGTAGAGGGTGATAGAGTCAAAATACTGAGAGAGGTACGAATATAAGGAAAAAACTTGCGAAAATTGCCATCAAAAAGGGGGATTTTTTTTGAAATGTTGACTTAAGGCTCCGTTTCGACTCCAATATATTCATTTACCCATGAGATCTCTTGGGGAAAAATATCGAACGAGTTGAACACGAGGGTAATACATTTCGGAGAAATTAGTGAAATCTCCAATTCACCAAAGGGGTACCCCTTTCAGAAATCTTCGATTTCTCTAATATGGATTGGAGCATTGTTTTGATCGTGAATACTAAAGAATATGCGAGGGTCATGGGCACAAAAGTTGTAGCCCTATGTCTTAGGTTACTATGTATAAAAGTACGTGAAAATCCGAGGTGTGTAGAGGGTGATACAGTCAAAATATAGAAGGACGTACTAATATAAGGAAAAAACTTGCGAAAATTGCCATCAAAAAGGGGGATTTTTTTTGAAATGTTGACTTAAGGCTCCGTTTCGACTCCAATATATTCATTTACCCATGAGATCTCTTGGGGAAAAATATCGAACGAGTTGAACACGAGGGTAATACATTTCGGAGAAATTAGTGAAATCTCCAATTCACCAAAGGGGTACCCCTTTCAGAAATCTTCGATTTCTCTAATATGGATTGGAGCATTGTTTTGATCGTGAATACTAAAGAATATGCGAGGGTCATGGGCACAAAAGTTGTAGCCCTATGTCTTAGGTTACTATGTATAAAAGTACGTGAAAATCCGAGGTGTGTAGAGGGTGATACAGTCAAAATATAAAAGGACGTACTAATATAAGGAAAAAACTTGCGAAAATTGCCATCAAAAAGGGGGATTTTTTTTGAAATGTTGACTTAAGGCTCCGTTTCGACTCCAATATATTCATTTACCCATGAGATCTCTTGGGGAAAAATATCGAACGAGTTGAACACGAGGGTAATACATTTCGGAGAAATTAGTGAAATCTCCAATTCACCAAAGGGGTACCCCTTTCAGAAATCTTCGATTTCTCTAATATGGATTGGAGCATTGTTTTGATCGTGAATAATAAAGAATATGCGAGGGTCATGGGCACAAAAGTTGTAGCCCTATGTCTTAGGGTACTATGTATAAAATTACGTGAAAATCCGAGGTGTGTAGAGGGTGATAGAGTCAAAATACTGAGAGAGGTACGAATATAAGGAAAAAACTTGCGAAAATTGCCATCAAAAAGGGGGATTTTTTTTGAAATGTTGACTTAAGGCTCCGTTTCCACTCCAATATATTCAATTACCCATGAGATCTCTTGGGGAAAAATATCGAACGAGTTGAACACGTGGGTAATACATTTCGGAGAAATTAGTGAAATCTCCAATTCACCAAAGGGGTACCCCTTTCAGAAATCTTCGATTTCTCTAATATGGATTGGAGCATTGTTTTGATCGTGAATAATAAAGAATATGCAAGGGTCATGGGCACAAAAGTTGTAGCCCTATGTCTTAGGGTACTATGTATAAAATTACGTGCAAATCCGAGGTGTGTAGAGGGTGATAGAGTCAAAATATAGAAGGACGTACTAATATAAGGAAAAAACTTGCGAAAATTGCCATCAAAAAGAGGAATTTTTTTTGAAATGTTGACTTAAGGCTCCGTTTCGACTCCAATATATTCATTTACCCATGAGATCTCTTGGGGAAAAATATCGAATGAGTTGAACACGAGGGTAATACATTTCGGAGAAATTAGTGAAATCTCCAATTCACCAAAGGGGTACCCCTTTCAGAAATCTTCGATTTCTCTAATATGGATTGGAGCATTGTTTTGATCGTGAATACTAAAGAATATGCGAGGGTCATGGGCACAAAAGTTGTAGCCCTATGTCTTAGGTTACTATGTATAAAAGTACGTGAAAATCCGAGGTGTGTAGAGGGTGATACAGTCAAAATATAGAAGGACGTACTAATATAAGGAAAAAACTTGCGAAAATTGCCATCAAAAAGGGGGATTTTTTTTGAAATGTTGACTTAAGGCTCCGTTTCGACTCCAATATATTCATTTACCCATGAGATCTCTTGGGGAAAAATATCGAACGAGTTGAACACGAGGGTAATACATTTCGGAGAAATTAGTGAAATCTCCAATTCACCAAAGGGGTACCCCTTTCAGAAATCTTCGATTTCTCTAATATGGATTGGAGCATTGTTTTGATCGTGAATACTAAAGAATATGCGAGGGTCATGGGCACAAAAGTTGTAGCCCTATGTCTTAGGTTACTATGTATAAAAGTACGTGAAAATCCGAGGTGTGTAGAGGGTGATACAGTCAAAATATAGAAGGACGTACTAATATAAGGAAAAAACTTGCGAAAATTGCCATCAAAAAGGGGGATTTTTTTTGAAATGTTGACTTAAGGCTCCGTTTCGACTCCAATATATTCATTTACCCATGAGATCTCTTGGGGAAAAATATCGAACGAGTTGAACACGAGGGTAATACATTTCGGAGAAATTAGTGAAATCTCCAATTCACCAAAGGGGTACCCCTTTCAGAAATCTTCGATTTCTCTAATATGGATTGGAGCATTGTTTTGATCGTGAATAATAAAGAATATGCGAGGGTCATGGGCACAAAAGTTGTAGCCCTATGTCTTAGGGTACTATGTATAAAATTACGTGAAAATCCGAGGTGTGTAGAGGGTGATAGAGTCAAAATACTGAGAGAGGTACGAATATAAGGAAAAAACTTGCGAAAATTGCCATCAAAAAGGGGGATTTTTTTTGAAATGTTGACTTAAGGCTCCGTTTCCACTCCAATATATTCAATTACCCATGAGATCTCTTGGGGAAAAATATCGAACGAGTTGAACACGTGGGTAATACATTTCGGAGAAATTAGTGAAATCTCCAATTCACCAAAGGGGTACCCCTTTCAGAAATCTTCGATTTCTCTAATATGGATTGGAGCATTGTTTTGATCGTGAATAATAAAGAATATGCAAGGGTCATGGGCACAAAAGTTGTAGCCCTATGTCTTAGGGTACTATGTATAAAATTACGTGCAAATCCGAGGTGTGTAGAGGGTGATAGAGTCAAAATATAGAAGGACGTACTAATATAAGGAAAAAACTTGCGAAAATTGCCATCAAAAAGAGGAATTTTTTTTGAAATGTTGACTTAAGGCTCCGTTTCGACTCCAATATATTCATTTACCCATGAGATCTCTTGGGGAAAAATATCGAACGAGTTGAACACGAGGGTAATACATTTCGGAGAAATTAGTGAAATCTCCAATTCACCAAAGGGGTACCCCTTTCAGAAATCTTCGATTTCTCTAATATGGATTGGAGCATTGTTTTGATCGTGAATACTAAAGAATATGCGAGGGTCATGGGCACAAAAGTTGTAGCCCTATGTCTTAGGTTACTATGTATAAAAGTACGTGAAAATCCGAGGTGTGTAGAGGGTGATACAGTCAAAATATAGAAGGACGTACTAATATAAGGAAAAAACTTGCGAAAATTGCCATCAAAAAGGGGGATTTTTTTTGAAATGTTGACTTAAGGCTCCGTTTCGACTCCAATATATTCATTTACCCATGAGATCTCTTGGGGAAAAATATCGAACGAGTTGAACACGAGGGTAATACATTTCGGAGAAATTAGTGAAATCTCCAATTCACCAAAGGGGTACCCCTTTCAGAAATCTTCGATTTCTCTAATATGGATTGGAGCATTGTTTTGATCGTGAATACTAAAGAATATGCGAGGGTCATGGGCACAAAAGTTGTAGCCCTATGTCTTAGGGTACTATGTATAAAATTACGTGCAAATCCGAGGTGTGTAGAGGGTGATAGAGTCAAAATATAGAAGGACGTACTAATATAAGGAAAAAACTTGCGAAAATTGCCATCAAAAAGAGGAATTTTTTTTGAAATGTTGACTTAAGGCTCCGTTTCGACTCCAATATATTCATTTACCCATGAGATCTCTTGGGGAAAAATATCGAACGAGTTGAACACGAGGGTAATACATTTCGGAGAAATTAGTGAAATCTCCAATTCACCAAAGGGGTACCCCTTTCAGAAATCTTCGATTTCTCTAATATGGATTGGAGCATTGTTTTGATCGTGAATACTAAAGAATATGCGAGGGTCATGGGCACAAAAGTTGTAGCCCTATGTCTTAGGTTACTATGTATAAAAGTACGTGAAAATCCGAGGTGTGTAGAGGGTGATACAGTCAAAATATAGAAGGACGTACTAATATAAGGAAAAAACTTGCGAAAATTGCCATCAAAAAGGGGGATTTTTTTTGAAATGTTGACTTAAGGCTCCGTTTCGACTCCAATATATTCATTTACCCATGAGATCTCTTGGGGAAAAATATCGAACGAGTTGAACACGAGGGTAATACATTTCGGAGAAATTAGTGAAATCTCCAATTCACCAAAGGGGTACCCCTTTCAGAAATCTTCGATTTCTCTAATATGGATTGGAGCATTGTTTTGATCGTGAATACTAAAGAATATGCGAGGGTCATGGGCACAAAAGTTGTAGCCCTATGTCTTAGGTTACTATGTATAAAAGTACGTGAAAATCCGAGGTGTGTAGAGGGTGATACAGTCAAAATATAAAAGGACGTACTAATATAAGGAAAAAACTTGCGAAAATTGCCATCAAAAAGGGGGATTTTTTTTGAAATGTTGACTTAAGGCTCCGTTTCGACTCCAATATATTCATTTACCCATGAGATCTCTTGGGGAAAAATATCGAACGAGTTGAACACGAGGGTAATACATTTCGGAGAAATTAGTGAAATCTCCAATTCACCAAAGGGGTACCCCTTTCAGAAATCTTCGATTTCTCTAATATGGATTGGAGCATTGTTTTGATCGTGAATAATAAAGAATATGCGAGGGTCATGGGCACAAAAGTTGTAGCCCTATGTCTTAGGGTACTATGTATAAAATTACGTGAAAATCCGAGGTGTGTAGAGGGTGATAGAGTCAAAATACTGAGAGAGGTACGAATATAAGGAAAAAACTTGCGAAAATTGCCATCAAAAAGGGGGATTTTTTTTGAAATGTTGACTTAAGGCTCCGTTTCCACTCCAATATATTCAATTACCCATGAGATCTCTTGGGGAAAAATATCGAACGAGTTGAACACGTGGGTAATACATTTCGGAGAAATTAGTGAAATCTCCAATTCACCAAAGGGGTACCCCTTTCAGAAATCTTCGATTTCTCTAATATGGATTGGAGCATTGTTTTGATCGTGAATAATAAAGAATATGCAAGGGTCATGGGCACAAAAGTTGTAGCCCTATGTCTTAGGGTACTATGTATAAAATTACGTGCAAATCCGAGGTGTGTAGAGGGTGATAGAGTCAAAATATAGAAGGACGTACTAATATAAGGAAAAAACTTGCGAAAATTGCCATCAAAAAGAGGAATTTTTTTTGAAATGTTGACTTAAGGCTCCGTTTCGACTCCAATATATTCATTTACCCATGAGATCTCTTGGGGAAAAATATCGAACGAGTTGAACACGAGGGTAATACATTTCGGAGAAATTAGTGAAATCTCCAATTCACCAAAGGGGTACCCCTTTCAGAAATCTTCGATTTCTCTAATATGGATTGGAGCATTGTTTTGATCGTGAATAATAAAGAATATGCGAGGGTCATGGGCACAAAAGTTGTAGCCCTATGTCTTAGGTTACTATGTATAAAAGTACGTGAAAATACGAGGTGTGTAGAGGGTGATACAGTCAAAATATAGAAGGACGTACTAATATAAGGAAAAAACTTGCGAAAATTGCCATCAAAAAGGGGGATTTTTTTTGAAATGTTGACTTAAGGCTCCGTTTCGACTCCAATATATTCATTTACCCATGAGATCTCTTGGGGAAAAATATCGAACGAGTTGAACACGAGGGTAATACATTTCGGAGAAATTAGTGAAATCTCCAATTCACCAAAGGGGTACCCCTTTCAGAAATCTTCGATTTCTCTAATATGGATTGGAGCATTGTTTTGATCGTGAATACTAAAGAATATGCGAGGGTCATGGGCACAAAAGTTGTAGCCCTATGTCTTAGGTTACTATGTATAAAAGTACGTGAAAATCCGAGGTGTGTAGAGGGTGATACAGTCAAAATATAAAAGGACGTACTAATATAAGGAAAAAACTTGCGAAAATTGCCATCAAAAAGGGGGATTTTTTTTGAAATGTTGACTTAAGGCTCCGTTTCGACTCCAATATATTCATTTACCCATGAGATCTCTTGGGGAAAAATATCGAACGAGTTGAACACGAGGGTAATACATTTCGGAGAAATTAGTGAAATCTCCAATTCACCAAAGGGGTACCCCTTTCAGAAATCTTCGATTTCTCTAATATGGATTGGAGCATTGTTTTGATCGTGAATAATAAAGAATATGCGAGGGTCATGGGCACAAAAGTTGTAGCCCTATGTCTTAGGGTACTATGTATAAAATTACGTGAAAATCCGAGGTGTGTAGAGGGTGATAGAGTCAAAATACTGAGAGAGGTACGAATATAAGGAAAAAACTTGCGAAAATTGCCATCAAAAAGGGGGATTTTTTTTGAAATGTTGACTTAAGGCTCCGTTTCCACTCCAATATATTCAATTACCCATGAGATCTCTTGGGGAAAAATATCGAACGAGTTGAACACGTGGGTAATACATTTCGGAGAAATTAGTGAAATCTCCAATTCACCAAAGGGGTACCCCTTTCAGAAATCTTCGATTTCTCTAATATGGATTGGAGCATTGTTTTGATCGTGAATAATAAAGAATATGCAAGGGTCATGGGCACAAAAGTTGTAGCCCTATGTCTTAGGGTACTATGTATAAAATTACGTGCAAATCCGAGGTGTGTAGAGGGTGATAGAGTCAAAATATAGAAGGACGTACTAATATAAGGAAAAAACTTGCGAAAATTGCCATCAAAAAGAGGAATTTTTTTTGAAATGTTGACTTAAGGCTCCGTTTCGACTCCAATATATTCATTTACCCATGAGATCTCTTGGGGAAAAATATCGAACGAGTTGAACACGAGGGTAATACATTTCGGAGAAATTAGTGAAATCTCCAATTCACCAAAGGGGTACCCCTTTCAGAAATCTTCGATTTCTCTAATATGGATTGGAGCATTGTTTTGATCGTGAATAATAAAGAATATGCGAGGGTCATGGGCACAAAAGTTGTAGCCCTATGTCTTAGGTTACTATGTATAAAAGTACGTGAAAATACGAGGTGTGTAGAGGGTGATACAGTCAAAATATAGAAGGACGTACTAATATAAGGAAAAAACTTGCGAAAATTGCCATCAAAAAGGGGGATTTTTTTTGAAATGTTGACTTAAGGCTCCGTTTCGACTCCAATATATTCATTTACCCATGAGATCTCTTGGGGAAAAATATCGAACGAGTTGAACACGAGGGTAATACATTTCGGAGAAATTAGTGAAATCTCCAATTCACCAAAGGGGTACCCCTTTCAGAAATCTTCGATTTCTCTAATATGGATTGGAGCATTGTTTTGATCGTGAATACTAAAGAATATGCGAGGGTCATGGGCACAAAAGTTGTAGCCCTATGTCTTAGGTTACTATGTATAAAAGTACGTGAAAATCCGAGGTGTGTAGAGGGTGATACAGTCAAAATATAAAAGGACGTACTAATATAAGGAAAAAACTTGCGAAAATTGCCATCAAAAAGGGGGATTTTTTTTGAAATGTTGACTTAAGGCTCCGTTTCGACTCCAATATATTCATTTACCCATGAGATCTCTTGGGGAAAAATATCGAACGAGTTGAACACGAGGGTAATACATTTCGGAGAAATTAGTGAAATCTCCAATTCACCAAAGGGGTACCCCTTTCAGAAATCTTCGATTTCTCTAATATGGATTGGAGCATTGTTTTGATCGTGAATAATAAAGAATATGCGAGGGTCATGGGCACAAAAGTTGTAGCCCTATGTCTTAGGGTACTATGTATAAAATTACGTGAAAATCCGAGGTGTGTAGAGGGTGATAGAGTCAAAATACTGAGAGAGGTACGAATATAAGGAAAAAACTTGCGAAAATTGCCATCAAAAAGGGGGATTTTTTTTGAAATGTTGACTTAAGGCTCCGTTTCCACTCCAATATATTCAATTACCCATGAGATCTCTTGGGGAAAAATATCGAACGAGTTGAACACGAGGGTAATACATTTCGGAGAAATTAGTGAAATCTCCAATTCACCAAAGGGGTACCCCTTTCAGAAATCTTCGATTTCTCTAATATGGATTGGAGCATTGTTTTGATCGTGAATACTAAAGAATATGCGAGGGTCATGGGCACAAAAGTTGTAGCCCTATGTCTTAGGTTACTATGTATAAAAGTACGTGAAAATCCGAGGTGTGTAGAGGGTGATACAGTCAAAATATAAAAGGACGTACTAATATAAGGAAAAAACTTGCGAAAATTGCCATCAAAAAGGGGGATTTTTTTTGAAATGTTGACTTAAGGCTCCGTTTCGACTCCAATATATTCATTTACCCATGAGATCTCTTGGGGAAAAATATCGAACGAGTTGAACACGAGGGTAATACATTTCGGAGAAATTAGTGAAATCTCCAATTCACCAAAGGGGTACCCCTTTCAGAAATCTTCGATTTCTCTAATATGGATTGGAGCATTGTTTTGATCGTGAATAATAAAGAATATGCGAGGGTCATGGGCACAAAAGTTGTAGCCCTATGTCTTAGGGTACTATGTATAAAATTACGTGAAAATCCGAGGTGTGTAGAGGGTGATAGAGTCAAAATACTGAGAGAGGTACGAATATAAGGAAAAAACTTGCGAAAATTGCCATCAAAAAGGGGGATTTTTTTTGAAATGTTGACTTAAGGCTCCGTTTCCACTCCAATATATTCAATTACCCATGAGATCTCTTGGGGAAAAATATCGAACGAGTTGAACACGTGGGTAATACATTTCGGAGAAATTAGTGAAATCTCCAATTCACCAAAGGGGTACCCCTTTCAGAAATCTTCGATTTCTCTAATATGGATTGGAGCATTGTTTTGATCGTGAATAATAAAGAATATGCAAGGGTCATGGGCACAAAAGTTGTAGCCCTATGTCTTAGGGTACTATGTATAAAATTACGTGCAAATCCGAGGTGTGTAGAGGGTGATAGAGTCAAAATATAGAAGGACGTACTAATATAAGGAAAAAACTTGCGAAAATTGCCATCAAAAAGAGGAATTTTTTTTGAAATGTTGACTTAAGGCTCCGTTTCGACTCCAATATATTCATTTACCCATGAGATCTCTTGGGGAAAAATATCGAACGAGTTGAACACGAGGGTAATACATTTCGGAGAAATTAGTGAAATCTCCAATTCACCAAAGGGGTACCCCTTTCAGAAATCTTCGATTTCTCTAATATGGATTGGAGCATTGTTTTGATCGTGAATACTAAAGAATATGCGAGGGTCATGGGCACAAAAGTTGTAGCCCTATGTCTTAGGTTACTATGTATAAAAGTACGTGAAAATCCGAGGTGTGTAGAGGGTGATACAGTCAAAATATAGAAGGACGTACTAATATAAGGAAAAAACTTGCGAAAATTGCCATCAAAAAGGGGGATTTTTTTTGAAATGTTGACTTAAGGCTCCGTTTCGACTCCAATATATTCATTTATCCATGAGATCTCTTGGGGAAAAATATCGAACGAGTTGAACACGAGGGTAATACATTTCGGAGAAATTAGTGAAATCTCCAATTCACCAAAGGGGTACCCCTTTCAGAAATCTTCGATTTCTCTAATATGGATTGGAGCATTGTTTTGATCGTGAATACTAAAGAATATGCGAGGGTCATGGGCACAAAAGTTGTAGCCCTATGTCTTAGGTTACTATGTATAAAAGTACGTGAAAATCCGAGGTGTGTAGAGGGTGATACAGTCAAAATATAGAAGGACGTACTAATATAAGGAAAAAACTTGCGAAAATTGCCATCAAAAAGGGGGATTTTTTTTGAAATGTTGACTTAAGGCTCCGTTTCGACTCCAATATATTCATTTACCCATGAGATCTCTTGGGGAAAAATATCGAACGAGTTGAACACGAGGGTAATACATTTCGGAGAAATTAGTGAAATCTCCAATTCACCAAAGGGGTACCCCTTTCAGAAATCTTCGATTTCTCTAATATGGATTGGAGCATTGTTTTGATCGTGAATACTAAAGAATATGCGAGGGTCATGGGCACAAAAGTTGTAGCCCTATGTCTTATGGTACTATGTATAAAATTACGTGAAAATCCGAGGTGTGTAGAGGGTGATACAGTCAAAATACTGAGAGATGTACGAATATAAGGAAAAAACTTGCGAAAATTGCCATCAAAAAGGGGGATTTTTTTTTAAATGTTGACTTAAGGCTCCGTTTCGACTCCAATATATTCATTTACCCATGAGATCTCTTGGGGAAAAATATCGAACGAGTTGAACACGAGGGTAATACATTTCGGAGAAATTAGTGAAATCTCCAATTCACCAAAGGGGTACCCCTTTCAGAAATCTTCGATTTCTCTAATATGGATTGGAGCATTGTTTTGATCGTGAATACTAAAGAATATGCGAGGGTCATGGGCACAAAAGTTGTAGCCCTATGTCTTATGGTACTATGTATAAAATTACGTGAAAATCCGAGGTGTGTAGAGGGTGATACAGTCAAAATACTGAGAGATGTACGAATATAAGGAAAAAACTTGCGAAAATTGCCATCAAAAAGGGGGATTTTTTTTTAAATGTTGACTTAAGGCTCCGTTTCGACTCCAATATATTCATTTACCCATGAGATCTCTTGGGGAAAAATATCGAACGAGTTGAACACGAGGGTAATACATTTCGGAGAAATTAGTGAAATCTCCAATTCACCAAAGGGGTACCCCTTTCAGAAATCTTCGATTTCTCTAATATGGATTGGAGCATTGTTTTGATCGTGAATACTAAAGAATATGCGAGGGTCATGGGCACAAAAGTTGTAGCCCTCTGTCTTAGGGTACTATGTATAAAATTACGTGCAAATCCGAGGGGTGTAGAGGGTGATAGAGTCAAAATATAGAAGGACGTACGAATATAAGGAAAAAACTTGCGAAAATTGCCATCAAAAAGGGGGATTTTTTTTGAAATGTTGACTTAAGGCTCCGTTTCCACTCCAATATATTCATTTACCCATGAGATCTCTTGGGGAAAAATATCGAACGAGTTGAACACGTGGGTAATACATTTCGGAGAAATTAGTGAAATCTCCAATTCACCAAAGGGGTACCCCTTTCAGAAATCTTCGATTTCTCTAATATGGATTGGAGCATTGTTTTGATCGTGAATAATAAAGAATATGCAAGGGTCATGGGCACAAAAGTTGTAGCCCTATGTCTTAGGGTACTATGTATAAAATTACGTGCAAATCCGAGGTGTGTAGAGGGTGATAGAGTCAAAATATAGAAGGACGTACTAATATAAGGAAAAAACTTGCGAAAATTGCCATCAAAAAGAGGAATTTTTTTTGAAATGTTGACTTAAGGCTCCGTTTCGACTCCAATATATTCATTTACCCATGAGATCTCTTGGGGAAAAATATCGAACGAGTTGAACACGAGGGTAATACATTTCGGAGAAATTAGTGAAATCTCCAATTCACCAAAGGGGTACCCCTTTCAGAAATCTTCGATTTCTCTAATATGGATTGGAGCATTGTTTTGATCGTGAATACTAAAGAATATGCGAGGGTCATGGGCACAAAAGTTGTAGCCCTATGTCTTAGGTTACTATGTATAAAAGTACGTGAAAATACGAGGTGTGTAGAGGGTGATACAGTCAAAATATAGAAGGACGTACTAATATAAGGAAAAAACTTGCGAAAATTGCCATCAAAAAGGGGGATTTTTTTTTGAAATGTTGACTTATGGCTCCGTTTCGACTCCAATATATTAATTTACCCATGAGATCTCTTGGGGAAAAATATCGAACGAGTTGAACACGAGGGTAATACATTTCGGAGAAATTAGTGAAATCTCCAATTCACCAAAGGGGTACCCCTTTCAGAAATCTTCGATTTCTCTAATATGGATTGGAGCATTGTTTTGATCGTGAATACTAAAGAATATGCGAGGGTCATGGGCACAAAAGTTGTAGCCCTATGTCTTAGGGTACTATGTATAAAATTACGTGCAAATCCGAGGTGTGTAGAGGGTGATAGAGTCAAAATATAGAAGGACGTACTAATATAAGGAAAAAACTTGCGAAAATTGCCATCAAAAAGAGGAATTTTTTTTGAAATGTTGACTTAAGGCTCCGTTTCGACTCCAATATATTCATTTACCCATGAGATCTCTTGGGGAAAAATATCGAACGAGTTGAACACGAGGGTAATACATTTCGGAGAAATTAGTGAAATCTCCAATTCACCAAAGGGGTACCCCTTTCAGAAATCTTCGATTTCTCTAATATGGATTGGAGCATTGTTTTGATCGTGAATACTAAAGAATATGCGAGGGTCATGGGCACAAAAGTTGTAGCCCTATGTCTTAGGTTACTATGTATAAAAGTACGTGAAAATCCGAGGTGTGTAGAGGGTGATACAGTCAAAATATAGAAGGACGTACTAATATAAGGAAAAAACTTGCGAAAATTGCCATCAAAAAGGGGGATTTTTTTTGAAATGTTGACTTAAGGCTCCGTTTCGACTCCAATATATTCATTTACCCATGAGATCTCTTGGGGAAAAATATCGAACGAGTTGAACACGAGGGTAATACATTTCGGAGAAATTAGTGAAATCTCCAATTCACCAAAGGGGTACCCCTTTCAGAAATCTTCGATTTCTCTAATATGGATTGGAGCATTGTTTTGATCGTGAATACTAAAGAATATGCGAGGGTCATGGGCACAAAAGTTGTAGCCCTATGTCTTAGGTTACTATGTATAAAAGTACGTGAAAATCCGAGGTGTGTAGAGGGTGATACAGTCAAAATATAAAAGGACGTACTAATATAAGGAAAAAACTTGCGAAAATTGCCATCAAAAAGGGGGATTTTTTTTGAAATGTTGACTTAAGGCTCCGTTTCGACTCCAATATATTCATTTACCCATGAGATCTCTTGGGGAAAAATATCGAACGAGTTGAACACGAGGGTAATACATTTCGGAGAAATTAGTGAAATCTCCAATTCACCAAAGGGGTACCCCTTTCAGAAATCTTCGATTTCTCTAATATGGATTGGAGCATTGTTTTGATCGTGAATAATAAAGAATATGCGAGGGTCATGGGCACAAAAGTTGTAGCCCTATGTCTTAGGGTACTATGTATAAAATTACGTGAAAATCCGAGGTGTGTAGAGGGTGATAGAGTCAAAATACTGAGAGAGGTACGAATATAAGGAAAAAACTTGCGAAAATTGCCATCAAAAAGGGGGATTTTTTTTGAAATGTTGACTTAAGGCTCCGTTTCCACTCCAATATATTCAATTACCCATGAGATCTCTTGGGGAAAAATATCGAACGAGTTGAACACGTGGGTAATACATTTCGGAGAAATTAGTGAAATCTCCAATTCACCAAAGGGGTACCCCTTTCAGAAATCTTCGATTTCTCTAATATGGATTGGAGCATTGTTTTGATCGTGAATAATAAAGAATATGCAAGGGTCATGGGCACAAAAGTTGTAGCCCTATGTCTTAGGGTACTATGTATAAAATTACGTGCAAATCCGAGGTGTGTAGAGGGTGATAGAGTCAAAATATAGAAGGACGTACTAATATAAGGAAAAAACTTGCGAAAATTGCCATCAAAAAGAGGAATTTTTTTTGAAATGTTGACTTAAGGCTCCGTTTCGACTCCAATATATTCATTTACCCATGAGATCTCTTGGGGAAAAATATCGAACGAGTTGAACACGAGGGTAATACATTTCGGAGAAATTAGTGAAATCTCCAATTCACCAAAGGGGTACCCCTTTCAGAAATCTTCGATTTCTCTAATATGGATTGGAGCATTGTTTTGATCGTGAATAATAAAGAATATGCGAGGGTCATGGGCACAAAAGTTGTAGCCCTATGTCTTAGGTTACTATGTATAAAAGTACGTGAAAATACGAGGTGTGTAGAGGGTGATACAGTCAAAATATAGAAGGACGTACTAATATAAGGAAAAAACTTGCGAAAATTGCCATCAAAAAGGGGGATTTTTTTTGAAATGTTGACTTAAGGCTCCGTTTCGACTCCAATATATTCATTTACCCATGAGATCTCTTGGGGAAAAATATCGAACGAGTTGAACACGAGGGTAATACATTTCGGAGAAATTAGTGAAATCTCCAATTCACCAAAGGGGTACCCCTTTCAGAAATCTTCGATTTCTCTAATATGGATTGGAGCATTGTTTTGATCGTGAATACTAAAGAATATGCGAGGGTCATGGGCACAAAAGTTGTAGCCCTATGTCTTAGGTTACTATGTATAAAAGTACGTGAAAATCCGAGGTGTGTAGAGGGTGATACAGTCAAAATATAAAAGGACGTACTAATATAAGGAAAAAACTTGCGAAAATTGCCATCAAAAAGGGGGATTTTTTTTGAAATGTTGACTTAAGGCTCCGTTTCGACTCCAATATATTCATTTACCCATGAGATCTCTTGGGGAAAAATATCGAACGAGTTGAACACGAGGGTAATACATTTCGGAGAAATTAGTGAAATCTCCAATTCACCAAAGGGGTACCCCTTTCAGAAATCTTCGATTTCTCTAATATGGATTGGAGCATTGTTTTGATCGTGAATAATAAAGAATATGCGAGGGTCATGGGCACAAAAGTTGTAGCCCTATGTCTTAGGGTACTATGTATAAAATTACGTGAAAATCCGAGGTGTGTAGAGGGTGATAGAGTCAAAATACTGAGAGAGGTACGAATATAAGGAAAAAACTTGCGAAAATTGCCATCAAAAAGGGGGATTTTTTTTGAAATGTTGACTTAAGGCTCCGTTTCCACTCCAATATATTCAATTACCCATGAGATCTCTTGGGGAAAAATATCGAACGAGTTGAACACGTGGGTAATACATTTCGGAGAAATTAGTGAAATCTCCAATTCACCAAAGGGGTACCCCTTTCAGAAATCTTCGATTTCTCTAATATGGATTGGAGCATTGTTTTGATCGTGAATAATAAAGAATATGCAAGGGTCATGGGCACAAAAGTTGTAGCCCTATGTCTTAGGGTACTATGTATAAAATTACGTGCAAATCCGAGGTGTGTAGAGGGTGATAGAGTCAAAATATAGAAGGACGTACTAATATAAGGAAAAAACTTGCGAAAATTGCCATCAAAAAGAGGAATTTTTTTTGAAATGTTGACTTAAGGCTCCGTTTCGACTCCAATATATTCATTTACCCATGAGATCTCTTGGGGAAAAATATCGAACGAGTTGAACACGAGGGTAATACATTTCGGAGAAATTAGTGAAATCTCCAATTCACCAAAGGGGTACCCCTTTCAGAAATCTTCGATTTCTCTAATATGGATTGGAGCATTGTTTTGATCGTGAATAATAAAGAATATGCGAGGGTCATGGGCACAAAAGTTGTAGCCCTATGTCTTAGGTTACTATGTATAAAAGTACGTGAAAATACGAGGTGTGTAGAGGGTGATACAGTCAAAATATAGAAGGACGTACTAATATAAGGAAAAAACTTGCGAAAATTGCCATCAAAAAGGGGGATTTTTTTTGAAATGTTGACTTAAGGCTCCGTTTCGACTCCAATATATTCATTTACCCATGAGATCTCTTGGGGAAAAATATCGAACGAGTTGAACACGAGGGTAATACATTTCGGAGAAATTAGTGAAATCTCCAATTCACCAAAGGGGTACCCCTTTCAGAAATCTTCGATTTCTCTAATATGGATTGGAGCATTGTTTTGATCGTGAATACTAAAGAATATGCGAGGGTCATGGGCACAAAAGTTGTAGCCCTATGTCTTAGGTTACTATGTATAAAAGTACGTGAAAATCCGAGGTGTGTAGAGGGTGATACAGTCAAAATATAAAAGGACGTACTAATATAAGGAAAAAACTTGCGAAAATTGCCATCAAAAAGGGGGATTTTTTTTGAAATGTTGACTTAAGGCTCCGTTTCGACTCCAATATATTCATTTACCCATGAGATCTCTTGGGGAAAAATATCGAACGAGTTGAACACGAGGGTAATACATTTCGGAGAAATTAGTGAAATCTCCAATTCACCAAAGGGGTACCCCTTTCAGAAATCTTCGATTTCTCTAATATGGATTGGAGCATTGTTTTGATCGTGAATAATAAAGAATATGCGAGGGTCATGGGCACAAAAGTTGTAGCCCTATGTCTTAGGGTACTATGTATAAAATTACGTGAAAATCCGAGGTGTGTAGAGGGTGATAGAGTCAAAATACTGAGAGAGGTACGAATATAAGGAAAAAACTTGCGAAAATTGCCATCAAAAAGGGGGATTTTTTTTGAAATGTTGACTTAAGGCTCCGTTTCCACTCCAATATATTCAATTACCCATGAGATCTCTTGGGGAAAAATATCGAACGAGTTGAACACGTGGGTAATACATTTCGGAGAAATTAGTGAAATCTCCAATTCACCAAAGGGGTACCCCTTTCAGAAATCTTCGATTTCTCTAATATGGATTGGAGCATTGTTTTGATCGTGAATAATAAAGAATATGCAAGGGTCATGGGCACAAAAGTTGTAGCCCTATGTCTTAGGGTACTATGTATAAAATTACGTGCAAATCCGAGGTGTGTAGAGGGTGATAGAGTCAAAATATAGAAGGACGTACTAATATAAGGAAAAAACTTGCGAAAATTGCCATCAAAAAGAGGAATTTTTTTTGAAATGTTGACTTAAGGCTCCGTTTCGACTCCAATATATTCATTTACCCATGAGATCTCTTGGGGAAAAATATCGAACGAGTTGAACACGAGGGTAATACATTTCGGAGAAATTAGTGAAATCTCCAATTCACCAAAGGGGTACCCCTTTCAGAAATCTTCGATTTCTCTAATATGGATTGGAGCATTGTTTTGATCGTGAATACTAAAGAATATGCGAGGGTCATGGGCACAAAAGTTGTAGCCCTATGTCTTAGGTTACTATGTATAAAAGTACGTGAAAATCCGAGGTGTGTAGAGGGTGATACAGTCAAAATATAGAAGGACGTACTAATATAAGGAAAAAACTTGCGAAAATTGCCATCAAAAAGGGGGATTTTTTTTGAAATGTTGACTTAAGGCTCCGTTTCGACTCCAATATATTCATTTACCCATGAGATCTCTTGGGGAAAAATATCGAACGAGTTGAACACGAGGGTAATACATTTCGGAGAAATTAGTGAAATCTCCAATTCACCAAAGGGGTACCCCTTTCAGAAATCTTCGATTTCTCTAATATGGATTGGAGCATTGTTTTGATCGTGAATACTAAAGAATATGCGAGGGTCATGGGCACAAAAGTTGTAGCCCTATGTCTTAGGTTACTATGTATAAAAGTACGTGAAAATCCGAGGTGTGTAGAGGGTGATACAGTCAAAATATAGAAGGACGTACTAATATAAGGAAAAAACTTGCGAAAATTGCCATCAAAAAGGGGGATTTTTTTTGAAATGTTGACTTAAGGCTCCGTTTCGACTCCAATATATTCATTTACCCATGAGATCTCTTGGGGAAAAATATCGAACGAGTTGAACACGAGGGTAATACATTTCGGAGAAATTAGTGAAATCTCCAATTCACCAAAGGGGTACCCCTTTCAGAAATCTTCGATTTCTCTAATATGGATTGGAGCATTGTTTTGATCGTGAATACTAAAGAATATGCGAGGGTCATGGGCACAAAAGTTGTAGCCCTATGTCTTATGGTACTATGTATAAAATTACGTGAAAATCCGAGGTGTGTAGAGGGTGATACAGTCAAAATACTGAGAGATGTACGAATATAAGGAAAAAACTTGCGAAAATTGCCATCAAAAAGGGGGATTTTTTTTTAAATGTTGACTTAAGGCTCCGTTTCGACTCCAATATATTCATTTACCCATGAGATCTCTTGGGGAAAAATATCGAACGAGTTGAACACGAGGGTAATACATTTCGGAGAAATTAGTGAAATCTCCAATTCACCAAAGGGGTACCCCTTTCAGAAATCTTCGATTTCTCTAATATGGATTGGAGCATTGTTTTGATCGTGAATACTAAAGAATATGCGAGGGTCATGGGCACAAAAGTTGTAGCCCTATGTCTTATGGTACTATGTATAAAATTACGTGAAAATCCGAGGTGTGTAGAGGGTGATACAGTCAAAATACTGAGAGATGTACGAATATAAGGAAAAAACTTGCGAAAATTGCCATCAAAAAGGGGGATTTTTTTTTAAATGTTGACTTAAGGCTCCGTTTCGACTCCAATATATTCATTTACCCATGAGATCTCTTGGGGAAAAATATCGAACGAGTTGAACACGAGGGTAATACATTTCGGAGAAATTAGTGAAATCTCCAATTCACCAAAGGGGTACCCCTTTCAGAAATCTTCGATTTCTCTAATATGGATTGGAGCATTGTTTTGATCGTGAATACTAAAGAATATGCGAGGGTCATGGGCACAAAAGTTGTAGCCCTCTGTCTTAGGGTACTATGTATAAAATTACGTGCAAATCCGAGGGGTGTAGAGGGTGATAGAGTCAAAATATAGAAGGACGTACGAATATAAGGAAAAAACTTGCGAAAATTGCCATCAAAAAGGGGGATTTTTTTTGAAATGTTGACTTAAGGCTCCGTTTCCACTCCAATATATTCATTTACCCATGAGATCTCTTGGGGAAAAATATCGAACGAGTTGAACACGTGGGTAATACATTTCGGAGAAATTAGTGAAATCTCCAATTCACCAAAGGGGTACCCCTTTCAGAAATCTTCGATTTCTCTAATATGGATTGGAGCATTGTTTTGATCGTGAATAATAAAGAATATGCAAGGGTCATGGGCACAAAAGTTGTAGCCCTATGTCTTAGGGTACTATGTATAAAATTACGTGCAAATCCGAGGTGTGTAGAGGGTGATAGAGTCAAAATATAGAAGGACGTACTAATATAAGGAAAAAACTTGCGAAAATTGCCATCAAAAAGAGGAATTTTTTTTGAAATGTTTACTTAAGGCTCCGTTTCGACTCCAATATATTCATTTACCCATGAGATCTCTTGGGGAAAAATATCGAACGAGTTGAACACGAGGGTAATACATTTCGGAGAAATTAGTGAAATCTCCAATTCACCAAAGGGGTACCCCTTTCAGAAATCTTCGATTTCTCTAATATGGATTGGAGCATTGTTTTGATCGTGAATACTAAAGAATATGCGAGGGTCATGGGCACAAAAGTTGTAGCCCTATGTCTTAGGTTACTATGTATAAAAGTACGTGAAAATACGAGGTGTGTAGAGGGTGATACAGTCAAAATATAGAAGGACGTACTAATATAAGGAAAAAACTTGCGAAAATTGCCATCAAAAAGGGGGATTTTTTTTTGAAATGTTGACTTATGGCTCCGTTTCGACTCCAATATATTAATTTACCCATGAGATCTCTTGGGGAAAAATATCGAACGAGTTGAACACGAGGGTAATACATTTCGGAGAAATTAGTGAAATCTCCAATTCACCAAAGGGGTACCCCTTTCAGAAATCTTCGATTTCTCTAATATGGATTGGAGCATTGTTTTGATCGTGAATACTAAAGAATATGCGAGGGTCATGGGCACAAAAGTTGTAGCCCTATGTCTTAGGTTACTATGTATAAAAGTACGTGAAAATCCGAGGTGTGTAGAGGGTGATACAGTCAAAATATAGAAGGACGTACTAATATAAGGAAAAAACTTGCGAAAATTGCCATCAAAAAGGGGGATTTTTTTTGAAATGTTGACTTAAGGCTCCGTTTCGACTCCAATATATTCATTTACCCATGAGATCTCTTGGGGAAAAATATCGAACGAGTTGAACACGAGGGTAATACATTTCGGAGAAATTAGTGAAATCTCCAATTCACCAAAGGGGTACCCCTTTCAGAAATCTTCGATTTCTCTAATATGGATTGGAGCATTGTTTTGATCATGAATACTAAAGAATATGCGAGGGTCATGGGCACAAAAGTTGTAGCCCTCTGTCTTAGGGTACTATGTATAAAATTACGTGCAAATCCGAGGGGTGTAGAGGGTGATAGAGTCAAAATATAGAAGGACGTACGAATATAAGGAAAAAACTTGCGAAAATTGCCATCAAAAAGGGGGATTTTTTTTGAAATGTTGACTTAAGGCTCCGTTTCCACTCCAATATATTCATTTACCCATGAGATCTCTTGGGGAAAAATATCGAACGAGTTGAACACGTGGGTAATACATTTCGGAGAAATTAGTGAAATCTCCAATTCACCAAAGGGGTACCCCTATCAGAAATCTTCGATTTCTCTAATATGGATTGGAGCATTGTTTTGATCGTGAATAATAAAGAATATGCAAGGGTCATGGGCACAAAAGTTGTAGCCCTATGTCTTAGGGTACTATGTATAAAATTACGTGCAAATCCGAGGTGTGTAGAGGGTGATAGAGTCAAAATATAGAAGGACGTACTAATATAAGGAAAAAACTTGCGAAAATTGCCATCAAAAAGAGGAATTTTTTTTGAAATGTTGACTTAAGGCTCCGTTTCGACTCCAATATATTCATTTACCCATGAGATCTCTTGGGGAAAAATATCGAACGAGTTGAACACGAGGGTAATACATTTCGGAGAAATTAGTGAAATCTCCAATTCACCAAAGGGGTACCCCTTTCAGAAATCTTCGATTTCTCTAATATGGATTGGAGCATTGTTTTGATCGTGAATACTAAAGAATATGCGAGGGTCATGGGCACAAAAGTTGTAGCCCTATGTCTTAGGTTACTATGTATAAAAGTACGTGAAAATACGAGGTGTGTAGAGGGTGATACAGTCAAAATATAGAAGGACGTACTAATATAAGGAAAAAACTTGCGAAAATTGCCATCAAAAAGGGGGATTTTTTTTGAAATGTTGACTTATGGCTCCGTTTCGACTCCAATATATTCATTTACCCATGAGATCTCTTGGGGAAAAATATCGAACGAGTTGAACACGAGGGTAATACATTTCGGAGAAATTAGTGAAATCTCCAATTCACCAAAGGGGTACCCCTTTCAGAAATCTTCGATTTCTCTAATATGGATTGGAGCATTGTTTTGATCGTGAATACTAAAGAATATGCGAGGGTCATGGGCACAAAAGTTGTAGCCCTATGTCTTAGGTTACTATGTATAAAAGTACGTGAAAATCCGAGGTGTGTAGAGGGTGATACAGTCAAAATATAGAAGGACGTACTAATATAAGGAAAAAACTTGCGAAAATTGCCATCAAAAAGGGGGATTTTTTTTGAAATGTTGACTTAAGGCTCCGTTTCGACTCCAATATATTCATTTACCCATGAGATCTCTTGGGGAAAAATATCGAACGAGTTGAACACGAGGGTAATACATTTCGGAGAAATTAGTGAAATCTCCAATTCACCAAAGGGGTACCCCTTTCAGAAATCTTCGATTTCTCTAATATGGATTGGAGCATTGTTTTGATCGTGAATACTAAAGAATATGCGAGGGTCATGGGCACAAAAGTTGTAGCCCTATGTCTTAGGTTACTATGTATAAAAGTACGTGAAAATCCGAGGTGTGTAGAGGGTGATACAGTCAAAATATAAAAGGACGTACTAATATAAGGAAAAAACTTGCGAAAATTGCCATCAAAAAGGGGGATTTTTTTTGAAATGTTGACTTAAGGCTCCGTTTCGACTCCAATATATTCATTTACCCATGAGATCTCTTGGGGAAAAATATCGAACGAGTTGAACACGAGGGTAATACATTTCGGAGAAATTAGTGAAATCTCCAATTCACCAAAGGGGTACCCCTTTCAGAAATCTTCGATTTCTCTAATATGGATTGGAGCATTGTTTTGATCGTGAATACTAAAGAATATGCGAGGGTCATGGGCACAAAAGTTGTAGCCCTATGTCTTAGGTTACTATGTATAAAAGTACGTGAAAATCCGAGGTGTGTAGAGGGTGATACAGTCAAAATATAGAAGGACGTACTAATATAAGGAAAAAACTTGCGAAAATTGCCATCAAAAAGGGGGATTTTTTTTGAAATGTTGACTTAAGGCTCCGTTTCGACTCCAATATATTCATTTACCCATGAGATCTCTTGGGGAAAAATATCGAACGAGTTGAACACGAGGGTAATACATTTCGGAGAAATTAGTGAAATCTCCAATTCACCAAAGGGGTACCCCTTTCAGAAATCTTCGATTTCTCTAATATGGATTGGAGCATTGTTTTGATCGTGAATAATAAAGAATATGCGAGGGTCATGGGCACAAAAGTTGTAGCCCTATGTCTTAGGTTACTATGTATAAAAGTACGTGAAAATACGAGGTGTGTAGAGGGTGATACAGTCAAAATATAGAAGGACGTACTAATATAAGGAAAAAACTTGCGAAAATTGCCATCAAAAAGGGGGATTTTTTTTGAAATGTTGACTTAAGGCTCCGTTTCCACTCCAATATATTCAATTACCCATGAGATCTCTTGGGGAAAAATATCGAACGAGTTGAACACGTGGGTAATACATTTCGGAGAAATTAGTGAAATCTCCAATTCACCAAAGGGGTACCCCTTTCAGAAATCTTCGATTTCTCTAATATGGATTGGAGCATTGTTTTGATCGTGAATACTAAAGAATATGCGAGGGTCATGGGCACAAAAGTTGTAGCCCTATGTCTTAGGTTACTATGTATAAAAGTACGTGAAAATCCGAGGTGTGTAGAGGGTGATACAGTCAAAATATAGAAGGACATACTAATATAAGGAAAAAACTTGCGAAAATTGCCATCAAAAAGGGGGATTTTTTTTGAAATGTTGACTTAAGGCTCCGTTTCCACTCCAATATATTCAATTACCCATGAGATCTCTTGGGGAAAAATATCGAACGAGTTGAACACGTGGGTAATACATTTCGGAGAAATTAGTGAAATCTCCAATTCACCAAAGGGGTACCCCTTTCAGAAATCTTCGATTTCTCTAATATGGATTGGAGCATTGTTTTGATCGTGAATAATAAAGAATATGCAAGGGTCATGGGCACAAAAGTTGTAGCCCTATGTCTTAGGGTACTATGTATAAAATTACGTGCAAATCCGAGGTGTGTAGAGGGTGATAGAGTCAAAATATAGAAGGACGTACTAATATAAGGAAAAAACTTGCGAAAATTGCCATCAAAAAGAGGAATTTTTTTTGAAATGTTGACTTAAGGCTCCGTTTCGACTCCAATATATTCATTTACCCATGAGATCTCTTGGGGAAAAATATCGAACGAGTTGAACACGAGGGTAATACATTTCGGAGAAATTAGTGAAATCTCCAATTCACCAAAGGGGTACCCCTTTCAGAAATCTTCGATTTCTCTAATATGGATTGGAGCATTGTTTTGATCGTGAATACTAAAGAATATGCGAGGGTCATGGGCACAAAAGTTGTAGCCCTATGTCTTAGGTTACTATGTATAAAAGTACGTGAAAATCCGAGGTGTGTAGAGGGTGATACAGTCAAAATATAGAAGGACGTACTAATATAAGGAAAAAACTTGCGAAAATTGCCATCAAAAAGGGGGATTTTTTTTGAAATGTTGACTTAAGGCTCCGTTTCGACTCCAATATATTCATTTACCCATGAGATCTCTTGGGGAAAAATATCGAACGAGTTGAACACGAGGGTAATACATTTCGGAGAAATTAGTGAAATCTCCAATTCACCAAAGGGGTACCCCTTTCAGAAATCTTCGATTTCTCTAATATGGATTGGAGCATTGTTTTGATCGTGAATACTAAAGAATATGCGAGGGTCATGGGCACAAAAGTTGTAGCCCTATGTCTTAGGTTACTATGTATAAAAGTACGTGAAAATCCGAGGTGTGTAGAGGGTGATACAGTCAAAATATAGAAGGACGTACTAATATAAGGAAAAAACTTGCGAAAATTGCCATCAAAAAGGGGGATTTTTTTTGAAATGTTGACTTAAGGCTCCGTTTCCACTCCAATATATTCATTTACCCATGAGATCTCTTGGGGAAAAATATCGAACGAGTTGAACACGTGGGTAATACATTTCGGAGAAATTAGTGAAATCTCCAATTCACCAAAGGGGTACCCCTTTCAGAAATCTTCGATTTCTCTAATATGGATTGGAGCATTGTTTTGATCGTGAATAATAAAGAATATGCAAGGGTCATGGGCACAAAAGTTGTAGCCCTATGTCTTAGGGTACTATGTATAAAATTACGTGCAAATCCGAGGTGTGTAGAGGGTGATAGAGTCAAAATATAGAAGGACGTACTAATATAAGGAAAAAACTTGCGAAAATTGCCATCAAAAAGAGGGATTTTTTTTGAAATGTTGACTTAAGGCTCCGTTTCGACTCCAATATATTCATTTACCCATGAGATCTCTTGGGGAAAAATATCGAACGAGTTGAACACGAGGGTAATACATTTCGGAGAAATTAGTGAAATCTCCAATTCACCAAAGGGGTACCCCTTTCAGAAATCTTCGATTTCTCTAATATGGATTGGAGCATTGTTTTGATCGTGAATACTAAAGAATATGCGAGGGTCATGGGCACAAAAGTTGTAGCCCTATGTCTTAGGTTACTATGTATAAAAGTACGTGAAAATACGAGGTGTGTAGAGGGTGATACAGTCAAAATATAGAAGGACGTACTAATATAAGGAAAAAACTTGCGAAAATTGCCATCAAAAAGGGGGATTTTTTTTGAAATGTTGACTTAAGGCTCCGTTTCGACTCCAATATATTCATTTACCCATGAGATCTCTTGGGGAAAAATATCGAACGAGTTGAACACGAGGGTAATACATTTCGGAGAAATTAGTGAAATCTCCAATTCACCAAAGGGGTACCCCTTTCAGAAATCTTCGATTTCTCTAATATGGATTGGAGCATTGTTTTGATCGTGAATACTAAAGAATATGCGAGGGTCATGGGCACAAAAGTTGTAGCCCTATGTCTTAGGTTACTATGTATAAAAGTACGTGAAAATCCGAGGTGTGTAGAGGGTGATACAGTCAAAATATAGAAGGACGTACTAATATAAGGAAAAAACTTGCGAAAATTGCCATCAAAAAGGGGGATTTTTTTTGAAATGTTGACTTAAGGCTCCGTTTCGACTCCAATATATTCATTTACCCATGAGATCTCTTGGGGAAAAATATCGAACGAGTTGAACACGAGGGTAATACATTTCGGAGAAATTAGTGAAATCTCCAATTCACCAAAGGGGTACCCCTTTCAGAAATCTTCGATTTCTCTAATATGGATTGGAGCATTGTTTTGATCGTGAATACTAAAGAATATGCGAGGGTCATGGGCACAAAAGTTGTAGCCCTATGTCTTATGGTACTATGTATAAAATTACGTGAAAATCCGAGGTGTGTAGAGGGTGATACAGTCAAAATACTGAGAGATGTACGAATATAAGGAAAAAACTTGCGAAAATTGCCATAAAAAAGGGGGATTTTTTTTTAAATGTTGACTTAAGGCTCCGTTTCGACTCCAATATATTCATTTACCCATGAGATCTCTTGGGGAAAAATATCGAACGAGTTGAACACGAGGGTAATACATTTCGGAGAAATTAGTGAAATCTCCAATTCACCAAAGGGGTACCCCTTTCAGAAATCTTCGATTTCTCTAATATGGATTGGAGCATTGTTTTGATCGTGAATACTAAAGAATATGCGAGGGTCATGGGCACAAAAGTTGTAGCCCTATGTCTTAGGTTACTATGTATAAAAGTACGTGAAAATACGAGGTGTGTAGAGGGTGATACAGTCAAAATATAGAAGGACGTACTAATATAAGGAAAAAACTTGCGAAAATTGCCATCAAAAAGGGGGATTTTTTTTGAAATGTTGACTTAAGGCTCCGTTTCCACTCCAATATATTCAATTACCCATGAGATCTCTTGGGGAAAAATATCGAACGAGTTGAACACGTGGGTAATACATTTCGGAGAAATTAGTGAAATCTCCAATTCACCAAAGGGGTACCCCTTTCAGAAATCTTCGATTTCTCTAATATGGATTGGAGCATTGTTTTGATCGTGAATAATAAAGAATATGCAAGGGTCATGGGCACAAAAGTTGTAGCCCTATGTCTTAGGGTACTATGTATAAAATTACGTGCAAATCCGAGGTGTGTAGAGGGTGATAGAGTCAAAATATAGAAGGACGTACTAATATAAGGAAAAAACTTGCGAAAATTGCCATCAAAAAGAGGAATTTTTTTTGAAATGTTGACTTAAGGCTCCGTTTCGACTCCAATATATTCATTTACCCATGAGATCTCTTGGGGAAAAATATCGAACGAGTTGAACACGAGGGTAATACATTTCGGAGAAATTAGTGAAATCTCCAATTCACCAAAGGGGTACCCCTTTCAGAAATCTTCGATTTCTCTAATATGGATTGGAGCATTGTTTTGATCGTGAATACTAAAGAATATGCGAGGGTCATGGGCACAAAAGTTGTAGCCCTATGTCTTAGGTTACTATGTATAAAAGTACGTGAAAATCCGAGGTGTGTAGAGGGTGATACAGTCAAAATATAGAAGGACGTACTAATATAAGGAAAAAACTTGCGAAAATTGCCATCAAAAAGGGGGATTTTTTTTGAAATGTTGACTTAAGGCTCCGTTTCGACTCCAATATATTCATTTACCCATGAGATCTCTTGGGGAAAAATATCGAACGAGTTGAACACGAGGGTAATACATTTCGGAGAAATTAGTGAAATCTCCAATTCACCAAAGGGGTACCCCTTTCAGAAATCTTCGATTTCTCTAATATGGATTGGAGCATTGTTTTGATCGTGAATACTAAAGAATATGCGAGGGTCATGGGCACAAAAGTTGTAGCCCTATGTCTTAGGTTACTATGTATAAAAGTACGTGAAAATCCGAGGTGTGTAGAGGGTGATACAGTCAAAATATAGAAGGACGTACTAATATAAGGAAAAAACTTGCGAAAATTGCCATCAAAAAGGGGGATTTTTTTTGAAATGTTGACTTAAGGCTCCGTTTCGACTCCAATATATTCATTTACCCATGAGATCTCTTGGGGAAAAATATCGAACGAGTTGAACACGAGGGTAATACATTTCGGAGAAATTAGTGAAATCTCCAATTCACCAAAGGGGTACCCCTTTCAGAAATCTTCGATTTCTCTAATATGGATTGGAGCATTGTTTTGATCGTGAATACTAAAGAATATGCGAGGGTCATGGGCACAAAAGTTGTAGCCCTATGTCTTAGGTTACTATGTATAAAAGTACGTGAAAATCCGAGGTGTGTAGAGGGTGATACAGTCAAAATATAGAAGGACGTACTAATATAAGGAAAAAACTTGCGAAAATTGCCATCAAAAAGGGGGATTTTTTTTGAAATGTTGACTTAAGGCTCCGTTTCGACTCCAATATATTCATTTACCCATGAGATCTCTTGGGGAAAAATATCGAACGAGTTGAACACGAGGGTAATACATTTCGGAGAAATTAGTGAAATCTCCAATTCACCAAAGGGGTACCCCTTTCAGAAATCTTCGATTTCTCTAATATGGATTGGAGCATTGTTTTGATCGTGAATAATAAAGAATATGCGAGGGTCATGGGCACAAAAGTTGTAGCCCTATGTCTTAGGTTACTATGTATAAAAGTACGTGAAAATACGAGGTGTGTAGAGGGTGATACAGTCAAAATATAGAAGGACGTACTAATATAAGGAAAAAACTTGCGAAAATTGCCATCAAAAAGGGGGATTTTTTTTGAAATGTTGACTTAAGGCTCCGTTTCCACTCCAATATATTCAATTACCCATGAGATCTCTTGGGGAAAAATATCGAACGAGTTGAACACGTGGGTAATACATTTCGGAGAAATTAGTGAAATCTCCAATTCACCAAAGGGGTACCCCTTTCAGAAATCTTCGATTTCTCTAATATGGATTGGAGCATTGTTTTGATCGTGAATACTAAAGAATATGCGAGGGTCATGGGCACAAAAGTTGTAGCCCTATGTCTTAGGTTACTATGTATAAAAGTACGTGAAAATCCGAGGTGTGTAGAGGGTGATACAGTCAAAATATAGAAGGACATACTAATATAAGGAAAAAACTTGCGAAAATTGCCATCAAAAAGGGGGATTTTTTTTGAAATGTTGACTTAAGGCTCCGTTTCCACTCCAATATATTCAATTACCCATGAGATCTCTTGGGGAAAAATATCGAACGAGTTGAACACGTGGGTAATACATTTCGGAGAAATTAGTGAAATCTCCAATTCACCAAAGGGGTACCCCTTTCAGAAATCTTCGATTTCTCTAATATGGATTGGAGCATTGTTTTGATCGTGAATAATAAAGAATATGCAAGGGTCATGGGCACAAAAGTTGTAGCCCTATGTCTTAGGGTACTATGTATAAAATTACGTGCAAATCCGAGGTGTGTAGAGGGTGATAGAGTCAAAATATAGAAGGACGTACTAATATAAGGAAAAAACTTGCGAAAATTGCCATCAAAAAGAGGAATTTTTTTTGAAATGTTGACTTAAGGCTCCGTTTCGACTCCAATATATTCATTTACCCATGAGATCTCTTGGGGAAAAATATCGAACGAGTTGAACACGAGGGTAATACATTTCGGAGAAATTAGTGAAATCTCCAATTCACCAAAGGGGTACCCCTTTCAGAAATCTTCGATTTCTCTAATATGGATTGGAGCATTGTTTTGATCGTGAATACTAAAGAATATGCGAGGGTCATGGGCACAAAAGTTGTAGCCCTATGTCTTAGGTTACTATGTATAAAAGTACGTGAAAATCCGAGGTGTGTAGAGGGTGATACAGTCAAAATATAGAAGGACGTACTAATATAAGGAAAAAACTTGCGAAAATTGCCATCAAAAAGGGGGATTTTTTTTGAAATGTTGACTTAAGGCTCCGTTTCGACTCCAATATATTCATTTACCCATGAGATCTCTTGGGGAAAAATATCGAACGAGTTGAACACGAGGGTAATACATTTCGGAGAAATTAGTGAAATCTCCAATTCACCAAAGGGGTACCCCTTTCAGAAATCTTCGATTTCTCTAATATGGATTGGAGCATTGTTTTGATCGTGAATACTAAAGAATATGCGAGGGTCATGGGCACAAAAGTTGTAGCCCTATGTCTTAGGTTACTATGTATAAAAGTACGTGAAAATCCGAGGTGTGTAGAGGGTGATACAGTCAAAATATAGAAGGACGTACTAATATAAGGAAAAAACTTGCGAAAATTGCCATCAAAAAGGGGGATTTTTTTTGAAATGTTGACTTAAGGCTCCGTTTCCACTCCAATATATTCATTTACCCATGAGATCTCTTGGGGAAAAATATCGAACGAGTTGAACACGTGGGTAATACATTTCGGAGAAATTAGTGAAATCTCCAATTCACCAAAGGGGTACCCCTTTCAGAAATCTTCGATTTCTCTAATATGGATTGGAGCATTGTTTTGATCGTGAATAATAAAGAATATGCAAGGGTCATGGGCACAAAAGTTGTAGCCCTATGTCTTAGGGTACTATGTATAAAATTACGTGCAAATCCGAGGTGTGTAGAGGGTGATAGAGTCAAAATATAGAAGGACGTACTAATATAAGGAAAAAACTTGCGAAAATTGCCATCAAAAAGAGGGATTTTTTTTGAAATGTTGACTTAAGGCTCCGTTTCGACTCCAATATATTCATTTACCCATGAGATCTCTTGGGGAAAAATATCGAACGAGTTGAACACGAGGGTAATACATTTCGGAGAAATTAGTGAAATCTCCAATTCACCAAAGGGGTACCCCTTTCAGAAATCTTCGATTTCTCTAATATGGATTGGAGCATTGTTTTGATCGTGAATACTAAAGAATATGCGAGGGTCATGGGCACAAAAGTTGTAGCCCTATGTCTTAGGTTACTATGTATAAAAGTACGTGAAAATACGAGGTGTGTAGAGGGTGATACAGTCAAAATATAGAAGGACGTACTAATATAAGGAAAAAACTTGCGAAAATTGCCATCAAAAAGGGGGATTTTTTTTGAAATGTTGACTTAAGGCTCCGTTTCGACTCCAATATATTCATTTACCCATGAGATCTCTTGGGGAAAAATATCGAACGAGTTGAACACGAGGGTAATACATTTCGGAGAAATTAGTGAAATCTCCAATTCACCAAAGGGGTACCCCTTTCAGAAATCTTCGATTTCTCTAATATGGATTGGAGCATTGTTTTGATCGTGAATACTAAAGAATATGCGAGGGTCATGGGCACAAAAGTTGTAGCCCTATGTCTTAGGTTACTATGTATAAAAGTACGTGAAAATACGAGGTGTGTAGAGGGTGATACAGTCAAAATATAGAAGGACGTACTAATATAAGGAAAAAACTTGCGAAAATTGCCATCAAAAAGGGGGATTTTTTTTGAAATGTTGACTTAAGGCTCCGTTTCGACTCCAATATATTCATTTACCCATGAGATCTCTTGGGGAAAAATATCGAACGAGTTGAACACGAGGGTAATACATTTCGGAGAAATTAGTGAAATCTCCAATTCACCAAAGGGGTACCCCTTTCAGAAATCTTCGATTTCTCTAATATGGATTGGAGCATTGTTTTGATCGTGAATACTAAAGAATATGCGAGGGTCATGGGCACAAAAGTTGTAGCCCTATGTCTTAGGTTACTATGTATAAAAGTACGTGAAAATACGAGGTGTGTAGAGGGTGATACAGTCAAAATATAGAAGGACGTACTAATATAAGGAAAAAACTTGCGAAAATTGCCATCAAAAAGGGGGATTTTTTTTGAAATGTTGACTTAAGGCTCCGTTTCCACTCCAATATATTCAATTACCCATGAGATCTCTTGGGGAAAAATATCGAACGAGTTGAACACGTGGGTAATACATTTCGGAGAAATTAGTGAAATCTCCAATTCACCAAAGGGGTACCACTTTCAGAAATCTTCGATTTCTCTAATATGGATTGGAGCATTGTTTTGATCGTGAATAATAAAGAATATGCAAGGGTCATGGGCACAAAAGTTGTAGCCCTATGTCTTAGGGTACTATGTATAAAATTACGTGCAAATCCGAGGTGTGTAGAGGGTGATAGAGTCAAAATATAGAAGGACGTACTAATATAAGGAAAAAACTTGCGAAAATTGCCATCAAAAAGAGGAATTTTTTTTGAAATGTTGACTTAAGGCTCCGTTTCGACTCCAATATATTCATTTACCCATGAGATCTCTTGGGGAAAAATATCGAACGAGTTGAACACGAGGGTAATACATTTCGGAGAAATTAGTGAAATCTCCAATTCACCAAAGGGGTACCCCTTTCAGAAATCTTCGATTTCTCTAATATGGATTGGAGCATTGTTTTGATCGTGAATACTAAAGAATATGCGAGGGTCATGGGCACAAAAGTTGTAGCCCTATGTCTTAGGTTACTATGTATAAAAGTACGTGAAAATCCGAGGTGTGTAGAGGGTGATACAGTCAAAATATAGAAGGACGTACTAATATAAGGAAAAAACTTGCGAAAATTGCCATCAAAAAGGGGGATTTTTTTTGAAATGTTGACTTAAGGCTCCGTTTCGACTCCAATATATTCATTTACCCATGAGATCTCTTGGGGAAAAATATCGAACGAGTTGAACACGAGGGTAATACATTTCGGAGAAATTAGTGAAATCTCCAATTCACCAAAGGGGTACCCCTTTCAGAAATCTTCGATTTCTCTAATATGGATTGGAGCATTGTTTTGATCGTGAATACTAAAGAATATGCGAGGGTCATGGGCACAAAAGTTGTAGCCCTATGTCTTAGGTTACTATGTATAAAAGTACGTGAAAATCCGAGGTGTGTAGAGGGTGATACAGTCAAAATATAGAAGGACGTACTAATATAAGGAAAAAACTTGCGAAAATTGCCATCAAAAAGGGGGATTTTTTTTGAAATGTTGACTTAAGGCTCCGTTTCGACTCCAATATATTCATTTACCCATGAGATCTCTTGGGGAAAAATATCGAACGAGTTGAACACGAGGGTAATACATTTCGGAGAAATTAGTGAAATCTCCAATTCACCAAAGGGGTACCCCTTTCAGAAATCTTCGATTTCTCTAATATGGATTGGAGCATTGTTTTGATCGTGAATACTAAAGAATATGCGAGGGTCATGGGCACAAAAGTTGTAGCCCTATGTCTTATGGTACTATGTATAAAATTACGTGAAAATCCGAGGTGTGTAGAGGGTGATACAGTCAAAATACTGAGAGATGTACGAATATAAGGAAAAAACTTGCGAAAATTGCCATAAAAAAGGGGGATTTTTTTTTAAATGTTGACTTAAGGCTCCGTTTCGACTCCAATATATTCATTTACCCATGAGATCTCTTGGGGAAAAATATCGAACGAGTTGAACACGAGGGTAATACATTTCGGAGAAATTAGTGAAATCTCCAATTCACCAAAGGGGTACCCCTTTCAGAAATCTTCGATTTCTCTAATATGGATTGGAGCATTGTTTTGATCGTGAATACTAAAGAATATGCGAGGGTCATGGGCACAAAAGTTGTAGCCCTATGTCTTAGGTTACTATGTATAAAAGTACGTGAAAATACGAGGTGTGTAGAGGGTGATACAGTCAAAATATAGAAGGACGTACTAATATAAGGAAAAAACTTGCGAAAATTGCCATCAAAAAGGGGGATTTTTTTTGAAATGTTGACTTAAGGCTCCGTTTCCACTCCAATATATTCAATTACCCATGAGATCTCTTGGGGAAAAATATCGAACGAGTTGAACACGTGGGTAATACATTTCGGAGAAATTAGTGAAATCTCCAATTCACCAAAGGGGTACCCCTTTCAGAAATCTTCGATTTCTCTAATATGGATTGGAGCATTGTTTTGATCGTGAATAATAAAGAATATGCAAGGGTCATGGGCACAAAAGTTGTAGCCCTATGTCTTAGGGTACTATGTATAAAATTACGTGCAAATCCGAGGTGTGTAGAGGGTGATAGAGTCAAAATATAGAAGGACGTACTAATATAAGGAAAAAACTTGCGAAAATTGCCATCAAAAAGAGGAATTTTTTTTGAAATGTTGACTTAAGGCTCCGTTTCGACTCCAATATATTCATTTACCCATGAGATCTCTTGGGGAAAAATATCGAACGAGTTGAACACGAGGGTAATACATTTCGGAGAAATTAGTGAAATCTCCAATTCACCAAAGGGGTACCCCTTTCAGAAATCTTCGATTTCTCTAATATGGATTGGAGCATTGTTTTGATCGTGAATACTAAAGAATATGCGAGGGTCATGGGCACAAAAGTTGTAGCCCTATGTCTTAGGTTACTATGTATAAAAGTACGTGAAAATCCGAGGTGTGTAGAGGGTGATACAGTCAAAATATAGAAGGACGTACTAATATAAGGAAAAAACTTGCGAAAATTGCCATCAAAAAGGGGGATTTTTTTTGAAATGTTGACTTAAGGCTCCGTTTCGACTCCAATATATTCATTTACCCATGAGATCTCTTGGGGAAAAATATCGAACGAGTTGAACACGAGGGTAATACATTTCGGAGAAATTAGTGAAATCTCCAATTCACCAAAGGGGTACCCCTTTCAGAAATCTTCGATTTCTCTAATATGGATTGGAGCATTGTTTTGATCGTGAATACTAAAGAATATGCGAGGGTCATGGGCACAAAAGTTGTAGCCCTATGTCTTAGGTTACTATGTATAAAAGTACGTGAAAATCCGATGTGTGTAGAGGGTGATACAGTCAAAATATAGAAGGACGTACTAATATAAGGAAAAAACTTGCGAAAATTGCCATCAAAAAGGGGGATTTTTTTTGAAATGTTGACTTAAGGCTCCGTTTCGACTCCAATATATTCATTTACCCATGAGATCTCTTGGGGAAAAATATCGAACGAGTTGAACACGAGGGTAATACATTTCGGAGAAATTAGTGAAATCTCCAATTCACCAAAGGGGTACCCCTTTCAGAAATCTTCGATTTCTCTAATATGGATTGGAGCATTGTTTTGATCGTGAATACTAAAGAATATGCGAGGGTCATGGGCACAAAAGTTGTAGCCCTATGTCTTAGGTTACTATGTATAAAAGTACGTGAAAATCCGAGGTGTGTAGAGGGTGATACAGTCAAAATATAGAAGGACGTACTAATATAAGGAAAAAACTTGCGAAAATTGCCATCAAAAAGGGGGATTTTTTTTGAAATGTTGACTTAAGGCTCCGTTTCGACTCCAATATATTCATTTACCCATGAGATCTCTTGGGGAAAAATATCGAACGAGTTGAACACGAGGGTAATACATTTCGGAGAAATTAGTGAAATCTCCAATTCACCAAAGGGGTACCCCTTTCAGAAATCTTCGATTTCTCTAATATGGATTGGAGCATTGTTTTGATCGTGAATACTAAAGAATATGCGAGGGTCATGGGCACAAAAGTTGTAGCCCTATGTCTTAGGTTACTATGTATAAAAGTACGTGAAAATCCGAGGTGTGTAGAGGGTGATACAGTCAAAATATAGAAGGACGTACTAATATAAGGAAAAAACTTGCGAAAATTGCCATCAAAAAGGGGGATTTTTTTTGAAATGTTGACTTAAGGCTCCGTTTCCACTCCAATATATTCAATTACCCATGAGATCTCTTGGGGAAAAATATCGAACGAGTTGAACACGTGGGTAATACATTTCGGAGAAATTAGTGAAATCTCCAATTCACCAAAGGGGTACCCCTTTCAGAAATCTTCGATTTCTCTAATATGGATTGGAGCATTGTTTTGATCGTGAATAATAAAGAATATGCAAGGGTCATGGGCACAAAAGTTGTAGCCCTATGTCTTAGGGTACTATGTATAAAATTACGTGCAAATCCGAGGTGTGTAGAGGGTGATAGAGTCAAAATATAGAAGGACGTACTAATATAAGGAAAAAACTTGCGAAAATTGCCATCAAAAAGAGGAATTTTTTTTGAAATGTTGACTTAAGGCTCCGTTTCGACTCCAATATATTCATTTACCCATGAGATCTCTTGGGGAAAAATATCGAACGAGTTGAACACGAGGGTAATACATTTCGGAGAAATTAGTGAAATCTCCAATTCACCAAAGGGGTACCCCTTTCAGAAATCTTCGATTTCTCTAATATGGATTGGAGCATTGTTTTGATCGTGAATACTAAAGAATATGCGAGGGTCATGGGCACAAAAGTTGTAGCCCTATGTCTTAGGTTACTATGTATAAAAGTACGTGAAAATCCGAGGTGTGTAGAGGGTGATACAGTCAAAATATAGAAGGACGTACTAATATAAGGAAAAAACTTGCGAAAATTGCCATCAAAAAGGGGGATTTTTTTTGAAATGTTGACTTAAGGCTCCGTTTCGACTCCAATATATTCATTTACCCATGAGATCTCTTGGGGAAAAATATCGAACGAGTTGAACACGAGGGTAATACATTTCGGAGAAATTAGTGAAATCTCCAATTCACCAAAGGGGTACCCCTTTCAGAAATCTTCGATTTCTCTAATATGGATTGGAGCATTGTTTTGATCATGAATACTAAAGAATATGCGAGGGTCATGGGCACAAAAGTTGTAGCCCTATGTCTTAGGTTACTATGTATAAAAGTACGTGAAAATCCGAGGTGTGTAGAGGGTGATACAGTCAAAATATAGAAGGACGTACTAATATAAGGAAAAAACTTGCGAAAATTGCCATCAAAAAGGGGGATTTTTTTTGAAATGTTGACTTAAGGCTCCGTTTCGACTCCAATATATTCATTTACCCATGAGATCTCTTGGGGAAAAATATCGAACGAGTTGAACACGAGGGTAATACATTTCGGAGAAATTAGTGAAATCTCCAATTCACCAAAGGGGTACCCCTTTCAGAAATCTTCGATTTCTCTAATATGGATTGGAGCATTGTTTTGATCGTGAATACTAAAGAATATGCGAGGGTCATGGGCACAAAAGTTGTAGCCCTATGTCTTAGGTTACTATGTATAAAAGTACGTGAAAATCCGAGGTGTGTAGAGGGTGATACAGTCAAAATATAGAAGGACGTACTAATATAAGGAAAAAACTTGCGAAAATTGCCATCAAAAAGGGGGATTTTTTTTGAAATGTTGACTTAAGGCTCCGTTTCGACTCCAATATATTCATTTACCCATGAGATCTCTTGGGGAAAAATATCGAACGAGTTGAACACGAGGGTAATACATTTCGGAGAAATTAGTGAAATCTCCAATTCACCAAAGGGGTACCCCTTTCAGAAATCTTCGATTTCTCTAATATGGATTGGAGCATTGTTTTGATCGTGAATACTAAAGAATATGCGAGGGTCATGGGCACAAAAGTTGTAGCCCTATGTCTTAGGTTACTATGTATAAAAGTACGTGAAAATCCGAGGTGTGTAGAGGGTGATACAGTCAAAATATAGAAGGACGTACTAATATAAGGAAAAAACTTGCGAAAATTGCCATCAAAAAGGGGGATTTTTTTTGAAATGTTGACTTAAGGCTCCGTTTCGACTCCAATATATTCATTTACCCATGAGATCTCTTGGGGAAAAATATCGAACGAGTTGAACACGAGGGTAATACATTTCGGAGAAATTAGTGAAATCTCCAATTCACCAAAGGGGTACCCCTTTCAGAAATCTTCGATTTCTCTAATATGGATTGGAGCATTGTTTTGATCATGAATACTAAAGAATATGCGAGGGTCATGGGCACAAAAGTTGTAGCCCTATGTCTTAGGTTACTATGTATAAAAGTACGTGAAAATCCGAGGTGTGTAGAGGGTGATACAGTCAAAATATAGAAGGACGTACTAATATAAGGAAAAAACTTGCGAAAATTGCCATCAAAAAGGGGGATTTTTTTTGAAATGTTGACTTAAGGCTCCGTTTCGACTCCAATATATTCATTTACCCATGAGATCTCTTGGGGAAAAATATCGAACGAGTTGAACACGAGGGTAATACATTTCGGAGAAATTAGTGAAATCTCCAATTCACCAAAGGGGTACCCCTTTCAGAAATCTTCGATTTCTCTAATATGGATTGGAGCATTGTTTTGATCGTGAATACTAAAGAATATGCGAGGGTCATGGGCACAAAAGTTGTAGCCCTATGTCTTAGGTTACTATGTATAAAAGTACGTGAAAATCCGAGGTGTGTAGAGGGTGATACAGTCAAAATATAGAAGGACGTACTAATATAAGGAAAAAACTTGCGAAAATTGCCATCAAAAAGGGGGATTTTTTTTGAAATGTTGACTTAAGGCTCCGTTTCGACTCCAATATATTCATTTACCCATGAGATCTCTTGGGGAAAAATATCGAACGAGTTGAACACGAGGGTAATACATTTCGGAGAAATTAGTGAAATCTCCAATTCACCAAAGGGGTACCCCTTTCAGAAATCTTCGATTTCTCTAATATGGATTGGAGCATTGTTTTGATCGTGAATAATAAAGAATATGCGAGGGTCATGGGCACAAAAGTTGTAGCCCTATGTCTTAGGTTACTATGTATAAAAGTACGTGAAAATACGAGGTGTGTAGAGGGTGATACAGTCAAAATATAGAAGGACGTACTAATATAAGGAAAAAACTTGCGAAAATTGCCATCAAAAAGGGGGATTTTTTTTGAAATGTTGACTTAAGGCTCCGTTTCCACTCCAATATATTCAATTACCCATGAGATCTCTTGGGGAAAAATATCGAACGAGTTGAACACGTGGGTAATACATTTCGGAGAAATTAGTGAAATCTCCAATTCACCAAAGGGGTACCCCTTTCAGAAATCTTCGATTTCTCTAATATGGATTGGAGCATTGTTTTGATCGTGAATACTAAAGAATATGCGAGGGTCATGGGCACAAAAGTTGTAGCCCTATGTCTTAGGTTACTATGTATAAAAGTACGTGAAAATCCGAGGTGTGTAGAGGGTGATACAGTCAAAATATAGAAGGACATACTAATATAAGGAAAAAACTTGCGAAAATTGCCATCAAAAAGGGGGATTTTTTTTGAAATGTTGACTTAAGGCTCCGTTTCCACTCCAATATATTCAATTACCCATGAGATCTCTTGGGGAAAAATATCGAACGAGTTGAACACGTGGGTAATACATTTCGGAGAAATTAGTGAAATCTCCAATTCACCAAAGGGGTACCCCTTTCAGAAATCTTCGATTTCTCTAATATGGATTGGAGCATTGTTTTGATCGTGAATAATAAAGAATATGCAAGGGTCATGGGCACAAAAGTTGTAGCCCTATGTCTTAGGGTACTATGTATAAAATTACGTGCAAATCCGAGGTGTGTAGAGGGTGATAGAGTCAAAATATAGAAGGACGTACTAATATAAGGAAAAAACTTGCGAAAATTGCCATCAAAAAGAGGAATTTTTTTTGAAATGTTGACTTAAGGCTCCGTTTCGACTCCAATATATTCATTTACCCATGAGATCTCTTGGGGAAAAATATCGAACGAGTTGAACACGAGGGTAATACATTTCGGAGAAATTAGTGAAATCTCCAATTCACCAAAGGGGTACCCCTTTCAGAAATCTTCGATTTCTCTAATATGGATTGGAGCATTGTTTTGATCGTGAATACTAAAGAATATGCGAGGGTCATGGGCACAAAAGTTGTAGCCCTATGTCTTAGGTTACTATGTATAAAAGTACGTGAAAATCCGAGGTGTGTAGAGGGTGATACAGTCAAAATATAGAAGGACGTACTAATATAAGGAAAAAACTTGCGAAAATTGCCATCAAAAAGGGGGATTTTTTTTGAAATGTTGACTTAAGGCTCCGTTTCGACTCCAATATATTCATTTACCCATGAGATCTCTTGGGGAAAAATATCGAACGAGTTGAACACGAGGGTAATACATTTCGGAGAAATTAGTGAAATCTCCAATTCACCAAAGGGGTACCCCTTTCAGAAATCTTCGATTTCTCTAATATGGATTGGAGCATTGTTTTGATCGTGAATACTAAAGAATATGCGAGGGTCATGGGCACAAAAGTTGTAGCCCTATGTCTTAGGTTACTATGTATAAAAGTACGTGAAAATCCGAGGTGTGTAGAGGGTGATACAGTCAAAATATAGAAGGACGTACTAATATAAGGAAAAAACTTGCGAAAATTGCCATCAAAAAGGGGGATTTTTTTTGAAATGTTGACTTAAGGCTCCGTTTCCACTCCAATATATTCATTTACCCATGAGATCTCTTGGGGAAAAATATCGAACGAGTTGAACACGTGGGTAATACATTTCGGAGAAATTAGTGAAATCTCCAATTCACCAAAGGGGTACCCCTTTCAGAAATCTTCGATTTCTCTAATATGGATTGGAGCATTGTTTTGATCGTGAATAATAAAGAATATGCAAGGGTCATGGGCACAAAAGTTGTAGCCCTATGTCTTAGGGTACTATGTATAAAATTACGTGCAAATCCGAGGTGTGTAGAGGGTGATAGAGTCAAAATATAGAAGGACGTACTAATATAAGGAAAAAACTTGCGAAAATTGCCATCAAAAAGAGGGATTTTTTTTGAAATGTTGACTTAAGGCTCCGTTTCGACTCCAATATATTCATTTACCCATGAGATCTCTTGGGGAAAAATATCGAACGAGTTGAACACGAGGGTAATACATTTCGGAGAAATTAGTGAAATCTCCAATTCACCAAAGGGGTACCCCTTTCAGAAATCTTCGATTTCTCTAATATGGATTGGAGCATTGTTTTGATCGTGAATACTAAAGAATATGCGAGGGTCATGGGCACAAAAGTTGTAGCCCTATGTCTTAGGTTACTATGTATAAAAGTACGTGAAAATACGAGGTGTGTAGAGGGTGATACAGTCAAAATATAGAAGGACGTACTAATATAAGGAAAAAACTTGCGAAAATTGCCATCAAAAAGGGGGATTTTTTTTGAAATGTTGACTTAAGGCTCCGTTTCGACTCCAATATATTCATTTACCCATGAGATCTCTTGGGGAAAAATATCGAACGAGTTGAACACGAGGGTAATACATTTCGGAGAAATTAGTGAAATCTCCAATTCACCAAAGGGGTACCCCTTTCAGAAATCTTCGATTTCTCTAATATGGATTGGAGCATTGTTTTGATCGTGAATACTAAAGAATATGCGAGGGTCATGGGCACAAAAGTTGTAGCCCTATGTCTTAGGTTACTATGTATAAAAGTACGTGAAAATCCGAGGTGTGTAGAGGGTGATACAGTCAAAATATAGAAGGACGTACTAATATAAGGAAAAAACTTGCGAAAATTGCCATCAAAAAGGGGGATTTTTTTTGAAATGTTGACTTAAGGCTCCGTTTCGACTCCAATATATTCATTTACCCATGAGATCTCTTGGGGAAAAATATCGAACGAGTTGAACACGAGGGTAATACATTTCGGAGAAATTAGTGAAATCTCCAATTCACCAAAGGGGTACCCCTTTCAGAAATCTTCGATTTCTCTAATATGGATTGGAGCATTGTTTTGATCGTGAATACTAAAGAATATGCGAGGGTCATGGGCACAAAAGTTGTAGCCCTATGTCTTATGGTACTATGTATAAAATTACGTGAAAATCCGAGGTGTGTAGAGGGTGATACAGTCAAAATACTGAGAGATGTACGAATATAAGGAAAAAACTTGCGAAAATTGCCATAAAAAAGGGGGATTTTTTTTTAAATGTTGACTTAAGGCTCCGTTTCGACTCCAATATATTCATTTACCCATGAGATCTCTTGGGGAAAAATATCGAACGAGTTGAACACGAGGGTAATACATTTCGGAGAAATTAGTGAAATCTCCAATTCACCAAAGGGGTACCCCTTTCAGAAATCTTCGATTTCTCTAATATGGATTGGAGCATTGTTTTGATCGTGAATACTAAAGAATATGCGAGGGTCATGGGCACAAAAGTTGTAGCCCTATGTCTTAGGTTACTATGTATAAAAGTACGTGAAAATACGAGGTGTGTAGAGGGTGATACAGTCAAAATATAGAAGGACGTACTAATATAAGGAAAAAACTTGCGAAAATTGCCATCAAAAAGGGGGATTTTTTTTGAAATGTTGACTTAAGGCTCCGTTTCCACTCCAATATATTCAATTACCCATGAGATCTCTTGGGGAAAAATATCGAACGAGTTGAACACGTGGGTAATACATTTCGGAGAAATTAGTGAAATCTCCAATTCACCAAAGGGGTACCCCTTTCAGAAATCTTCGATTTCTCTAATATGGATTGGAGCATTGTTTTGATCGTGAATAATAAAGAATATGCAAGGGTCATGGGCACAAAAGTTGTAGACCTATGTCTTAGGGTACTATGTATAAAATTACGTGCAAATCCGAGGTGTGTAGAGGGTGATAGAGTCAAAATATAGAAGGACGTACTAATATAAGGAAAAAACTTGCGAAAATTGCCATCAAAAAGAGGAATTTTTTTTGAAATGTTGACTTAAGGCTCCGTTTCGACTCCAATATATTCATTTACCCATGAGATCTCTTGGGGAAAAATATCGAACGAGTTGAACACGAGGGTAATACATTTCGGAGAAATTAGTGAAATCTCCAATTCACCAAAGGGGTACCCCTTTCAGAAATCTTCGATTTCTCTAATATGGATTGGAGCATTGTTTTGATCGTGAATACTAAAGAATATGCGAGGGTCATGGGCACAAAAGTTGTAGCCCTATGTCTTAGGTTACTATGTATAAAAGTACGTGAAAATCCGAGGTGTGTAGAGGGTGATACAGTCAAAATATAGAAGGACGTACTAATATAAGGAAAAAACTTGCGAAAATTGCCATCAAAAAGGGGGATTTTTTTTGAAATGTTGACTTAAGGCTCCGTTTCGACTCCAATATATTCATTTACCCATGAGATCTCTTGGGGAAAAATATCGAACGAGTTGAACACGAGGGTAATACATTTCGGAGAAATTAGTGAAATCTCCAATTCACCAAAGGGGTACCCCTTTCAGAAATCTTCGATTTCTCTAATATGGATTGGAGCATTGTTTTGATCGTGAATACTAAAGAATATGCGAGGGTCATGGGCACAAAAGTTGTAGCCCTATGTCTTAGGTTACTATGTATAAAAGTACGTGAAAATCCGAGGTGTGTAGAGGGTGATACAGTCAAAATATAGAAGGACGTACTAATATAAGGAAAAAACTTGCGAAAATTGCCATCAAAAAGGGGGATTTTTTTTGAAATGTTGACTTAAGGCTCCGTTTCGACTCCAATATATTCATTTACCCATGAGATCTCTTGGGGAAAAATATCGAACGAGTTGAACACGAGGGTAATACATTTCGGAGAAATTAGTGAAATCTCCAATTCACCAAAGGGGTACCCCTTTCAGAAATCTTCGATTTCTCTAATATGGATTGGAGCATTGTTTTGATCGTGAATACTAAAGAATATGCGAGGGTCATGGGCACAAAAGTTGTAGCCCTATGTCTTAGGTTACTATGTATAAAAGTACGTGAAAATCCGAGGTGTGTAGAGGGTGATACAGTCAAAATATAGAAGGACGTACTAATATAAGGAAAAAACTTGCGAAAATTGCCATCAAAAAGGGGGATTTTTTTTGAAATGTTGACTTAAGGCTCCGTTTCGACTCCAATATATTCATTTACCCATGAGATCTCTTGGGGAAAAATATCGAACGAGTTGAACACGAGGGTAATACATTTCGGAGAAATTAGTGAAATCTCCAATTCACCAAAGGGGTACCCCTTTCAGAAATCTTCGATTTCTCTAATATGGATTGGAGCATTGTTTTGATCGTGAATACTAAAGAATATGCGAGGGTCATGGGCACAAAAGTTGTAGCCCTATGTCTTATGGTACTATGTATAAAATTACGTGAAAATCCGAGGTGTGTAGAGGGTGATACAGTCAAAATACTGAGAGATGTACGAATATAAGGAAAAAACTTGCGAAAATTGCCATCAAAAAGGGGGATTTTTCTTTAAATGTTGACTTAAGGCTCCGTTTCGACTCCAATATATTCATTTACCCATGAGATCTCTTGGGGAAAAATATCGAACGAGTTGAACACGAGGGTAATACATTTCGGAGAAATTAGTGAAATCTCCAATTCACCAAAGGGGTACCCCTTTCAGAAATCTTCGATTTCTCTAATATGGATTGGAGCATTGTTTTGATCGTGAATACTAAAGAATATGCGAGGGTCATGGGCACAAAAGTTGTAGCCCTATGTCTTAGGGTACTATGTATAAAATTACGTGCAAATCCGAGGTGTGTAGAGGGTGATAGAGTCAAAATATAGAAGGACGTACGAATATAAGGAAAAAACTTGCGAAAATTGCCATCAAAAAGGGGGATTTTTTTTGAAATGTTGACTTAAGGCTCCGTTTCCACTCCAATATATTCATTTACCCATGAGATCTCTTGGGGAAAAATATCGAACGAGTTGAACACGTGGGTAATACATTTCGGAGAAATTAGTGAAATCTCCAATTCACCAAAGGGGTACCCCTTTCAGAAATCTTCGATTTCTCTAATATGGATTGGAGCATTGTTTTGATCGTGAATAATAAAGAATATGCAAGGGTCATGGGCACAAAAGTTGTAGCCCTATGTCTTAGGGTACTATGTATAAAATTACGTGCAAATCCGAGGTGTGTAGAGGGTGATAGAGTCAAAATATAGAAGGACGTACTAATATAAGGAAAAAACTTGCGAAAATTGCCATCAAAAAGAGGAATTTTTTTTGAAATGTTGACTTAAGGCTCCGTTTCGACTCCAATATATTCATTTACCCATGAGATCTCTTGGGGAAAATATCGAACGAGTTGAACACGAGGGTAATACATTTCGGAGAAATTAGTGAAATCTCCAATTCACCAAAGGGGTACCCCTTTCAGAAATCTTCGATTTCTCTAATATGGATTGGAGCATTGTTTTGATCGTGAATACTAAAGAATATGCGAGGGTCATGGGCACAAAAGTTGTAGCCCTATGTCTTAGGTTACTATGTATAAAAGTACGTGAAAATACGAGGTGTGTAGAGGGTGATACAGTCAAAATATAGAAGGACGTACGAATATAAGGAAAAAACTTGCGAAAATTGCCATCAAAAAGGGGGATTTTTTTTGAAATGTTGACTTAAGGCTCCGTTTCCACTCCAATATATTCATTTACCCATGAGATCTCTTGGGGAAAAATATCGAACGAGTTGAACACGTGGGTAATACATTTCGGAGAAATTAGTGAAATCTCCAATTCACCAAAGGGGTACCCCTTTCAGAAATCTTCGATTTCTCTAATATGGATTGGAGCATTGTTTTGATCGTGAATAATAAAGAATATGCAAGGGTCATGGGCACAAAAGTTGTAGCCCTATGTCTTAGGGTACTATGTATAAAATTACGTGCAAATCCGAGGTGTGTAGAGGGTGATACAGTCAAAATATAGAAGGACGTACTAATATAAGGAAAAAACTTGCGAAAATTGCCATCAAAAAGGGGGATTTTTTTTGAAATGTTGACTTAAGGCTCCGTTTCGACTCCAATATATTCATTTACCCATGAGATCTCTTGGGGAAAAATATCGAACGAGTTGAACACGAGGGTAATACATTTCGGAGAAATTAGTGAAATCTCCAATTCACCAAAGGGGTACCCCTTTCAGAAATCTTCGATTTCTCTAATATGGATTGGAGCATTGTTTTGATCGTGAATACTAAAGAATATGCGAGGGTCATGGGCACAAAAGTTGTAGCCCTATGTCTTAGGTTACTATGTATAAAAGTACGTGAAAATACGAGGTGTGTAGAGGGTGATACAGTCAAAATATAGAAGGACGTACGAATATAAGGAAAAAACTTGCGAAAATTGCCATCAAAAAGGGGGATTTTTTTTGAAATGTTGACTTAAGGCTCCGTTTCCACTCCAATATATTCATTTACCCATGAGATCTCTTGGGGAAAAATATCGAACGAGTTGAACACGAGGGTAATACATTTCGGAGAAATTAGTGAAATCTCCAATTCACCAAAGGGGTACCCCTTTCAGAAATCTTCGATTTCTCTAATATGGATTGGAGCATTGTTTTGATCGTGAATACTAAAGAATATGCGAGGGTCATGGGCACAAAAGTTGTAGCCCTATGTCTTATGGTACTATGTATAAAATTACGTGAAAATCCGAGGTGTGTAGAGGGTGATACAGTCAAAATACTGAGAGATGTACGAATATAAGGAAAAAACTTGCGAAAATTGCCATCAAAAAGGGGGATTTTTCTTTAAATGTTGACTTAAGGCTCCGTTTCGACTCCAATATATTCATTTACCCATGAGATCTCTTGGGGAAAAATATCGAACGAGTTGAACACGAGGGTAATACATTTCGGAGAAATTAGTGAAATCTCCAATTCACCAAAGGGGTACCCCTTTCAGAAATCTTCGATTTCTCTAATATGGATTGGAGCATTGTTTTGATCGTGAATACTAAAGAATATGCGAGGGTCATGGGCACAAAAGTTGTAGCCCTATGTCTTAGGGTACTATGTATAAAATTACGTGCAAATCCGAGGTGTGTAGAGGGTGATAGAGTCAAAATATAGAAGGACGTACGAATATAAGGAAAAAACTTGCGAAAATTGCCATCAAAAAGGGGGATTTTTTTTGAAATGTTGACTTAAGGCTCCGTTTCCACTCCAATATATTCATTTACCCATGAGATCTCTTGGGGAAAAATATCGAACGAGTTGAACACGTGGGTAATACATTTCGGAGAAATTAGTGAAATCTCCAATTCACCAAAGGGGTACCCCTTTCAGAAATCTTCGATTTCTCTAATATGGATTGGAGCATTGTTTTGATCGTGAATAATAAAGAATATGCAAGGGTCATGGGCACAAAAGTTGTAGCCCTATGTCTTAGGGTACTATGTATAAAATTACGTGCAAATCCGAGGTGTGTAGAGGGTGATAGAGTCAAAATATAGAAGGACGTACTAATATAAGGAAAAAACTTGCGAAAATTGCCATCAAAAAGAGGAATTTTTTTTGAAATGTTGACTTAAGGCTCCGTTTCGACTCCAATATATTCATTTACCCATGAGATCTCTTGGGGAAAAATATCGAACGAGTTGAACACGAGGGTAATACATTTCGGAGAAATTAGTGAAATCTCCAATTCACCAAAGGGGTACCCCTTTCAGAAATCTTCGATTTCTCTAATATGGATTGGAGCATTGTTTTGATCGTGAATACTAAAGAATATGCGAGGGTCATGGGCACAAAAGTTGTAGCCCTATGTCTTAGGTTACTATGTATAAAAGTACGTGAAAATACGAGGTGTGTAGAGGGTGATACAGTCAAAATATAGAAGGACGTACGAATATAAGGAAAAAACTTGCGAAAATTGCCATCAAAAAGGGGGATTTTTTTTGAAATGTTGACTTAAGGCTCCGTTTCCACTCCAATATATTCATTTACCCATGAGATCTCTTGGGGAAAAATATCGAACGAGTTGAACACGTGGGTAATACATTTCGGAGAAATTAGTGAAATCTCCAATTCACCAAAGGGGTACCCCTTTCAGAAATCTTCGATTTCTCTAATATGGATTGGAGCATTGTTTTGATCGTGAATAATAAAGAATATGCAAGGGTCATGGGCACAAAAGTTGTAGCCCTATGTCTTAGGGTACTATGTATAAAATTACGTGCAAATCCGAGGTGTGTAGAGGGTGATACAGTCAAAATATAGAAGGACGTACTAATATAAGGAAAAAACTTGCGAAAATTGCCATCAAAAAGGGGGATTTTTTTTGAAATGTTGACTTAAGGCTCCGTTTCGACTCCAATATATTCATTTACCCATGAGATCTCTTGGGGAAAAATATCGAACGAGTTGAACACGAGGGTAATACATTTCGGAGAAATTAGTGAAATCTCCAATTCACCAAAGGGGTACCCCTTTCAGAAATCTTCGATTTCTCTAATATGGATTGGAGCATTGTTTTGATCGTGAATACTAAAGAATATGCGAGGGTCATGGGCACAAAAGTTGTAGCCCTATGTCTTAGGTTACTATGTATAAAAGTACGTGAAAATCCGAGGTGTGTAGAGGGTGATACAGTCAAAATATAGAAGGACGTACTAATATAAGGAAAAAACTTGCGAAAATTGCCATCAAAAAGGGGGATTTTTTTTGAAATGTTGACTTAAGGCTCCGTTTCGACTCCAATATATTCATTTACCCATGAGATCTCTTGGGGAAAAATATCGAACGAGTTGAACACGAGGGTAATACATTTCGGAGAAATTAGTGAAATCTCCAATTCACCAAAGGGGTACCCCTTTCAGAAATCTTCGATTTCTCTAATATGGATTGGAGCATTGTTTTGATCGTGAATACTAAAGAATATGCGAGGGTCATGGGCACAAAAGTTGTAGCCCTATGTCTTAGGTTACTATGTATAAAAGTACGTGAAAATCCGAGGTGTGTAGAGGGTGATACAGTCAAAATATAGAAGGACGTACTAATATAAGGAAAAAACTTGCGAAAATTGCCATCAAAAAGGGGGATTTTTTTTGAAATGTTGACTTAAGGCTCCGTTTCCACTCCAATATATTCAATTACCCATGAGATCTCTTGGGGAAAAATATCGAACGAGTTGAACACGTGGGTAATACATTTCGGAGAAATTAGTGAAATCTCCAATTCACCAAAGGGGTACCCCTTTCAGAAATCTTCGATTTCTCTAATATGGATTGGAGCATTGTTTTGATCGTGAATAATAAAGAATATGCAAGGGTCATGGGCACAAAAGTTGTAGCCCTATGTCTTAGGGTACTATGTATAAAATTACGTGCAAATCCGAGGTGTGTAGAGGGTGATAGAGTCAAAATATAGAAGGACGTACTAATATAAGGAAAAAACTTGCGAAAATTGCCATCAAAAAGAGGAATTTTTTTTGAAATGTTGACTTAAGGCTCCGTTTCGACTCCAATATATTCATTTACCCATGAGATCTCTTGGGGAAAAATATCGAACGAGTTGAACACGAGGGTAATACATTTCGGAGAAATTAGTGAAATCTCCAATTCACCAAAGGGGTACCCCTTTCAGAAATCTTCGATTTCTCTAATATGGATTGGAGCATTGTTTTGATCGTGAATACTAAAGAATATGCGAGGGTCATGGGCACAAAAGTTGTAGCCCTATGTCTTAGGTTACTATGTATAAAAGTACGTGAAAATCCGAGGTGTGTAGAGGGTGATACAGTCAAAATATAGAAGGACGTACTAATATAAGGAAAAAACTTGCGAAAATTGCCATCAAAAAGGGGGATTTTTTTTGAAATGTTGACTTAAGGCTCCGTTTCGACTCCAATATATTCATTTACCCATGAGATCTCTTGGGGAAAAATATCGAACGAGTTGAACACGAGGGTAATACATTTCGGAGAAATTAGTGAAATCTCCAATTCACCAAAGGGGTACCCCTTTCAGAAATCTTCGATTTCTCTAATATGGATTGGAGCATTGTTTTGATCGTGAATACTAAAGAATATGCGAGGGTCATGGGCACAAAAGGTGTAGCCCTATGTCTTAGGTTACTATGTATAAAAGTACGTGAAAATCCGAGGTGTGTAGAGGGTGATACAGTCAAAATATAGAAGGACGTACTAATATAAGGAAAAAACTTGCGAAAATTGCCATCAAAAAGGGGGATTTTTTTTGAAATGTTGACTTAAGGCTCCGTTTCGACTCCAATATATTCATTTACCCATGAGATCTCTTGGGGAAAAATATCGAACGAGTTGAACACGAGGGTAATACATTTCGGAGAAATTAGTGAAATCTCCAATTCACCAAAGGGGTACCCCTTTCAGAAATCTTCGATTTCTCTAATATGGATTGGAGCATTGTTTTGATCGTGAATACTAAAGAATATGCGAGGGTCATGGGCACAAAAGTTGTAGCCCTATGTCTTAGGTTACTATGTATAAAAGTACGTGAAAATCCGAGGTGTGTAGAGGGTGATACAGTCAAAATATAGAAGGACGTACTAATATAAGGAAAAAACTTGCGAAAATTGCCATCAAAAAGGGGGATTTTTTTTGAAATGTTGACTTAAGGCTCCGTTTCGACTCCAATATATTCATTTACCCATGAGATCTCTTGGGGAAAAATATCGAACGAGTTGAACACGAGGGTAATACATTTCGGAGAAATTAGTGAAATCTCCAATTCACCAAAGGGGTACCCCTTTCAGAAATCTTCGATTTCTCTAATATGGATTGGAGCATTGTTTTGATCGTGAATACTAAAGAATATGCGAGGGTCATGGGCACAAAAGTTGTAGCCCTATGTCTTATGGTACTATGTATAAAATTACGTGAAAATCCGAGGTGTGTAGAGGGTGATACAGTCAAAATACTGAGAGATGTACGAATATAAGGAAAAAACTTGCGAAAATTGCCATAAAAAAGGGGGATTTTTTTTTAAATGTTGACTTAAGGCTCCGTTTCGACTCCAATATATTCATTTACCCATGAGATCTCTTGGGGAAAAATATCGAACGAGTTGAACACGAGGGTAATACATTTCGGAGAAATTAGTGAAATCTCCAATTCACCAAAGGGGTACCCCTTTCAGAAATCTTCGATTTCTCTAATATGGATTGGAGCATTGTTTTGATCGTGAATACTAAAGAATATGCGAGGGTCATGGGCACAAAAGTTGTAGCCCTATGTCTTAGGTTACTATGTATAAAAGTACGTGAAAATCCGAGGTGTGTAGAGGGTGATACAGTCAAAATATAGAAGGACGTACTAATATAAGGAAAAAACTTGCGAAAATTGCCATCAAAAAGGGGGATTTTTTTTGAAATGTTGACTTAAGGCTCCGTTTCGACTCCAATATATTCATTTACCCATGAGATCTCTTGGGGAAAAATATCGAACGAGTTGAACACGAGGGTAATACATTTCGGAGAAATTAGTGAAATCTCCAATTCACCAAAGGGGTACCCCTTTCAGAAATCTTCGATTTCTCTAATATGGATTGGAGCATTGTTTTGATCGTGAATACTAAAGAATATGCGAGGGTCATGGGCACAAAAGTTGTAGCCCTATGTCTTATGGTACTATGTATAAAATTACGTGAAAATCCGAGGTGTGTAGAGGGTGATACAGTCAAAATACTGAGAGATGTACGAATATAAGGAAAAAACTTGCGAAAATTGCCATAAAAAAGGGGGATTTTTTTTTAAATGTTGACTTAAGGCTCCGTTTCGACTCCAATATATTCATTTACCCATGAGATCTCTTGGGGAAAAATATCGAACGAGTTGAACACGAGGGTAATACATTTCGGAGAAATTAGTGAAATCTCCAATTCACCAAAGGGGTACCCCTTTCAGAAATCTTCGATTTCTCTAATATGGATTGGAGCATTGTTTTGATCGTGAATACTAAAGAATATGCGAGGGTCATGGGCACAAAAGTTGTAGCCCTATGTCTTAGGTTACTATGTATAAAAGTACGTGAAAATCCGAGGTGTGTAGAGGGTGATACAGTCAAAATATAGAAGGACGTACTAATATAAGGAAAAAACTTGCGAAAATTGCCATCAAAAAGGGGGATTTTTTTTGAAATGTTGACTTAAGGCTCCGTTTCGACTCCAATATATTCATTTACCCATGAGATCTCTTGGGGAAAAATATCGAACGAGTTGAACACGAGGGTAATACATTTCGGAGAAATTAGTGAAATCTCCAATTCACCAAAGGGGTACCCCTTTCAGAAATCTTCGATTTCTCTAATATGGATTGGAGCATTGTTTTGATCGTGAATACTAAAGAATATGCGAGGGTCATGGGCACAAAAGGTGTAGCCCTATGTCTTAGGTTACTATGTATAAAAGTACGTGAAAATCCGAGGTGTGTAGAGGGTGATACAGTCAAAATATAGAAGGACGTACTAATATAAGGAAAAAACTTGCGAAAATTGCCATCAAAAAGGGGGATTTTTTTTGAAATGTTGACTTAAGGCTCCGTTTCGACTCCAATATATTCATTTACCCATGAGATCTCTTGGGGAAAAATATCGAACGAGTTGAACACGAGGGTAATACATTTCGGAGAAATTAGTGAAATCTCCAATTCACCAAAGGGGTACCCCTTTCAGAAATCTTCGATTTCTCTAATATGGATTGGAGCATTGTTTTGATCGTGAATACTAAAGAATATGCGAGGGTCATGGGCACAAAAGGTGTAGCCCTATGTCTTAGGTTACTATGTATAAAAGTACGTGAAAATCCGAGGTGTGTAGAGGGTGATACAGTCAAAATATAGAAGGACGTACTAATATAAGGAAAAAACTTGCGAAAATTGCCATCAAAAAGGGGGATTTTTTTTGAAATGTTGACTTAAGGCTCCGTTTCGACTCCAATATATTCATTTACCCATGAGATCTCTTGGGGAAAAATATCGAACGAGTTGAACACGAGGGTAATACATTTCGGAGAAATTAGTGAAATCTCCAATTCACCAAAGGGGTACCCCTTTCAGAAATCTTCGATTTCTCTAATATGGATTGGAGCATTGTTTTGATCGTGAATACTAAAGAATATGCGAGGGTCATGGGCACAAAAGTTGTAGCCCTATGTCTTAGGTTACTATGTATAAAAGTACGTGAAAATCCGAGGTGTGTAGAGGGTGATACAGTCAAAATATAGAAGGACGTACTAATATAAGGAAAAAACTTGCGAAAATTGCCATCAAAAAGGGGGATTTTTTTTGAAATGTTGACTTAAGGCTCCGTTTCGACTCCAATATATTCATTTACCCATGAGATCTCTTGGGGAAAAATATCGAACGAGTTGAACACGAGGGTAATACATTTCGGAGAAATTAGTGAAATCTCCAATTCACCAAAGGGGTACCCCTTTCAGAAATCTTCGATTTCTCTAATATGGATTGGAGCATTGTTTTGATCGTGAATACTAAAGAATATGCGAGGGTCATGGGCACAAAAGTTGTAGCCCTATGTCTTATGGTACTATGTATAAAATTACGTGAAAATCCGAGGTGTGTAGAGGGTGATACAGTCAAAATACTGAGAGATGTACGAATATAAGGAAAAAACTTGCGAAAATTGCCATAAAAAAGGGGGATTTTTTTTTAAATGTTGACTTAAGGCTCCGTTTCGACTCCAATATATTCATTTACCCATGAGATCTCTTGGGGAAAAATATCGAACGAGTTGAACACGAGGGTAATACATTTCGGAGAAATTAGTGAAATCTCCAATTCACCAAAGGGGTACCCCTTTCAGAAATCTTCGATTTCTCTAATATGGATTGGAGCATTGTTTTGATCGTGAATACTAAAGAATATGCGAGGGTCATGGGCACAAAAGTTGTAGCCCTATGTCTTAGGTTACTATGTATAAAAGTACGTGAAAATCCGAGGTGTGTAGAGGGTGATACAGTCAAAATATAGAAGGACGTACTAATATAAGGAAAAAACTTGCGAAAATTGCCATCAAAAAGGGGGATTTTTTTTGAAATGTTGACTTAAGGCTCCGTTTCGACTCCAATATATTCATTTACCCATGAGATCTCTTGGGGAAAAATATCGAACGAGTTGAACACGAGGGTAATACATTTCGGAGAAATTAGTGAAATCTCCAATTCACCAAAGGGGTACCCCTTTCAGAAATCTTCGATTTCTCTAATATGGATTGGAGCATTGTTTTGATCGTGAATACTAAAGAATATGCGAGGGTCATGGGCACAAAAGGTGTAGCCCTATGTCTTAGGTTACTATGTATAAAAGTACGTGAAAATCCGAGGTGTGTAGAGGGTGATACAGTCAAAATATAGAAGGACGTACTAATATAAGGAAAAAACTTGCGAAAATTGCCATCAAAAAGGGGGATTTTTTTTGAAATGTTGACTTAAGGCTCCGTTTCGACTCCAATATATTCATTTACCCATGAGATCTCTTGGGGAAAAATATCGAACGAGTTGAACACGAGGGTAATACATTTCGGAGAAATTAGTGAAATCTCCAATTCACCAAAGGGGTACCCCTTTCAGAAATCTTCGATTTCTCTAATATGGATTGGAGCATTGTTTTGATCGTGAATACTAAAGAATATGCGAGGGTCATGGGCACAAAAGGTGTAGCCCTATGTCTTAGGTTACTATGTATAAAAGTACGTGAAAATCCGAGGTGTGTAGAGGGTGATACAGTCAAAATATAGAAGGACGTACTAATATAAGGAAAAAACTTGCGAAAATTGCCATCAAAAAGGGGGATTTTTTTTGAAATGTTGACTTAAGGCTCCGTTTCGACTCCAATATATTCATTTACCCATGAGATCTCTTGGGGAAAAATATCGAACGAGTTGAACACGAGGGTAATACATTTCGGAGAAATTAGTGAAATCTCCAATTCACCAAAGGGGTACCCCTTTCAGAAATCTTCGATTTCTCTAATATGGATTGGAGCATTGTTTTGATCGTGAATACTAAAGAATATGCGAGGGTCATGGGCACAAAAGTTGTAGCCCTATGTCTTAGGTTACTATGTATAAAAGTACGTGAAAATCCGAGGTGTGTAGAGGGTGATACAGTCAAAATATAGAAGGACGTACTAATATAAGGAAAAAACTTGCGAAAATTGCCATCAAAAAGGGGGATTTTTTTTGAAATGTTGACTTAAGGCTCCGTTTCGACTCCAATATATTCATTTACCCATGAGATCTCTTGGGGAAAAATATCGAACGAGTTGAACACGAGGGTAATACATTTCGGAGAAATTAGTGAAATCTCCAATTCACCAAAGGGGTACCCCTTTCAGAAATCTTCGATTTCTCTAATATGGATTGGAGCATTGTTTTGATCGTGAATACTAAAGAATATGCGAGGGTCATGGGCACAAAAGTTGTAGCCCTATGTCTTATGGTACTATGTATAAAATTACGTGAAAATCCGAGGTGTGTAGAGGGTGATACAGTCAAAATACTGAGAGATGTACGAATATAAGGAAAAAACTTGCGAAAATTGCCATAAAAAAGGGGGATTTTTTTTTAAATGTTGACTTAAGGCTCCGTTTCGACTCCAATATATTCATTTACCCATGAGATCTCTTGGGGAAAAATATCGAACGAGTTGAACACGAGGGTAATACATTTCGGAGAAATTAGTGAAATCTCCAATTCACCAAAGGGGTACCCCTTTCAGAAATCTTCGATTTCTCTAATATGGATTGGAGCATTGTTTTGATCGTGAATACTAAAGAATATGCGAGGGTCATGGGCACAAAAGTTGTAGCCCTATGTCTTAGGTTACTATGTATAAAAGTACGTGAAAATCCGAGGTGTGTAGAGGGTGATACAGTCAAAATATAGAAGGACGTACTAATATAAGGAAAAAACTTGCGAAAATTGCCATCAAAAAGGGGGATTTTTTTTGAAATGTTGACTTAAGGCTCCGTTTCGACTCCAATATATTCATTTACCCATGAGATCTCTTGGGGAAAAATATCGAACGAGTTGAACACGAGGGTAATACATTTCGGAGAAATTAGTGAAATCTCCAATTCACCAAAGGGGTACCCCTTTCAGAAATCTTCGATTTCTCTAATATGGATTGGAGCATTGTTTTGATCGTGAATACTAAAGAATATGCGAGGGTCATGGGCACAAAAGGTGTAGCCCTATGTCTTAGGTTACTATGTATAAAAGTACGTGAAAATCCGAGGTGTGTAGAGGGTGATACAGTCAAAATATAGAAGGACGTACTAATATAAGGAAAAAACTTGCGAAAATTGCCATCAAAAAGGGGGATTTTTTTTGAAATGTTGACTTAAGGCTCCGTTTCGACTCCAATATATTCATTTACCCATGAGATCTCTTGGGGAAAAATATCGAACGAGTTGAACACGAGGGTAATACATTTCGGAGAAATTAGTGAAATCTCCAATTCACCAAAGGGGTACCCCTTTCAGAAATCTTCGATTTCTCTAATATGGATTGGAGCATTGTTTTGATCGTGAATACTAAAGAATATGCGAGGGTCATGGGCACAAAAGGTGTAGCCCTATGTCTTAGGTTACTATGTATAAAAGTACGTGAAAATCCGAGGTGTGTAGAGGGTGATACAGTCAAAATATAGAAGGACGTACTAATATAAGGAAAAAACTTGCGAAAATTGCCATCAAAAAGGGGGATTTTTTTTGAAATGTTGACTTAAGGCTCCGTTTCGACTCCAATATATTCATTTACCCATGAGATCTCTTGGGGAAAAATATCGAACGAGTTGAACACGAGGGTAATACATTTCGGAGAAATTAGTGAAATCTCCAATTCACCAAAGGGGTACCCCTTTCAGAAATCTTCGATTTCTCTAATATGGATTGGAGCATTGTTTTGATCGTGAATACTAAAGAATATGCGAGGGTCATGGGCACAAAAGTTGTAGCCCTATGTCTTAGGTTACTATGTATAAAAGTACGTGAAAATCCGAGGTGTGTAGAGGGTGATACAGTCAAAATATAGAAGGACGTACTAATATAAGGAAAAAACTTGCGAAAATTGCCATCAAAAAGGGGGATTTTTTTTGAAATGTTGACTTAAGGCTCCGTTTCGACTCCAATATATTCATTTACCCATGAGATCTCTTGGGGAAAAATATCGAACGAGTTGAACACGAGGGTAATACATTTCGGAGAAATTAGTGAAATCTCCAATTCACCAAAGGGGTACCCCTTTCAGAAATCTTCGATTTCTCTAATATGGATTGGAGCATTGTTTTGATCGTGAATACTAAAGAATATGCGAGGGTCATGGGCACAAAAGTTGTAGCCCTATGTCTTATGGTACTATGTATAAAATTACGTGAAAATCCGAGGTGTGTAGAGGGTGATACAGTCAAAATACTGAGAGATGTACGAATATAAGGAAAAAACTTGCGAAAATTGCCATAAAAAAGGGGGATTTTTTTTTAAATGTTGACTTAAGGCTCCGTTTCGACTCCAATATATTCATTTACCCATGAGATCTCTTGGGGAAAAATATCGAACGAGTTGAACACGAGGGTAATACATTTCGGAGAAATTAGTGAAATCTCCAATTCACCAAAGGGGTACCCCTTTCAGAAATCTTCGATTTCTCTAATATGGATTGGAGCATTGTTTTGATCGTGAATACTAAAGAATATGCGAGGGTCATGGGCACAAAAGTTGTAGCCCTATGTCTTAGGTTACTATGTATAAAAGTACGTGAAAATCCGAGGTGTGTAGAGGGTGATACAGTCAAAATATAGAAGGACGTACTAATATAAGGAAAAAACTTGCGAAAATTGCCATCAAAAAGGGGGATTTTTTTTGAAATGTTGACTTAAGGCTCCGTTTCGACTCCAATATATTCATTTACCCATGAGATCTCTTGGGGAAAAATATCGAACGAGTTGAACACGAGGGTAATACATTTCGGAGAAATTAGTGAAATCTCCAATTCACCAAAGGGGTACCCCTTTCAGAAATCTTCGATTTCTCTAATATGGATTGGAGCATTGTTTTGATCGTGAATACTAAAGAATATGCGAGGGTCATGGGCACAAAAGGTGTAGCCCTATGTCTTAGGTTACTATGTATAAAAGTACGTGAAAATCCGAGGTGTGTAGAGGGTGATACAGTCAAAATATAGAAGGACGTACTAATATAAGGAAAAAACTTGCGAAAATTGCCATCAAAAAGGGGGATTTTTTTTGAAATGTTGACTTAAGGCTCCGTTTCGACTCCAATATATTCATTTACCCATGAGATCTCTTGGGGAAAAATATCGAACGAGTTGAACACGAGGGTAATACATTTCGGAGAAATTAGTGAAATCTCCAATTCACCAAAGGGGTACCCCTTTCAGAAATCTTCGATTTCTCTAATATGGATTGGAGCATTGTTTTGATCGTGAATACTAAAGAATATGCGAGGGTCATGGGCACAAAAGTTGTAGCCCTATGTCTTAGGTTACTATGTATAAAAGTACGTGAAAATCCGAGGTGTGTAGAGGGTGATACAGTCAAAATATAGAAGGACGTACTAATATAAGGAAAAAACTTGCGAAAATTGCCATCAAAAAGGGGGATTTTTTTTGAAATGTTGACTTAAGGCTCCGTTTCGACTCCAATATATTCATTTACCCATGAGATCTCTTGGGGAAAAATATCGAACGAGTTGAACACGAGGGTAATACATTTCGGAGAAATTAGTGAAATCTCCAATTCACCAAAGGGGTACCCCTTTCAGAAATCTTCGATTTCTCTAATATGGATTGGAGCATTGTTTTGATCGTGAATACTAAAGAATATGCGAGGGTCATGGGCACAAAAGTTGTAGCCCTATGTCTTATGGTACTATGTATAAAATTACGTGAAAATCCGAGGTGTGTAGAGGGTGATACAGTCAAAATACTGAGAGATGTACGAATATAAGGAAAAAACTTGCGAAAATTGCCATAAAAAAGGGGGATTTTTTTTTAAATGTTGACTTAAGGCTCCGTTTCGACTCCAATATATTCATTTACCCATGAGATCTCTTGGGGAAAAATATCGAACGAGTTGAACACGAGGGTAATACATTTCGGAGAAATTAGTGAAATCTCCAATTCACCAAAGGGGTACCCCTTTCAGAAATCTTCGATTTCTCTAATATGGATTGGAGCATTGTTTTGATCGTGAATACTAAAGAATATGCGAGGGTCATGGGCACAAAAGTTGTAGCCCTATGTCTTAGGTTACTATGTATAAAAGTACGTGAAAATCCGAGGTGTGTAGAGGGTGATACAGTCAAAATATAGAAGGACGTACTAATATAAGGAAAAAACTTGCGAAAATTGCCATCAAAAAGGGGGATTTTTTTTGAAATGTTGACTTAAGGCTCCGTTTCGACTCCAATATATTCATTTACCCATGAGATCTCTTGGGGAAAAATATCGAACGAGTTGAACACGAGGGTAATACATTTCGGAGAAATTAGTGAAATCTCCAATTCACCAAAGGGGTACCCCTTTCAGAAATCTTCGATTTCTCTAATATGGATTGGAGCATTGTTTTGATCGTGAATACTAAAGAATATGCGAGGGTCATGGGCACAAAAGTTGTAGCCCTATGTCTTAGGTTACTATGTATAAAAGTACGTGAAAATCCGAGGTGTGTAGAGGGTGATACAGTCAAAATATAGAAGGACGTACTAATATAAGGAAAAAACTTGCGAAAATTGCCATCAAAAAGGGGGATTTTTTTTGAAATGTTGACTTAAGGCTCCGTTTCGACTCCAATATATTCATTTACCCATGAGATCTCTTGGGGAAAAATATCGAACGAGTTGAACACGAGGGTAATACATTTCGGAGAAATTAGTGAAATCTCCAATTCACCAAAGGGGTACCCCTTTCAGAAATCTTCGATTTCTCTAATATGGATTGGAGCATTGTTTTGATCGTGAATACTAAAGAATATGCGAGGGTCATGGGCACAAAAGTTGTAGCCCTATGTCTTAGGTTACTATGTATAAAAGTACGTGAAAATCCGAGGTGTGTAGAGGGTGATACAGTCAAAATATAGAAGGACGTACTAATATAAGGAAAAAACTTGCGAAAATTGCCATCAAAAAGAGGAATTTTTTTTGAAATGTTGACTTAATGCTCCGTTTCGACTCCAATATATTCATTTACCCATGAGATCTCTTGGGGAAAAATATCGAACGAGTTGAACACGAGGGTAATACATTTCGGAGAAATTAGTGAAATCTCCAATTCCCCAAAGGGGTACCCCTTTCAGAAATCTTCGATTTCTCTAATATGGATTGGAGCATTGTTTTGATCGTGAATACTAAAGAATATGCGAGGGTCATGGGCACAAAAGTTGTAGCCCTATGTCTTAGGTTACTATGTATAAAAGTACGTGAAAATCCGAGGTGTGTAGAGGGTGATACAGTCAAAATATAGAAGGACGTACTAATATAAGGAAAAAACTTGCGAAAATTGCCATCAAAAAGGGGGATTTTTTTTGAAATGTTGACTTAAGGCTCCGTTTCCACTCCAATATATTCATTTACCCATGAGATCTCTTGGGGAAAAATATCGAACGAGTTGAACACGAGGGTAATACATTTCGGAGAAATTAGTGAAATCTCCAATTCACCAAAGGGGTACCCATTTCAGAAATCTTCGATTTCTCTAATATGGATTGGAGCATTGTTTTGATCGTGAATACTAAAGAATATGCGAGGGTCATGGGCACAAAAGTTGTAGCCCTATGTCTTAGGTTACTATGTATAAAAGTACGTGAAAATCCGAGGTGTGTAGAGGGTGATACAGTCAAAATATAGAAGGACGTACTAATATAAGGAAAAAACTTGCGAAAATTGCCATCAAAAAGGGGGATTTTTTTTGAAATGTTGACTTAAGGCTCCGTTTCGACTCCAATATATTCATTTACCCATGAGATCTCTTGGGGAAAAATATCGAACGAGTTGAACACGAGGGTAATACATTTCGGAGAAATTAGTGAAATCTCCAATTCACCAAAGGGGTACCCCTTTCAGAAATCTTCGATTTCTCTAATATGGATTGGAGCATTGTTTTGATCGTGAATACTAAAGAATATGCGAGGGTCATGGGCACAAAAGTTGTAGCCCTATGTCTTATGGTACTATGTATAAAATTAAGTGAAAATCCGAGGTGTGTAGAGGGTGATACAGTCAAAATACTGAGAGATGTACGAATATAAGGAAAAAACTTGCGAAAATTGCCATAAAAAAGGGGGATTTTTTTTTAAATGTTGACTTAAGGCTCCGTTTCGACTCCAATATATTCATTTACCCATGAGATCTCTTGGGGAAAAATATCGAACGAGTTGAACACGAGGGTAATACATTTCGGAGAAATTAGTGAAATCTCCAATTCACCAAAGTGGTACCCCTTTCAGAAATCTTCGATTTCTCTAATATGGATTGGAGCATTGTTTTGATCGTGAATACTAAAGAATATGCGAGGGTCATGGGCACAAAAGTTGTAGCCCTATGTCTTAGGTTACTATGTATAAAAGTACGTGAAAATCCGAGGTGTGTAGAGGGTGATACAGTCAAAATATAGAAGGACGTACTAATATAAGGAAAAAACTTGCGAAAATTGCCATCAAAAAGGGGGATTTTTTTTGAAATGTTGACTTAAGGCTCCGTTTCGACTCCAATATATTCATTTACCCATGAGATCTCTTGGGGAAAAATATCGAACGAGTTGAACACGAGGGTAATACATTTCGGAGAAATTAGTGAAATCTCCAATTCACCAAAGGGGTACCCCTTTCAGAAATCTTCGATTTCTCTAATATGGATTGGAGCATTGTTTTTATCGTGAATACTAAAGAATATGCGAGGGTCATGGGCACAAAAGTTGTAGCCCTATGTCTTAGGTTACTATGTATAAAAGTACGTGAAAATCCGAGGTGTGTAGAGGGTGATACAGTCAAAATATAGAAGGACGTACTAATATAAGGAAAAAACTTGCGAAAATTGCCATCAAAAAGGGGGATTTTTTTTGAAATGTTGACTTAAGGCTCCGTTTCGACTCCAATATATTCATTTACCCATGAGATCTCTTGGGGAAAAATATCGAACGAGTTGAACACGAGGGTAATACATTTCGGAGAAATTAGTGAAATCTCCAATTCACCAAAGGGGTACCCCTTTCAGAAATCTTCGATTTCTCTAATATGGATTGGAGCATTGTTTTGATCGTGAATACTAAAGAATATGCGAGGGTCATGGGCACAAAAGTTGTAGCCCTATGTCTTAGGTTACTATGTATAAAAGTATGTGAAAATCCGAGGTGTGTAGAGGGTGATACAGTCAAAATATAGAAGGACGTACTAATATAAGGAAAAAACTTGCGAAAATTGCCATCAAAAAGGGGGATTTTTTTTGAAATGTTGACTTAAGGCTCCGTTTCGACTCCAATATATTCATTTACCCATGAGATCTCTTGGGGAAAAATATCGAACGAGTTGAACACGAGGGTAATACATTTCGGAGAAATTAGTGAAATCTCCAATTCACCAAAGGGGTACCCCTTTCAGAAATCTTCGATTTCTCTAATATGGATTGGAGCATTGTTTTGATCGTGAATACTAAAGAATATGCGAGGGTCATGGGCACAAAAGTTGTAGCCCTATGTCTTATGGTACTATGTATAAAATTAAGTGAAAATCCGAGGTGTGTAGAGGGTGATACAGTCAAAATACTGAGAGATGTACGAATATAAGGAAAAAACTTGCGAAAATTGCCATAAAAAAGGGGGATTTTTTTTTAAATGTTGACTTAAGGCTCCGTTTCGACTCCAATATATTCATTTACCCATGAGATCTCTTGGGGAAAAATATCGAACGAGTTGAACACGAGGGTAATACATTTCGGAGAAATTAGTGAAATCTCCAATTCACCAAAGTGGTACCCCTTTCAGAAATCTTCGATTTCTCTAATATGGATTGGAGCATTGTTTTGATCGTGAATACTAAAGAATATGCGAGGGTCATGGGCACAAAAGTTGTAGCCCTATGTCTTAGGTTACTATGTATAAAAGTACGTGAAAATCCGAGGTGTGTAGAGGGTGATACAGTCAAAATATAGAAGGACGTACTAATATAAGGAAAAAACTTGCGAAAATTGCCATCAAAAAGGGGGATTTTTTTTGAAATGTTGACTTAAGGCTCCGTTTCGACTCCAATATATTCATTTACCCATGAGATCTCTTGGGGAAAAATATCGAACGAGTTGAACACGAGGGTAATACATTTCGGAGAAATTAGTGAAATCTCCAATTCACCAAAGGGGTACCCCTTTCAGAAATCTTCGATTTCTCTAATATGGATTGGAGCATTGTTTTTATCGTGAATACTAAAGAATATGCGAGGGTCATGGGCACAAAAGTTGTAGCCCTATGTCTTAGGTTACTATGTATAAAAGTACGTGAAAATCCGAGGTGTGTAGAGGGTGATACAGTCAAAATATAGAAGGACGTACTAATATAAGGAAAAAACTTGCGAAAATTGCCATCAAAAAGGGGGATTTTTTTTGAAATGTTGACTTAAGGCTCCGTTTCGACTCCAATATATTCATTTACCCATGAGATCTCTTGGGGAAAAATATCGAACGAGTTGAACACGAGGGTAATACATTTCGGAGAAATTAGTGAAATCTCCAATTCACCAAAGGGGTACCCCTTTCAGAAATCTTCGATTTCTCTAATATGGATTGGAGCATTGTTTTGATCGTGAATACTAAAGAATATGCGAGGGTCATGGGCACAAAAGTTGTAGCCCTATGTCTTAGGTTACTATGTATAAAAGTACGTGAAAATCCGAGGTGTGTAGAGGGTGATACAGTCAAAATATAGAAGGACGTACTAATATAAGGAAAAAACTTGCGAAAATTGCCATCAAAAAGGGGGATTTTTTTTGAAATGTTGACTTAAGGCTCCGTTTCGACTCCAATATATTCATTTACCCATGAGATCTCTTGGGGAAAAATATCGAACGAGTTGAACACGAGGGTAATACATTTCGGAGAAATTAGTGAAATCTCCAATTCACCAAAGGGGTACCCCTTTCAGAAATCTTCGATTTCTCTAATATGGATTGGAGCATTGTTTTGATCGTGAATACTAAAGAATATGCGAGGGTCATGGGCACAAAAGTTGTAGCCCTATGTCTTAGGTTACTATGTATAAAAGTACGTGAAAATCCGAGGTGTGTAGAGGGTGATACAGTCAAAATATAGAAGGACGTACTAATATAAGGAAAAAACTTGCGAAAATTGCCATCAAAAAGGGGGATTTTTTTTGAAATGTTGACTTAAGGCTCCGTTTCGACTCCAATATATTCATTTACCCATGAGATCTCTTGGGGAAAAATATCGAACGAGTTGAACACGAGGGTAATACATTTCGGAGAAATTAGTGAAATCTCCAATTCACCAAAGGGGTACCCCTTTCAGAAATCTTCGATTTCTCTAATATGGATTGGAGCATTGTTTTGATCGTGAATACTAAAGAATATGCGAGGGTCATGGGCACAAAAGTTGTAGCCCTATGTCTTAGGTTACTATGTATAAAAGTACGTGAAAATCCGAGGTGTGTAGAGGGTGATACAGTCAAAATATAGAAGGACGTACTAATATAAGGAAAAAACTTGCGAAAATTGCCATCAAAAAGAGGAATTTTTTTTGAAATGTTGACTTAATGCTCCGTTTCGACTCCAATATATTCATTTACCCATGAGATCTCTTGGGGAAAAATATCGAACGAGTTGAACACGAGGGTAATACATTTCGGAGAAATTAGTGAAATCTCCAATTCCCCAAAGGGGTACCCCTTTCAGAAATCTTCGATTTCTCTAATATGGATTGGAGCATTGTTTTGATCGTGAATACTAAAGAATATGCGAGGGTCATGGGCACAAAAGTTGTAGCCCTATGTCTTAGGTTACTATGTATAAAAGTACGTGAAAATCCGAGGTGTGTAGAGGGTGATACAGTCAAAATATAGAAGGACGTACTAATATAAGGAAAAAACTTGCGAAAATTGCCATCAAAAAGGGGGATTTTTTTTGAAATGTTGACTTAAGGCTCCGTTTCCACTCCAATATATTCATTTACCCATGAGATCTCTTGGGGAAAAATATCGAACGAGTTGAACACGAGGGTAATACATTTCGGAGAAATTAGTGAAATCTCCAATTCACCAAAGGGGTACCCATTTCAGAAATCTTCGATTTCTCTAATATGGATTGGAGCATTGTTTTGATCGTGAATACTAAAGAATATGCGAGGGTCATGGGCACAAAAGTTGTAGCCCTATGTCTTAGGTTACTATGTATAAAAGTACGTGAAAATCCGAGGTGTGTAGAGGGTGATACAGTCAAAATATAGAAGGACGTACTAATATAAGGAAAAAACTTGCGAAAATTGCCATCAAAAAGGGGGATTTTTTTTGAAATGTTGACTTAAGGCTCCGTTTCGACTCCAATATATTCATTTACCCATGAGATCTCTTGGGGAAAAATATCGAACGAGTTGAACACGAGGGTAATACATTTCGGAGAAATTAGTGAAATCTCCAATTCACCAAAGGGGTACCCCTTTCAGAAATCTTCGATTTCTCTAATATGGATTGGAGCATTGTTTTGATCGTGAATACTAAAGAATATGCGAGGGTCATGGGCACAAAAGTTGTAGCCCTATGTCTTATGGTACTATGTATAAAATTAAGTGAAAATCCGAGGTGTGTAGAGGGTGATACAGTCAAAATACTGAGAGATGTACGAATATAAGGAAAAAACTTGCGAAAATTGCCATAAAAAAGGGGGATTTTTTTTTAAATGTTGACTTAAGGCTCCGTTTCGACTCCAATATATTCATTTACCCATGAGATCTCTTGGGGAAAAATATCGAACGAGTTGAACACGAGGGTAATACATTTCGGAGAAATTAGTGAAATCTCCAATTCACCAAAGTGGTACCCCTTTCAGAAATCTTCGATTTCTCTAATATGGATTGGAGCATTGTTTTGATCGTGAATACTAAAGAATATGCGAGGGTCATGGGCACAAAAGTTGTAGCCCTATGTCTTAGGTTACTATGTATAAAAGTACGTGAAAATCCGAGGTGTGTAGAGGGTGATACAGTCAAAATATAGAAGGACGTACTAATATAAGGAAAAAACTTGCGAAAATTGCCATCAAAAAGGGGGATTTTTTTTGAAATGTTGACTTAAGGCTCCGTTTCGACTCCAATATATTCATTTACCCATGAGATCTCTTGGGGAAAAATATCGAACGAGTTGAACACGAGGGTAATACATTTCGGAGAAATTAGTGAAATCTCCAATTCACCAAAGGGGTACCCCTTTCAGAAATCTTCGATTTCTCTAATATGGATTGGAGCATTGTTTTTATCGTGAATACTAAAGAATATGCGAGGGTCATGGGCACAAAAGTTGTAGCCCTATGTCTTAGGTTACTATGTATAAAAGTACGTGAAAATCCGAGGTGTGTAGAGGGTGATACAGTCAAAATATAGAAGGACGTACTAATATAAGGAAAAAACTTGCGAAAATTGCCATCAAAAAGGGGGATTTTTTTTGAAATGTTGACTTAAGGCTCCGTTTCGACTCCAATATATTCATTTACCCATGAGATCTCTTGGGGAAAAATATCGAACGAGTTGAACACGAGGGTAATACATTTCGGAGAAATTAGTGAAATCTCCAATTCACCAAAGGGGTACCCCTTTCAGAAATCTTCGATTTCTCTAATATGGATTGGAGCATTGTTTTGATCGTGAATACTAAAGAATATGCGAGGGTCATGGGCACAAAAGTTGTAGCCCTATGTCTTAGGTTACTATGTATAAAAGTATGTGAAAATCCGAGGTGTGTAGAGGGTGATACAGTCAAAATATAGAAGGACGTACTAATATAAGGAAAAAACTTGCGAAAATTGCCATCAAAAAGGGGGATTTTTTTTGAAATGTTGACTTAAGGCTCCGTTTCGACTCCAATATATTCATTTACCCATGAGATCTCTTGGGGAAAAATATCGAACGAGTTGAACACGAGGGTAATACATTTCGGAGAAATTAGTGAAATCTCCAATTCACCAAAGGGGTACCCCTTTCAGAAATCTTCGATTTCTCTAATATGGATTGGAGCATTGTTTTGATCGTGAATAATAAAGAATATGCGAGGGTCATGGGCACAAAAGTTGTAGCCCTATGTCTTAGGGTACTATGTATAAAATTACGTGAAAATCCGAGGTGTGTAGAGGGTGATAGAGTCAAAATACTGAGAGAGGTACGAATATAAGGAAAAAACTTGCGAAAATTGCCATCAAATAGGGGGATTTTTTTTGAAATGTTGACTTAAGGCTCCGTTTCCACTCCAATATATTCAATTACCCATGAGATCTCTTGGGGAAAAATATCGAACGAGTTGAACACGAGGGTAATATATTTCGGAGAAATTAGTGAAATCTCCAATTCACCAAAGGGGTACCCCTTTCAGAAATCTTCGATTTCTCTAATATGGATTGGAGCATTGTTTTGATCGTGAATACTAAAGAATATGCGAGGGTCATGGGCACAAAAGTTGTAGCCCTATGTCTTAGGTTACTATGTATAAAAGTACGTGAAAATCCGAGGTGTGTAGAGGGTGATACAGTCAAAATATAGAAGGACGTACTAATATAAGGAAAAAACTTGCGAAAATTGCCATCAAAAAGGGGGATTTTTTTTGAAATGTTGACTTAAGGCTCCGTTTCCACTCCAATATATTCATTTACCCATGAGATCTCTTGGGGAAAAATATCGAACGAGTTGAACACGTGGGTAATACATTTCGGAGAAATTAGTGAAATCTCCAATTCACCAAAGGGGTACCCCTTTCAAAAATCTTCGATTTCTCTAATATGGATTGGAGCATTGTTTTGATCGTGAATAATAAAGAATATGCAAGGGTCATGGGCACAAAAGTTGTAGCCCTATGTCTTAGGGTACTATGTATAAAATTACGTGCAAATCCGAGGTGTGTAGAGGGTGATAGAGTCAAAATATAGAAGGACGTACTAATATAAGGAAAAAACTTGCGAAAATTGCCATCAAAAAGAGGGATTTTTTTTGAAATGTTGACTTAAGGCTCCGTTTCGACTCCAATATATTCATTTACCCATGAGATCTCTTGGGGAAAAATATCGAACGAGTTGAACACGAGGGTAATACATTTCGGAGAAATTAGTGAAATCTCCAATTCACCAAAGGGGTACCCCTTTCAGAAATCTTCGATTTCTCTAATATGGATTGGAGCATTGTTTTGATCGTGAATACTAAAGAATATGCGAGGGTCATGGGCACAAAAGTTGTAGCCCTATGTCTTATGGTACTATGTATAAAATTACGTGAAAATCCGAGGTGTGTAGAGGGTGATACAGTCAAAATACTGAGAGATGTACGAATATAAGGAAAAAACTTGCGAAAATTGCCATAAAAAAGGGGGATTTTTTTTTAAATGTTGACTTAAGGCTCCGTTTCGACTCCAATATATTCATTTACCCATGAGATCTCTTGGGGAAAAATATCGAACGAGTTGAACACGAGGGTAATACATTTCGGAGAAATTAGTGAAATCTCCAATTCACCAAAGGGGTACCCCTTTCAGAAATCTTCGATTTCTCTAATATGGATTGGAGCATTGTTTTGATCGTGAATACTAAAGAATATGCGAGGGTCATGGGCACAAAAGTTGTAGCCCTATGTCTTAGGTTACTATGTATAAAAGTACGTGAAAATCCGAGGTGTGTAGAGGGTGATACAGTCAAAATATAGAAGGACGTACTAATATAAGGAAAAAACTTGCGAAAATTGCCATCAAAAAGGGGGATTTTTTTTGAAATGTTGACTTAAGGCTCCGTTTCGACTCCAATATATTCATTTACCCATGAGATCTCTTGGGGAAAAATATCGAACGAGTTGAACACGAGGGTAATACATTTCGGAGAAATTAGTGAAATCTCCAATTCACCAAAGGGGTACCCCTTTCAGAAATCTTCGATTTCTCTAATATGGATTGGAGCATTGTTTTGATCGTGAATACTAAAGAATATGCGAGGGTCATGGGCACAAAAGTTGTAGCCCTATGTCTTAGGTTACTATGTATAAAAGTACGTGAAAATCCGAGGTGTGTAGAGGGTGATACAGTCAAAATATAGAAGGACGTACTAATATAAGGAAAAAACTTGCGAAAATTGCCATCAAAAAGGGGGATTTTTTTTGAAATGTTGACTTAAGGCTCCGTTTCGACTCCAATATATTCATTTACCCATGAGATCTCTTGGGGAAAAATATCGAACGAGTTGAACACGAGGGTAATACATTTCGGAGAAATTAGTGAAATCTCCAATTCACCAAAGGGGTACCCCTTTCAGAAATCTTCGATTTCTCTAATATGGATTGGAGCATTGTTTTTATCGTGAATACTAAAGAATATGCGAGGGTCATGGGCACAAAAGTTGTAGCCCTATGTCTTAGGTTACTATGTATAAAAGTACGTGAAAATCCGAGGTGTGTAGAGGGTGATACAGTCAAAATATAGAAGGACGTACTAATATAAGGAAAAAACTTGCGAAAATTGCCATCAAAAAGGGGGATTTTTTTTGAAATGTTGACTTAAGGCTCCGTTTCGACTCCAATATATTCATTTACCCATGAGATCTCTTGGGGAAAAATATCGAACGAGTTGAACACGAGGGTAATACATTTCGGAGAAATTAGTGAAATCTCCAATTCACCAAAGGGGTACCCCTTTCAGAAATCTTCGATTTCTCTAATATGGATTGGAGCATTGTTTTGATCGTGAATACTAAAGAATATGCGAGGGTCATGGGCACAAAAGTTGTAGCCCTATGTCTTAGGTTACTATGTATAAAAGTACGTGAAAATCCGAGGTGTGTAGAGGGTGATACAGTCAAAATATAGAAGGACGTACTAATATAAGGAAAAAACTTGCGAAAATTGCCATCAAAAAGGGGGATTTTTTTTGAAATGTTGACTTAAGGCTCCGTTTCGACTCCAATATATTCATTTACCCATGAGATCTCTTGGGGAAAAATATCGAACGAGTTGAACACGAGGGTAATACATTTCGGAGAAATTAGTGAAATCTCCAATTCACCAAAGGGGTACCCCTTTCAGAAATCTTCGATTTCTCTAATATGGATTGGAGCATTGTTTTGATCGTGAATAATAAAGAATATGCGAGGGTCATGGGCACAAAAGTTGTAGCCCTATGTCTTAGGGTACTATGTATAAAATTACGTGAAAATCCGAGGTGTGTAGAGGGTGATAGAGTCAAAATACTGAGAGAGGTACGAATATAAGGAAAAAACTTGCGAAAATTGCCATCAAATAGGGGGATTTTTTTTGAAATGTTGACTTAAGGCTCCGTTTCCACTCCAATATATTCAATTACCCATGAGATCTCTTGGGGAAAAATATCGAACGAGTTGAACACGAGGGTAATACATTTCGGAGAAATTAGTGAAATCTCCAATTCACCAAAGGGGTACCCCTTTCAGAAATCTTCGATTTCTCTAATATGGATTGGAGCATTGTTTTGATCGTGAATACTAAAGAATATGCGAGGGTCATGGGCACAAAAGTTGTAGCCCTATGTCTTAGGTTACTATGTATAAAAGTACGTGAAAATCCGAGGTGTGTAGAGGGTGATACAGTCAAAATATAGAAGGACGTACTAATATAAGGAAAAAACTTGCGAAAATTGCCATCAAAAAGGGGGATTTTTTTTGAAATGTTGACTTAAGGCTCCGTTTCCACTCCAATATATTCATTTACCCATGAGATCTCTTGGGGAAAAATATCGAACGAGTTGAACACGTGGGTAATACATTTCGGAGAAATTAGTGAAATCTCCAATTCACCAAAGGGGTACCCCTTTCAGAAATCTTCGATTTCTCTAATATGGATTGGAGCATTGTTTTGATCGTGAATAATAAAGAATATGCAAGGGTCATGGGCACAAAAGTTGTAGCCCTATGTCTTAGGGTACTATGTATAAAATTACGTGCAAATCCGAGGTGTGTAGAGGGTGATAGAGTCAAAATATAGAAGGACGTACTAATATAAGGAAAAAACTTGCGAAAATTGCCATCAAAAAGAGGGATTTTTTTTGAAATGTTGACTTAAGGCTCCGTTTCGACTCCAATATATTCATTTACCCATGAGATCTCTTGGGGAAAAATATCGAACGAGTTGAACACGAGGGTAATACATTTCGGAGAAATTAGTGAAATCTCCAATTCACCAAAGGGGTACCCCTTTCAGAAATCTTCGATTTCTCTAATATGGATTGGAGCATTGTTTTGATCGTGAATAATAAAGAATATGCGAGGGTCATGGGCACAAAAGTTGTAGCCCTATGTCTTAGGGTACTATGTATAAAATTACGTGAAAATCCGAGGTGTGTAGAGGGTGATAGAGTCAAAATACTGAGAGAGGTACGAATATAAGGAAAAAACTTGCGAAAATTGCCATCAAATAGGGGGATTTTTTTTGAAATGTTGACTTAAGGCTCCGTTTCCACTCCAATATATTCAATTACCCATGAGATCTCTTGGGGAAAAATATCGAACGAGTTGAACACGAGGGTAATACATTTCGGAGAAATTAGTGAAATCTCCAATTCACCAAAGGGGTACCCCTTTCAGAAATCTTCGATTTCTCTAATATGGATTGGAGCATTGTTTTGATCGTGAATACTAAAGAATATGCGAGGGTCATGGGCACAAAAGTTGTAGCCCTATGTCTTAGGTTACTATGTATAAAAGTACGTGAAAATCCGAGGTGTGTAGAGGGTGATACAGTCAAAATATAGAAGGACGTACTAATATAAGGAAAAAACTTGCGAAAATTGCCATCAAAAAGGGGGATTTTTTTTGAAATGTTGACTTAAGGCTCCGTTTCCACTCCAATATATTCATTTACCCATGAGATCTCTTGGGGAAAAATATCGAACGAGTTGAACACGAGGGTAATACATTTCGGAGAAATTAGTGAAATCTCCAATTCACCAAAGGGGTACCCCTTTCAGAAATCTTCGATTTCTCTAATATGGATTGGAGCATTGTTTTGATCGTGAATACTAAAGAATATGCGAGGGTCATGGGCACAAAAGTTGTAGCCCTATGTCTTATGGTACTATGTATAAAATTAAGTGAAAATCCGAGGTGTGTAGAGGGTGATACAGTCAAAATACTGAGAGATGTACGAATATAAGGAAAAAACTTGCGAAAATTGCCATAAAAAAGGGGGATTTTTTTTTAAATGTTGACTTAAGGCTCCGTTTCGACTCCAATATATTCATTTACCCATGAGATCTCTTGGGGAAAAATATCGAACGAGTTGAACACGAGGGTAATACATTTCGGAGAAATTAGTGAAATCTCCAATTCACCAAAGGGGTACCCCTTTCAGAAATCTTCGATTTCTCTAATATGGATTGGAGCATTGTTTTGATCGTGAATACTAAAGAATATGCGAGGGTCATGGGCACAAAAGTTGTAGCCCTATGTCTTAGGTTACTATGTATAAAAGTACGTGAAAATCCGAGGTGTGTAGAGGGTGATACAGTCAAAATATAGAAGGACGTACTAATATAAGGAAAAAACTTGCGAAAATTGCCATCAAAAAGGGGGATTTTTTTTGAAATGTTGACTTAAGGCTCCGTTTCGACTCCAATATATTCATTTACCCATGAGATCTCTTGGGGAAAAATATCGAACGAGTTGAACACGAGGGTAATACATTTCGGAGAAATTAGTGAAATCTCCAATTCACCAAAGGGGTACCCCTTTCAGAAATCTTCGATTTCTCTAATATGGATTGGAGCATTGTTTTTATCGTGAATACTAAAGAATATGCGAGGGTCATGGGCACAAAAGTTGTAGCCCTATGTCTTAGGTTACTATGTATAAAAGTACGTGAAAATCCGAGGTGTGTAGAGGGTGATACAGTCAAAATATAGAAGGACGTACTAATATAAGGAAAAAACTTGCGAAAATTGCCATCAAAAAGGGGGATTTTTTTTGAAATGTTGACTTAAGGCTCCGTTTCGACTCCAATATATTCATTTACCCATGAGATCTCTTGGGGAAAAATATCGAACGAGTTGAACACGAGGGTAATACATTTCGGAGAAATTAGTGAAATCTCCAATTCACCAAAGGGGTACCCCTTTCAGAAATCTTCGATTTCTCTAATATGGATTGGAGCATTGTTTTGATCGTGAATACTAAAGAATATGCGAGGGTCATGGGCACAAAAGTTGTAGCCCTATGTCTTAGGTTACTATGTATAAAAGTACGTGAAAATCCGAGGTGTGTAGAGGGTGATACAGTCAAAATATAGAAGGACGTACTAATATAAGGAAAAAACTTGCGAAAATTGCCATCAAAAAGGGGGATTTTTTTTGAAATGTTGACTTAAGGCTCCGTTTCGACTCCAATATATTCATTTACCCATGAGATCTCTTGGGGAAAAATATCGAACGAGTTGAACACGAGGGTAATACATTTCGGAGAAATTAGTGAAATCTCCAATTCACCAAAGGGGTACCCCTTTCAGAAATCTTCGATTTCTCTAATATGGATTGGAGCATTGTTTTGATCGTGAATAATAAAGAATATGCGAGGGTCATGGGCACAAAAGTTGTAGCCCTATGTCTTAGGGTACTATGTATAAAATTACGTGAAAATCCGAGGTGTGTAGAGGGTGATAGAGTCAAAATACTGAGAGAGGTACGAATATAAGGAAAAAACTTGCGAAAATTGCCATCAAATAGGGGGATTTTTTTTGAAATGTTGACTTAAGGCTCCGTTTCCACTCCAATATATTCAATTACCCATGAGATCTCTTGGGGAAAAATATCGAACGAGTTGAACACGTGGGTAATACATTTCGGAGAAATTAGTGAAATCTCCAATTCACCAAAGGGGTACCCCTTTCAGAAATCTTCGATTTCTCTAATATGGATTGGAGCATTGTTTTGATCGTGAATAATAAAGAATATGCAAGGGTCATGGGCACAAAAGTTGTAGCCCTATGTCTTAGGGTACTATGTATAAAATTACGTGCAAATCCGAGGTGTGTAGAGGGTGATAGAGTCAAAATATAGAAGGACGTACTAATATAAGGAAAAAACTTGCGAAAATTGCCATCAAAAAGAGGAATTTTTTTTGAAATGTTGACTTAAGGCTCCGTTTCGACTCCAATATATTCATTTACCCATGAGATCTCTTGGGGAAAAATATCGAACGAGTTGAACACGAGGGTAATACATTTCGGAGAAATTAGTGAAATCTCCAATTCACCAAAGGGGTACCCCTTTCAGAAATCTTCGATTTCTCTAATATGGATTGGAGCATTGTTTTGATCGTGAATACTAAAGAATATGCGAGGGTCATGGGCACAAAAGTTGTAGCCCTATGTCTTAGGTTACTATGTATAAAAGTACGTGAAAATCCGAGGTGTGTAGAGGGTGATACAGTCAAAATATAGAAGGACGTACTAATATAAGGAAAAAACTTGCGAAAATTGCCATCAAAAAGGGGGATTTTTTTTGAAATGTTGACTTAAGGCTCCGTTTCGACTCCAATATATTCATTTACCCATGAGATCTCTTGGGGAAAAATATCGAACGAGTTGAACACGAGGGTAATACATTTCGGAGAAATTAGTGAAATCTCCAATTCACCAAAGGGGTACCCCTTTCAGAAATCTTCGATTTCTCTAATATGGATTGGAGCATTGTTTTGATCATGAATACTAAAGAATATGCGAGGGTCATGGGCACAAAAGTTGTAGCCCTATGTCTTATGGTACTATGTATAAAATTAAGTGAAAATCCGAGGTGTGTAGAGGGTGATACAGTCAAAATACTGAGAGATGTACGAATATAAGGAAAAAACTTGCGAAAATTGCCATCAAAAAGGGGGATTTTTTTTTAAATGTTGACTTAAGGCTCCGTTTCGACTCCAATATATTCATTTACCCATGAGATCTCTTGGGGAAAAATATCGAACGAGTTGAACACGAGGGTAATACATTTCGGAGAAATTAGTGAAATCTCCAATTCACCAAAGGGGTACCCCTTTCAGAAATCTTCGATTTCTCTAATATGGATTGGAGCATTGTTTTGATCGTGAATACTAAAGAATATGCGAGGGTCATGGGCACAAAAGTTGTAGCCCTATGTCTTAGGTTACTATGTATAAAAGTACGTGAAAATCCGAGGTGTGTAGAGGGTGATACAGTCAAAATATAGAAGGACGTACTAATATAAGGAAAAAACTTGCGAAAATTGCCATCAAAAAGGGGGATTTTTTTTGAAATGTTGACTTAAGGCTCCGTTTCGACTCCAATATATTCATTTACCCATGAGATCTCTTGGGGAAAAATATCGAACGAGTTGAACACGAGGGTAATACATTTCGGAGAAATTAGTGAAATCTCCAATTCACCAAAGGGGTACCCCTTTCAGAAATCTTCGATTTCTCTAATATGGATTGGAGCATTGTTTTTATCGTGAATACTAAAGAATATGCGAGGGTCATGGGCACAAAAGTTGTAGCCCTATGTCTTAGGTTACTATGTATAAAAGTACGTGAAAATCCGAGGTGTGTAGAGGGTGATACAGTCAAAATATAGAAGGACGTACTAATATAAGGAAAAAACTTGCGAAAATTGCCATCAAAAAGGGGGATTTTTTTTGAAATGTTGACTTAAGGCTCCGTTTCGACTCCAATATATTCATTTACCCATGAGATCTCTTGGGGAAAAATATCGAACGAGTTGAACACGAGGGTAATACATTTCGGAGAAATTAGTGAAATCTCCAATTCACCAAAGGGGTACCCCTTTCAGAAATCTTCGATTTCTCTAATATGGATTGGAGCATTGTTTTGATCGTGAATACTAAAGAATATGCGAGGGTCATGGGCACAAAAGTTGTAGCCCTATGTCTTAGGTTACTATGTATAAAAGTACGTGAAAATCCGAGGTGTGTAGAGGGTGATACAGTCAAAATATAGAAGGACGTACTAATATAAGGAAAAAACTTGCGAAAATTGCCATCAAAAAGGGGGATTTTTTTTGAAATGTTGACTTAAGGCTCCGTTTCGACTCCAATATATTCATTTACCCATGAGATCTCTTGGGGAAAAATATCGAACGAGTTGAACACGAGGGTAATACATTTCGGAGAAATTAGTGAAATCTCCAATTCACCAAAGGGGTACCCCTTTCAGAAATCTTCGATTTCTCTAATATGGATTGGAGCATTGTTTTGATCGTGAATAATAAAGAATATGCGAGGGTCATGGGCACAAAAGTTGTAGCCCTATGTCTTAGGGTACTATGTATAAAATTACGTGAAAATCCGAGGTGTGTAGAGGGTGATAGAGTCAAAATACTGAGAGAGGTACGAATATAAGGAAAAAACTTGCGAAAATTGCCATCAAATAGGGGGATTTTTTTTGAAATGTTGACTTAAGGCTCCGTTTCCACTCCAATATATTCAATTACCCATGAGATCTCTTGGGGAAAAATATCGAACGAGTTGAACACGTGGGTAATACATTTCGGAGAAATTAGTGAAATCTCCAATTCACCAAAGGGGTACCCCTTTCAGAAATCTTCGATTTCTCTAATATGGATTGGAGCATTGTTTTGATCGTGAATAATAAAGAATATGCAAGGGTCATGGGCACAAAAGTTGTAGCCCTATGTCTTAGGGTACTATGTATAAAATTACGTGCAAATCCGAGGTGTGTAGAGGGTGATACAGTCAAAATATAGAAGGACGTACTAATATAAGGAAAAAACTTGCGAAAATTGCCATCAAAAAGGGGGATTTTTTTTGAAATGTTGACTTAAGGCTCCGTTTCGACTCCAATATATTCATTTACCCATGAGATCTCTTGGGGAAAAATATCGAACGAGTTGAACACGAGGGTAATACATTTCGGAGAAATTAGTGAAATCTCCAATTCACCAAAGGGGTACCCCTTTCAGAAATCTTCGATTTCTCTAATATGGATTGGAGCATTGTTTTGATCATGAATACTAAAGAATATGCGAGGGTCATGGGCACAAAAGTTGTAGCCCTATGTCTTATGGTACTATGTATAAAATTAAGTGAAAATCCGAGGTGTGTAGAGGGTGATACAGTCAAAATACTGAGAGATGTACGAATATAAGGAAAAAACTTGCGAAAATTGCCATAAAAAAGGGGGATTTTTTTTTAAATGTTGACTTAAGGCTCCGTTTCGACTCCAATATATTCATTTACCCATGAGATCTCTTGGGGAAAAATATCGAACGAGTTGAACACGAGGGTAATACATTTCGGAGAAATTAGTGAAATCTCCAATTCACCAAAGGGGTACCCCTTTCAGAAATCTTCGATTTCTCTAATATGGATTGGAGCATTGTTTTGATCGTGAATACTAAAGAATATGCGAGGGTCATGGGCACAAAAGTTGTAGCCCTATGTCTTAGGTTACTATGTATAAAAGTACGTGAAAATCCGAGGTGTGTAGAGGGTGATACAGTCAAAATATAGAAGGACGTACTAATATAAGGAAAAAACTTGCGAAAATTGCCATCAAAAAGGGGGATTTTTTTTGAAATGTTGACTTAAGGCTCCGTTTCGACTCCAATATATTCATTTACCCATGAGATCTCTTGGGGAAAAATATCGAACGAGTTGAACACGAGGGTAATACATTTCGGAGAAATTAGTGAAATCTCCAATTCACCAAAGGGGTACCCCTTTCAGAAATCTTCGATTTCTCTAATATGGATTGGAGCATTGTTTTTATCGTGAATACTAAAGAATATGCGAGGGTCATGGGCACAAAAGTTGTAGCCCTATGTCTTAGGTTACTATGTATAAAAGTACGTGAAAATCCGAGGTGTGTAGAGGGTGATACAGTCAAAATATAGAAGGACGTACTAATATAAGGAAAAAACTTGCGAAAATTGCCATCAAAAAGGGGGATTTTTTTTGAAATGTTGACTTAAGGCTCCGTTTCGACTCCAATATATTCATTTACCCATGAGATCTCTTGGGGAAAAATATCGAACGAGTTGAACACGAGGGTAATACATTTCGGAGAAATTAGTGAAATCTCCAATTCACCAAAGGGGTACCCCTTTCAGAAATCTTCGATTTCTCTAATATGGATTGGAGCATTGTTTTGATCGTGAATACTAAAGAATATGCGAGGGTCATGGGCACAAAAGTTGTAGCCCTATGTCTTAGGTTACTATGTATAAAAGTACGTGAAAATCCGAGGTGTGTAGAGGGTGATACAGTCAAAATATAGAAGGACGTACTAATATAAGGAAAAAACTTGCGAAAATTGCCATCAAAAAGGGGGATTTTTTTTGAAATGTTGACTTAAGGCTCCGTTTCGACTCCAATATATTCATTTACCCATGAGATCTCTTGGGGAAAAATATCGAACGAGTTGAACACGAGGGTAATACATTTCGGAGAAATTAGTGAAATCTCCAATTCACCAAAGGGGTACCCCTTTCAGAAATCTTCGATTTCTCTAATATGGATTGGAGCATTGTTTTGATCGTGAATAATAAAGAATATGCGAGGGTCATGGGCACAAAAGTTGTAGCCCTATGTCTTAGGGTACTATGTATAAAATTACGTGAAAATCCGAGGTGTGTAGAGGGTGATAGAGTCAAAATACTGAGAGAGGTACGAATATAAGGAAAAAACTTGCGAAAATTGCCATCAAATAGGGGGATTTTTTTTGAAATGTTGACTTAAGGCTCCGTTTCCACTCCAATATATTCAATTACCCATGAGATCTCTTGGGGAAAAATATCGAACGAGTTGAACACGTGGGTAATACATTTCGGAGAAATTAGTGAAATCTCCAATTCACCAAAGGGGTACCCCTTTCAGAAATCTTCGATTTCTCTAATATGGATTGGAGCATTGTTTTGATCGTGAATAATAAAGAATATGCAAGGGTCATGGGCACAAAAGTTGTAGCCCTATGTCTTAGGGTACTATGTATAAAATTACGTGCAAATCCGAGGTGTGTAGAGGGTGATAGAGTCAAAATATAGAAGGACGTACTAATATAAGGAAAAAACTTGCGAAAATTGCCATCAAAAAGAGGAATTTTTTTTGAAATGTTGACTTAAGGCTCCGTTTCGACTCCAATATATTCATTTACCCATGAGATCTCTTGGGGAAAAATATCGAACGAGTTGAACACGAGGGTAATACATTTCGGAGAAATTAGTGAAATCTCCAATTCACCAAAGGGGTACCCCTTTCAGAAATCTTCGATTTCTCTAATATGGATTGGAGCATTGTTTTGATCGTGAATACTAAAGAATATGCGAGGGTCATGGGCACAAAAGTTGTAGCCCTATGTCTTAGGTTACTATGTATAAAAGTACGTGAAAATCCGAGGTGTGTAGAGGGTGATACAGTCAAAATATAGAAGGACGTACTAATATAAGGAAAAAACTTGCGAAAATTGCCATCAAAAAGGGGGATTTTTTTTGAAATGTTGACTTAAGGCTCCGTTTCGACTCCAATATATTCATTTACCCATGAGATCTCTTGGGGAAAAATATCGAACGAGTTGAACACGAGGGTAATACATTTCGGAGAAATTAGTGAAATCTCCAATTCACCAAAGGGGTACCCCTTTCAGAAATCTTCGATTTCTCTAATATGGATTGGAGCATTGTTTTGATCATGAATACTAAAGAATATGCGAGGGTCATGGGCACAAAAGTTGTAGCCCTATGTCTTAGGTTACTATGTATAAAAGTACGTGAAAATCCGAGGTGTGTAGAGGGTGATACAGTCAAAATATAGAAGGACGTACTAATATAAGGAAAAAACTTGCGAAAATTGCCATCAAAAAGGGGGATTTTTTTTGAAATGTTGACTTAAGGCTCCGTTTCGACTCCAATATATTCATTTACCCATGAGATCTCTTGGGGAAAAATATCGAACGAGTTGAACACGAGGGTAATACATTTCGGAGAAATTAGTGAAATCTCCAATTCACCAAAGGGGTACCCCTTTCAGAAATCTTCGATTTCTCTAATATGGATTGGAGCATTGTTTTGATCGTGAATACTAAAGAATATGCGAGGGTCATGGGCACAAAAGTTGTAGCCCTATGTCTTATGGTACTATGTATAAAATTACGTGAAAATCCGAGGTGTGTAGAGGGTGATACAGTCAAAATACTGAGAGATGTACGAATATAAGGAAAAAACTTGCGAAAATTGCCATCAAAAAGGGGGATTTTTTTTTAAATGTTGACTTAAGGCTCCGTTTCGACTCCAATATATTCATTTACCCATGAGATCTCTTGGGGAAAAATATCGAACGAGTTGAACACGAGGGTAATACATTTCGGAGAAATTAGTGAAATCTCCAATTCACCAAAGGGGTACCCCTTTCAGAAATCTTCGATTTCTCTAATATGGATTGGAGCATTGTTTTGATCCTGAATACTAAAGAATATGCGAGGGTCATGGGCACAAAAGTTGTAGCCCTATGTCTTAGGGTACTATGTATAAAATTACGTGCAAATCCGAGGTGTGTAGAGGGTGATAGAGTCAAAATATAGAAGGACGTACGAATATAAGGAAAAAACTTGCGAAAATTGCCATCAAAAAGGGGGATTTTTTTTGAAATGTTGACTTAAGGCTCCGTTTCCACTCCAATATATTCATTTACCCATGAGATCTCTTGGGGAAAAATATCGAACGAGTTGAACACGTGGGTAATACATTTCGGAGAAATTAGTGAAATCTCCAATTCACCAAAGGGGTACCCCTTTCAGAAATCTTCGATTTCTCTAATATGGATTGGAGCATTGTTTTGATCCTGAATACTAAAGAATATGCGAGGGTCATGGGCACAAAAGTTGTAGCCCTATGTCTTAGGGTACTATGTATAAAATTACGTGCAAATCCGAGGTGTGTAGAGGGTGATAGAGTCAAAATATAGAAGGACGTACGAATATAAGGAAAAAACTTGCGAAAATTGCCATAAAAAAGGGGGATTTTTTTTGAAATGTTGACTTAAGGCTCCGTTTCCACTCCAATATATTCATTTACCCATGAGATCTCTTGGGGAAAAATATCGAACGAGTTGAACACGTGGGTAATACATTTCGGAGAAATTAGTGAAATCTCCAATTCACCAAAGGGGTACCCCTTTCAGAAATCTTCGATTTCTCTAATATGGATTGGAGCATTGTTTTGATCGTGAATAATAAAGAATATGCAAGGGTCATGGGCACAAAAGTTGTAGCCCTATGTCTTAGGGTACTATGTATAAAATTACGTGCAAATCCGAGGTGTGTAGAGGGTGATAGAGTCAAAATATAGAAGGACGTACTAATATAAGGAAAAAACTTGCGAAAATTGCCATCAAAAAGAGGAATTTTTTTTGAAATGTTGACTTAAGGCTCCGTTTCGACTCCAATATATTCATTTACCCATGAGATCTCTTGGGGAAAAATATCGAACGAGTTGAACACGAGGGTAATACATTTCGGAGAAATTAGTGAAATCTCCAATTCACCAAAGGGGTACCCCTTTCAGAAATCTTCGATTTCTCTAATATGGATTGGAGCATTGTTTTGATCGTGAATACTAAAGAATATGCGAGGGTCATGGGCACAAAAGTTGTAGCCCTATGTCTTAGGTTACTATGTATAAAAGTACGTGAAAATACGAGGTGTGTAGAGGGTGATACAGTCAAAATATAGAAGGACGTACTAATATAAGGAAAAAACTTGCGAAAATTGCCATCAAAAAGGGGGATTTTTTTTGAAATGTTGACTTAAGGCTCCGTTTCGACTCCAATATATTCATTTACCCATGAGATCTCTTGGGGAAAAATATCGAACGAGTTGAACACGAGGGTAATACATTTCGGAGAAATTAGTGAAATCTCCAATTCACCAAAGGGGTACCCCTTTCAGAAATCTTCGATTTCTCTAATATGGATTGGAGCATTGTTTTGATCGTGAATACTAAAGAATATGCGAGGGTCATGGGCACAAAAGTTGTAGCCCTATGTCTTAGGTTACTATGTATAAAAGTACGTGAAAATCCGAGGTGTGTAGAGGGTGATACAGTCAAAATATAGAAGGACGTACTAATATAAGGAAAAAACTTGCGAAAATTGCCATCAAAAAGGGGGATTTTTTTTGAAATGTTGACTTAAGGCTCCGTTTCGACTCCAATATATTCATTTACCCATGAGATCTCTTGGGGAAAAATATCGAACGAGTTGAACACGAGGGTAATACATTTCGGAGAAATTAGTGAAATCTCCAATTCACCAAAGGGGTACCCCTTTCAGAAATCTTCGATTTCTCTAATATGGATTGGAGCATTGTTTTGATCGTGAATACTAAAGAATATGCGAGGGTCATGGGCACAAAAGTTGTAGCCCTATGTCTTATGGTACTATGTATAAAATTACGTGAAAATCCGAGGTGTGTAGAGGGTGATACAGTCAAAATACTGAGAGATGTACGAATATAAGGAAAAAACTTGCGAAAATTGCCATAAAAAAGGGGGATTTTTTTTTAAATGTTGACTTAAGGCTCCGTTTCGACTCCAATATATTCATTTACCCATGAGATCTCTTGGGGAAAAATATCGAACGAGTTGAACACGTGGGTAATACATTTCGGAGAAATTAGTGAAATCTCCAATTCACCAAAGGGGTACCCCTTTCAGAAATCTTCGATTTCTCTAATATGGATTGGAGCATTGTTTTGATCGTGAATACTAAAGAATATGCGAGGGTCATGGGCACAAAAGTTGTAGCCCTATGTCTTATGGTACTATGTATAATATTACGTGAAAATCCGAGGTGTGTAGAGGGTGTTACAGTCAAAATACTGAGAGATGTACGAATATAAGGAAAAAACTTGCGAAAATTGCCATAAAAAAGGGGGATTTTTTTTTAAATGTTGACTTAAGGCTCCGTTTCGACTCCAATATATTCATTTACCCATGAGATCTCTTGGGGAAAAATATCGAACGAGTTGAACACGAGGGTAATACATTTCGGAGAAATTAGTGAAATCTCCAATTCACCAAAGGGGTACCCCTTTCAGAAATCTTCGATTTCTCTAATATGGATTGGAGCATTGTTTTGATCCTGAATACTAAAGAATATGCGAGGGTCATGGGCACAAAAGTTGTAGCCCTATGTCTTAGGGTACTATGTATAAAATTACGTGCAAATCCGAGGTGTGTAGAGGGTGATAGAGTCAAAATATAGAAGGACGTACGAATATAAGGAAAAAACTTGCGAAAATTGCCATCAAAAAGGGGGATTTTTTTTGAAATGTTGACTTAAGGCTCCGTTTCCACTCCAATATATTCATTTACCCATGAGATCTCTTGGGGAAAAATATCGAACGAGTTGAACACGTGGGTAATACATTTCGGAGAAATTAGTGAAATCTCCAATTCACCAAAGGGGTACCCCTTTCAGAAATCTTCGATTTCTCTAATATGGATTGGAGCATTGTTTTGATCGTGAATAATAAAGAATATGCAAGGGTCATGGGCACAAAAGTTGTAGCCCTATGTCTTAGGGTACTATGTATAAAATTACGTGCAAATCCGAGGTGTGTAGAGGGTGATAGAGTCAAAATATAGAAGGACGTACTAATATAAGGAAAAAACTTGCGAAAATTGCCATCAAAAAGAGGAATTTTTTTTGAAATGTTGACTTAAGGCTCCGTTTCGACTCCAATATATTCATTTACCCATGAGATCTCTTGGGGAAAAATATCGAACGAGTTGAACACGAGGGTAATACATTTCGGAGAAATTAGTGAAATCTCCAATTCACCAAAGGGGTACCCCTTTCAGAAATCTTCGATTTCTCTAATATGGATTGGAGCATTGTTTTGATCGTGAATACTAAAGAATATGCGAGGGTCATGGGCACAAAAGTTGTAGCCCTATGTCTTAGGTTACTATGTATAAAAGTACGTGAAAATACGAGGTGTGTAGAGGGTGATACAGTCAAAATATAGAAGGACGTACTAATATAAGGAAAAAACTTGCGAAAATTGCCATCAAAAAGGGGGATTTTTTTTGAAATGTTGACTTAAGGCTCCGTTTCGACTCCAATATATTCATTTATCCATGAGATCTCTTGGGGAAAAATATCGAACGAGTTGAACACGAGGGTAATACATTTCGGAGAAATTAGTGAAATCTCCAATTCACCAAAGGGGTACCCCTTTCAGAAATCTTCGATTTCTCTAATATGGATTGGAGCATTGTTTTGATCGTGAATACTAAAGAATATGCGAGGGTCATGGGCACAAAAGTTGTAGCCCTATGTCTTAGGTTACTATGTATAAAAGTACGTGAAAATCCGAGGTGTGTAGAGGGTGATACAGTCAAAATATAGAAGGACGTACTAATATAAGGAAAAAACTTGCGAAAATTGCCATCAAAAAGGGGGATTTTTTTTGAAATGTTGACTTAAGGCTCCGTTTCGACTCCAATATATTCATTTACCCATGAGATCTCTTGGGGAAAAATATCGAACGAGTTGAACACGAGGGTAATACATTTCGGAGAAATTAGTGAAATCTCCAATTCACCAAAGGGGTACCCCTTTCAGAAATCTTCGATTTCTCTAATATGGATTGGAGCATTGTTTTGATCGTGAATACTAAAGAATATGCGAGGGTCATGGGCACAAAAGTTGTAGCCCTATGTCTTATGGTACTATGTATAAAATTACGTGAAAATCCGAGGTGTGTAGAGGGTGATACAGTCAAAATACTGAGAGATGTACGAATATAAGGAAAAAACTTGCGAAAATTGCCATAAAAAAGGGGGATTTTTTTTTAAATGTTGACTTAAGGCTCCGTTTCGACTCCAATATATTCATTTACCCATGAGATCTCTTGGGGAAAAATATCGAACGAGTTGAACACGTGGGTAATACATTTCGGAGAAATTAGTGAAATCTCCAATTCACCAAAGGGGTACCCCTTTCAGAAATCTTCGATTTCTCTAATATGGATTGGAGCATTGTTTTGATCGTGAATACTAAAGAATATGCGAGGGTCATGGGCACAAAAGTTGTAGCCCTATGTCTTATGGTACTATGTATAATATTACGTGAAAATCCGAGGTGTGTAGAGGGTGTTACAGTCAAAATACTGAGAGATGTACGAATATAAGGAAAAAACTTGCGAAAATTGCCATAAAAAAGGGGGATTTTTTTTTAAATGTTGACTTAAGGCTCCGTTTCGACTCCAATATATTCATTTACCCATGAGATCTCTTGGGGAAAAATATCGAACGAGTTGAACACGAGGGTAATACATTTCGGAGAAATTAGTGAAATCTCCAATTCACCAAAGGGGTACCCCTTTCAGAAATCTTCGATTTCTCTAATATGGATTGGAGCATTGTTTTGATCGTGAATACTAAAGAATATGCGAGGGTCATGGGCACAAAAGTTGTAGCCCTATGTCTTATGGTACTATGTATAAAATTACGTGAAAATCCGAGGTGTGTAGAGGGTGATACAGTCAAAATACTGAGAGATGTACGAATATAAGGAAAAAACTTGCGAAAATTGCCATAAAAAAGGGGGATTTTTTTTTAAATGTTGACTTAAGGCTCCGTTTCGACTCCAATATATTCATTTACCCATGAGATCTCTTGGGGAAAAATATCGAACGAGTTGAACACGTGGGTAATACATTTCGGAGAAATTAGTGAAATCTCCAATTCACCAAAGGGGTACCCCTTTCAGAAATCTTCGATTTCTCTAATATGGATTGGAGCATTGTTTTGATCGTGAATACTAAAGAATATGCGAGGGTCATGGGCACAAAAGTTGTAGCCCTATGTCTTATGGTACTATGTATAAAATTACGTGAAAATCCGAGGTGTGTAGAGGGTGTTACAGTCAAAATACTGAGAGATGTACGAATATAAGGAAAAAACTTGCGAAAATTGCCATAAAAAAGGGGGATTTTTTTTTAAATGTTGACTTAAGGCTCCGTTTCGACTCCAATATATTCATTTACCCATGAGATCTCTTGGGGAAAAATATCGAACGTGTTGAACACGAGGGTAATACATTTCGGAGAAATTAGTGAAATCTCCAATTCACCAAAGGGGTACCCCTTTCAGAAATCTTCGATTTCTCTAATATGGATTGGAGCATTGTTTTGATCGTGAATAATAAAGAATATGCAAGGGTCATGGGCACAAAAGTTGTAGCCCTATGTCTTAGGGTACTATGTATAAAATTACGTGCAAATCCGAGGTGTGTAGAGGGTGATAGAGTCAAAATATAGAAGGACGTACTAATATAAGGAAAAAACTTGCGAAAATTGCCATCAAAAAGAGGAATTTTTTTTGAAATGTTGACTTAAGGCTCCGTTTCGACTCCAATATATTCATTTACCCATGAGATCTCTTGGGGAAAAATATCGAACGAGTTGAACACGAGGGTAATACATTTCGGAGAAATTAGTGAAATCTCCAATTCACCAAAGGGGTACCCCTTTCAGAAATCTTCGATTTCTCTAATATGGATTGGAGCATTGTTTTGATCGTGAATACTAAAGAATATGCGAGGGTCATGGGCACAAAAGTTGTAGCCCTATGTCTTAGGTTACTATGTATAAAAGTACGTGAAAATACGAGGTGTGTAGAGGGTGATACAGTCAAAATATAGAAGGACGTACTAATATAAGGAAAAAACTTGCGAAAATTGCCATCAAAAAGGGGGATTTTTTTTGAAATGTTGACTTAAGGCTCCGTTTCGACTCCAATATATTCATTTACCCATGAGATCTCTTGGGGAAAAATATCGAACGAGTTGAACACGAGGGTAATACATTTCGGAGAAATTAGTGAAATCTCCAATTCACCAAAGGGGTACCCCTTTCAGAAATCTTCGATTTCTCTAATATGGATTGGAGCATTGTTTTGATCGTGAATACTAAAGAATATGCGAGGGTCATGGGCACAAAAGTTGTAGCCCTATGTCTTAGGTTACTATGTATAAAAGTACGTGAAAATCCGAGGTGTGTAGAGGGTGATACAGTCAAAATATAGAAGGACGTACTAATATAAGGAAAAAACTTGCGAAAATTGCCATCAAAAAGGGGGATTTTTTTTGAAATGTTGACTTAAGGCTCCGTTTCGACTCCAATATATTCATTTACCCATGAGATCTCTTGGGGAAAAATATCGAACGAGTTGAACACGAGGGTAATACATTTCGGAGAAATTAGTGAAATCTCCAATTCACCAAAGGGGTACCCCTTTCAGAAATCTTCGATTTCTCTAATATGGATTGGAGCATTGTTTTGATCGTGAATACTAAAGAATATGCGAGGGTCATGGGCACAAAAGTTGTAGCCCTATGTCTTATGGTACTATGTATAAAATTACGTGAAAATCCGAGGTGTGTAGAGGGTGATACAGTCAAAATACTGAGAGATGTACGAATATAAGGAAAAAACTTGCGAAAATTGCCATAAAAAAGGGGGATTTTTTTTTAAATGTTGACTTAAGGCTCCGTTTCGACTCCAATATATTCATTTACCCATGAGATCTCTTGGGGAAAAATATCGAACGAGTTGAACACGTGGGTAATACATTTCGGAGAAATTAGTGAAATCTCCAATTCACCAAAGGGGTACCCCTTTCAGAAATCTTCGATTTCTCTAATATGGATTGGAGCATTGTTTTGATCGTGAATACTAAAGAATATGCGAGGGTCATGGGCACAAAAGTTGTAGCCCTATGTCTTATGGTACTATGTATAAAATTACGTGAAAATCCGAGGTGTGTAGAGGGTGTTACAGTCAAAATACTGAGAGATGTACGAATATAAGGAAAAAACTTGCGAAAATTGCCATAAAAAAGGGGGATTTTTTTTTAAATGTTGACTTAAGGCTCCGTTTCGACTCCAATATATTCATTTACCCATGAGATCTCTTGGGGAAAAATATCGAACGAGTTGAACACGAGGGTAATACATTTCGGAGAAATTAGTGAAATCTCCAATTCACCAAAGGGGTACCGCTTTCAGAAATCTTCGATTTCTCTAATATGGATTGGAGCATTGTTTTGATCGTGAATACTAAAGAATATGCGAGGGTCATGGGCACAAAAGTTGTAGCCCTATGTCTTATGGTACTATGTATAAAATTACGTGAAAATCCGAGGTGTGTAGAGGGTGATACAGTCAAAATACTGAGAGATGTACGAATATAAGGAAAAAACTTGCGAAAATTGCCATAAAAAAGGGGGATTTTTTTTTAAATGTTGACTTAAGGCTCCGTTTCGACTCCAATATATTCATTTACCCATGAGATCTCTTGGGGAAAAATATCGAACGAGTTGAACACGTGGGTAATACATTTCGGAGAAATTAGTGAAATCTCCAATTCACCAAAGGGGTACCCCTTTCAGAAATCTTCGATTTCTCTAATATGGATTGGAGCATTGTTTTGATCGTGAATACTAAAGAATATGCGAGGGTCATGGGCACAAAAGTTGTAGCCCTATGTCTTATGGTACTATGTATAAAATTACGTGAAAATCCGAGGTGTGTAGAGGGTGATACAGTCAAAATACTGAGAGATGTACGAATATAAGGAAAAAACTTGCGAAAATTGCCATAAAAAAGGGGGATTTTTTTTTAAATGTTGACTTAAGGCTCCGTTTCGACTCCAATATATTCATTTACCCATGAGATCTCTTGGGGAAAAATATCGAACGAGTTGAACACGAGGGTAATACATTTCGGAGAAATTAGTGAAATCTCCAATTCACCAAAGGGGTACCCCTTTCAGAAATCTTCGATTTCTCTAATATGGATTGGAGCATTGTTTTGATCGTGAATACTAAAGAATATGCGAGGGTCATGGGCACAAAAGTTGTAGCCCTATGTCTTAGGGTACTATGTATAAAATTACGTGCAAATCCGAGGTGTGTAGAGGGTGATAGAGTCAAAATATAGAAGGACGTACTAATATAAGGAAAAAACTTGCGAAAATTGCCATCAAAAAGAGGAATTTTTTTTGAAATGTTGACTTAAGGCTCCGTTTCGACTCCAATATATTCATTTACCCATGAGATCTCTTGGGGAAAAATATCGAACGAGTTGAACACGAGGGTAATACATTTCGGAGAAATTAGTGAAATCTCCAATTCACCAAAGGGGTACCCCTTTCAGAAATCTTCGATTTCTCTAATATGGATTGGAGCATTGTTTTGATCGTGAATACTAAAGAATATGCGAGGGTCATGGGCACAAAAGTTTTAGCCCTATGTCTTATGGTACTATGTATAAAATTACGTGAAAATCCGAGGTGTGTAGAGGGTGATACAGTCAAAATACTGAGAGATGTACGAATATAAGGAAAAAACTTGCGAAAATTGCCATAAAAAAGGGGGATTTTTTTTTAAATGTTGACTTAAGGCTCCGTTTCGACTCCAATATATTCATTTACCCATGAGATCTCTTGGGGAAAAATATCGAACGAGTTGAACACGAGGGTAATACATTTCGGAGAAATTAGTGAAATCTCCAATTCACCAAAGGGGTACCCCTTTCAGAAATCTTCGATTTCTCTAATATGGATTGGAGCATTGTTTTGATCGTGAATACTAAAGAATATGCGAGGGTCATGGGCACAAAAGTTGTAGCCCTATGTCTTAGGTTACTATGTATAAAAGTACGTGAAAATCCGAGGTGTGTAGAGGGTGATACAGTCAAAATATAGAAGGACGTACTAATATAAGGAAAAAACTTGCGAAAATTGCCATCAAAAAGGGGGATTTTTTTTTAAATGTTGACTTAAGGCTCCGTTTCGACTCCAATATATTCATTTACCCATGAGATCTCTTGGGGAAAAATATCGAACGAGTTGAACACGAGGGTAATACATTTCGGAGAAATTAGTGAAATCTCCAATTCACCAAAGGGGTACCCCTTTCAGAAATCTTCGATTTCTCTAATATGGATTGGAGCATTGTTTTGATCGTGAATACTAAAGAATATGCGAGGGTCATGGGCACAAAAGTTGTAGCCCTATGTCTTATGGTACTATGTATAAAATTACGTGAAAATCCGAGGTGTGTAGAGGGTGATACAGTCAAAATACTGAGAGATGTACGAATATAAGGAAAAAACTTGCGAAAATTGCCATAAAAAAGGGGGATTTTTTTTTAAATGTTGACTTAAGGCTCCGTTTCGACTCCAATATATTCATTTACCCATGAGATCTCTTGGGGAAAAATATCGAACGAGTTGAACACGAGGGTAATACATTTCGGAGAAATTAGTGAAATCTCCAATTCACCAAAGGGGTACCCCTTTCAGAAATCTTCGATTTCTCTAATATGGATTGGAGCATTGTTTTGATCGTGAATACTAAAGAATATGCGAGGGTCATGGGCACAAAAGTTGTAGCCCTATGTCTTAGGGTACTATGTATAAAATTACGTGCAAATCCGAGGTGTGTAGAGGGTGATAGAGTCAAAATATAGAAGGACGTACTAATATAAGGAAAAAACTTGCGAAAATTGCCATCAAAAAGAGGAATTTTTTTTGAAATGTTGACTTAAGGCTCCGTTTCGACTCCAATATATTCATTTACCCATGAGATCTCTTGGGGAAAAATATCGAACGAGTTGAACACGAGGGTAATACATTTCGGAGAAATTAGTGAAATCTCCAATTCACCAAAGGGGTACCCCTTTCAGAAATCTTCGATTTCTCTAATATGGATTGGAGCATTGTTTTGATCGTGAATACTAAAGAATATGCGAGGGTCATGGGCACAAAATATGTAGCCCTATGTCTTAGGTTACTATGTATAAAAGTACGTGAAAATCCGAGGTGTGTAGAGGGTGATACAGTCAAAATACTGAGAGATGTACGAATATAAGGAAAAAACTTGCGAAAATTGCCATCAAAAAGGGGGATTTTTTTTGAAATGTTGACTTAAGGCTCCGTTTCGACTCCAATATATTCATTTACCCATGAGATCTCTTGGGGAAAAATATCGAACGAGTTGAACACGAGGGTAATACATTTCGGAGAAATTAGTGAAATCTCCAATTCACCAAAGGGGTACCCCTTTCAGAAATCTTCGATTTCTCTAATATGGATTGGAGCATTGTTTTGATCGTGAATAATAAAGAATATGCGAGGGTCATGGGCACAAAAGTTGTAGCCCTATGTCTTAGGGTACTATGTATAAAATTACGTGAAAATCCGAGGTGTGTAGAGGGTGATACAGTCAAAATACTGAGAGACGTACGAATATAAGGAAAAAACTTGCGAAAATTGCCATCAAAAAGGGGAATTTTTTTTGAAATGTTGACTTAAGGCTCCGTTTTGACTCCAATATATTCATTTACCCATGAGATCTCTTGGGGAAAAATATCGAACGAGTTGAACACGAGGGTAATACATTTCGGAGAAATTAGTGAAATCTCCAATTCACCAAAGGGGTACCCCTTTCAGAAATCTTCGATTTCTCTAATATGGATTGGAGCATTGTTTTGATCGTGAATAATAAAGAATATGCGAGTGTCATGGGCACAAAAGTTGTAGCCCTATGTCTTAGGGTACTATGTATAAAATTACGTGAAAATCCGAGGTGTGTAGAGGGTGATACAGTCAAAATACTGAGAGATGTACGAATATAAGGAAAAAACTTGCGAAAATTGCCATAAAAAAGGGGGATTTTTTTTTAAATGTTGACTTAAGGCTCCGTTTCGACTCCAATATATTCATTTACCCATGAGATCTCTTGGGGAAAAATATCGAACGAGTTGAACACGAGGGTAATACATTTCGGAGAAATTAGTGAAATCTCCAATTCACCAAAGGGGTACCCCTTTCAGAAATCTTCGATTTCTCTAATATGGATTGGAGCATTGTTTTGATCGTGAATACTAAAGAATATGCGAGGGTCATGGGCACAAAAGTTGTAGCCCTATGTCTTATGGTACTATGTATAAAATTACGTGAAAATCCGAGGTGTGTAGAGGGTGATACAGTCAAAATACTGAGAGATGTACGAATATAAGGAAAAAACTTGCGAAAATTGCCATAAAAAAGGGGGATTTTTTTTTAAATGTTGACTTAAGGCTCCGTTTCGACTCCAATATATTCATTTACCCATGAGATCTCTTGGGGAAAAATATCGAACGAGTTGAACACGTGGGTAATACATTTCGGAGAAATTAGTGAAATCTCCAATTCACCAAAGGGGTACCCCTTTCAGAAATCTTCGATTTCTCTAATATGGATTGGAGCATTGTTTTGATCGTGAATACTAAAGAATATGCGAGGGTCATGGGCACAAAAGTTTTAGCCCTATGTCTTATGGTACTATGTATAAAATTACGTGAAAATCCGAGGTGTGTAGAGGGTGATACAGTCAAAATACTGAGAGACGTACGAATATAAGGAAAAAACTTGCGAAAATTGCCATAAAAAAGGGGGATTTTTTTTGAAATGTTGACTTAAGGCTCCGTTTCGACTCCAATATATTCATTTACCCATGAGATCTCTTGGGGAAAAATATCGAACGAGTTGAACACGAGGGTAATACATTTCGGAGAAATTAGTGAAATCTCCAATTCACCAAAGGGGTACCCCTTTCAGAAATCTTCGATTTCTCTAATATGGATTGGAGCATTGTTTTGATCGTGAATACTAAAGAATATGCGAGGGTCATGGGCACAAAAGTTGTAGCCCTATGTCTTAGGGTACTATGTATAAAATTACGTGCAAATCCGAGGTGTGTAGAGGGTGATAGAGTCAAAATATAGAAGGACGTACTAATATAAGGAAAAAACTTGCGAAAATTGCCATCAAAAAGAGGAATTTTTTTTGAAATGTTGACTTAAGGCTCCGTTTCGACTCCAATATATTCATTTACCCATGAGATCTCTTGGGGAAAAATATCGAACGAGTTGAACACGAGGGTAATACATTTCGGAGAAATTAGTGAAATCTCCAATTCACCAAAGGGGTACCCCTTTCAGAAATCTTCGATTTCTCTAATATGGATTGGAGCATTGTTTTGATCGTGAATACTAAAGAATATGCGAGGGTCATGGGCACAAAAGTTGTAGCCCTATGTCTTATGGTACTATGTATAAAATTACGTGAAAATCCGAGGTGTGTAGAGGGTGATACAGTCAAAATACTGAGAGATGTACTAATATAAGGAAAAAACTTGCGAAAATTGCCATCAAAAAGAGGGATTTTTTTTGAAATGTTGACTTAAGGCTCCGTTTCGACTCCAATATATTCATTTACCCATGAGATCTCTTGGGGAAAAATATCGAACGAGTTGAACACGAGGGTAATACATTTCGGAGAAATTAGTGAAATCTCCAATTCACCAAAGGGGTAACCCTTTCAGAAATCTTCGATTTCTCTAATATGGATTGGAGCATTGTTTTGATCGTGAATACTAAAGAATATGCGAGGGTCATGGGCACAAAAGTTGTAGCCCTATGTCTTAGGTTACTATGTATAAAAGTACGTGCAAATCCGAGGTGTGTAGAGGGTGATACAGTCAAAATATAGAAGGACGTACTAATATAAGGAAAAAACTTGCGAAAATTGCCACCAAAAAGGGGGATTTTTTTTGAAATGTTGACTTAAGGCTCCGTTTCGACTCCAATATATTCATTTACCCATGAGATCTCTTGGGGAAAAATATCGAATGAGTTGAACACGAGGGTAATACATTTCGGAGAAATTAGTGAAATCTCCAATTCACCAAAGGGGTACCCCTTTCAGAAATCTTCGATTTCTCTAATATGGATTGGAGCATTGTTTTGATCATGAATACTAAAGAATATGCGAGGGTCATGGGCACAAAAGTTGTAGCCCTATGTCTTAGGTTACTATGTATAAAAGTACGTGAAAATCCGAGGTGTGTAGAGGGTGATACAGTCAAAATATAGAAGGACGTACTAATATAAGGAAAAAACTTGCGAAAATTGCCATCAAAAAGGGGGATTTTTTTTTAAATGTTGACTTAAGGCTCCGTTTCGACTCCAATATATTCATTTACCCATGAGATCTCTTGGGGAAAAATATCGAACGAGTTGAACACGAGGGTAATACATTTCGGAGAAATTAGTGAAATCTCCAATTCACCAAAGGGGTACCCCTTTCAGAAATCTTCGATTTCTCTAATATGGATTGGAGCATTGTTTTGATCGTGAATAATAAAGAATATGCGAGGGTCATGGGCACAAAAGTTGTAGCCCTATGTCTTAGGTTACTATGTATAAAAGTACGTGAAAATCCGAGGTGTGTAGAGGGTGATACAGTCAAAATATAGAAGGACGTACTAATATAAGGAAAAAACTTGCGAAAATTGCCATCAAAAAGGGGGATTTTTTTTGAAATGTTGACTTAAGGCTCCGTTTCGACTCCAATATATTCATTTGCCCATGAGATCTCTTGGGGAAAAATATCGAACGAGTTGAACACGAGGGTAATACATTTCGGAGAAATTAGTGAAATCTCCAATTCACCAAAGGGGTACCCCTTTCAGAAATCTTCGATTTCTCTAATATGGATTGGAGCATTATTTTGATCGTGAATAATAAAGAATATGCGAGGGTCATGGGCACAAAAGTTGTAGCCCTATGTCTTAGGTTACTATGTATAAAAGTACGTGCAAATCCGAGGTGTGTAGAGGGTGATACAGTCAAAATATAGAAGGACGTACTAATATAAGGAAAAAACTTGCGAAAATTGCCATCATAAAGGGGGATTTTTTTTGAAATGTTGACTTAAGGCTCCGTTTCGACTCCAATATATTCATTTACCCATGAGATCTCTTGGGGAAAAGGATCGAACGAGTTGAACACGAGGGTAATACATTTCGGAGAAATTAGTGAAATCTCCAATTCACCAAAGGGGTACCCCTTTCAGAAATCTTCGATTTCTCTAATATGGATTGGAGCATTGTTTTGATCGTGAATACTAAAGAATATGCGAGGGTCATGGGCACAAAAGTTGTAGCCCTATGTCTTAGGTTACTATGTATAAAAGTACGTGAAAATCCGAGGTGTGTAGAGGGTGATACAGTCAAAATATAGAAGGACGTACTAATATAAGGAAAAAACTTGCGAAAATTGCCATCAAAAAGGGGGATTTTTTTTGAAATGTTGACTTAAGGCTCCGTTTCGACTCCAATATATTCATTTGCCCATGAGATCTCTTGGGGAAAAATATCGAACGAGTTGAACACGAGGGTAATACATTTCGGAGAAATTAGTGAAATCTCCAATTCACCAAAGGGGTACCCCTTTCAGAAATCTTCGATTTCTCTAATATGGATTGGAGCATTATTTTGATCGTGAATAATAAAGAATATGCGAGGGTCATGGGCACAAAAGTTGTAGCCCTATGTCTTAGGTTACTATGTATAAAAGTACGTGCAAATCCGAGGTGTGTAGAGGGTGATACAGTCAAAATATAGAAGGACGTACTAATATAAGGAAAAAACTTGCGAAAATTGCCATCATAAAGGGGGATTTTTTTTGAAATGTTGACTTAAGGCTCCGTTTCGACTCCAATATATTCATTTACCCATGAGATCTCTTGGGGAAAAGGATCGAACGAGTTGAACACGAGGGTAATACATTTCGGAGAAATTAGTGAAATCTCCAATTCACCAAAGGGGTACCCCTTTCAGAAATCTTCGATTTCTCTAATATGGATTGGAGCATTGTTTTGATCGTGAATACTAAAGAATATGCGAGGGTCATGGGCACAAAAGTTGTAGCCCTATGTCTTAGGTTACTATGTATAAAAGTACGTGAAAATCCGAGGTGTGTAGAGGGTGATACAGTCAAAATATAGAAGGACGTACTAATATAAGGAAAAAACTTGCGAAAATTGCCATCAAAAAGGGGGATTTTTTTTGAAATGTTGACTTAAGGCTCCGTTTCGACTCCAATATATTCATTTACCCATGAGATCTCTTGGGGAAAAATATCGAACGAGTTGAACACGAGGGTAATACATTTCGGAGAAATTAGTGAAATCTCCAATTCACCAAAGGGGTACCCCTTTCAGAAATCTTCGATTTCTCTAATATGGATTGGAGCATTGTTTTGATCGTGAATAATAAAGAATATGCGAGGGTCATGGGCACAAAAGTTGTAGCCCTATGTCTTAGGGTACTATGTATAAAATTACGTGCAAATCCGAGGTGTGTAGAGGGTGATAGAGTCAAAATATAGAAGGACGTACTAATATAAGGAAAAAACTTGCGAAAATTGCCATCAAAAAGAGGAATTTTTTTTGAAATGTTGACTTAAGGCTCCGTTTCGACTCCAATATATTCATTTACCCATGAGATCTCTTGGGGAAAAATATCGAACGAGTTGAACACGAGGGTAATACATTTCGGAGAAATTAGTGAAATCTCCAATTCACCAAAGGGGTACCCCTTTCAGAAATCTTCGATTTCTCTAATATGGATTGGAGCATTGTTTTGATCGTGAATACTAAAGAATATGCGAGGGTCATGGGCACAAAAGTTGTAGCCCTATGTCTTAGGTTACTATGTATAAAAGTACGTGCAAATCCGAGGTGTGTAGAGGGTGATACAGTCAAAATATAGAAGGACGTACTAATATAAGGAAAAAACTTGCGAAAATTGCCATCAAAAAGGGGGATTTTTTTTGAAATGTTGACTTAAGGCTCCGTTTCGACTCCAATATATTCATTTGCCCATGAGATCTCTTGGGGAAAAGGATCGAACGAGTTGAACACGAGGGTAATACATTTCGGAGAAATTAGTGAAATCTCCAATTCACCAAAGGGGTACCCCTTTCAGAAATCTTCGATTTCTCTAATATGGATTGGAGCATTGTTTTGATCGTGAATACTAAAGAATATGCGAGGGTCATGGGCACAAAAGTTGTAGCCCTATGTCTTAGGTTACTATGTATAAAAGTACGTGCAAATCCGAGGTGTGTAGAGGGTGATACAGTCAAAATATAGAAGGACGTACTAATATAAGGAAAAAACTTGCGAAAATTGCCAACATAAAGGGGGATTTTTTTTGAAATGTTGACTTAAGGCTCCGTTTCGACTCCAATATATTCATTTACCCATGAGATCTCTTGGGGAAAAGGATCGAACGAGTTGAACACGAGGGTAATACATTTCGGAGAAATTAGTGAAATCTCCAATTCACCAAAGGGGTACCCCTTTCAGAAATCTTCGATTTCTCTAATATGGATTGGAGCATTGTTTTGATCGTGAATACTAAAGAATATGCGAGGGTCATGGGCACAAAAGTTGTAGCCCTATGTCTTAGGTTACTATGTATAAAAGTACGTGAAAATCCGAGGTGTGTAGAGGGTGATACAGTCAAAATATAGAAGGACGTACTAATATAAGGAAAAAACTTGCGAAAATTGCCATCAAAAAGGGGGATTTTTTTTGAAATGTTGACTTAAGGCTCCGTTTCGACTCCAATATATTCATTTACCCATGAGATCTCTTGGGGAAAAATATCGAACGAGTTGAACACGAGGGTAATACATTTCGGAGAAATTAGTGAAATCTCCAATTCACCAAAGGGGTACCCCTTTCAGAAATCTTCGATTTCTCTAATATGGATTGGAGCATTGTTTTGATCGTGAATAATAAAGAATATGCGAGGGTCATGGGCACAAAAGTTGTAGCCCTATGTCTTAGGTTACTATGTATAAAAGTACGTGCAAATCCGAGGTGTGTAGAGGGTGATACAGTCAAAATATAGAAGGACGTACTAATATAAGGAAAAAACTTGCGAAAATTGCCATCATAAAGGGGGATTTTTTTTGAAATGTTGACTTAAGGCTCCGTTTCGACTCCAATATATTCATTTACCCATGAGATCTCTTGGGGAAAAGGATCGAACGAGTTGAACACGAGGGTAATACATTTCGGAGAAATTAGTGAAATCTCCAATTCACCAAAGGGGTACCCCTTTCAGAAATCTTCGATTTCTCTAATATGGATTGGAGCATTGTTTTGATCGTGAATACTAAAGAATATGCGAGGGTCATGGGCACAAAAGTTGTAGCCCTATGTCTTAGGTTACTATGTATAAAAGTACGTGAAAATCCGAGGTGTGTAGAGGGTGATACAGTCAAAATATAGAAGGACGTACTAATATAAGGAAAAAACTTGCGAAAATTGCCATCAAAAAGGGGGATTTTTTTTGAAATGTTGACTTAAGGCTCCGTTTCGACTCCAATATATTCATTTGCCCATGAGATCTCTTGGGGAAAAATATCGAACGAGTTGAACACGAGGGTAATACATTTCGGAGAAATTAGTGAAATCTCCAATTCACCAAAGGGGTACCCCTTTCAGAAATCTTCGATTTCTCTAATATGGATTGGAGCATTATTTTGATCGTGAATAATAAAGAATATGCGAGGGTCATGGGCACAAAAGTTGTAGCCCTATGTCTTAGGTTACTATGTATAAAAGTACGTGCAAATCCGAGGTGTGTAGAGGGTGATACAGTCAAAATATAGAAGGACGTACTAATATAAGGAAAAAACTTGCGAAAATTGCCATCATAAAGGGGGATTTTTTTTGAAATGTTGACTTAAGGCTCCGTTTCGACTCCAATATATTCATTTACCCATGAGATCTCTTGGGGAAAAGGATCGAACGAGTTGAACACGAGGGTAATACATTTCGGAGAAATTAGTGAAATCTCCAATTCACCAAAGGGGTACCCCTTTCAGAAATCTTCGATTTCTCTAATATGGATTGGAGCATTGTTTTGATCGTGAATACTAAAGAATATGCGAGGGTCATGGGCACAAAAGTTGTAGCCCTATGTCTTAGGTTACTATGTATAAAAGTACGTGAAAATCCGAGGTGTGTAGAGGGTGATACAGTCAAAATATAGAAGGACGTACTAATATAAGGAAAAAACTTGCGAAAATTGCCATCAAAAAGGGGGATTTTTTTTGAAATGTTGACTTAAGGCTCCGTTTCGACTCCAATATATTCATTTACCCATGAGATCTCTTGGGGAAAAATATCGAACGAGTTGAACACGAGGGTAATACATTTCGGAGAAATTAGTGAAATCTCCAATTCACCAAAGGGGTACCCCTTTCAGAAATCTTCGATTTCTCTAATATGGATTGGAGCATTGTTTTGATCGTGAATAATAAAGAATATGCGAGGGTCATGGGCACAAAAGTTGTAGCCCTATGTCTTAGGGTACTATGTATAAAATTACGTGCAAATCCGAGGTGTGTAGAGGGTGATAGAGTCAAAATATAGAAGGACGTACTAATATAAGGAAAAAACTTGCGAAAATTGCCATCAAAAAGAGGAATTTTTTTTGAAATGTTGACTTAAGGCTCCGTTTCGACTCCAATATATTCATTTACCCATGAGATCTCTTGGGGAAAAATATCGAACGAGTTGAACACGAGGGTAATACATTTCGGAGAAATTAGTGAAATCTCCAATTCACCAAAGGGGTACCCCTTTCAGAAATCTTCGATTTCTCTAATATGGATTGGAGCATTGTTTTGATCGTGAATACTAAAGAATATGCGAGGGTCATGGGCACAAAAGTTGTAGCCCTATGTCTTAGGTTACTATGTATAAAAGTACGTGCAAATCCGAGGTGTGTAGAGGGTGATACAGTCAAAATATAGAAGGACGTACTAATATAAGGAAAAAACTTGCGAAAATTGCCATCAAAAAGGGGGATTTTTTTTGAAATGTTGACTTAAGGCTCCGTTTCGACTCCAATATATTCATTTGCCCATGAGATCTCTTGGGGAAAAGGATCGAACGAGTTGAACACGAGGGTAATACATTTCGGAGAAATTAGTGAAATCTCCAATTCACCAAAGGGGTACCCCTTTCAGAAATCTTCGATTTCTCTAATATGGATTGGAGCATTGTTTTGATCGTGAATACTAAAGAATATGCGAGGGTCATGGGCACAAAAGTTGTAGCCCTATGTCTTAGGTTACTATGTATAAAATTACGTGCAAATCCGAGGTGTGTAGAGGGTGATACAGTCAAAATATAGAAGGACGTACTAATATAAGGAAAAAACTTGCGAAAATTGCCAACATAAAGGGGGATTTTTTTTGAAATGTTGACTTAAGGCTCCGTTTCGACTCCAATATATTCATTTACCCATGAGATCTCTTGGGGAAAAGGATCGAACGAGTTGAACACGAGGGTAATACATTTCGGAGAAATTAGTGAAATCTCCAATTCACCAAAGGGGTACCCCTTTCAGAAATCTTCGATTTCTCTAATATGGATTGGAGCATTGTTTTGATCGTGAATACTAAAGAATATGCGAGGGTCATGGGCACAAAAGTTGTAGCCCTATGTCTTAGGTTACTATGTATAAAAGTACGTGAAAATCCGAGGTGTGTAGAGGGTGATACAGTCAAAATATAGAAGGACGTACTAATATAAGGAAAAAACTTGCGAAAATTGCCATCAAAAAGGGGGATTTTTTTTGAAATGTTGACTTAAGGCTCCGTTTCGACTCCAATATATTCATTTACCCATGAGATCTCTTGGGGAAAAATATCGAACGAGTTGAACACGAGGGTAATACATTTCGGAGAAATTAGTGAAATCTCCAATTCACCAAAGGGGTACCCCTTTCAGAAATCTTCGATTTCTCTAATATGGATTGGAGCATTGTTTTGATCGTGAATAATAAAGAATATGCGAGGGTCATGGGCACAAAAGTTGTAGCCCTATGTCTTAGGGTACTATGTATAAAATTACGTGCAAATCCGAGGTGTGTAGAGGGTGATAGAGTCAAAATATAGAAGGACGTACTAATATAAGGAAAAAACTTGCGAAAATTGCCATCAAAAAGAGGAATTTTTTTTGAAATGTTGACTTAAGGCTCCGTTTCGACTCCAATATATTCATTTACCCATGAGATCTCTTGGGGAAAAATATCGAACGAGTTGAACACGAGGGTAATACATTTCGGAGAAATTAGTGAAATCTCCAATTCACCAAAGGGGTACCCCTTTCAGAAATCTTCGATTTCTCTAATATGGATTGGAGCATTGTTTTGATCGTGAATACTAAAGAATATGCGAGGGTCATGGGCACAAAAGTTGTAGCCCTATGTCTTAGGTTACTATGTATAAAAGTACGTGCAAATCCGAGGTGTGTAGAGGGTGATACAGTCAAAATATAGAAGGACGTACTAATATAAGGAAAAAACTTGCGAAAATTGCCATCAAAAAGGGGGATTTTTTTTGAAATGTTGACTTAAGGCTCCGTTTCGACTCCAATATATTCATTTGCCCATGAGATCTCTTGGGGAAAAGGATCGAACGAGTTGAACACGAGGGTAATACATTTCGGAGAAATTAGTGAAATCTCCAATTCACCAAAGGGGTACCCCTTTCAGAAATCTTCGATTTCTCTAATATGGATTGGAGCATTGTTTTGATCGTGAATACTAAAGAATATGCGAGGGTCATGGGCACAAAAGTTGTAGCCCTATGTCTTAGGTTACTATGTATAAAAGTACGTGAAAATCCGAGGTGTGTAGAGGGTGATACAGTCAAAATATAGAAGGACGTACTAATATAAGGAAAAAACTTGCGAAAATTGCCATCAAAAAGGGGGATTTTTTTTGAAATGTTGACTTAAGGCTCCGTTTCGACTCCAATATATTCATTTACCCATGAGATCTCTTGGGGAAAAATATCGAACGAGTTGAACACGAGGGTAATACATTTCGGAGAAATTAGTGAAATCTCCAATTCACCAAAGGGGTACCCCTTTCAGAAATCTTCGATTTCTCTAATATGGATTGGAGCATTGTTTTGATCGTGAATAATAAAGAATATGCGAGGGTCATGGGCACAAAAGTTGTAGCCCTATGTCTTAGGGTACTATGTATAAAATTACGTGCAAATCCGAGGTGTGTAGAGGGTGATAGAGTCAAAATATAGAAGGACGTACTAATATAAGGAAAAAACTTGCGAAAATTGCCATCAAAAAGAGGAATTTTTTTTGAAATGTTGACTTAAGGCTCCGTTTCGACTCCAATATATTCATTTACCCATGAGATCTCTTGGGGAAAAATATCGAACGAGTTGAACACGAGGGTAATACATTTCGGAGAAATTAGTGAAATCTCCAATTCACCAAAGGGGTACCCCTTTCAGAAATCTTCGATTTCTCTAATATGGATTGGAGCATTGTTTTGATCGTGAATACTAAAGAATATGCGAGGGTCATGGGCACAAAAGTTGTAGCCCTATGTCTTAGGTTACTATGTATAAAAGTACGTGCAAATCCGAGGTGTGTAGAGGGTGATACAGTCAAAATATAGAAGGACGTACTAATATAAGGAAAAAACTTGCGAAAATTGCCATCAAAAAGGGGGATTTTTTTTGAAATGTTGACTTAAGGCTCCGTTTCGACTCCAATATATTCATTTGCCCATGAGATCTCTTGGGGAAAAGGATCGAACGAGTTGAACACGAGGGTAATACATTTCGGAGAAATTAGTGAAATCTCCAATTCACCAAAGGGGTACCCCTTTCAGAAATCTTCGATTTCTCTAATATGGATTGGAGCATTGTTTTGATCGTGAATACTAAAGAATATGCGAGGGTCATGGGCACAAAAGTTGTAGCCCTATGTCTTAGGTTACTATGTATAAAAGTACGTGAAAATCCGAGGTGTGTAGAGGGTGATACAGTCAAAATATAGAAGGACGTACTAATATAAGGAAAAAACTTGCGAAAATTGCCATCAAAAAGGGGGATTTTTTTTGAAATGTTGACTTAAGGCTCCGTTTCGACTCCAATATATTCATTTACCCATGAGATCTCTTGGGGAAAAATATCGAACGAGTTGAACACGAGGGTAATACATTTCGGAGAAATTAGTGAAATCTCCAATTCACCAAAGGGGTACCCCTTTCAGAAATCTTCGATTTCTCTAATATGGATTGGAGCATTGTTTTGATCGTGAATAATAAAGAATATGCGAGGGTCATGGGCACAAAAGTTGTAGCCCTATGTCTTAGGGTACTATGTATAAAATTACGTGCAAATCCGAGGTGTGTAGAGGGTGATAGAGTCAAAATATAGAAGGACGTACTAATATAAGGAAAAAACTTGCGAAAATTGCCATCAAAAAGAGGAATTTTTTTTGAAATGTTGACTTAAGGCTCCGTTTCGACTCCAATATATTCATTTACCCATGAGATCTCTTGGGGAAAAATATCGAACGAGTTGAACACGAGGGTAATACATTTCGGAGAAATTAGTGAAATCTCCAATTCACCAAAGGGGTACCCCTTTCAGAAATCTTCGATTTCTCTAATATGGATTGGAGCATTGTTTTGATCGTGAATACTAAAGAATATGCGAGGGTCATGGGCACAAAAGTTGTAGCCCTATGTCTTAGGTTACTATGTATAAAAGTACGTGCAAATCCGAGGTGTGTAGAGGGTGATACAGTCAAAATATAGAAGGACGTACTAATATAAGGAAAAAACTTGCGAAAATTGCCATCAAAAAGGGGGATTTTTTTTGAAATGTTGACTTAAGGCTCCGTTTCGACTCCAATATATTCATTTGCCCATGAGATCTCTTGGGGAAAAATATCGAACGAGTTGAACACGAGGGTAATACATTTCGGAGAAATTAGTGAAATCTCCAATTCACCAAAGGGGTACCCCTTTCAGAAATCTTCGATTTCTCTAATATGGATTGGAGCATTGTTTTGATCGTGAATACTAAAGAATATGCGAGGGTCATGGGCACAAAAGTTGTAGCCCTATGTCTTAGGTTACTATGTATAAAAGTACGTGAAAATCCGAGGTGTGTAGAGGGTGATACAGTCAAAATATAGAAGGACGTACTAATATAAGGAAAAAACTTGCGAAAATTGCCATAAAAAAGGGGGATTTTTTTTGAAATGTTGACTTAAGGCTCCGTTTCGACTCCAATATATTCATTTACCCATGAGATCTCTTGGGGAAAAATATCGAACGAGTTGAACACGAGGGTAATACATTTCGGAGAAATTAGTGAAATCTCCAATTCACCAAAGGGGTACCCCTTTCAGAAATCTTCGATTTCTCTAATATGGATTGGAGCATTGTTTTGATCGTGAATACTAAAGAATATGCGAGGGTCATGGGCACAAAAGTTGTAGCCCTATGTCTTAGGTTACTATGTATAAAAGTACGTGCAAATCCGAGGTGTGTAGAGGGTGATACAGTCAAAATATAGAAGGACGTACTAATATAAGGAAAAAACTTGCGAAAATTGCCATCAAAAAGGGGGATTTTTTTTGAAATGTTGACTTAAGGCTCCGTTTCGACTCCAATATATTCATTTACCCATGAGATCTCTTGGGGAAAAGGATCGAACGAGTTGAACACGAGGGTAATACATTTCGGAGAAATTAGTGAAATCTCCAATTCACCAAAGGGGTACCCTTTTCAGAAATCTTCGATTTCTCTAATATGGATTGGAGCATTGTTTTGATCGTGAATACTAAAGAATATGCGAGGGTCATGGGCACAAAAGTTGTAGCCCTATGTCTTAGGTTACTATGTATAAAAGTACGTGAAAATCCGAGGTGTGTAGAGGGTGATACAGTCAAAATATAGAAGGACGTACTAATATAAGGAAAAAACTTGCGAAAATTGCCATCAAAAAGGGGGATTTTTTTTGAAATGTTGACTTAAGGCTCCGTTTCGACTCCAATATATTCATTTACCCATGAGATCTCTTGGGGAAAAATATCGAACGAGTTGAACACGAGGGTAATACATTTCGGAGAAATTAGTGAAATCTCCAATTCACCAAAGGGGTACCCCTTTCAGAAATCTTCGATTTCTCTAATATGGATTGGAGCATTGTTTTGATCGTGAATAATAAAGAATATGCGAGGGTCATGGGCACAAAAGTTGTAGCCCTATGTCTTAGGGTACTATGTATAAAGTTACGTGCAAATCCGAGGTGTGTAGAGGGTGATAGAGTCAAAATATAGAAGGACGTACTAATATAAGGAAAAAACTTGCGAAAATTGCCATCAAAAAGAGGAATTTTTTTTGAAATGTTGACTTAAGGCTCCGTTTCGACTCCAATATATTCATTTACCCATGAGATCTCTTGGGGAAAAATATCGAACGAGTTGAACACGAGGGTAATACATTTCGGAGAAATTAGTGAAATCTCCAATTCACCAAAGGGGTACCCCTTTCAGAAATCTTCGATTTCTCTAATATGGATTGGAGCATTGTTTTGATCGTGAATACTAAAGAATATGCGAGGGTCATGGGCACAAAAGTTGTAGCCCTATGTCTTAGGTTACTATGTATAAAAGTACGTGCAAATCCGAGGTCTGTAGAGGGTGATACAGTCAAAATATAGAAGGACGTACTAATATAAGGAAAAAACTTGCGAAAATTGCCATCAAAAAGGGGGATTTTTTTTGAAATGTTGACTTAAGGCTCCGTTTCGACTCCAATATATTCATTTGCCCATGAGATCTCTTGGGGAAAAATATCGAACGAGTTGAACACGAGGGTAATACATTTCGGAGAAATTAGTGAAATCTCCAATTCACCAAAGGGGTACCCCTTTCAGAAATCTTCGATTTCTCTAATATGGATTGGAGCATTATTTTGATCGTGAATAATAAAGAATATGCGAGGGTCATGGGCACAAAAGTTGTAGCCCTATGTCTTAGGTTACTATGTATAAAATTACGTGCAAATCCGAGGCGTGTAGAGGGTGATAGAGTCAAAATATAGAAGGACGTACTAATATAAGGAAAAAACTTGCGAAAATTGCCATCAAAAAGAGGAATTTTTTTTGAAATGTTGACTTAAGGCTCCGTTTCGACTCCAATATATTCATTTACCCATGAGATCTCTTGGGGAAAAATATCGAACGAGTTGAACACGAGGGTAATACATTTCGGAGAAATTAGTGAAATCTCCAATTCACCAAAGGGGTACCCCTTTCAGAAATCTTCGATTTCTCTAATATGGATTGGAGCATTGTTTTGATCGTGAATACTAAAGAATATGCGAGGGTCATGGGCACAAAAGTTGTAGCCCTATGTCTTAGGGTACTATGTATAAAGTTACGTGCAAATCCGAGGTGTGTAGAGGGTGATAGAGTCAAAATATAGAAGGACGTACTAATATAAGGAAAAAACTTGCAAAAATTGCCATCAAAAAGAGGAATTTTTTTTGAAATGTTGACTTAAGGCTCCGTTTCGACTCCAATATATTCATTTACCCATGAGATCTCTTGGGGAAAAATATCGAACGAGTTGAACACGAGGGTAATACATTTCGGAGAAATTAGTGAAATCTCCAATTCACCAAAGGGGTACCCCTTTCAGAAATCTTCGATTTCTCTAATATGGATTGGAGCATTGTTTTGATCGTGAATACTAAAGAATATGCGAGGGTCATGGGCACAAAAGTTGTAGCCCTATGTCTTAGGTTACTATGTATAAAAGTACGTGCAAATCCGAGGTCTGTAGAGGGTGATACAGTCAAAATATAGAAGGACGTACTAATATAAGGAAAAAACTTGCGAAAATTGCCATCAAAAAGGGGGATTTTTTTTGAAATGTTGACTTAAGGCTCCGTTTCGACTCCAATATATTCATTTGCCCATGAGATCTCTTGGGGAAAAATATCGAACGAGTTGAACACGAGGGTAATACATTTCGGAGAAATTAGTGAAATCTCCAATTCACCAAAGGGGTACCCCTTTCAGAAATCTTCGATTTCTCTAATATGGATTGGAGCATTATTTTGATCGTGAATAATAAAGAATATGCGAGGGTCATGGGCACAAAAGTTGTAGCCCTATGTCTTAGGGTACTATGTATAAAATTACGTGCAAATCCGAGGCGTGTAGAGGGTGATAGAGTCAAAATATAGAAGGACGTACTAATATAAGGAAAAAACTTGCGAAAATTGCCATCAAAAAGAGGAATTTTTTTTGAAATGTTGACTTAAGGCTCCGTTTCGACTCCAATATATTCATTTACCCATGAGATCTCTTGGGGAAAAATATCGAACGAGTTGAACACGAGGGTAATACATTTCGGAGAAATTAGTGAAATCTCCAATTCACCAAAGGGGTACCCCTTTCAGAAATCTTCGATTTCTCTAATATGGATTGGAGCATTGTTTTGATCGTGAATACTAAAGAATATGCGAGGGTCATGGGCACAAAAGTTGTAGCCCTCTGTCTTAGGGTACTATGTATAAAAGTACGTGCAAATCCGAGGTGTGTAGAGGGTGATACAGTCAAAATATAGAAGGACGTACTAATATAAGGAAAAAACTTGCAAAAATTGCCATCAAAAAGAGGAATTTTTTTTGAAATGTTGACTTAAGGCTCCGTTTCGACTCCAATATATTCATTTACCCATGAGATCTCTTGGGGAAAAATATCGAACGAGTTGAACACGAGGGTAATACATTTCGGAGAAATTAGTGAAATCTCCAATTCACCAAAGGGGTACCCCTTTCAGAAATCTTCGATTTCTCTAATATGGATTGGAGCATTGTTTTGATCGTGAATAATAAAGAATATGCGAGTATCATGGGCACAAAAGTTGTAGCCCTATGTCTTAGGGTACTATGTATAAAATTACGTGAAAATCCGAGGTGTGTAGAGGGTGATACAGTCAAAATACTGAGAGATGTACGAATATAAGGAAAAAACTTGCGAAAATTGCCATCAAAAAGGGGAATTTTTTTTGAAATGTTGACTTAAGGCTCCGTTTCGACTCCAATATATTCATTTACCCATGAGATCTCTTGGGGAAAAATATCGAACGAGTTGAACACGAGGGTAATACATTTCGGAGAAATTAGTGAAATCTCCAATTCACCAAAGGGGTACCCCTTTCAGAAATCTTCGATTTCTCTAATATGGATTGGAGCATTGTTTTGATCGTGAATAATAAAGAATATGCGAGGGTCATGGGCACAAAAGTTGTAGCCCTATGTCTTAGGGTACTATGTATAAAATTACGTGAAAATCCGAGGTGTGTAGAGGGTGATACAGTCAAAATACTGAGAGATGTACGAATATAAGGAAAAAACTTGCGAAAATTGCCATCAAAAAGGGGAATTTTTTTTGAAATGTTGACTTAAGGCTCCGTTTCGACTCCAATATATTCATTTACCCATGAGATCTCTTGGGGAAAAATATCGAACGAGTTGAACACGAGGGTAATACATTTCGGAGAAATTAGTGAAATCTCCAATTCACCAAAGGGGTACCCCTTTCAGAAATCTTCGATTTCTCTAATATGGATTGGAGCATTGTTTTGATCGTGAATAATAAAGAATATGCGAGGGTCATGGGCACAAAAGTTGTAGCCCTATGTCTTAGGGTACTATGTATAAAATTACGTGAAAATCCGAGGTGTGTAGAGGGTGATAGAGTCAAAATATAGAAGGACGTACTAATATAAGGAAAAAACTTGCGAAAATTGCCATCAAAAAGGGGAATTTTTTTTTAAATGTTGACTTAAGGCTCCGTTTCGACTCCAATATATTCATTTACCCATGAGATCTCTTGGGGAAAAATATCGAACGAGTTGAACACGAGGGTAATACATTTCGGAGAAATTAGTGAAATCTCCAATTCACCAAAGGGGTACCCCTTTCAGAAATCTTCGATTTCTCTAATATGGATTGGAGCATTGTTTTGATCGTGAATACTAAAGAATATGCGAGGGTCATGGGCACAAAAGTTGTAGCCCTATGTCTTAGGGTACTATGTATAAAAGTACGTGCAAATCCGAGGTGTGTAGAGGGTGATACAGTCAAAATATAGAAGGACGTACTAATATAAGGAAAAAACTTGCGAAAATTGCCATCAAAAAGAGGAATTTTTTTTGAAATGTTGACTTAAGGCTCCGTTTCGACTCCAATATATTCATTTACCCATGAGATCTCTTGGGGAAAAATATCGAACGAGTTGAACACGAGGGTAATACATTTCGGAGAAATTAGTGAAATCTCCAATTCACCAAAGGGGTACCCCTTTTAGAAATCTTCGATTTCTCTAATATGGATTGGAGCATTGTTTTGATCGTGAATACTAAAGAATATGCGAGGGTCATGGGCACAAAAGTTGTAGCCCTCTGTCTTAGGGTACTATGTATAAAAGTACGTGCAAATCCGAGGTGTGTAGAGGGTGATAGAGTCAAAATATAGAAGGACGTACTAATATAAGGAAAAAACTTGCGAAAATTGCCATCAAAAAGGGGAATTTTTTTTTAAATGTTGACTTAAGGCTCCGTTTCGACTCCAATATATTCATTTACCCATGAGATCTCTTGGGGAAAAATATCGAACGAGTTGAACACGAGGGTAATACATTTCGGAGAAATTAGTGAAATCTCCAATTCACCAAAGGGGTACCCCTTTCAGAAATCTTCGATTTCTCTAATATGGATTGGAGCATTGTTTTGATCGTGAATAATAAAGAATATGCGAGTATCATGGGCACAAAAGTTGTAGCCCTATGTCTTAGGGTACTATGTATAAAATTACGTGAAAATCCGAGGTGTGTAGAGGGTGATACAGTCAAAATACTGAGAGATGTACGAATATAAGGAAAAAACTTGCGAAAATTGCCATCAAAAAGGGGAATTTTTTTTGAAATGTTGACTTAAGGCTCCGTTTCGACTCCAATATATTCATTTACCCATGAGATCTCTTGGGGAAAAATATCGAACGAGTTGAACACGAGGGTAATACATTTCGGAGAAATTAGTGAAATCTCCAATTCACCAAAGGGGTACCCCTTTCAGAAATCTTCGATTTCTCTAATATGGATTGGAGCATTGTTTTGATCGTGAATAATAAAGAATATGCGAGGGTCATGGGCACAAAAGTTGTAGCCCTATGTCTTAGGGTACTATGTATAAAATTACGTGAAAATCCGAGGTGTGTAGAGGGTGATAGAGTCAAAATATAGAAGGACGTACTAATATAAGGAAAAAACTTGCGAAAATTGCCATCAAAAAGGGGAATTTTTTTTTAAATGTTGACTTAAGGCTCCGTTTCGACTCCAATATATTCATTTACCCATGAGATCTCTTGGGGAAAAATATCGAACGAGTTGAACACGAGGGTAATACATTTCGGAGAAATTAGTGAAATCTCCAATTCACCAAAGGGGTACCCCTTTCAGAAATCTTCGATTTCTCTAATATGGATTGGAGCATTGTTTTGATCGTGAATACTAAAGAATATGCGAGGGTCATGGGCACAAAAGTTGTAGCCCTATGTCTTAGGGTACTATGTATAAAAGTACGTGCAAATCCGAGGTGTGTAGAGGGTGATACAGTCAAAATATAGAAGGACGTACTAATATAAGGAAAAAACTTGCGAAAATTGCCATCAAAAAGAGGAATTTTTTTTGAAATGTTGACTTAAGGCTCCGTTTCGACTCCAATATATTCATTTACCCATGAGATCTCTTGGGGAAAAATATCGAACGAGTTGAACACGAGGGTAATACATTTCGGAGAAATTAGTGAAATCTCCAATTCACCAAAGGGGTACCCCTTTTAGAAATCTTCGATTTCTCTAATATGGATTGGAGCATTGTTTTGATCGTGAATACTAAAGAATATGCGAGGGTCATGGGCACAAAAGTTGTAGCCCTCTGTCTTAGGGTACTATGTATAAAAGTACGTGCAAATCCGAGGTGTGTAGAGGGTGATACAGTCAAAATATAGAAGGACGTACTAATATAAGGAAAAAACTTGCAAAAATTGCCATCAAAAAGAGGAATTTTTTTTGAAATGTTGACTTAAGGCTCCGTTTCGACTCCAATATATTCATTTACCCATGAGATCTCTTGGGGAAAAATATCGAACGAGTTGAACACGAGGGTAATACATTTCGGAGAAATTAGTGAAATCTCCAATTCACCAAAGGGGTACCCCTTTCAGAAATCTTCGATTTCTCTAATATGGATTGGAGCATTGTTTTGATCGTGAATAATAAAGAATATGCGAGTATCATGGGCACAAAAGTTGTAGCCCTATGTCTTAGGGTACTATGTAAAAAATTACGAGAAAATCCGAGGTGTGTAGAGGGTGATACAGTCAAAATACTGAGAGATGTACGAATATAAGGAAAAAACTTGCGAAAATTGCCATCAAAAAGGGGAATTTTTTTTGAAATGTTGACTTAAGGCTCCGTTTCGACTCCAATATATTCATTTACCCATGAGATCTCTTGGGGAAAAATATCGAACGAGTTGAACACGAGGGTAATACATTTCGGAGAAATTAGTGAAATCTCCAATTCACCAAAGGGGTACCCCTTTCAGAAATCTTCGATTTCTCTAATATGGATTGGAGCATTGTTTTGATCGTGAATAATAAAGAATATGCGAGGGTCATGGGCACAAAAGTTGTAGCCCTATGTCTTAGGGTACTATGTATAAAATTACGTGAAAATCCGAGGTGTGTAGAGGGTGATAGAGTCAAAATATAGAAGGACGTACTAATATAAGGAAAAAACTTGCGAAAATTGCCATAAAAAAGAGGAATTTTTTTTGAAATGTTGACTTAAGGCTCCGTTTCGACTCCAATATATTCATTTACCCATGAGATCTCTTGGGGAAAAATATCGAACGAGTTGAACACGAGGGTAATACATTTCGGAGAAATTAGTGAAATCTCCAATTCACCAAAGGGGTACCCCTTTCAGAAATCTTCGATTTCTCTAATATGGATTGGAGCATTGTTTTGATCGTGAATACTAAAGAATATGCGAGGGTCATGGGCACAAAAGTTGTAGCCCTATGTCTTAGGGTACTATGTATAAAAGTACGTGCAAATCCGAGGTGTGTAGAGGGTGATACAGTCAAAATATAGAAGGACGTACTAATATAAGGAAAAAACTTGCGAAAATTGCCATCAAAAAGAGGAATTTTTTTTGAAATGTTGACTTAAGGCTCCGTTTCGACTCCAATATATTCATTTACCCATGAGATCTCTTGGGGAAAAATATCGAACGAGTTGAACACGAGGGTAATACATTTCGGAGAAATTAGTGAAATCTCCAATTCACCAAAGGGGTACCCCTTTTAGAAATCTTCGATTTCTCTAATATGGATTGGAGCATTGTTTTGATCGTGAATACTAAAGAATATGCGAGGGTCATGGGCACAAAAGTTGTAGCCCTCTGTCTTAGGGTACTATGTATAAAAGTACGTGCAAATCCGAGGTGTGTAGAGGGTGATACAGTCAAAATATAGAAGGACGTACTAATATAAGGAAAAAACTTGCAAAAATTGCCATCAAAAAGAGGAATTTTTTTTGAAATGTTGACTTAAGGCTCCGTTTCGACTCCAATATATTCATTTACCCATGAGATCTCTTGGGGAAAAATATCGAACGAGTTGAACACGAGGGTAATACATTTCGGAGAAATTAGTGAAATCTCCAATTCACCAAAGGGGTACCCCTTTCAGAAATCTTCGATTTCTCTAATATGGATTGGAGCATTGTTTTGATCGTGAATAATAAAGAATATGCGAGTATCATGGGCACAAAAGTTGTAGCCCTATGTCTTAGGGTACTATGTAAAAAATTACGAGAAAATCCGAGGTGTGTAGAGGGTGATACAGTCAAAATACTGAGAGATGTACGAATATAAGGAAAAAACTTGCGAAAATTGCCATCAAAAAGGGGAATTTTTTTTGAAATGTTGACTTAAGGCTCCGTTTCGACTCCAATATATTCATTTACCCATGAGATCTCTTGGGGAAAAATATCGAACGAGTTGAACACGAGGGTAATACATTTCGGAGAAATTAGTGAAATCTCCAATTCACCAAAGGGGTACCCCTTTCAGAAATCTTCGATTTCTCTAATATGGATTGGAGCATTGTTTTGATCGTGAATAATAAAGAATATGCGAGGGTCATGGGCACAAAAGTTGTAGCCCTATGTCTTAGGGTACTATGTATAAAATTACGTGAAAATCCGAGGTGTGTAGAGGGTGATAGAGTCAAAATATAGAAGGACGTACTAATATAAGGAAAAAACTTGCGAAAATTGCCATAAAAAAGAGGAATTTTTTTTGAAATGTTGACTTAAGGCTCCGTTTCGACTCCAATATATTCATTTACCCATGAGATCTCTTGGGGAAAAATATCGAACGAGTTGAACACGAGGGTAATACATTTCGGAGAAATTAGTGAAATCTCCAATTCACCAAAGGGGTACCCCTTTCAGAAATCTTCGATTTCTCTAATATGGATTGGAGCATTGTTTTGATCGTGAATACTAAAGAATATGCGAGGGTCATGGGCACAAAAGTTGTAGCCCTATGTCTTAGGTTACTATGTATAAAAGTACGTGAAAATCCGAGGTGTGTAGAGGGTGATACAGTCAAAATATAGAAGGACGTACTAATATAAGGAAAAAACTTGCGAAAATTGCCATCAAAAAGGGGGATTTTTTTTGAAATGTTGACTTAAGGCTCCGTTTCGACTCCAATATATTCATTTACCCATGAGATCTCTTGGGGAAAAATATCGAACGAGTTGAACACGAGGGTAATACATTTCGGAGAAATTAGTGAAATCTCCAATTCACCAAAGGGGTACCCCTTTCAGAAATCTTCGATTTCTCTAATATGGATTGGAGCATTGTTTTGATCGTGAATAATAAAGAATATGCGAGGGTCATGGGCACAAAAGTTGTAGCCCTATGTCTTAGGGTACTATTTATAAAATTACGTGCAAATCCGAGGTGTGTAGAGGGTGATAGAGTCAAAATATAGAAGGACGTACTAATATAAGGAAAAAACTTGCGAAAATTGCCATCAAAAAGAGGAATTTTTTTTGAAATGTTGACTTAAGGCTCCGTTTCGACTCCAATATATTCATTTACCCATGAGATCTCTTGGGGAAAAATATCGAACGAGTTGAACACGAGGGTAATACATTTCGGAGAAATTAGTGAAATCTCCAATTCACCAAAGGGGTACCCCTTTCAGAAATCTTCGATTTCTCTAATATGGATTGGAGCATTGTTTTGATCGTGAATACTAAAGAATATGCGAGGGTCATGGGCACAAAAGTTGTAGCCCTATGTCTTAGGTTACTATGTATAAAAGTACGTGCAAATCCGAGGTGTGTAGAGGGTGATACAGTCAAAATATAGAAGGACGTACTAATATAAGGAAAAAACTTGCGAAAATTGCCATCAAAAAGGGGGATTTTTTTTGAAATGTTGACTTAAGGCTCCGTTTCGACTCCAATATATTCATTTGCCCATGAGATCTCTTGGGGAAAAATATCGAACGAGTTGAACACGAGGGTAATACATTTCGGAGAAATTAGTGAAATCTCCAATTCACCAAAGGGGTACCCCTTTCAGAAATCTTCGATTTCTCTAATATGGATTGGAGCATTATTTTGATCGTGAATAATAAAGAATATGCGAGGGTCATGGGCACAAAAGTTGTAGCCCTATGTCTTAGGTTACTATGTATAAAAGTACGTGCAAATCCGAGGTGTGTAGAGGGTGATACAGTCAAAATATAGAAGGACGTACTAATATAAGGAAAAAACTTGCGAAAATTGCCATCATAAAGGGGGATTTTTTTTGAAATGTTGACTTAAGGCTCCGTTTCGACTCCAATATATTCATTTACCCATGAGATCTCTTGGGGAAAAGGATCGAACGAGTTGAACACGAGGGTAATACATTTCGGAGAAATTAGTGAAATCTCCAATTCACCAAAGGGGTACCCCTTTCAGAAATCTTCGATTTCTCTAATATGGATTGGAGCATTGTTTTGATCGTGAATACTAAAGAATATGCGAGGGTCATGGGCACAAAAGTTGTAGCCCTATGTCTTAGGTTACTATGTATAAAAGTACGTGAAAATCCGAGGTGTGTAGAGGGTGATACAGTCAAAATATAGAAGGACGTACTAATATAAGGAAAAAACTTGCGAAAATTGCCATCAAAAAGGGGGATTTTTTTTGAAATGTTGACTTAAGGCTCCGTTTCGACTCCAATATATTCATTTACCCATGAGATCTCTTGGGGAAAAATATCGAACGAGTTGAACACGAGGGTAATACATTTCGGAGAAATTAGTGAAATCTCCAATTCACCAAAGGGGTACCCCTTTCAGAAATCTTCGATTTCTCTAATATGGATTGGAGCATTGTTTTGATCGTGAATAATAAAGAATATGCGAGGGTCATGGGCACAAAAGTTGTAGCCCTATGTCTTAGGGTACTATGTATAAAATTACGTGAAAATCCGAGGTGTGTAGAGGGTGATAGAGTCAAAATATAGAAGGACGTACTAATATAAGGAAAAAACTTGCGAAAATTGCCATCAAAAAGGGGAATTTTTTTTTAAATGTTGACTTAAGGCTCCGTTTCGACTCCAATATATTCATTTACCCATGAGATCTCTTGGGGAAAAATATCGAACGAGTTGAACACGAGGGTAATACATTTCGGAGAAATTAGTGAAATCTCCAATTCACCAAAGGGGTACCCCTTTCAGAAATCTTCGATTTCTCTAATATGGATTGGAGCATTGTTTTGATCGTGAATAATAAAGAATATGCGAGTATCATGGGCACAAAAGTTGTAGCCCTATGTCTTAGGGTACTATGTATAAAATTACGTGAAAATCCGAGGTGTGTAGAGGGTGATACAGTCAAAATACTGAGAGATGTACGAATATAAGGAAAAAACTTGCGAAAATTGCCATCAAAAAGGGGAATTTTTTTTGAAATGTTGACTTAAGGCTCCGTTTCGACTCCAATATATTCATTTACCCATGAGATCTCTTGGGGAAAAATATCGAACGAGTTGAACACGAGGGTAATACATTTCGGAGAAATTAGTGAAATCTCCAATTCACCAAAGGGGTACCCCTTTCAGAAATCTTCGATTTCTCTAATATGGATTGGAGCATTGTTTTGATCGTGAATAATAAAGAATATGCGAGGGTCATGGGCACAAAAGTTGTAGCCCTATGTCTTAGGGTACTATGTATAAAATTACGTGAAAATCCGAGGTGTGTAGAGGGTGATAGAGTCAAAATATAGAAGGACGTACTAATATAAGGAAAAAACTTGCGAAAATTGCCATCAAAAAGGGGAATTTTTTTTTAAATGTTGACTTAAGGCTCCGTTTCGACTCCAATATATTCATTTACCCATGAGATCTCTTGGGGAAAAATATCGAACGAGTTGAACACGAGGGTAATACATTTCGGAGAAATTAGTGAAATCTCCAATTCACCAAAGGGGTACCCCTTTCAGAAATCTTCGATTTCTCTAATATGGATTGGAGCATTGTTTTGATCGTGAATACTAAAGAATATGCGAGGGTCATGGGCACAAAAGTTGTAGCCCTATGTCTTAGGGTACTATGTATAAAAGTACGTGCAAATCCGAGGTGTGTAGAGGGTGATACAGTCAAAATATAGAAGGACGTACTAATATAAGGAAAAAACTTGCGAAAATTGCCATCAAAAAGAGGAATTTTTTTTGAAATGTTGACTTAAGGCTCCGTTTCGACTCCAATATATTCATTTACCCATGAGATCTCTTGGGGAAAAATATCGAACGAGTTGAACACGAGGGTAATACATTTCGGAGAAATTAGTGAAATCTCCAATTCACCAAAGGGGTACCCCTTTTAGAAATCTTCGATTTCTCTAATATGGATTGGAGCATTGTTTTGATCGTGAATACTAAAGAATATGCGAGGGTCATGGGCACAAAAGTTGTAGCCCTCTGTCTTAGGGTACTATGTATAAAAGTACGTGCAAATCCGAGGTGTGTAGAGGGTGATACAGTCAAAATATAGAAGGACGTACTAATATAAGGAAAAAACTTGCAAAAATTGCCATCAAAAAGAGGAATTTTTTTTGAAATGTTGACTTAAGGCTCCGTTTCGACTCCAATATATTCATTTACCCATGAGATCTCTTGGGGAAAAATATCGAACGAGTTGAACACGAGGGTAATACATTTCGGAGAAATTAGTGAAATCTCCAATTCACCAAAGGGGTACCCCTTTCAGAAATCTTCGATTTCTCTAATATGGATTGGAGCATTGTTTTGATCGTGAATACTAAAGAATATGCTAGGGTCATGGGCACCAAAGTTGTAGCCCTATGTCTTAGGGTACTATGTATAAAATTACGTGCAAATCCGAGGCGTGTAGAGGGTGATAGAGTCAAAATATAGAAGGACGTACTAATATAAGGAAAAAACTTGCGAAAATTGCCATCAAAAAGAGGAATTTTTTTTGAAATGTTGACTTAAGGCTCCGTTTCGACTCCAATATATTCATTTACCCATGAGATCTCTTGGGGAAAAATATCGAACGAGTTGAACACGAGGGTAATACATTTCGGAGAAATTAGTGAAATCTCCAATTCACCAAAGGGGTACCCCTTTCAGAAATCTTCGATTTCTCTAATATGGATTGGAGCATTGTTTTGATCGTGAATAATAAAGAATATGCGAGGGTCATGGGCACAAAAGTTGTAGCCCTATGTCTTAGGGTACTATGTATAAAATTACGTGAAAATCCGAGGTGTGTAGAGGGTGATAGAGTCAAAATATAGAAGGACGTACTAATATAAGGAAAAAACTTGCGAAAATTGCCATCAAAAAGGGGAATTTTTTTTTAAATGTTGACTTAAGGCTCCGTTTCGACTCCAATATATTCATTTACCCATGAGATCTCTTGGGGAAAAATATCGAACGAGTTGAACACGAGGGTAATACATTTCGGAGAAATTAGTGAAATCTCCAATTCACCAAAGGGGTACCCCTTTCAGAAATCTTCGATTTCTCTAATATGGATTGGAGCATTGTTTTGATCGTGAATACTAAAGAATATGCGAGGGTCATGGGCACAAAAGTTGTAGCCCTATGTCTTAGGGTACTATGTATAAAAGTACGTGCAAATCCGAGGTGTGTAGAGGGTGATACAGTCAAAATATAGAAGGACGTACTAATATAAGGAAAAAACTTGCGAAAATTGCCATCAAAAAGAGGAATTTTTTTTGAAATGTTGACTTAAGGCTCCGTTTCGACTCCAATATATTCATTTACCCATGAGATCTCTTGGGGAAAAATATCGAACGAGTTGAACACGAGGGTAATACATTTCGGAGAAATTAGTGAAATCTCCAATTCACCAAAGGGGTACCCCTTTTAGAAATCTTCGATTTCTCTAATATGGATTGGAGCATTGTTTTGATCGTGAATACTAAAGAATATGCGAGGGTCATGGGCACAAAAGTTGTAGCCCTCTGTCTTAGGGTACTATGTATAAAAGTACGTGCAAATCCGAGGTGTGTAGAGGGTGATACAGTCAAAATATAGAAGGACGTACTAATATAAGGAAAAAACTTGCAAAAATTGCCATCAAAAAGAGGAATTTTTTTTGAAATGTTGACTTAAGGCTCCGTTTCGACTCCAATATATTCATTTACCCATGAGATCTCTTGGGGAAAAATATCGAACGAGTTGAACACGAGGGTAATACATTTCGGAGAAATTAGTGAAATCTCCAATTCACCAAAGGGGTACCCCTTTCAGAAATCTTCGATTTCTCTAATATGGATTGGAGCATTGTTTTGATCGTGAATACTAAAGAATATGCTAGGGTCATGGGCACCAAAGTTGTAGCCCTATGTCTTAGGGTACTATGTATAAAATTACGTGCAAATCCGAGGCGTGTAGAGGGTGATAGAGTCAAAATATAGAAGGACGTACTAATATAAGGAAAAAACTTGCGAAAATTGCCATCAAAAAGAGGAATTTTTTTTGAAATGTTGACTTAAGGCTCCGTTTCGACTCCAATATATTCATTTACCCATGAGATCTCTTGGGGAAAAATATCGAACGAGTTGAACACGAGGGTAATACATTTCGGAGAAATTAGTGAAATCTCCAATTCACCAAAGGGGTACCCCTTTCAGAAATCTTCGATTTCTCAAATATGGATTGGAGCATTGTTTTGATCGTGAATACTAAAGAATATGCGAGGGTCATGGGCACAAAAGTTGTAGCCCTATGTCTTAGGTTACTATGTATAAAAGTACGTGAAAATCCGAGGTGTGTAGAGGGTGATACAGTCAAAATATAGAAGGAAGTACTAATATAAGGAAAAAACTTGCGAAAATTGCCATCAAAAAGGGGGATTTTTTTTGAAATGTTGACTTAAGGCTCCGTTTCGACTCCAATATATTCATTTACCCATGAGATCTCTTGGGGAAAAATATCGAACGAGTTGAACACGAGGGTAATACATTTCGGAGAAATTAGTGAAATCTCCAATTCACCAAAGGGGTACCCCTTTCAGAAATCTTCGATTTCTCTAATATGGATTGGAGCATTGTTTTGATCGTGAATACTAAAGAATATGCGAGGGTCATGGGCACAAAAGTTGTAGCCCTATGTCTTATGGTACTATGTATAAAATTACGTGAAAATCCGAGGTGTGTAGAGGGTGATACAGTCAAAATACTGAGAGATGTACGAATATAAGGAAAAAACTTGCGAAAATTGCCATCAAAAAGGGGGATTTTTTTTTAAATGTTGACTTAAGGCTCCGTTTCGACTCCAATATATTCATTTACCCATGAGATCTCTTGGGGAAAAATATCGAACGAGTTGAACACGAGGGTAATACATTTCGGAGAAATTAGTGAAATCTCCAATTCACCAAAGGGGTACCCCTTTCAGAAATCTTCGATTTCTCTAATATGGATTGGAGCATTGTTTTGATCGTGAATACTAAAGAATATGCGAGGGTCATGGGCACAAAAGTTGTAGCCCTATGTCTTAGGGTACTATGTATAAAATTACGTGCAAATCCGAGGTGTGTAGAGGGTGATAGAGTCAAAATATAGAAGGACGTACTAATATAAGGAAAAAACTTGCAAAAATTGCCATCAAAAAGAGGAATTTTTTTTAAAATGTTGACTTAAGGCTCCGTTTCGACTCCAATATATTCATTTACCCATGAGATCTCTTGGGGAAAAATATCGAACGAGTTGAACACGAGGGTAATACATTTCGGAGAAATTAGTGAAATCTCCAATTCACCAAAGGGGTACCCCTTTCAGAAATCTTCGATTTCTCTAATATGGATTGGAGCATTGTTTTGATCGTGAATACTAAAGAATATGCGAGGGTCATGGGCACCAAAGTTGTAGCCCTATGTCTTAGGGTACTATGTATAAAATTACGTGCAAATCCGAGGCGTGTAGAGGGTGATAGAGTCAAAATATAGAAGGACGTACTAATATAAGGAAAAAACTTGCGAAAATTGCCATCAAAAAGAGGAATTTTTTTTTAAATGTTGACTTAAGGCTCCGTTTCGACTCCAATATATTCATTTACCCATGAGATCTCTTGGGGAAAAATATCGAACGAGTTGAACACGAGGGTAATACATTTCGGAGAAATTAGTGAAATCTCCAATTCACCAAAGGGGTACCCCTTTCAGAAATCTTCGATTTCTCAAATATGGATTGGAGCATTGTTTTGATCGTGAATACTAAAGAATATGCGAGGGTCATGGGCACAAAAGTTGTAGCCCTATGTCTTAGGTTACTATGTATAAAAGTACGTGAAAATCCGAGGTGTGTAGAGGGTGATAGAGTCAAAATATAGAAGGACGTACTAATATAAGGAAAAAACTTGCGAAAATTGCCATCAAAAAGGGGAATTTTTTTTGAAATGTTGACTTAAGGCTCCGTTTCGACTCCAATATATTCATTTACCCATGAGATCTCTTGGGGAAAAATATCGAACGAGTTGAACACGAGGGTAATACATTTCGGAGAAATTAGTGAAATCTCCAATTCACCAAAGGGGTACCCCTTTCAGAAATCTTCGATTTCTCTAATATGGATTGGAGCATTGTTTTGATCGTGAATACTAAAGAATATGCGAGGGTCATGGGCACAAAAGTTGTAGCCCTATGTCTTAGGGTACTATGTATAAAATTACGTGCAAATCCGAGGTGTGTAGAGGGTGATAGAGTCAAAATATAGAAGGACGTACTAATATAAGGAAAAAACTTGCAAAAATTGCCATCAAAAAGAGGAATTTTTTTTAAAATGTTGACTTAAGGCTCCGTTTCGACTCCAATATATTCATTTACCCATGAGATCTCTTGGGGAAAAATATCGAACGAGTTGAACACGAGGGTAATACATTTCGGAGAAATTAGTGAAATCTCCAATTCACCAAAGGGGTACCCCTTTCAGAAATCTTCGATTTCTCTAATATGGATTGGAGCATTGTTTTGATCGTGAATACTAAAGAATATGCGAGGGTCATGGGCACCAAAGTTGTAGCCCTATGTCTTAGGGTACTATGTATAAAATTACGTGCAAATCCGAGGCGTGTAGAGGGTGATAGAGTCAAAATATAGAAGGACGTACTAATATAAGGAAAAAACTTGCGAAAATTGCCATCAAAAAGAGGAATTTTTTTTGAAATGTTGACTTAAGGCTCCGTTTCGACTCCAATATATTCATTTACCCATGAGATCTCTTGGGGAAAAATATCGAACGAGTTGAACACGAGGGTAATACATTTCGGAGAAATTAGTGAAATCTCCAATTCACCAAAGGGGTACCCCTTTCAGAAATCTTCGATTTCTCAAATATGGATTGGAGCATTGTTTTGATCGTGAATACTAAAGAATATGCGAGGGTCATGGGCACAAAAGTTGTAGCCCTATGTCTTAGGTTACTATGTATAAAAGTACGTGAAAATCCGAGGTGTGTAGAGGGTGATAGAGTCAAAATATAGAAGGACGTACTAATATAAGGAAAAAACTTGCGAAAATTGCCATCAAAAAGGGGAATTTTTTTTGAAATGTTGACTTAAGGCTCCGTTTCGACTCCAATATATTCATTTACCCATGAGATCTCTTGGGGAAAAATATCGAACGAGTTGAACACGAGGGTAATACATTTCGGAGAAATTAGTGAAATCTCCAATTCACCAAAGGGGTACCCCTTTCAGAAATCTTCGATTTCTCTAATATGGATTGGAGCATTGTTTTGATCGTGAATACTAAAGAATATGCGAGGGTCATGGGCACAAAAGTTGTAGCCCTATGTCTTAGGTTACTATGTATAAAAGTACGTGAAAATCCGAGGTGTGTAGAGGGTGATACAGTCAAAATATAGAAGGACGTACTAATATAAGGAAAAAACTTGCGAAAATTGCCATCAAAAAGGGGGATTTTTTTTGAAATGTTGACTTAAGGCTCCGTTTCGACTCCAATATATTCATTTACCCATGAGATCTCTTGGGGAAAAATATCGAACGAGTTGAACACGAGGGTAATACATTTCGGAGAAATTAGTGAAATCTCCAATTCACCAAAGGGGTACCCCTTTCAGAAATCTTCGATTTCTCAAATATGGATTGGAGCATTGTTTTGATCGTGAATACTAAAGAATATGCGAGGGTCATGGGCACAAAAGTTGTAGCCCTATGTCTTAGGTTACTATGTATAAAAGTACGTGAAAATCCGAGGTGTGTAGAGGGTGATACAGTCAAAATATAGAAGGACGTACTAATATAAGGAAAAAACTTGCGAAAATTGCCATCAAAAAGGGGGATTTTTTTTGAAATGTTGACTTAAGGCTCCGTTTCGACTCCAATATATTCATTTACCCATGAGATCTCTTGGGGAAAAATATCGAACGAGTTGAACACGAGGGTAATACATTTCGGAGAAATTAGTGAAATCTCCAATTCACCAAAGGGGTACCCCTTTCAGAAATCTTCGATTTCTCTAATATGGATTGGAGCATTGTTTTGATCGTGAATACTAAAGAATATGCGAGGGTCATGGGCACAAAAGTTGTAGCCCTATGTCTTATGGTACTATGTATAAAATTACGTGAAAATCCGAGGTGTGTAGAGGGTGATACAGTCAAAATACTGAGAGATGTACGAATATAAGGAAAAAACTTGCGAAAATTGCCATCAAAAAGGGGGATTTTTTTTTAAATGTTGACTTAAGGCTCCGTTTCGACTCCAATATATTCATTTACCCATGAGATCTCTTGGGGAAAAATATCGAACGAGTTGAACACGAGGGTAATACATTTCGGAGAAATTAGTGAAATCTCCAATTCACCAAAGGGGTACCCCTTTCAGAAATCTTCGATTTCTCTAATATGGATTGGAGCATTGTTTTGATCGTGAATACTAAAGAATATGCGAGGGTCATGGGCACAAAAGTTGTAGCCCTATGTCTTAGGGTACTATGTATAAAATTACGTGCAAATCCGAGGTGTGTAGAGGGTGATAGAGTCAAAATATAGAAGGACGTACTAATATAAGGAAAAAACTTGCAAAAATTGCCATCAAAAAGAGGAATTTTTTTTAAAATGTTGACTTAAGGCTCCGTTTCGACTCCAATATATTCATTTACCCATGAGATCTCTTGGGGAAAAATATCGAACGAGTTGAACACGAGGGTAATACATTTCGGAGAAATTAGTGAAATCTCCAATTCACCAAAGGGGTACCCCTTTCAGAAATCTTCGATTTCTCTAATATGGATTGGAGCATTGTTTTGATCGTGAATACTAAAGAATATGCGAGGGTCATGGGCACCAAAGTTGTAGCCCTATGTCTTAGGGTACTATGTATAAAATTACGTGCAAATCCGAGGCGTGTAGAGGGTGATAGAGTCAAAATATAGAAGGACGTACTAATATAAGGAAAAAACTTGCGAAAATTGCCATCAAAAAGAGGAATTTTTTTTGAAATGTTGACTTAAGGCTCCGTTTCGACTCCAATATATTCATTTACCCATGAGATCTCTTGGGGAAAAATATCGAACGAGTTGAACACGAGGGTAATACATTTCGGAGAAATTAGTGAAATCTCCAATTCACCAAAGGGGTACCCCTTTCAGAAATCTTCGATTTCTCTAATATGGATTGGAGCATTGTTTTGATCGTGAATACTAAAGAATATACGAGGGTCATGGGCACAAAAGTTGTAGCCCTATGTCTTAGGTTACTATGTATAAAAGTACGTGAAAATCCGAGGTGTGTAGAGGGTGATACAGTCAAAATATAGAAGGACGTACTAATATAAGGAAAAAACTTGCGAAAATTGCCATCAAAAAGGGGGATTTTTTTTGAAATGTTGACTTAAGGCTCCGTTTCGACTCCAATATATTCATTTACCCATGAGATCTCTTGGGGAAAAATATCGAACGAGTTGAACACGAGGGTAATACATTTCGGAGAAATTAGTGAAATCTCCAATTCACCAAAGGGGTACCCCTTTCAGAAATCTTCGATTTCTCAAATATGGATTGGAGCATTGTTTTGATCGTGAATACTAAAGAATATGCGAGGGTCATGGGCACAAAAGTTGTAGCCCTATGTCTTAGGTTACTATGTATAAAAGTACGTGAAAATCCGAGGTGTGTAGAGGGTGATACAGTCAAAATATAGAAGGACGTACTAATATAAGGAAAAAACTTGCGAAAATTGCCATCAAAAAGGGGGATTTTTTTTGAAATGTTGACTTAAGGCTCCGTTTCGACTCCAATATATTCATTTACCCATGAGATCTCTTGGGGAAAAATATCGAACGAGTTGAACACGAGGGTAATACATTTCGGAGAAATTAGTGAAATCTCCAATTCACCAAAGGGGTACCCCTTTCAGAAATCTTCGATTTCTCTAATATGGATTGGAGCATTGTTTTGATCGTGAATACTAAAGAATATGCGAGGGTCATGGGCACAAAAGTTGTAGCCCTATGTCTTATGGTACTATGTATAAAATTACGTGAAAATCCGAGGTGTGTAGAGGGTGATACAGTCAAAATACTGAGAGATGTACGAATATAAGGAAAAAACTTGCGAAAATTGCCATCAAAAAGGGGGATTTTTTTTTAAATGTTGACTTAAGGCTCCGTTTCGACTCCAATATATTCATTTACCCATGAGATCTCTTGGGGAAAAATATCGAACGAGTTGAACACGAGGGTAATACATTTCGGAGAAATTAGTGAAATCTCCAATTCACCAAAGGGGTACCCCTTTCAGAAATCTTCGATTTCTCTAATATGGATTGGAGCATTGTTTTGATCGTGAATACTAAAGAATATGCGAGGGTCATGGGCACAAAAGTTGTAGCCCTATGTCTTAGGGTACTATGTATAAAATTACGTGCAAATCCGAGGTGTGTAGAGGGTGATAGAGTCAAAATATAGAAGGACGTACTAATATAAGGAAAAAACTTGCAAAAATTGCCATCAAAAAGAGGAATTTTTTTTAAAATGTTGACTTAAGGCTCCGTTTCGACTCCAATATATTCATTTACCCATGAGATCTCTTGGGGAAAAATATCGAACGAGTTGAACACGAGGGTAATACATTTCGGAGAAATTAGTGAAATCTCCAATTCACCAAAGGGGTACCCCTTTCAGAAATCTTCGATTTCTCTAATATGGATTGGAGCATTGTTTTGATCGTGAATACTAAAGAATATGCGAGGGTCATGGGCACCAAAGTTGTAGCCCTATGTCTTAGGGTACTATGTATAAAATTACGTGCAAATCCGAGGCGTGTAGAGGGTGATAGAGTCAAAATATAGAAGGACGTACTAATATAAGGAAAAAACTTGCGAAAATTGCCATCAAAAAGAGGAATTTTTTTTGAAATGTTGACTTAAGGCTCCGTTTCGACTCCAATATATTCATTTACCCATGAGATCTCTTGGGGAAAAATATCGAACGAGTTGAACACGAGGGTAATACATTTCGGAGAAATTAGTGAAATCTCCAATTCACCAAAGGGGTACCCCTTTCAGAAATCTTCGATTTCTCAAATATGGATTGGAGCATTGTTTTGATCGTGAATACTAAAGAATATGCGAGGGTCATGGGCACAAAAGTTGTAGCCCTATGTCTTAGGTTACTATGTATAAAAGTACGTGAAAATCCGAGGTGTGTAGAGGGTGATAGAGTCAAAATATAGAAGGACGTACTAATATAAGGAAAAAACTTGCGAAAATTGCCATCAAAAAGGGGAATTTTTTTTGAAATGTTGACTTAAGGCTCCGTTTCGACTCCAATATATTCATTTACCCATGAGATCTCTTGGGGAAAAATATCGAGCGAGTTGAACACGAGGGTAATACATTTCGGAGAAATTAGTGAAATCTCCAATTCACCAAAGGGGTACCCCTTTCAGAAATCTTCGATTTCTCTAATATGGATTGGAGCATTGTTTTGATCGTGAATACTAAAGAATATGCGAGGGTCATGGGCACAAAAGTTGTAGCCCTATCTCTTAGGTTACTATGTATAAAAGTACGTGAAAATCCGAGGTGTGTAGAGGGTGATACAGTCAAAATATAGAAGGACGTACTAATATAAGGAAAAAACTTGCGAAAATTGCCATCAAAAAGGGGGATTTTTTTTGAAATGTTGACTTAAGGCTCCGTTTCGACTCCAATATATTCATTTACCCATGAGATCTCTTGGGGAAAAATATCGAACGAGTTGAACACGAGGGTAATACATTTCGGAGAAATTAGTGAAATCTCCAATTCACCAAAGGGGTACCCCTTTCAGAAATCTTCGATTTCTCTAATATGGATTGGAGCATTGTTTTGATCGTGAATACTAAAGAATATGCGAGGGTCATGGGCACAAAAGTTTTAGCCCTATGTCTTATGGTACTATGTATAAAATTACGTGAAAATCCGAGGTGTGTAGAGGGTGATACAGTCAAAATACTGAGAGATGTACGAATATAAGGAAAAAACTTGCGAAAATTGCCATCAAAAAGGGGGATTTTTTTTTAAATGTTGACTTAAGGCTCCGTTTCGACTCCAATATATTCATTTACCCATGAGAACTCTTGGGGAAAAATATCGAACGAGTTGAACACGAGGGTAATACATTTCGGAGAAATTAGTGAAATCTCCAATTCACCAAAGGGGTACCCCTTTCAGAAATCTTCGATTTCTCTAATATGGATTGGAGCATTGTTTTGATCGTGAATACTAAAGAATATGCGAGGGTCATGGGCACAAAAGTTGTAGCCCTATGTCTTAGGGTACTATGTATAAAATTACGTGCAAATCCGAGGTGTGTAGAGGGTGATAGAGTCAAAATATAGAAGGACGTACTAATATAAGGAAAAAACTTGCGAAAATTGCCATCAAAAAGAGGAATTTTTTTTGAAATGTTGACTTAAGGCTCCGTTTCGACTCCAATATATTCATTTACCCATGAGATCTCTTGGGGAAAAATATCGAACGAGTTGAACACGAGGGTAATACATTTCGGAGAAATTAGTGAAATCTCCAATTCACCAAAGGGGTACCCCTTTCAGAAATCTTCGATTTCTCAAATATGGATTGGAGCATTGTTTTGATCGTGAATACTAAAGAATATGCGAGGGTCATGGGCACAAAAGTTGTAGCCCTATGTCTTAGGTTACTATGTATAAAAGTACGTGAAAATCCGAGGTGTGTAGAGGGTGATAGAGTCAAAATATAGAAGGACGTACTAATATAAGGAAAAAACTTGCGAAAATTGCCATCAAAAAGGGGAATTTTTTTTGAAATGTTGACTTAAGGCTCCGTTTCGACTCCAATATATTCATTTACCCATGAGATCTCTTGGGGAAAAATATCGAACGAGTTGAACACGAGGGTAATACATTTCGGAGAAATTAGTGAAATCTCCAATTCACCAAAGGGGTACCCCTTTCAGAAATCTTCGATTTCTCTAATATGGATTGGAGCATTGTTTTGATCGTGAATACTAAAGAATATGCGAGGGTCATGGGCACAAAAGTTGTAGCCCTATGTCTTAGGTTACTATGTATAAAAGTACGTGAAAATCCGAGGTGTGTAGAGGGTGATAGAGTCAAAATATAGAAGGACGTACTAATATAAGGAAAAAACTTGCGAAAATTGCCATCAAAAAGGGGGATTTTTTTTGAAATGTTGACTTAAGGCTCCGTTTCGACTCCAATATATTCATTTACCCATGAGATCTCTTGGGGAAAAATATCGAACGAGTTGAACACGAGGGTAATACATTTCGGAGAAATTAGTGAAATCTCCAATTCACCAAAGGGGTACCCCTTTCAGAAATCTTCGATTTCTCTAATATGGATTGGAGCATTGTTTTGATCGTGAATACTAAAGAATATGCGAGGGTCATGGGCACAAAAGTTGTAGCCCTATGTCTTAGGTTACTATGTATAAAAGTACGTGAAAATCCGAGGTGTGTAGAGGGTGATACAGTCAAAATATAGAAGGACGTACTAATATAAGGAAAAACTTGCGAAAATTGCCATCAAAAAGGGGGATTTTTTTTGAAATGTTGACTTAAGGCTCCGTTTCGACTCCAATATATTCATTTACCCATGAGATCTCTTGGGGAAAAATATCGAACGAGTTGAACACGAGGGTAATACATTTCGGAGAAATTAGTGAAATCTCCAATTCACCAAAGGGGTACCCCTTTCAGAAATCTTCGATTTCTCTAATATGGATTGGAGCATTGTTTTGATCGTGAATACTAAAGAATATGCGAGGGTCATGGGCACAAAAGTTGTAGCCCTATGTCTTATGGTACTATGTATAAAATTACGTGAAAATACGAGGTGTGTAGAGGGTGATACAGTCAAAATACTGAGAGATGTACGAATATAAGGAAAAAACTTGCGAAAATTGCCATAAAAAAGGGGGATTTTTTTTGAAATGTTGACTTAAGGCTCCGTTTCGACTCCAATATATTCATTTACCCATGAGATCTCTTGGGGAAAAATATCGAACGAGTTGAACACGAGGGTAATACATTTCGGAGAAATTAGTGAAATCTCCAATTCACCAAAGGGGTACCCCTTTCAGAAATCTTCGATTTCTCTAATATGGATTGGAGCATTGTTTTGATCGTGAATACTAAAGAATATGCGAGGGTCATGGGCACAAAAGTTGTAGCCCTATGTCTTAGGTTACTATGTATAAAAGTACGTGAAAATCCGAGGTGTGTAGAGGGTGATACAGTCAAAATATAGAAGGACGTACTAATATAAGGAAAAACTTGCGAAAATTGCCATCAAAAAGGGGGATTTTTTTTGAAATGTTGACTTAAGGCTCCGTTTCGACTCCAATATATTCATTTACCCATGAGATCTCTTGGGGAAAAATATCGAACGAGTTGAACACGAGGGTAATACATTTCGGAGAAATTAGTGAAATCTCCAATTCACCAAAGGGGTACCCCTTTCAGAAATCTTCGATTTCTCTAATATGGATTGGAGCATTGTTTTGATCGTGAATACTAAAGAATATGCGAGGGTCATGGGCACAAAAGTTGTAGCCCTATGTCTTATGGTACTATGTATAAAATTACGTGAAAATACGAGGTGTGTAGAGGGTGATACAGTCAAAATACTGAGAGATGTACGAATATAAGGAAAAAACTTGCGAAAATTGCCATCAAAAAGGGGGATTTTTTTTTAAATGTTGACTTAAGGCTCCGTTTCGACTCCAATATATTCATTTACCCATGAGAACTCTTGGGGAAAAATATCGAACGAGTTGAACACGAGGGTAATACATTTCGGAGAAATTAGTGAAATCTCCAATTCACCAAAGGGGTACCCCTTTCAGAAATCTTCGATTTCTCTAATATGGATTGGAGCATTGTTTTGATCGTGAATACTAAAGAATATGCGAGGGTCATGGGCACAAAAGTTGTAGCCCTATGTCTTAGGGTACTATGTATAAAATTACGTGCAAATCCGAGGTGTGTAGAGGGTGATAGAGTCAAAATATAGAAGGACGTACTAATATAAGGAAAAAACTTGCGAAAATTGCCATCAAAAAGAGGAATTTTTTTTGAAATGTTGACTTAAGGCTCCGTTTCGACTCCAATATATTCATTTACCCATGAGATCTCTTGGGGAAAAATATCGAACGAGTTGAACACGAGGGTAATACATTTCGGAGAAATTAGTGAAATCTCCAATTCACCAAAGGGGTACCCCTTTCAGAAATCTTCGATTTCTCAAATATGGATTGGAGCATTGTTTTGATCGTGAATACTAAAGAATATGCGAGGGTCATGGGCACAAAAGTTGTAGCCCTATGTCTTATGGTACTATGTATAAAATTACGTGAAAATCCGAGGTGTGTAGAGGGTGATACAGTCAAAATACTGAGAGATGTACGAATATAAGGAAAAAACTTGCGAAAATTGCCATCAAAAAGGGGGATTTTTTTTTAAATGTTGACTTAAGGCTCCGTTTCGACTCCAATATATTCATTTACCCATGAGATCTCTTGGGGAAAAATATCGAACGAGTTGAACACGAGGGTAATACATTTCGGAGAAATTAGTGAAATCTCCAATTCACCAAAGGGGTACCCCTTTCAGAAATCTTCGATTTCTCTAATATGGATTGGAGCATTGTTTTGATCGTGAATACTAAAGAATATGCGAGGGTCATGGGCACAAAAGTTGTAGCCCTATGTCTTAGGGTACTATGTATAAAATTACGTGCAAATCCGAGGTGTGTAGAGGGTGATAGAGTCAAAATATAGAAGGACGTACTAATATAAGGAAAAAACTTGCAAAAATTGCCATCAAAAAGAGGAATTTTTTTTAAAATGTTGACTTAAGGCTCCGTTTCGACTCCAATATATTCATTTACCCATGAGATCTCTTGGGGAAAAATATCGAACGAGTTGAACACGAGGGTAATACATTTCGGAGAAATTAGTGAAATCTCCAATTCACCAAAGGGGTACCCCTTTCAGAAATCTTCGATTTCTCTAATATGGATTGGAGCATTGTTTTGATCGTGAATACTAAAGAATATGCGAGGGTCATGGGCACCAAAGTTGTAGCCCTATGTCTTAGGGTACTATGTATAAAATTACGTGCAAATCCGAGGCGTGTAGAGGGTGATAGAGTCAAAATATAGAAGGACGTACTAATATAAGGAAAAAACTTGCGAAAATTGCCATCAAAAAGAGGAATTTTTTTTGAAATGTTGACTTAAGGCTCCGTTTCGACTCCAATATATTCATTTACCCATGAGATCTCTTGGGGAAAAATATCGAACGAGTTGAACACGAGGGTAATACATTTCGGAGAAATTAGTGAAATCTCCAATTCACCAAAGGGGTACCCCTTTCAGAAATCTTCGATTTCTCAAATATGGATTGGAGCATTGTTTTGATCGTGAATACTAAAGAATATGCGAGGGTCATGGGCACAAAAGTTGTAGCCCTATGTCTTAGGTTACTATGTATAAAAGTACGTGAAAATCCGAGGTGTGTAGAGGGTGATAGAGTCAAAATATAGAAGGACGTACTAATATAAGGAAAAAACTTGCGAAAATTGCCATCAAAAAGGGGAATTTTTTTTGAAATGTTGACTTAAGGCTCCGTTTCGACTCCAATATATTCATTTACCCATGAGATCTCTTGGGGAAAAATATCGAACGAGTTGAACACGAGGGTAATACATTTCGGAGAAATTAGTGAAATCTCCAATTCACCAAAGGGGTACCCCTTTCAGAAATCTTCGATTTCTCTAATATGGATTGGAGCATTGTTTTGATCGTGAATACTAAAGAATATGCGAGGGTCATGGGCACAAAAGTTGTAGCCCTATCTCTTAGGTTACTATGTATAAAAGTACGTGAAAATCCGAGGTGTGTAGAGGGTGATACAGTCAAAATATAGAAGGACGTACTAATATAAGGAAAAAACTTGCGAAAATTGCCATCAAAAAGGGGGATTTTTTTTGAAATGTTGACTTAAGGCTCCGTTTCGACTCCAATATATTCATTTACCCATGAGATCTCTTGGGGAAAAATATCGAACGAGTTGAACACGAGGGTAATACATTTCGGAGAAATTAGTGAAATCTCCAATTCACCAAAGGGGTACCCCTTTCAGAAATCTTCGATTTCTCTAATATGGATTGGAGCATTGTTTTGATCGTGAATACTAAAGAATATGCGAGGGTCATGGGCACAAAAGTTTTAGCCCTATGTCTTATGGTACTATGTATAAAATTACGTGAAAATCCGAGGTGTGTAGAGGGTGATACAGTCAAAATACTGAGAGATGTACGAATATAAGGAAAAAACTTGCGAAAATTGCCATCAAAAAGGGGGATTTTTTTTTAAATGTTGACTTAAGGCTCCGTTTCGACTCCAATATATTCATTTACCCATGAGAACTCTTGGGGAAAAATATCGAACGAGTTGAACACGAGGGTAATACATTTCGGAGAAATTAGTGAAATCTCCAATTCACCAAAGGGGTACCCCTTTCAGAAATCTTCGATTTCTCTAATATGGATTGGAGCATTGTTTTGATCGTGAATACTAAAGAATATGCGAGGGTCATGGGCACAAAAGTTGTAGCCCTATGTCTTAGGGTACTATGTATAAAATTACGTGCAAATCCGAGGTGTGTAGAGGGTGATAGAGTCAAAATATAGAAGGACGTACTAATATAAGGAAAAAACTTGCGAAAATTGCCATCAAAAAGAGGAATTTTTTTTGAAATGTTGACTTAAGGCTCCGTTTCGACTCCAATATATTCATTTACCCATGAGATCTCTTGGGGAAAAATATCGAACGAGTTGAACACGAGGGTAATACATTTCGGAGAAATTAGTGAAATCTCCAATTCACCAAAGGGGTACCCCTTTCAGAAATCTTCGATTTCTCAAATATGGATTGGAGCATTGTTTTGATCGTGAATACTAAAGAATATGCGAGGGTCATGGGCACAAAAGTTGTAGCCCTATGTCTTAGGTTACTATGTATAAAAGTACGTGAAAATCCGAGGTGTGTAGAGGGTGATAGAGTCAAAATATAGAAGGACGTACTAATATAAGGAAAAAACTTGCGAAAATTGCCATCAAAAAGGGGAATTTTTTTTGAAATGTTGACTTAAGGCTCCGTTTCGACTCCAATATATTCATTTACCCATGAGATCTCTTGGGGAAAAATATCGAACGAGTTGAACACGAGGGTAATACATTTCGGAGAAATTAGTGAAATCTCCAATTCACCAAAGGGGTACCCCTTTCAGAAATCTTCGATTTCTCTAATATGGATTGGAGCATTGTTTTGATCGTGAATACTAAAGAATATGCGAGGGTCATGGGCACAAAAGTTGTAGCCCTATGTCTTAGGTTACTATGTATAAAAGTACGTGAAAATCCGAGGTGTGCAGAGGGTGATACAGTCAAAATATAGAAGGACGTACTAATATAAGGAAAAACTTGCGAAAATTGCCATCAAAAAGGGGGATTTTTTTTGAAATGTTGACTTAAGGCTCCGTTTCGACTCCAATATATTCATTTACCCATGAGATCTCTTGGGGAAAAATATCGAACGAGTTGAACACGAGGGTAATACATTTCGGAGAAATTAGTGAAATCTCCAATTCACCAAAGGGGTACCCCTTTCAGAAATCTTCGATTTCTCTAATATGGATTGGAGCATTGTTTTGATCGTGAATACTAAAGAATATGCGAGGGTCATGGGCACAAAAGTTGTAGCCCTATGTCTTAGGTTACTATGTATAAAAGTACGTGAAAATCCGAGGTGTGTAGAGGGTGATACAGTCAAAATATAGAAGGACGTACTAATATAAGGAAAAACTTGCGAAAATTGCCATCAAAAAGGGGGATTTTTTTTGAAATGTTGACTTAAGGCTCCGTTTCGACTCCAATATATTCATTTACCCATGAGATCTCTTGGGGAAAAATATCGAACGAGTTGAACACGAGGGTAATACATTTCGGAGAAATTAGTGAAATCTCCAATTCACCAAAGGGGTACCCCTTTCAGAAATCTTCGATTTCTCTAATATGGATTGGAGCATTGTTTTGATCGTGAATACTAAAGAATATGCGAGGGTCATGGGCACAAAAGTTGTAGCCCTATGTCTTATGGTACTATGTATAAAATTACGTGAAAATACGAGGTGTGTAGAGGGTGATACAGTCAAAATACTGAGAGATGTACGAATATAAGGAAAAAACTTGCGAAAATTGCCATCAAAAAGGGGGATTTTTTTTTAAATGTTGACTTAAGGCTCCGTTTCGACTCCAATATATTCATTTACCCATGAGAACTCTTGGGGAAAAATATCGAACGAGTTGAACACGAGGGTAATACATTTCGGAGAAATTAGTGAAATCTCCAATTCACCAAAGGGGTACCCCTTTCAGAAATCTTCGATTTCTCTAATATGGATTGGAGCATTGTTTTGATCGTGAATACTAAAGAATATGCGAGGGTCATGGGCACAAAAGTTGTAGCCCTATGTCTTAGGGTACTATGTATAAAATTACGTGCAAATCCGAGGTGTGTAGAGGGTGATAGAGTCAAAATATAGAAGGACGTACTAATATAAGGAAAAAACTTGCGAAAATTGCCATCAAAAAGAGGAATTTTTTTTGAAATGTTGACTTAAGGCTCCGTTTCGACTCCAATATATTCATTTACCCATGAGATCTCTTGGGGAAAAATATCGAACGAGTTGAACACGAGGGTAATACATTTCGGAGAAATTAGTGAAATCTCCAATTCACCAAAGGGGTACCCCTTTCAGAAATCTTCGATTTCTCAAATATGGATTGGAGCATTGTTTTGATCTTGAATACTAAAGAATATGCGAGGGTCATGGGCACAAAAGTTGTAGCCCTATGTCTTAGGTTACTATGTATAAAAGTACGTGAAAATCCGAGGTGTGTAGAGGGTGATAGAGTCAAAATATAGAAGGACGTACTAATATAAGGAAAAAACTTGCGAAAATTGCCATCAAAAAGGGGAATTTTTTTTGAAATGTTGACTTAAGGCTCCGTTTCGACTCCAATATATTCATTTACCCATGATATCTCTTGGGGAAAAATATCGAACGAGTTGAACACGAGGGTAATACATTTCGAAGAAATTAGTGAAATCTCCAATTCACCAAAGGGGTACCCCTTTCAGAAATCTTCGATTTCTCTAATATGGATTGGAGCATTGTTTTGATCGTGAATACTAAAGAATATGCGAGGGTCATGGGCACAAAAGTTGTAGCCCTATGTCTTAGGTTACTATGTATAAAACTACGTGAAAATCCGAGGTGTGTAGAGGGTGATACAGTCAAAATATAGAAGGACGTACTAATATAAGGAAAAACTTGCGAAAATTGCCATCAAAAAGGGGGATTTTTTTTGAAATGTTGACTTAAGGCTCCGTTTCGACTCCAATATATTCATTTACCCATGAGATCTCTTGGGGAAAAATATCGAACGAGTTGAACACGAGGGTAATACATTTCGGAGAAATTAGTGAAATCTCCAATTCACCAAAGGGGTACCCCTTTCAGAAATCTTCGATTTCTCTAATATGGATTGGAGCATTGTTTTGATCGTGAATACTAAAGAATATGCGAGGGTCATGGGCACAAAAGTTGTAGCCCTATGTCTTATGGTACTATGTATAAAATTACGTGAAAATCCGAGGTGTGTAGAGGGTGATACAGTCAAAATACTGAGAGATATACGAATATAAGGAAAAAACTTGCGAAAATTGCCATCAAAAAGGGGGATTTTTTTTTAAATGTTGACTTAAGGCTCCGTTTCAACTCCAATATATTCATTTACCCATGAGATCTCTTGGGGAAAAATATCGAACGAGTTGAACACGAGGGTAATACATTTCGGAGAAATTAGTGAAATCTCCAATTCACCAAAGGGGTACCCCTTTCAGAAATCTTCGATTTCTCTAATATGGATTGGAGCATTGTTTTGATCGTGAATACTAAAGAATATGCGAGGGTCATGGGCACAAAAGTTGTAGCCCTATGTCTTATGGTACTATGTATAAAATTACGTGAAAATCCGAGGTGTGTAGAGGGTGATACAGTCAAAATACTGAGAGATGTACGAATATAAGGAAAAAACTTGCGAAAATTGCCATCAAAAAGGGGGATTTTTTTTTAAATGTTGACTTAAGGCTCCGTTTCGACTCCAATATATTCATTTACCCATGAGATCTCTTGGGGAAAAATATCGAACGAGTTGAACACGAGGGTAATACATTTCGGAGAAATTAGTGAAATCTCCAATTCACCAAAGGGGTACCCCTTTCAGAAATCTTCGATTTCTCTAATATGGATTGGAGCATTGTTTTGATCGTGAATACTAAAGAATATGCGAGGGTCATGGGCACAAAAGTTGTAGCCCTATGTCTTATGGTACTATGTATAAAATTACGTGAAAATCCGAGGTGTGTAGAGGGTGATACAGTCAAAATACTGAGAGATGTACGAATATAAGGAAAAAACTTGCGAAAATTGCCATCAAAAAGGGGGATTTTTTTTTAAATGTTGACTTAAGGCTCCGTTTCGACTCCAATATATTCATTTACCCATGAGATCTCTTGGGGAAAAATATCGAACGAGTTGAACACGAGGGTAATACATTTCGGAGAAATTAGTGAAATCTCCAATTCACCAAAGGGGTACCCCTTTCAGAAATCTTCGATTTCTCTAATATGGATTGGAGCATTGTTTTGATCGTGAATACTAAAGAATATGCGAGGGTCATGGGCACAAAAGTTTTAGCCCTATGTCTTATGGTACTATGTATAAAATTACGTGAAAATCCGAGGTGTGTAGAGGGTGATACAGTCAAAATACTGAGAGATGTACGAATATAAGGAAAAAACTTGCGAAAATTGCCATCAAAAAGGGGGATTTTTTTTTAAATGTTGACTTAAGGCTCCGTTTCGACTCCAATATATTCATTTACCCATGAGAACTCTTGGGGAAAAATATCGAACGAGTTGAACACGAGGGTAATACATTTCGGAGAAATTAGTGAAATCTCCAATTCACCAAAGGGGTACCCCTTTCAGAAATCTTCGATTTCTCTAATATGGATTGGAGCATTGTTTTGATCGTGAATACTAAAGAATATGCGAGGGTCATGGGCACAAAAGTTGTAGCCCTATGTCTTAGGGTACTATGTATAAAATTACGTGCAAATCCGAGGTGTGTAGAGGGTGATAGAGTCAAAATATAGAAGGACGTACTAATATAAGGAAAAAACTTGCGAAAATTGCCATCAAAAAGAGGAATTTTTTTTGAAATGTTGACTTAAGGCTCCGTTTCGACTCCAATATATTCATTTACCCATGAGATCTCTTGGGGAAAAATATCGAACGAGTTGAACACGAGGGTAATACATTTCGGAGAAATTAGTGAAATCTCCAATTCACCAAAGGGGTACCCCTTTCAGAAATCTTCGATTTCTCAAATATGGATTGGAGCATTGTTTTGATCGTGAATACTAAAGAATATGCGAGGGTCATGGGCACAAAAGTTGTAGCCCTATGTCTTAGGTTACTATGTATAAAAGTACGTGAAAATCCGAGGTGTGTAGAGGGTGATAGAGTCAAAATATAGAAGGACGTACTAATATAAGGAAAAAACTTGCGAAAATTGCCATCAAAAAGGGGAATTTTTTTTGAAATGTTGACTTAAGGCTCCGTTTCGACTCCAATATATTCATTTACCCATGAGATCTCTTGGGGAAAAATATCGAACGAGTTGAACACGAGGGTAATACATTTCGGAGAAATTAGTGAAATCTCCAATTCACCAAAGGGGTACCCCTTTCAGAAATCTTCGATTTCTCTAATATGGATTGGAGCATTGTTTTGATCGTGAATACTAAAGAATATGCGAGGGTCATGGGCACAAAAGTTGTAGCCCTATGTCTTAGGTTACTATGTATAAAAGTACGTGAAAATCCGAGGTGTGTAGAGGGTGATACAGTCAAAATATAGAAGGACGTACTAATATAAGGAAAAACTTGCGAAAATTGCCATCAAAAAGGGGGATTTTTTTTGAAATGTTGACTTAAGGCTCCGTTTCGACTCCAATATATTCATTTACCCATGAGATCTCTTGGGGAAAAATATCGAACGAGTTGAACACGAGGGTAATACATTTCGGAGAAATTAGTGAAATCTCCAATTCACCAAAGGGGTACCCCTTTCAGAAATCTTCGATTTCTCTAATATGGATTGGAGCATTGTTTTGATCGTGAATACTAAAGAATATGCGAGGGTCATGGGCACAAAAGTTTTAGCCCTATGTCTTATGGTACTATGTATAAAATTACGTGAAAATCCGAGGTGTGTAGAGGGTGATACAGTCAAAATACTGAGAGATGTACGAATATAAGGAAAAAACTTGCGAAAATTGCCATCAAAAAGGGGGATTTTTTTTTAAATGTTGACTTAAGGCTCCGTTTCGACTCCAATATATTCATTTACCCATGAGAACTCTTGGGGAAAAATATCGAACGAGTTGAACACGAGGGTAATACATTTCGGAGAAATTAGTGAAATCTCCAATTCACCAAAGGGGTACCCCTTTCAGAAATCTTCGATTTCTCTAATATGGATTGGAGCATTGTTTTGATCGTGAATACTAAAGAATATGCGAGGGTCATGGGCACAAAAGTTGTAGCCCTATGTCTTAGGGTACTATGTATAAAATTACGTGCAAATCCGAGGTGTGTAGAGGGTGATAGAGTCAAAATATAGAAGGACGTACTAATATAAGGAAAAAACTTGCGAAAATTGCCATCAAAAAGAGGAATTTTTTTTGAAATGTTGACTTAAGGCTCCGTTTCGACTCCAATATATTCATTTACCCATGAGATCTCTTGGGGAAAAATATCGAACGAGTTGAACACGAGGGTAATACATTTCGGAGAAATTAGTGAAATCTCCAATTCACCAAAGGGGTACCCCTTTCAGAAATCTTCGATTTCTCAAATATGGATTGGAGCATTGTTTTGATCGTGAATACTAAAGAATATGCGAGGGTCATGGGCACAAAAGTTGTAGCCCTATGTCTTAGGTTACTATGTATAAAAGTACGTGAAAATCCGAGGTGTGTAGAGGGTGATAGAGTCAAAATATAGAAGGACGTACTAATATAAGGAAAAAACTTGCGAAAATTGCCATCAAAAAGGGGAATTTTTTTTGAAATGTTGACTTAAGGCTCCGTTTCGACTCCAATATATTCATTTACCCATGAGATCTCTTGGGGAAAAATATCGAACGAGTTGAACACGAGGGTAATACATTTCGGAGAAATTAGTGAAATCTCCAATTCACCAAAGGGGTACCCCTTTCAGAAATCTTCGATTTCTCTAATATGGATTGGAGCATTGTTTTGATCGTGAATACTAAAGAATATGCGAGGGTCATGGGCACAAAAGTTGTAGCCCTATGTCTTAGGTTACTATGTATAAAAGTACGTGAAAATCCGAGGTGTGTAGAGGGTGATACAGTCAAAATATAGAAGGACGTACTAATATAAGGAAAAACTTGCGAAAATTGCCATCAAAAAGGGGGATTTTTTTTGAAATGTTGACTTAAGGCTCCGTTTCGACTCCAATATATTCATTTACCCATGAGATCTCTTGGGGAAAAATATCGAACGAGTTGAACACGAGGGTAATACATTTCGGAGAAATTAGTGAAATCTCCAATTCACCAAAGGGGTACCCCTTTCAGAAATCTTCGATTTCTCTAATATGGATTGGAGCATTGTTTTGATCGTGAATACTAAAGAATATGCGAGGGTCATGGGCACAAAAGTTGTAGCCCTATGTCTTATGGTACTATGTATAAAATTACGTGAAAATACGAGGTGTGTAGAGGGTGATACAGTCAAAATACTGAGAGATGTACGAATATAAGGAAAAAACTTGCGAAAATTGCCATCAAAAAGGGGGATTTTTTTTTAAATGTTGACTTAAGGCTCCGTTTCGACTCCAATATATTCATTTACCCATGAGAACTCTTGGGGAAAAATATCGAACGAGTTGAACACGAGGGTAATACATTTCGGAGAAATTAGTGAAATCTCCAATTCACCAAAGGGGTACCCCTTTCAGAAATCTTCGATTTCTCTAATATGGATTGGAGCATTGTTTTGATCGTGAATACTAAAGAATATGCGAGGGTCATGGGCACAAAAGTTGTAGCCCTATGTCTTAGGGTACTATGTATAAAATTACGTGCAAATCCGAGGTGTGTAGAGGGTGATAGAGTCAAAATATAGAAGGACGTACTAATATAAGGAAAAAACTTGCGAAAATTGCCATCAAAAAGAGGAATTTTTTTTGAAATGTTGACTTAAGGCTCCGTTTCGACTCCAATATATTCATTTACCCATGAGATCTCTTGGGGAAAAATATCGAACGAGTTGAACACGAGGGTAATACATTTCGGAGAAATTAGTGAAATCTCCAATTCACCAAAGGGGTACCCCTTTCAGAAATCTTCGATTTCTCAAATATGGATTGGAGCATTGTTTTGATCGTGAATACTAAAGAATATGCGAGGGTCATGGGCACAAAAGTTGTAGCCCTATGTCTTAGGTTACTATGTATAAAAGTACGTGAAAATCCGAGGTGTGTAGAGGGTGATAGAGTCAAAATATAGAAGGACGTACTAATATAAGGAAAAAACTTGCGAAAATTGCCATCAAAAAGGGGGATTTTTTTTTAAATGTTGACTTAAGGCTCCGTTTCGACTCCAATATATTCATTTACCCATGAGAACTCTTGGGGAAAAATATCGAACGAGTTGAACACGAGGGTAATACATTTCGGAGAAATTAGTGAAATCTCCAATTCACCAAAGGGGTACCCCTTTCAGAAATCTTCGATTTCTCTAATATGGATTGGAGCATTGTTTTGATCGTGAATACTAAAGAATATGCGAGGGTCATGGGCACAAAAGTTGTAGCCCTATGTCTTAGGGTACTATGTATAAAATTACGTGCAAATCCGAGGTGCGTAGAGGGTGATAGAGTCAAAATATAGAAGGACGTACTAATATAAGGAAAAAACTTGCGAAAATTGCCATCAAAAAGAGGAATTTTTTTTGAAATGTTGACTTAAGGCTCCGTTTCGACTCCAATATATTCATTTACCCATGAGATCTCTTGGGGAAAAATATCGAACGAGTTGAACACGAGGGTAATACATTTCGGAGAAATTAGTGAAATCTCCAATTCACCAAAGGGGTACCCCTTTCAGAAATCTTCGATTTCTCAAATATGGATTGGAGCATTGTTTTGATCGTGAATACTAAAGAATATGCGAGGGTCATGGGCACAAAAGTTGTAGCCCTATGTCTTAGGTTACTATGTATAAAAGTACGTGAAAATCCGAGGTGTGTAGAGGGTGATAGAGTCAAAATATAGAAGGACGTACTAATATAAGGAAAAAACTTGCGAAAATTGCCATCAAAAAGGGGAATTTTTTTTGAAATGTTGACTTAAGGCTCCGTTTCGACTCCAATATATTCATTTACCCATGAGATCTCTTGGGGAAAAATATCGAACGAGTTGAACACGAGGGTAATACATTTCGGAGAAATTAGTGAAATCTCCAATTCACCAAAGGGGTACCCCTTTCAGAAATCTTCGATTTCTCTAATATGGATTGGAGCATTGTTTTGATCGTGAATACTAAAGAATATGCGAGGGTCATGGGCACAAAAGTTGTAGCCCTATGTCTTATGGTACTATGTATAAAATTACGTGAAAATACGAGGTGTGTAGAGGGTGATACAGTCAAAATACTGAGAGATGTACGAATATAAGGAAAAAACTTGCGAAAATTGCCATCAAAAAGGGGGATTTTTTTTTAAATGTTGACTTAAGGCTCCGTTTCGACTCCAATATATTCATTTACCCATGAGAACTCTTGGGGAAAAATATCGAACGAGTTGAACACGAGGGTAATACATTTCGGAGAAATTAGTGAAATCTCCAATTCACCAAAGGGGTACCCCTTTCAGAAATCTTCGATTTCTCTTATATGGATTGGAGCATTGTTTTGATCGTGAATACTAAAGAATATGCGAGGGTCATGGGCACAAAAGTTGTAGCCCTATGTCTTAGGGTACTATGTATAAAATTACGTGCAAATCCGAGGTGCGTAGAGGGTGATAGAGTCAAAATATAGAAGGACGTACTAATATAAGGAAAAAACTTGCGAAAATTGCCATCAAAAAGGGGAATTTTTTTTGAAATGTTGACTTAAGGCTCCGTTTCGACTCCAATATATTCATTTACCCATGAGATCTCTTGGGGAAAAATATCGAACGAGTTGAACACGAGGGTAATACATTTCGGAGAAATTAGTGAAATCTCCAATTCACCAAAGGGGTACCCCTTTCAGAAATCTTCGATTTCTCTAATATGGATTGGAGCATTGTTTTGATCGTGAATACTAAAGAATATGCGAGGGTCATGGGCACAAAAGTTGTAGCCCTATGTCTTATGGTACTATGTATAAAATTACGTGAAAATACGAGGTGTGTAGAGGGTGATACAGTCAAAATACTGAGAGATGTACGAATATAAGGAAAAAACTTGCGAAAATTGCCATCAAAAAGGGGGATTTTTTTTTAAATGTTGACTTAAGGCTCCGTTTCGACTCCAATATATTCATTTACCCATGAGAACTCTTGGGGAAAAATATCGAACGAGTTGAACACGAGGGTAATACATTTCGGAGAAATTAGTGAAATCTCCAATTCACCAAAGGGGTACCCCTTTCAGAAATCTTCGATTTCTCTAATATGGATTGGAGCATTGTTTTGATCGTGAATACTAAAGAATATGCGAGGGTCATGGGCACAAAAGTTGTAGCCCTATGTCTTAGGGTACTATGTATAAAATTACGTGCAAATCCGAGGTGCGTAGAGGGTGATAGAGTCAAAATATAGAAGGACGTACTAATATAAGGAAAAAACTTGCGAAAATTGCCATCAAAAAGAGGAATTTTTTTTGAAATGTTGACTTAAGGCTCCGTTTCGACTCCAATATATTCATTTACCCATGAGATCTCTTGGGGAAAAATATCGAACGAGTTGAACACGAGGGTAATACATTTCGGAGAAATTAGTGAAATCTCCAATTCACCAAAGGGGTACCCCTTTCAGAAATCTTCGATTTCTCAAATATGGATTGGAGCATTGTTTTGATCGTGAATACTAAAGAATATGCGAGGGTCATGGGCACAAAAGTTGTAGCCCTATGTCTTAGGTTACTATGTATAAAAGTACGTGAAAATCCGAGGTGTGTAGAGGGTGATAGAGTCAAAATATAGAAGGACGTACTAATATAAGGAAAAAACTTGCGAAAATTGCCATCAAAAAGGGGAATTTTTTTTGAAATGTTGACTTAAGGCTCCGTTTCGACTCCAATATATTCATTTACCCATGAGATCTCTTGGGGAAAAATATCGAACGAGTTGAACACGAGGGTAATACATTTCGGAGAAATTAGTGAAATCTCCAATTCACCAAAGGGGTACCCCTTTCAGAAATCTTCGATTTCTCTAATATGGATTGGAGCATTGTTTTGATCGTGAATACTAAAGAATATGCGAGGGTCATGGGCACAAAAGTTGTAGCCCTATGTCTTATGGTACTATGTATAAAATTACGTGAAAATACGAGGTGTGTAGAGGGTGATACAGTCAAAATACTGAGAGATGTACGAATATAAGGAAAAAACTTGCGAAAATTGCCATCAAAAAGGGGGATTTTTTTTTAAATGTTGACTTAAGGCTCCGTTTCGACTCCAATATATTCATTTACCCATGAGAACTCTTGGGGAAAAATATCGAACGAGTTGAACACGAGGGTAATACATTTCGGAGAAATTAGTGAAATCTCCAATTCACCAAAGGGGTACCCCTTTCAGAAATCTTCGATTTCTCTAATATGGATTGGAGCATTGTTTTGATCGTGAATACTAAAGAATATGCGAGGGTCATGGGCACAAAAGTTGTAGCCCTATGTCTTAGGGTACTATGTATAAAATTACGTGCAAATCCGAGGTGTGTAGAGGGTGATAGAGTCAAAATATAGAAGGACGTACTAATATAAGGAAAAAACTTGCGAAAATTGCCATCAAAAAGAGGAATTTTTTTTGAAATGTTGACTTAAGGCTCCGTTTCGACTCCAATATATTCATTTACCCATGAGATCTCTTGGGGAAAAATATCGAACGAGTTGAACACGAGGGTAATACATTTCGGAGAAATTAGTGAAATCTCCAATTCACCAAAGGGGTACCCCTTTCAGAAATCTTCGATTTCTCAAATATGGATTGGAGCATTGTTTTGATCGTGAATACTAAAGAATATGCGAGGGTCATGGGCACAAAAGTTGTAGCCCTATGTCTTAGGTTACTATGTATAAAAGTACGTGAAAATCCGAGGTGTGTAGAGGGTGATAGAGTCAAAATATAGAAGGACGTACTAATATAAGGAAAAAACTTGCGAAAATTGCCATCAAAAAGGGGGATTTTTTTTTAAATGTTGACTTAAGGCTCCGTTTCGACTCCAATATATTCATTTACCCATGAGAACTCTTGGGGAAAAATATCGAACGAGTTGAACACGAGGGTAATACATTTCGGAGAAATTAGTGAAATCTCCAATTCACCAAAGGGGTACCCCTTTCAGAAATCTTCGATTTCTCTAATATGGATTGGAGCATTGTTTTGATCGTGAATACTAAAGAATATGCGAGGGTCATGGGCACAAAAGTTGTAGCCCTATGTCTTAGGGTACTATGTATAAAATTACGTGCAAATCCGAGGTGTGTAGAGGGTGATAGAGTCAAAATATAGAAGGACGTATTAATATAAGGAAAAAACTTGCGAAAATTGCCATCAAAAAGAGGAATTTTTTTTGAAATGTTGACTTAAGGCTCCGTTTCGACTCCAATATATTCATTTACCCATGAGATCTCTTGGGGAAAAATATCGAACGAGTTGAACACGAGGGTAATACATTTCGGAGAAATTAGTGAAATCTCCAATTCACCAAAGGGGTACCCCTTTCAGAAATCTTCGATTTCTCAAATATGGATTGGAGCATTGTTTTGATCGTGAATACTAAAGAATATGCGAGGGTCATGGGCACAAAAGTTGTAGCCCTATGTCTTAGGTTACTATGTATAAAAGTACGTGAAAATCCGAGGTGTGTAGAGGGTGATAGAGTCAAAATATAGAAGGACGTACTAATATAAGGAAAAAACTTGCGAAAATTGCCATCAAAAAGGGGAATTTTTTTTGAAATGTTGACTTAAGGCTCCGTTTCGACTCCAATATATTCATTTACCCATGAGATCTCTTGGGGAAAAATATCGAACGAGTTGAACACGAGGGTAATACATTTCGGAGAAATTAGTGAAATCTCCAATTCACCAAAGGGGTACCCCTTTCAGAAATCTTCGATTTCTCTAATATGGATTGGAGCATTGTTTTGATCGTGAATACTAAAGAATATGCGAGGGTCATGGGCACAAAAGTTGTAGCCCTATGTCTTAGGTTACTATGTATAAAAGTACGTGAAAATCCGAGGTGTGTAGAGGGTGATACAGTCAAAATATAGAAGGACGTACTAATATAAGGAAAAACTTGCGAAAATTGCCATCAAAAAGGGGGATTTTTTTTGAAATGTTGACTTAAGGCTCCGTTTTGACTCCAATATATTCATTTACCCATGAGATCTCTTGGGGAAAAATATCGAACGAGTTGAACACGAGGGTAATACATTTCGGAGAAATTAGTGAAATCTCCAATTCACCAAAGGGGTACCCCTTTCAGAAATCTTCGATTTCTCAAATATGGATTGGAGCATTGTTTTGATCGTGAATACTAAAGAATATGCGAGGGTCATGGGCACAAAAGTTGTAGCCCTATGTCTTAGGTTACTATGTATAAAAGTACGTGAAAATCCGAGGTGTGTAGAGGGTGATAGAGTCAAAATATAGAAGGACGTACTAATATAAGGAAAAAACTTGCGAAAATTGCCATCAAAAAGGGGGATTTTTTTTGAAATGTTGACTTAAGGCTCCGTTTCGACTCCAATATATTCATTTACCCATGAGATCTCTTGGGGAAAAATATCGAACGAGTTGAACACGAGGGTAATACATTTCGGAGAAATTAGTGAAATCTCCAATTCACCAAAGGGGTACCCCTTTCAGAAATCTTCGATTTCTCTAATATGGATTGGAGCATTGTTTTGATCGTGAATACTAAAGAATATGCGAGGGTCATGGGCACAAAAGTTGTAGCCCTATGTCTTATGGTACTATGTATAAAATTACGTGAAAATCCGAGGTGTGTAGAGGGTGATACAGTCAAAATACTGAGAGATATACGAATATAAGGAAAAAACTTGCGAAAATTGCCATCAAAAAGGGGGATTTTTTTTTAAATGTTGACTTAAGGCTCCGTTTCGACTCCAATATATTCATTTACCCATGAGATCTCTTGGGGAAAAATATCGAACGAGTTGAACACGAGGGTAATACATTTCGGAGAAATTAGTGAAATCTCCAATTCACCAAAGGGGTACCCCTTTCAGAAATCTTCGATTTCTCTAATATGGATTGGAGCATTGTTTTGATCGTGAATACTAAAGAATATGCGAGGGTCATGGGCACAAAAGTTGTAGCCCTATGTCTTAGGGTACTATGTATAAAATTACGTGAAAATCCGAGGTGTGTAGAGGGTGATACAGTCAAAATATAGAAGGACGTACTAATATAAGGAAAAAACTTGCGAAAATTGCCATCAAAAAGGGGGATTTTTTTTGAAATGTTGACTTAAGGCTCCGTTTCGACTCCAATATATTCATTTACCCATGAGATCTCTTGGGGAAAAATATCGAACGAGTTGAACACGAGGGTAATACATTTCGGAGAAATTAGTGAAATCTCCAATTCACCAAAGGGGTACCCCTTTCAGAAATCTTCGATTTCTCTAATATGGATTGGAGCATTGTTTTGATCGTGAATACTAAAGAATATGCGAGGGTCATGGGCACAAAAGTTTTAGCCCTATGTCTTATGGTACTATGTATAAAATTACGTGAAAATCCAAGGTGTGTAGAGGGTGATACAGTCAAAATATTGAGAGATGTACGAATATAAGGAAAAAACTTGCGAAAATTGCCATCAAAAAGGGGGATTTTTTTTTAAATGTTGACTTAAGGCTCCGTTTCGACTCCAATATATTCATTTACCCATGAGAACTCTTGGGGAAAAATATCGAACGAGTTGAACACGAGGGTAATACATTTCGGAGAAATTAGTGAAATCTCCAATTCACCAAAGGGGTACCCCTTTCAGAAATCTTCGATTTCTCTAATATGGATTGGAGCATTGTTTTGATCGTGAATACTAAAGAATATGCGAGGGTCATGGGCACAAAAGTTGTAGCCCTATGTCTTAGGGTACTATGTATAAAATTACGTGCAAATCCGAGGTGTGTAGAGGGTGATAGAGTCAAAATACTGAGAGATGTACGAATATAAGGAAAAAACTTGCGAAAATTGCCATCAAAAAGGGGAATTTTTTTTGAAATGTTGACTTAAGGCTCCGTTTCGACTCCAATATATTCATTTACCCATGAGATCTCTTGGGGAAAAATATCGAACGAGTTGAACACGAGGGTAATACATTTCGGAGAAATTAGTGAAATCTCCAATTCACCAAAGGGGTACCCCTTTCAGAAATCTTCGATTTCTCTAATATGGATTGGAGCATTGTTTTGATCGTGAATACTAAAGAATATGCGAGGGTCATGGGCACAAAAGTTGTAGCCCTATGTCTTATGGTACTATGTATAAAATTACGTGAAAATCCGAGGTGTGTAGAGGGTGATACAGTCAAAATACTGAGAGATGTACGAATATAAGGAAAAAACTTGCGAAAATTGCCATCAAAAAGGGGAATTTTTTTTGAAATGTTGACTTAAGGCTCCGTTTCGACTCCAATATATTCATTTACCCATGAGATCTCTTGGGGAAAAATATCGAACGAGTTGAACACGAGGGTAATACATTTCGGAGAAATTAGTGAAATCTCCAATTCACCAAAGGGGTACCCCTTTCAGAAATCTTCGATTTCTCTAATATGGATTGGAGCATTGTTTTGATCGTGAATAATAAAGAATATGCGAGTGTCATGGGCACAAAAGTTGTAGCCCTATGTCTTAGGGTACTATGTATAAAATTACGTGAAAATCCGAGGTGTGTAGAGGGTGATACAGTCAAAATACTGAGAGATGTACGAATATAAGGAAAAAACTTGCGAAAATTGCCATAAAAAAGGGGAATTTTTTTTGAAATGTTGACTTAAGGCTCCGTTTCGACTCCAATATATTCATTTACCCATGAGATCTCTTGGGGAAAAATATCGAACGAGTTGAACACGAGGGTAATACATTTCGGAGAAATTAGTGAAATCTCCAATTCACCAAAGGGGTACCCCTTTCAGAAATCTTCGATTTCTCTAATATGGATTGGAGCATTGTTTTGATCGTGAATACTAAAGAATATGCGAGGGTCATGGGCACAAAAGTTGTAGCCCTATGTCTTATGGTACTATGTATAAAATTACGTGAAAATCCGAGGTGTGTAGAGGGTGATACAGTCAAAATACTGAGAGATGTACGAATATAAGGAAAAAACTTGCGAAAATTGCCATAAAAAAGGGGGATTTTTTTTGAAATGTTGACTTAAGGCTCCGTTTCGACTCCAATATATTCATTTACCCATGAGATCTCTTGGGGAAAAATATCGAACGAGTTGAACACGAGGGTAATACATTTCGGAGAAATTAGTGAAATCTCCAATTCACCAAAGGGGTACCCCTTTCAGAAATCTTCGATTTCTCAAATATGGATTGGAGCATTGTTTTGATCGTGAATACTAAAGAATATGCGAGGGTCATGGGCACAAAAGTTGTAGCCCTATGTCTTAGGTTACTATGTATAAAAGTACGTGAAAATCCGAGGTGTGTAGAGGGTGATAGAGTCAAAATATAGAAGGACGTACTAATATAAGGAAAAAACTTGCGAAAATTGCCATCAAAAAGGGGAATTTTTTTTGAAATGTTGACTTAAGGCTCCGTTTCGACTCCAATATATTCATTTACCCATGAGATCTCTTGGGGAAAAATATCGAACGAGTTGAACACGAGGGTAATACATTTCGGAGAAATTAGTGAAATCTCCAATTCACCAAAGGGGTACCCCTTTCAGAAATCTTCGATTTCTCTAATATGGATTGGAGCATTGTTTTGATCGTGAATACTAAAGAATATGCGAGGGTCATGGGCACAAAAGTTGTAGCCCTATGTCTTAGGTTACTATGTATAAAAGTACGTGAAAATCCGAGGTGTGTAGAGGGTGATACAGTCAAAATATAGAAGGACGTACTAATATAAGGAAAAACTTGCGAAAATTGCCATCAAAAAGGGGGATTTTTTTTGAAATGTTGACTTAAGGCTCCGTTTCGACTCCAATATATTCATTTACCCATGAGATCTCTTGGGGAAAAATATCGAACGAGTTGAACACGAGGGTAATACATTTCGGAGAAATTAGTGAAATCTCCAATTCACCAAAGGGGTACCCCTTTCAGAAATCTTCGATTTCTCTAATATGGATTGGAGCATTGTTTTGATCGTGAATACTAAAGAATATGCGAGGGTCATGGGCACAAAAGTTGTAGCCCTATGTCTTATGGTACTATGTATAAAATTACGTGAAAATACGAGGTGTGTAGAGGGTGATACAGTCAAAATACTGAGAGATGTACGAATATAAGGAAAAAACTTGCGAAAATTGCCATCAAAAAGGGGGATTTTTTTTTAAATGTTGACTTAAGGCTCCGTTTCGACTCCAATATATTCATTTACCCATGAGAACTCTTGGGGAAAAATATCGAACGAGTTGAACACGAGGGTAATACATTTCGGAGAAATTAGTGAAATCTCCAATTCACCAAAGGGGTACCCCTTTCAGAAATCTTCGATTTCTCTAATATGGATTGGAGCATTGTTTTGATCGTGAATACTAAAGAATATGCGAGGGTCATGGGCACAAAAGTTGTAGCCCTATGTCTTAGGGTACTATGTATAAAATTACGTGCAAATCCGAGGTGTGTAGAGGGTGATAGAGTCAAAATATAGAAGGACGTACTAATATAAGGAAAAAACTTGCGAAAATTGCCATCAAAAAGAGGAATTTTTTTTGAAATGTTGACTTAAGGCTCCGTTTCGACTCCAATATATTCATTTACCCATGAGATCTCTTGGGGAAAAATATCGAACGAGTTGAACACGAGGGTAATACATTTCGGAGAAATTAGTGAAATCTCCAATTCACCAAAGGGGTACCCCTTTCAGAAATCTTCGATTTCTCAAATATGGATTGGAGCATTGTTTTGATCGTGAATACTAAAGAATATGCGAGGGTCATGGGCACAAAAGTTGTAGCCCTATGTCTTAGGTTACTATGTATAACAGTACGTGAAAATCCGAGGTGTGTAGAGGGTGATAGAGTCAAAATATAGAAGGACGTACTAATATAAGGAAAAAACTTGCGAAAATTGCCATCAAAAAGGGGAATTTTTTTTGAAATGTTGACTTAAGGCTCCGTTTCGACTCCAATATATTCATTTACCCATGAGATCTCTTGGGGAAAAATATCGAACGAGTTGAACACGAGGGTAATACATTTCGGAGAAATTAGTGAAATCTCCAATTCACCAAAGGGGTACCCCTTTCAGAAATCTTCGATTTCTCTAATATGGATTGGAGCATTGTTTTGATCGTGAATACTAAAGAATATGCGAGGGTCATGGGCACAAAAGTTGTAGCCCTATGTCTTAGGTTACTATGTATAAAACTACGTGAAAATCCGAGGTGTGTAGAGGGTGATACAGTCAAAATATAGAAGGACGTACTAATATAAGGAAAAACTTGCGAAAATTGCCATCAAAAAGGGGGATTTTTTTTGAAATGTTGACTTAAGGCTCCGTTTCGACTCCAATATATTCATTTACCCATGAGATCTCTTGGGGAAAAATATCGAACGAGTTGAACACGAGGGTAATACATTTCGGAGAAATTAGTGAAATCTCCAATTCACCAAAGGGGTACCCCTTTCAGAAATCTTCGATTTCTCTAATATGGATTGGAGCATTGTTTTGATCGTGAATACTAAAGAATATGCGAGGGTCATGGGCACAAAAGTTGTAGCCCTATGTCTTATGGTACTATGTATAAAATTACGTGAAAATCCGAGGTGTGTAGAGGGTGATACAGTCAAAATACTGAGAGATATACGAATATAAGGAAAAAACTTGCGAAAATTGCCATCAAAAAGGGGGATTTTTTTTTAAATGTTGACTTAAGGCTCCGTTTCGACTCCAATATATTCATTTACCCATGAGATCTCTTGGGGAAAAATATCGAACGAGTTGAACACGAGGGTAATACATTTCGGAGAAATTAGTGAAATCTCCAATTCACCAAAGGGGTACCCCTTTCAGAAATCTTCGATTTCTCTAATATGGATTGGAGCATTGTTTTGATCGTGAATACTAAAGAATATGCGAGGGTCATGGGCACAAAAGTTTTAGCCCTATGTCTTAGGGTACTATGTATAAAATTACGTGAAAATCCGAGGTGTGTAGAGGGTGATACAGTCAAAATATAGAAGGACGTACTAATATAAGGAAAAAACTTGCGAAAATTGCCATCAAAAAGGGGGATTTTTTTTGAAATGTTGACTTAAGGCTCCGTTTCGACTCCAATATATTCATTTACCCATGAGATCTCTTGGGGAAAAATATCGAACGAGTTGAACACGAGGGTAATACATTTCGGAGAAATTAGTGAAATCTCCAATTCACCAAAGGGGTACCCCTTTCAGAAATCTTCGATTTCTCTAATATGGATTGGAGCATTGTTTTGATCGTGAATACTAAAGAATATGCGAGGGTCATGGGCACAAAAGTTTTAGCCCTATGTCTTATGGTACTATGTATAAAATTACGTGAAAATCCGAGGTGTGTAGAGGGTGATACAGTCAAAATATTGAGAGATGTACGAATATAAGGAAAAAACTTGCGAAAATTGCCATCAAAAAGGGGGATTTTTTTTTAAATGTTGACTTAAGGCTCCGTTTCGACTCCAATATATTCATTTACCCATGAGAACTCTTGGGGAAAAATATCGAACGAGTTGAACACGAGGGTAATACATTTCGGAGAAATTAGTGAAATCTCCAATTCACCAAAGGGGTACCCCTTTCAGAAATCTTCGATTTCTCTAATATGGATTGGAGCATTGTTTTGATCGTGAATACTAAAGAATATGCGAGGGTCATGGGCACAAAAGTTGTAGCCCTATGTCTTAGGGTACTATGTATAAAATTACGTGCAAATCCGAGGTGTGTAGAGGGTGATAGAGTCAAAATACTGAGAGATGTACGAATATAAGGAAAAAACTTGCGAAAATTGCCATCAAAAAGGGGAATTTTTTTTGAAATGTTGACTTAAGGCTCCGTTTCGACTCCAATATATTCATTTACCCATGAGATCTCTTGGGGAAAAATATCGAACGAGTTGAACACGAGGGTAATACATTTCGGAGAAATTAGTGAAATCTCCAATTCACCAAAGGGGTACCCCTTTCAGAAATCTTCGATTTCTCTAATATGGATTGGAGCATTGTTTTGATCGTGAATACTAAAGAATATGCGAGGGTCATGGGCACAAAAGTTGTAGCCCTATGTCTTATGGTACTATGTATAAAATTACGTGAAAATCCGAGGTGTGTAGAGGGTGATACAGTCAAAATACTGAGAGATGTACGAATATAAGGAAAAAACTTGCGAAAATTGCCATCAATAAGGGGAATTTTTTTTGAAATGTTGACTTAAGGATCCGTTTCGACTCCAATATATTCATTTACCCATGAGATCTCTTGGGGAAAAATATCGAACGAGTTGAACACGAGGGTAATACATTTCGGAGAAATTAGTGAAATCTCCAATTCACCAAAGGGGTACCCCTTTCAGAAATCTTCGATTTCTCTAATATGGATTGGAGCATTGTTTTGATCGTGAATAATAAAGAATATGCGAGTGTCATGGGCACAAAAGTTGTAGCCCTATGTCTTAGGGTACTATGTATAAAATTACGTGAAAATCCGAGGTGTGTAGAGGGTGATACAGTCAAAATACTGAGAGATGTACGAATATAAGGAAAAAACTTGCGAAAATTGCCATAAAAAAGGGGAATTTTTTTTGAAATGTTGACTTAAGGCTCCGTTTCGACTCCAATATATTCATTTACCCATGAGATCTCTTGGGGAAAAATATCGAACGAGTTGAACACGAGGGTAATACATTTCGGAGAAATTAGTGAAATCTCCAATTCACCAAAGGGGTACCCCTTTCAGAAATCTTCGATTTCTCTAATATGGATTGGAGCATTGTTTTGATCGTGAATACTAAAGAATATGCGAGGGTCATGGGCACAAAAGTTGTAGCCCTATGTCTTATGGTACTATGTATAAAATTACGTGAAAATCCGAGGTGTGTAGAGGGTGATACAGTCAAAATACTGAGAGATGTACGAATATAAGGAAAAAACTTGCGAAAATTGCCATAAAAAAGGGGGATTTTTTTTGAAATGTTGACTTAAGGCTCCGTTTCGACTCCAATATATTCATTTACCCATGAGATCTCTTGGGGAAAAATATCGAACGAGTTGAACACGAGGGTAATACATTTCGGAGAAATTAGTGAAATCTCCAATTCACCAAAGGGGTACCCCTTTCAGAAATCTTCGATTTCTCTAATATGGATTGGAGCATTGTTTTGATCGTGAATACTAAAGAATATGCGAGGGTCATGGGCACAAAAGTTGTAGCCCTATGTCTTAGGTTACTATGTATAAAAGTACGTGAAAATCCGAGGTGTGTAGAGGGTGATACAGTCAAAATATAGAAGGACGTACTAATATAAGGAAAAAACTTGCGAAAATTGCCATCAAAAAGGGGGATTTTTTTTGAAATGTTGACTTAAGGCTCCGTTTCGACTCCAATATATTCATTTACCCATGAGATCTCTTGGGGAAAAATATCGAACGAGTTGAACACGAGGGTAATACATTTCGGAGAAATTAGTGAAATCTCCAATTCACCAAAGGGGTACCCCTTTCAGAAATCTTCGATTTCTCTAATATGGATTGGAGCATTGTTTTGATCGTGAATAATAAAGAATATGCGAGGGTCATGGGCACAAAAGTTGTAGCCCTATGTCTTATGGTACTATGTATAAAATTACGTGAAAATCCGAGGTGTGTAGAGGGTGATACAGTCAAAATACTGAGAGATGTACGAATATAAGGAAAAAACTTGCGAAAATTGCCATAAAAAAGGGGGATTTTTTTTGAAATGTTGACTTAAGGCTCCGTTTCGACTCCAATATATTCATTTACCCATGAGATCTCTTGGGGAAAAATATCGAACGAGTTGAACACGAGGGTAATACATTTCGGAGAAATTAGTGAAATCTCCAATTCACCAAAGGGGTACCCCTTTCAGAAATCTTCGATTTCTCTAATATGGATTGGAGCATTGTTTTGATCGTGAATACTAAAGAATATGCGAGGGTCATGGGCACAAAAGTTGTAGCCCTATGTCTTAGGTTACTATGTATAAACGTACGTGAAAATCTGAGGTGTGTAGAGGGTGATACAGTCAAAATATAGAAGGACGTACTAATATAAGGAAAAAACTTGCGAAAATTGCCATCAAAAAGGGGGATTTTTTTTGAAATGTTGACTTAAGGCTCCGTTTCGACTCCAATATATTCATTTACCCATGAGATCTCTTGGGGAAAAATATCGAACGAGTTGAACACGAGGGTAATACATTTCGGAGAAATTAGTGAAATCTCCAATTCACCAAAGGGGTACCCCTTTCAGAAATCTTCGATTTCTCTAATATGGATTGGAGCATTGTTTTGATCGTGAATACTAAAGAATATGCGAGGGTCATGGGCACAAAAGTTGTAGCCCTATGTCTTAGGTTACTATGTATAAAAGTACGTGAAAATCCGAGGTGTGTAGAGGGTGATACAGTCAAAATATAGAAGGACGTACTAATATAAGGAAAAAACTTGCGAAAATTGCCATCAAAAAGGGGGATTTTTTTTGAAATGTTGACTTAAGGCTCCGTTTCGACTCCAATATATTCATTTACCCATGAGATCTCTTGGGGAAAAATATCGAACGAGTTGAACACGAGGGTAATACATTTCGGAGAAATTAGTGAAATCTCCAATTCACCAAAGGGGTACCCCTTTCAGAAATCTTCGATTTCTCTAATATGGATTGGAGCATTGTTTTGATCGTGAATAATAAAGAATATGCGAGGGTCATGGGCACAAAAGTTGTAGCCCTATGTCTTATGGTACTATGTATAAAATTACGTGAAAATCCGAGGTGTGTAGAGGGTGATACAGTCAAAATACTGAGAGATGTACGAATATAAGGAAAAAACTTGCGAAAATTGCCATCAAAAAGGGGGATTTTTTTTTAATTGTTGACTTAAGGCTCCGTTTCGACTCCAATATATTCATTTACCCATGAGATCTCTTGGGGAAAAATATCGAACGAGTTGAACACGAGGGTAATACATTTCGGAGAAATTAGTGAAATCTCCAATTCACCAAAGGGGTACCCCTTTCAGAAATCTTCGATTTCTCTAATATGGATTGGAGCATTGTTTTGATCGTGAATACTAAAGAATATGCGAGGGTCATGGGCACAAAAGTTGTAGCCCTATGTCTTATGGTACTATGTATAAAATTACGTGAAAATCCGAGGTGTGTAGTGGGTGATACAGTCAAAATACTGAGAGATGTACGAATATAAGGAAAAAACTTGCGAAAATTGCCATCAAAAAGGGGGATTTTTTTTTAATTGTTGACTTAAGGCTCCGTTTCGACTCCAATATATTCATTTACCCATGAGATCTCTTGGGGAAAAATATCGAACGAGTTGAACACGAGGGTAATACATTTCGGAGAAATTAGTGAAATCTCCAATTCACCAAAGGGGTACCCCTTTCAGAAATCTTCGATTTCTCTAATATGGATTGGAGCATTGTTTTGATCGTGAATACTAAAGAATATGCGAGGGTCATGGGCACAAAAGTTGTAGCCCTATGTCTTATGGTACTATGTATAAAATTACGTGAAAATCCGAGGTGTGTAGTGGGTGATACAGTCAAAATACTGAGAGATGTACGAATATAAGGAAAAAACTTGCGAAAATTGCCATCAAAAAGGGGGATTTTTTTTTAATTGTTGACTTAAGGCTCCGTTTCGACTCCAATATATTCATTTACCCATGAGATCTCTTGGGGAAAAATATCGAACGAGTTGAACACGAGGGTAATACATTTCGGAGAAATTAGTGAAATCTCCAATTCACCAAAGGGGTACCCCTTTCAGAAATCTTCGATTTCTCTAATATGGATTGGAGCATTGTTTTGATCGTGAATACTAAAGAATATGCGAGGGTCATGGGCACAAAAGTTGTAGCCCTATGTCTTAGGTTACTATGTATAAACGTACGTGAAAATCCGAGGTGTGTAGAGGGTGATACAGTCAAAATATAGAAGGACGTACTAATATAAGGAAAAAACTTGCGAAAATTGCCATCAAAAAGGGGGATTTTTTTTGAAATGTTGACTTAAGGCTCCGTTTCGACTCCAATATATTCATTTACCCATGAGATCTCTTGGGGAAAAATATCGAACGAGTTGAACACGAGGGTAATACATTTCGGAGAAATTAGTGAAATCTCCAATTCACCAAAGGGGTACCCCTTTCAGAAATCTTCGATTTCTCTAATATGGATTGGAGCATTGTTTTGATCGTGAATACTAAAGAATATGCGAGGGTCATGGGCACAAAAGTTGTAGCCCTATGTCTTAGGTTACTATGTATAAAAGTACGTGAAAATCCGAGGTGTGTAGAGGGTGATACAGTCAAAATATAGAAGGACGTACTAATATAAGGAAAAAACTTGCGAAAATTGCCATCAAAAAGGGGGATTTTTTTTGAAATGTTGACTTAAGGCTCCGTTTCGACTCCAATATATTCATTTACCCATGAGATCTCTTGGGGAAAAATATCGAACGAGTTGAACACGAGGGTAATACATTTCGGAGAAATTAGTGAAATCTCCAATTCACCAAAGGGGTACCCCTTTCAGAAATCTTCGATTTCTCTAATATGGATTGGAGCATTGTTTTGATCGTGAATAATAAAGAATATGCGAGGGTCATGGGCACAAAAGTTGTAGCCCTATGTCTTATGGTACTATGTATAAAATTACGTGAAAATCCGAGGTGTGTAGAGGGTGATACAGTCAAAATACTGAGAGATGTACGAATATAAGGAAAAAACTTGCGAAAATTGCCATCAAAAAGGGGGATTTTTTTTTAATTGTTGACTTAAGGCTCCGTTTCGACTCCAATATATTCATTTACCCATGAGATCTCTTGGGGAAAAATATCGAACGAGTTGAACACGAGGGTAATACATTTCGGAGAAATTAGTGAAATCTCCAATTCACCAAAGGGGTACCCCTTTCAGAAATCTTCGATTTCTCTAATATGGATTGGAGCATTGTTTTGATCGTGAATACTAAAGAATATGCGAGGGTCATGGGCACAAAAGTTGTAGCCCTATGTCTTATGGTACTATGTATAAAATTACGTGAAAATCCGAGGTGTGTAGTGGGTGATACAGTCAAAATACTGAGAGATGTACGAATATAAGGAAAAAACTTGCGAAAATTGCCATCAAAAAGGGGGATTTTTTTTTAATTGTTGACTTAAGGCTCCGTTTCGACTCCAATATATTCATTTACCCATGAGATCTCTTGGGGAAAAATATCGAACGAGTTGAACACGAGGGTAATACATTTCGGAGAAATTAGTGAAATCTCCAATTCACCAAAGGGGTACCCCTTTCAGAAATCTTCGATTTCTCTAATATGGATTGGAGCATTGTTTTGATCGTGAATACTAAAGAATATGCGAGGGTCATGGGCACAAAAGTTGTAGCCCTATGTCTTAGGTTACTATGGATAAACGTACGTGAAAATCCGAGGTGTGTAGAGGGTGATACAGTCAAAATATAGAAGGACGTACTAATATAAGGAAAAAACTTGCGAAAATTGCCATCAAAAAGGGGGATTTTTTTTGAAATGTTGACTTAAGGCTCCGTTTCGACTCCAATATATTCATTTACCCATGAGATCTCTTGGGGAAAAATATCGAACGAGTTGAACACGAGGGTAATACATTTCGGAGAAATTAGTGAAATCTCCAATTCACCAAAGGGGTACCCCTTTCAGAAATCTTCGATTTCTCTAATATGGATTGGAGCATTGTTTTGATCGTGAATAATAAAGAATATGCGAGGGTCATGGGCACAAAAGTTGTAGCCCTATGTCTTATGGTACTATGTATAAAATTACGTGAAAATCCGAGGTGTGTAGAGGGTGATACAGTCAAAATACTGAGAGATGTACGAATATAAGGAAAAAACTTGCGAAAATTGCCATCAAAAAGGGGGATTTTTTTTTAATTGTTGACTTAAGGCTCCGTTTCGACTCCAATATATTCATTTACCCATGAGATCTCTTGGGGAAAAATATCGAACGAGTTGAACACGAGGGTAATACATTTCGGAGAAATTAGTGAAATCTCCAATTCACCAAAGGGGTACCCCTTTCAGAAATCTTCGATTTCTCTAATATGGATTGGAGCATTGTTTTGATCGTGAATACTAAAGAATATGCGAGGGTCATGGGCACAAAAGTTGTAGCCCTATGTCTTATGGTACTATGTATAAAATTACGTGAAAATCCGAGGTGTGTAGTGGGTGATACAGTCAAAATACTGAGAGATGTACGAATATAAGGAAAAAACTTGCGAAAATTGCCATCAAAAAGGGGGATTTTTTTTTAATTGTTGACTTAAGGCTCCGTTTCGACTCCAATATATTCATTTACCCATGAGATCTCTTGGGGAAAAATATCGAACGAGTTGAACACGAGGGTAATACATTTCGGAGAAATTAGTGAAATCTCCAATTCACCAAAGGGGTACCCCTTTCAGAAATCTTCGATTTCTCTAATATGGATTGGAGCATTGTTTTGATCGTGAATACTAAAGAATATGCGAGGGTCATGGGCACAAAAGTTGTAGCCCTATGTCTTAGGTTACTATGGATAAACGTACGTGAAAATCCGAGGTGTGTAGAGGGTGATACAGTCAAAATATAGAAGGACGTACTAATATAAGGAAAAAACTTGCGAAAATTGCCATCAAAAAGGGGGATTTTTTTTGAAATGTTGACTTAAGGCTCCGTTTCGACTCCAATATATTCATTTACCCATGAGATCTCTTGGGGAAAAATATCGAACGAGTTGAACACGAGGGTAATACATTTCGGAGAAATTAGTGAAATCTCCAATTCACCAAAGGGGTACCCCTTTCAGAAATCTTCGATTTCTCTAATATGGATTGGAGCATTGTTTTGATCGTGAATACTAAAGAATATGCGAGGGTCATGGGCACAAAAGTTGTAGCCCTATGTCTTAGGTTACTATGTATAAAAGTACGTGAAAATCCGAGGTGTGTAGAGGGTGATACAGTCAAAATATAGAAGGACGTACTAATATAAGGAAAAAACTTGCGAAAATTGCCATCAAAAAGGGGGATTTTTTTTGAAATGTTGACTTAAGGCTCCGTTTCGACTCCAATATATTCATTTACCCATGAGATCTCTTGGGGAAAAATATCGAACGAGTTGAACACGAGGGTAATACATTTCGGAGAAATTAGTGAAATCTCCAATTCACCAAAGGGGTACCCCTTTCAGAAATCTTCGATTTCTCTAATATGGATTGGAGCATTGTTTTGATCGTGAATAATAAAGAATATGCGAGGGTCATGGGCACAAAAGTTGTAGCCCTATGTCTTATGGTACTATGTATAAAATTACGTGAAAATCCGAGGTGTGTAGAGGGTGATACAGTCAAAATACTGAGAGATGTACGAATATAAGGAAAAAACTTGCGAAAATTGCCATCAAAAAGGGGGATTTTTTTTTAATTGTTGACTTAAGGCTCCGTTTCGACTCCAATATATTCATTTACCCATGAGATCTCTTGGGGAAAAATATCGAACGAGTTGAACACGAGGGTAATACATTTCGGAGAAATTAGTGAAATCTCCAATTCACCAAAGGGGTACCCCTTTCAGAAATCTTCGATTTCTCTAATATGGATTGGAGCATTGTTTTGATCGTGAATACTAAAGAATATGCGAGGGTCATGGGCACAAAAGTTGTAGCCCTATGTCTTAGGTTACTATGGATAAACGTACGTGAAAATCCGAGGTGTGTAGAGGGTGATACAGTCAAAATATAGAAGGACGTACTAATATAAGGAAAAAACTTGCGAAAATTGCCATCAAAAAGGGGGATTTTTTTTGAAATGTTGACTTAAGGCTCCGTTTCGACTCCAATATATTCATTTACCCATGAGATCTCTTGGGGAAAAATATCGAACGAGTTGAACACGAGGGTAATACATTTCGGAGAAATTAGTGAAATCTCCAATTCACCAAAGGGGTACCCCTTTCAGAAATCTTCGATTTCTCTAATATGGATTGGAGCATTGTTTTGATCGTGAATAATAAAGAATATGCGAGGGTCATGGGCACAAAAGTTGTAGCCCTATGTCTTATGGTACTATGTATAAAATTACGTGAAAATCCGAGGTGTGTAGAGGGTGATACAGTCAAAATACTGAGAGATGTACGAATATAAGGAAAAAACTTGCGAAAATTGCCATCAAAAAGGGGGATTTTTTTTTAATTGTTGACTTAAGGCTCCGTTTCGACTCCAATATATTCATTTACCCATGAGATCTCTTGGGGAAAAATATCGAACGAGTTGAACACGAGGGTAATACATTTCGGAGAAATTAGTGAAATCTCCAATTCACCAAAGGGGTACCCCTTTCAGAAATCTTCGATTTCTCTAATATGGATTGGAGCATTGTTTTGATCGTGAATACTAAAGAATATGCGAGGGTCATGGGCACAAAAGTTGTAGCCCTATGTCTTAGGTTACTATGGATAAACGTACGTGAAAATCCGAGGTGTGTAGAGGGTGATACAGTCAAAATATAGAAGGACGTACTAATATAAGGAAAAAACTTGCGAAAATTGCCATCAAAAAGGGGGATTTTTTTTGAAATGTTGACTTAAGGCTCCGTTTCGACTCCAATATATTCATTTACCCATGAGATCTCTTGGGGAAAAATATCGAACGAGTTGAACACGAGGGTAATACATTTCGGAGAAATTAGTGAAATCTCCAATTCACCAAAGGGGTACCCCTTTCAGAAATCTTCGATTTCTCTAATATGGATTGGAGCATTGTTTTGATCGTGAATACTAAAGAATATGCGAGGGTCATGGGCACAAAAGTTGTAGCCCTATGTCTTAGGTTACTATGTATAAAAGTACGTGAAAATCCGAGGTGTGTAGAGGGTGATACAGTCAAAATATAGAAGGACGTACTAATATAAGGAAAAAACTTGCGAAAATTGCCATCAAAAAGGGGGATTTTTTTTGAAATGTTGACTTAAGGCTCCGTTTCGACTCCAATATATTCATTTACCCATGAGATCTCTTGGGGAAAAATATCGAACGAGTTGAACACGAGGGTAATACATTTCGGAGAAATTAGTGAAATCTCCAATTCACCAAAGGGGTACCCCTTTCAGAAATCTTCGATTTCTCTAATATGGATTGGAGCATTGTTTTGATCGTGAATACTAAAGAATATGCGAGGGTCATGGGCACAAAAGTTGTAGCCCTATGTCTTAGGGTACTATGTATAAAATTACGTGCAAATCCGAGGTGTGTAGAGGGTGATAGAGTCAAAATATAGAAGGACGTACTAATATAAGGAAAAAACTTGCAAAAATTGCCATCAAAAAGAGGAATTTTTTTTTAAATGTTGACTTAAGGCTCCGTTTCGACTCCAATATATTCATTTACCCATGAGATCTCTTGGGGAAAAATATCGAACGAGTTGAACACGAGGGTAATACATTTCGGAGAAATTAGTGAAATCTCCAATTCACCAAAGGGGTACCCCTTTCAGAAATCTTCGATTTCTCTAATATGGATTGGAGCATTGTTTTGATCGTGAATACTAAAGAATATGCGAGGGTCATGGGCACAAAAGTTGTAGCCCTATGTCTTAGGTTACTATGTATAAAAGTACGTGAAAATCTGAGGTGTGTAGAGGGTGATACAGTCAAAATATAGAAGGACGTACTAATATAAGGAAAAAACTTGCGAAAATTGCCATCAAAAAGAGGGATTTTTTTTTAATTGTTGACTTAAGGCTCCGTTTCGACTCCAATATATTCATTTACCCATGAGATCTCTTGGGGAAAAATATCGAACGAGTTGAACACGAGGGTAATACATTTCGGAGAAATTAGTGAAATCTCCAATTCACCAAAGGGGTACCCCTTTCAGAAATCTTCGATTTCTCTAATATGGATTGGAGCATTGTTTTGATCGTGAATACTAAAGAATATGCGAGGGTCATGGGCACAAAAGTTGTAGCCCTATGTCTTAGGTTACTATGGATAAACGTACGTGAAAATCCGAGGTGTGTAGAGGGTGATACAGTCAAAATATAGAAGGACGTACTAATATAAGGAAAAAACTTGCGAAAATTGCCATCAAAAAGGGGGATTTTTTTTGAAATGTTGACTTAAGGCTCCGTTTCGACTCCAATATATTCATTTACCCATGAGATCTCTTGGGGAAAAATATCGAACGAGTTGAACACGAGGGTAATACATTTCGGAGAAATTAGTGAAATCTCCAATTCACCAAAGGGGTACCCCTTTCAGAAATCTTCGATTTCTCTAATATGGATTGGAGCATTGTTTTGATCGTGAATACTAAAGAATATGCGAGGGTCATGGGCACAAAAGTTGTAGCCCTATGTCTTAGGTTACTATGTATAAAAGTACGTGAAAATCCGAGGTGTGTAGAGGGTGATACAGTCAAAATATAGAAGGACGTACTAATATAAGGAAAAAACTTGCGAAAATTGCCATCAAAAAGGGGGATTTTTTTTGAAATGTTGACTTAAGGCTCCGTTTCGACTCCAATATATTCATTTACCCATGAGATCTCTTGGGGAAAAATATCGAACGAGTTGAACACGAGGGTAATACATTTCGGAGAAATTAGTGAAATCTCCAATTCACCAAAGGGGTACCCCTTTCAGAAATCTTCGATTTCTCTAATATGGATTGGAGCATTGTTTTGATCGTGAATAATAAAGAATATGCGAGGGTCATGGGCACAAAAGTTGTAGCCCTATGTCTTATGGTACTATGTATAAAATTACGTGAAAATCCGAGGTGTGTAGAGGGTGATACAGTCAAAATACTGAGAGATGTACGAATATAAGGAAAAAACTTGCGAAAATTGCCATCAAAAAGGGGGATTTTTTTTTAATTGTTGACTTAAGGCTCCGTTTCGACTCCAATATATTCATTTACCCATGAGATCTCTTGGGGAAAAATATCGAACGAGTTGAACACGAGGGTAATACATTTCGGAGAAATTAGTGAAATCTCCAATTCACCAAAGGGGTACCCCTTTCAGAAATCTTCGATTTCTCTAATATGGATTGGAGCATTGTTTTGATCGTGAATACTAAAGAATATGCGAGGGTCATGGGCACAAAAGTTGTAGCCCTATGTCTTAGGTTACTATGGATAAACGTACGTGAAAATCCGAGGTGTGTAGAGGGTGATACAGTCAAAATATAGAAGGACGTACTAATATAAGGAAAAAACTTGCGAAAATTGCCATCAAAAAGGGGGATTTTTTTTGAAATGTTGACTTAAGGCTCCGTTTCGACTCCAATATATTCATTTACCCATGAGATCTCTTGGGGAAAAATATCGAACGAGTTGAACACGAGGGTAATACATTTCGGAGAAATTAGTGAAATCTCCAATTCACCAAAGGGGTACCCCTTTCAGAAATCTTCGATTTCTCTAATATGGATTGGAGCATTGTTTTGATCGTGAATACTAAAGAATATGCGAGGGTCATGGGCACAAAAGTTGTAGCCCTATGTCTTAGGTTACTATGTATAAAAGTACGTGAAAATCCGAGGTGTGTAGAGGGTGATACAGTCAAAATATAGAAGGACGTACTAATATAAGGAAAAAACTTGCGAAAATTGCCATCAAAAAGGGGGATTTTTTTTGAAATGTTGACTTAAGGCTCCGTTTCGACTCCAATATATTCATTTACCCATGAGATCTCTTGGGGAAAAATATCGAACGAGTTGAACACGAGGGTAATACATTTCGGAGAAATTAGTGAAATCTCCAATTCACCAAAGGGGTACCCCTTTCAGAAATCTTCGATTTCTCTAATATGGATTGGAGCATTGTTTTGATCGTGAATAATAAAGAATATGCGAGGGTCATGGGCACAAAAGTTGTAGCCCTATGTCTTATGGTACTATGTATAAAATTACGTGAAAATCCGAGGTGTGTAGAGGGTGATACAGTCAAAATACTGAGAGATGTACGAATATAAGGAAAAAACTTGCGAAAATTGCCATCAAAAAGGGGGATTTTTTTTTAATTGTTGACTTAAGGCTCCGTTTCGACTCCAATATATTCATTTACCCATGAGATCTCTTGGGGAAAAATATCGAACGAGTTGAACACGAGGGTAATACATTTCGGAGAAATTAGTGAAATCTCCAATTCACCAAAGGGGTACCCCTTTCAGAAATCTTCGATTTCTCTAATATGGATTGGAGCATTGTTTTGATCGTGAATACTAAAGAATATGCGAGGGTCATGGGCACAAAAGTTGTAGCCCTATGTCTTAGGTTACTATGGATAAACGTACGTGAAAATCCGAGGTGTGTAGAGGGTGATACAGTCAAAATATAGAAGGACGTACTAATATAAGGAAAAAACTTGCGAAAATTGCCATCAAAAAGGGGGATTTTTTTTGAAATGTTGACTTAAGGCTCCGTTTCGACTCCAATATATTCATTTACCCATGAGATCTCTTGGGGAAAAATATCGAACGAGTTGAACACGAGGGTAATACATTTCGGAGAAATTAGTGAAATCTCCAATTCACCAAAGGGGTACCCCTTTCAGAAATCTTCGATTTCTCTAATATGGATTGGAGCATTGTTTTGATCGTGAATACTAAAGAATATGCGAGGGTCATGGGCACAAAAGTTGTAGCCCTATGTCTTAGGTTACTATGTATAAAAGTACGTGAAAATCCGAGGTGTGTAGAGGGTGATACAGTCAAAATATAGAAGGACGTACTAATATAAGGAAAAAACTTGCGAAAATTGCCATCAAAAAGGGGGATTTTTTTTGAAATGTTGACTTAAGGCTCCGTTTCGACTCCAATATATTCATTTACCCATGAGATCTCTTGGGGAAAAATATCGAACGAGTTGAACACGAGGGTAATACATTTCGGAGAAATTAGTGAAATCTCCAATTCACCAAAGGGGTACCCCTTTCAGAAATCTTCGATTTCTCTAATATGGATTGGAGCATTGTTTTGATCGTGAATACTAAAGAATATGCGAGGGTCATGGGCACAAAAGTTGTAGCCCTATGTCTTAGGGTACTATGTATAAAATTACGTGCAAATCCGAGGTGTGTAGAGGGTGATAGAGTCAAAATATAGAAGGACGTACTAATATAAGGAAAAAACTTGCAAAAATTGCCATCAAAAAGAGGAATTTTTTTTTAAATGTTGACTTAAGGCTCCGTTTCGACTCCAATATATTCATTTACCCATGAGATCTCTTGGGGAAAAATATCGAACGAGTTGAACACGAGGGTAATACATTTCGGAGAAATTAGTGAAATCTCCAATTCACCAAAGGGGTACCCCTTTCAGAAATCTTCGATTTCTCTAATATGGATTGGAGCATTGTTTTGATCGTGAATACTAAAGAATATGCGAGGGTCATGGGCACAAAAGTTGTAGCCCTATGTCTTAGGTTACTATGTATAAAAGTACGTGAAAATCCGAGGTGTGTAGAGGGTGATACAGTCAAAATATAGAAGGACGTACTAATATAAGGAAAAAACTTGCGAAAATTGCCATCAAAAAGGGGGATTTTTTTTGAAATGTTGACTTAAGGCTCCGTTTCGACTCCAATATATTCATTTACCCATGAGATCTCTTGGGGAAAAATATCGAACGAGTTGAACACGAGGGTAATACATTTCGGAGAAATTAGTGAAATCTCCAATTCACCAAAGGGGTACCCCTTTCAGAAATCTTCGATTTCTCTAATATGGATTGGAGCATTGTTTTGATCGTGAATAATAAAGAATATGCGAGGGTCATGGGCACAAAAGTTGTAGCCCTATGTCTTATGGTACTATGTATAAAATTACGTGAAAATCCGAGGTGTGTAGAGGGTGATACAGTCAAAATACTGAGAGATGTACGAATATAAGGAAAAAACTTGCGAAAATTGCCATCAAAAAGGGGGATTTTTTTTTAATTGTTGACTTAAGGCTCCGTTTCGACTCCAATATATTCATTTACCCATGAGATCTCTTGGGGAAAAATATCGAACGAGTTGAACACGAGGGTAATACATTTCGGAGAAATTAGTGAAATCTCCAATTCACCAAAGGGGTACCCCTTTCAGAAATCTTCGATTTCTCTAATATGGATTGGAGCATTGTTTTGATCGTGAATACTAAAGAATATGCGAGGGTCATGGGCACAAAAGTTGTAGCCCTATGTCTTAGGTTACTATGGATAAACGTACGTGAAAATCCGAGGTGTGTAGAGGGTGATACAGTCAAAATATAGAAGGACGTACTAATATAAGGAAAAAACTTGCGAAAATTGCCATCAAAAAGGGGGATTTTTTTTGAAATGTTGACTTAAGGCTCCGTTTCGACTCCAATATATTCATTTACCCATGAGATCTCTTGGGGAAAAATATCGAACGAGTTGAACACGAGGGTAATACATTTCGGAGAAATTAGTGAAATCTCCAATTCACCAAAGGGGTACCCCTTTCAGAAATCTTCGATTTCTCTAATATGGATTGGAGCATTGTTTTGATCGTGAATACTAAAGAATATGCGAGGGTCATGGGCACAAAAGTTGTAGCCCTATGTCTTAGGTTACTATGTATAAAAGTACGTGAAAATCCGAGGTGTGTAGAGGGTGATACAGTCAAAATATAGAAGGACGTACTAATATAAGGAAAAAACTTGCGAAAATTGCCATCAAAAAGGGGGATTTTTTTTGAAATGTTGACTTAAGGCTCCGTTTCGACTCCAATATATTCATTTACCCATGAGATCTCTTGGGGAAAAATATCGAACGAGTTGAACACGAGGGTAATACATTTCGGAGAAATTAGTGAAATCTCCAATTCACCAAAGGGGTACCCCTTTCAGAAATCTTCGATTTCTCTAATATGGATTGGAGCATTGTTTTGATCGTGAATACTAAAGAATATGCGAGGGTCATGGGCACAAAAGTTGTAGCCCTATGTCTTAGGGTACTATGTATAAAATTACGTGCAAATCCGAGGTGTGTAGAGGGTGATAGAGTCAAAATATAGAAGGACGTACTAATATAAGGAAAAAACTTGCAAAAATTGCCATCAAAAAGAGGAATTTTTTTTTAAATGTTGACTTAAGGCTCCGTTTCGACTCCAATATATTCATTTACCCATGAGATCTCTTGGGGAAAAATATCGAACGAGTTGAACACGAGGGTAATACATTTCGGAGAAATTAGTGAAATCTCCAATTCACCAAAGGGGTACCCCTTTCAGAAATCTTCGATTTCTCTAATATGGATTGGAGCATTGTTTTGATCGTGAATACTAAAGAATATGCGAGGGTCATGGGCACAAAAGTTGTAGCCCTATGTCTTAGGTTACTATGTATAAAAGTACGTGAAAATCTGAGGTGTGTAGAGGGTGATACAGTCAAAATATAGAAGGACGTACTAATATAAGGAAAAAACTTGCGAAAATTGCCATCAAAAAGAGGGATTTTTTTTTAATTGTTGACTTAAGGCTCCGTTTCGACTCCAATATATTCATTTACCCATGAGATCTCTTGGGGAAAAATATCGAACGAGTTGAACACGAGGGTAATACATTTCGGAGAAATTAGTGAAATCTCCAATTCACCAAAGGGGTACCCCTTTCAGAAATCTTCGATTTCTCTAATATGGATTGGAGCATTGTTTTGATCGTGAATACTAAAGAATATGCGAGGGTCATGGGCACAAAAGTTGTAGCCCTATGTCTTAGGTTACTATGGATAAACGTACGTGAAAATCCGAGGTGTGTAGAGGGTGATACAGTCAAAATATAGAAGGACGTACTAATATAAGGAAAAAACTTGCGAAAATTGCCATCAAAAAGGGGGATTTTTTTTGAAATGTTGACTTAAGGCTCCGTTTCGACTCCAATATATTCATTTACCCATGAGATCTCTTGGGGAAAAATATCGAACGAGTTGAACACGAGGGTAATACATTTCGGAGAAATTAGTGAAATCTCCAATTCACCAAAGGGGTACCCCTTTCAGAAATCTTCGATTTCTCTAATATGGATTGGAGCATTGTTTTGATCGTGAATACTAAAGAATATGCGAGGGTCATGGGCACAAAAGTTGTAGCCCTATGTCTTAGGTTACTATGTATAAAAGTACGTGAAAATCCGAGGTGTGTAGAGGGTGATACAGTCAAAATATAGAAGGACGTACTAATATAAGGAAAAAACTTGCGAAAATTGCCATCAAAAAGGGGGATTTTTTTTGAAATGTTGACTTAAGGCTCCGTTTCGACTCCAATATATTCATTTACCCATGAGATCTCTTGGGGAAAAATATCGAACGAGTTGAACACGAGGGTAATACATTTCGGAGAAATTAGTGAAATCTCCAATTCACCAAAGGGGTACCCCTTTCAGAAATCTTCGATTTCTCTAATATGGATTGGAGCATTGTTTTGATCGTGAATACTAAAGAATATGCGAGGGTCATGGGCACAAAAGTTGTAGCCCTATGTCTTATGGTACTATGTATAAAATTACGTGAAAATCCGAGGTGTGTAGAGGGTGATACAGTCAAAATATAGAAGGACGTACTAATATAAGGAAAAAACTTGCAAAAATTGCCATCAAAAAGGGGGATTTTTTTTTAAATGTTGACTTAAGGCTCCGTTTCGACTCCAATATATTCATTTACCCATGAGATCTCTTGGGGAAAAATATCGAACGAGTTGAACACGAGGGTAATACATTTCGGAGAAATTAGTGAAATCTCCAATTCACCAAAGGGGTACCCCTTTCAGAAATCTTCGATTTCTCTAATATGGATTGGAGCATTGTTTTGATCGTGAATACTAAAGAATATGCGAGGGTCATGGGCACAAAAGTTGTAGCCCTATGTCTTAGGTTACTATGTATAAAAGTACGTGAAAATCCGAGGTGTGTAGAGGGTGATACAGTCAAAATATAGAAGGACGTACTAATATAAGGAAAAAACTTGCGAAAATTGCCATCAAAAAGAGGGATTTTTTTTTAAATGTTGACTTAAGGCTCCGTTTCGACTCCAATATATTTATTTACCCATGAGATCTCTTGGGGAAAAATATCGAACGAGTTGAACACGAGGGTAATACATTTCGGAGAAATTAGTGAAATCTCCAATTCACCAAAGGGGTACCCCTTTCAGAAATCTTCGATTTCTCTAATATGGATTGGAGCATTGTTTTGATCGTGAATACTAAAGACTATGCGAGGGTCATGGGCACAAAAGTTGTAGCCCTATGTCTTATGGTACTATGTATAAAATTACGTGAAAATCCGAGGTGTGTAGTGGGTGATACAGTCAAAATACTGAGAGATGTACGAATATAAGGAAAAAACTTGCGAAAATTGCCATCAAAAAGGGGGATTTTTTTTTAATTGTTGACTTAAGGCTCCGTTTCGACTCCAATATATTCATTTACCCATGAGATCTCTTGGGGAAAAATATCGAACGAGTTGAACACGAGGGTAATACATTTCGGAGAAATTAGTGAAATCTCCAATTCACCAAAGGGGTACCCCTTTCAGAAATCTTCGATTTCTCTAATATGGATTGGAGCATTGTTTTGATCGTGAATACTAAAGAATATGCGAGGGTCATGGGCACAAAAGTTGTAGCCCTATGTCTTAGGTTACTATGTATAAACGTACGTGAAAATCCGAGGTGTGTAGAGGGTGATACAGTCAAAATATAGAAGGACGTACTAATATAAGGAAAAAACTTGCGAAAATTGCCATCAAAAAGGGGGATTTTTTTTGAAATGTTGACTTAAGGCTCCGTTTCGACTCCAATATATTCATTTACCCATGAGATCTCTTGGGGAAAAATATCGAACGAGTTGAACACGAGGGTAATACATTTCGGAGAAATTAGTGAAATCTCCAATTCACCAAAGGGGTACCCCTTTCAGAAATCTTCGATTTCTCTAATATGGATTGGAGCATTGTTTTGATCGTGAATACTAAAGAATATGCGAGGGTCATGGGCACAAAAGTTGTAGCCCTATGTCTTAGGTTACTATGTATAAAAGTACGTGAAAATCCGAGGTGTGTAGAGGGTGATACAGTCAAAATATAGAAGGACGTACTAATATAAGGAAAAAACTTGCGAAAATTGCCATCAAAAAGGGGGATTTTTTTTGAAATGTTGACTTAAGGCTCCGTTTCGACTCCAATATATTCATTTTCCCATGAGATCTCTTGGGGAAAAATATCGAACGAGTTGAACACGAGGGTAATACATTTCGGAGAAATTAGTGAAATCTCCAATTCACCAAAGGGGTACCCCTTTCAGAAATCTTCGATTTCTCTAATATGGATTGGAGCATTGTTTTGATCGTGAATACTAAAGAATATGCGAGGGTCATGGGCACAAAAGTTGTAGCCCTATGTCTTATGGTACTATGTATAAAATTACGTGAAAATCCGAGGTGTGTAGAGGGTGATACAGTCAAAATACTGAGAGATGTACGAATATAAGGAAAAAACTTGCGAAAATTGCCATCAAAAAGGGGGATTTTTTTTTAATTGTTGACTTAAGGCTCCGTTTCGACTCCAATATATTCATTTACCCATGAGATCTCTTGGGGAAAAATATCGAACGAGTTGAACACGAGGGTAATACATTTCGGAGAAATTAGTGAAATCTCCAATTCACCAAAGGGGTACCCCTTTCAGAAATCTTCGATTTCTCTAATATGGATTGGAGCATTGTTTTGATCGTGAATACTAAAGAATATGCGAGGGTCATGGGCACAAAAGTTGTAGCCCTATGTCTTATGGTACTATGTATAAAATTACGTGAAAATCCGAGGTGTGTAGTGGGTGATACAGTCAAAATACTGAGAGATGTACGAATATAAGGAAAAAACTTGCGAAAATTGCCATCAAAAAGGGGGATTTTTTTTTAATTGTTGACTTAAGGCTCCGTTTCGACTCCAATATATTCATTTACCCATGAGATCTCTTGGGGAAAAATATCGAACGAGTTGAACACGAGGGTAATACATTTCGGAGAAATTAGTGAAATCTCCAATTCACCAAAGGGGTACCCCTTTCAGAAATCTTCGATTTCTCTAATATGGATTGGAGCATTGTTTTGATCGTGAATACTAAAGAATATGCGAGGGTCATGGGCACAAAAGTTGTAGCCCTATGTCTTAGGTTACTATGTATAAACGTACGTGAAAATCCGAGGTGTGTAGAGGGTGATACAGTCAAAATATAGAAGGACGTACTAATATAAGGAAAAAACTTGCGAAAATTGCCATCAAAAAGGGGGATTTTTTTTGAAATGTTGACTTAAGGCTCCGTTTCGACTCCAATATATTCATTTACCCATGAGATCTCTTGGGGAAAAATATCGAACGAGTTGAACACGAGGGTAATACATTTCGGAGAAATTAGTGAAATCTCCAATTCACCAAAGGGGTACCCCTTTCAGAAATCTTCGATTTCTCTAATATGGATTGGAGCATTGTTTTGATCGTGAATACTAAAGAATATGCGAGGGTCATGGGCACAAAAGTTGTAGCCCTATGTCTTAGGTTACTATGTATAAAAGTACGTGAAAATCCGAGGTGTGTAGAGGGTGATACAGTCAAAATATAGAAGGACGTACTAATATAAGGAAAAAACTTGCGAAAATTGCCATCAAAAAGGGGGATTTTTTTTGAAATGTTGACTTAAGGCTCCGTTTCGACTCCAATATATTCATTTTCCCATGAGATCTCTTGGGGAAAAATATCGAACGAGTTGAACACGAGGGTAATACATTTCGGAGAAATTAGTGAAATCTCCAATTCACCAAAGGGGTACCCCTTTCAGAAATCTTCGATTTCTCTAATATGGATTGGAGCATTGTTTTGATCGTGAATACTAAAGAATATGCGAGGGTCATGGGCACAAAAGTTGTAGCCCTATGTCTTATGGTACTATGTATAAAATTACGTGAAAATCCGAGGTGTGTAGAGGGTGATACAGTCAAAATACTGAGAGATGTACGAATATAAGGAAAAAACTTGCGAAAATTGCCATCAAAAAGGGGGATTTTTTTTTAATTGTTGACTTAAGGCTCCGTTTCGACTCCAATATATTCATTTACCCATGAGATCTCTTGGGGAAAAATATCGAACGAGTTGAACACGAGGGTAATACATTTCGGAGAAATTAGTGAAATCTCCAATTCACCAAAGGGGTACCCCTTTCAGAAATCTTCGATTTCTCTAATATGGATTGGAGCATTGTTTTGATCGTGAATACTAAAGAATATGCGAGGGTCATGGGCACAAAAGTTGTAGCCCTATGTCTTATGGTACTATGTATAAAATTACGTGAAAATCCGAGGTGTGTAGTGGGTGATACAGTCAAAATACTGAGAGATGTACGAATATAAGGAAAAAACTTGCGAAAATTGCCATCAAAAAGGGGGATTTTTTTTTAATTGTTGACTTAAGGCTCCGTTTCGACTCCAATATATTCATTTACCCATGAGATCTCTTGGGGAAAAATATCGAACGAGTTGAACACGAGGGTAATACATTTCGGAGAAATTAGTGAAATCTCCAATTTACCAAAGGGGTACCCCTTTCAGAAATCTTCGATTTCTCTAATATGGATTGGAGCATTGTTTTGATCGTGAATACTAAAGAATATGCGAGGGTCATGGGCACAAAAGTTGTAGCCCTATGTCTTAGGTTACTATGTATAAACGTACGTGAAAATCCGAGGTGTGTAGAGGGTGATACAGTCAAAATATAGAAGGACGTACTAATATAAGGAAAAAACTTGCGAAAATTGCCATCAAAAAGGGGGATTTTTTTTTAATTGTTGACTTAAGGCTCCGTTTCGACTCCAATATATTCATTTACCCATGAGATCTCTTGGGGAAAAATATCGAACGAGTTGAACACGAGGGTAATACATTTCGGAGAAATTAGTGAAATCTCCAATTCACCAAAGGGGTACCCCTTTCAGAAATCTTCGATTTCTCTAATATGGATTGGAGCATTGTTTTGATCGTGAATACTAAAGAATATGCGAGGGTCATGGGCACAAAAGTTGTAGCCCTATGTCTTATGGTACTATGTATAAAATTACGTGAAAATCCGAGGTGTGTAGTGGGTGATACAGTCAAAATACTGAGAGATGTACGAATATAAGGAAAAAACTTGCGAAAATTGCCATCAAAAAGGGGGATTTTTTTTTAATTGTTGACTTAAGGCTCCGTTTCGACTCCAATATATTCATTTACCCATGAGATCTCTTGGGGAAAAATATCGAACGAGTTGAACACGAGGGTAATACATTTCGGAGAAATTAGTGAAATCTCCAATTTACCAAAGGGGTACCCCTTTCAGAAATCTTCGATTTCTCTAATATGGATTGGAGCATTGTTTTGATCGTGAATACTAAAGAATATGCGAGGGTCATGGGCACAAAAGTTGTAGCCCTATGTCTTAGGTTACTATGTATAAACGTACGTGAAAATCCGAGGTGTGTAGAGGGTGATACAGTCAAAATATAGAAGGACGTACTAATATAAGGAAAAAACTTGCGAAAATTGCCATCAAAAAGGGGGATTTTTTTTGAAATGTTGACTTAAGGCTCCGTTTCGACTCCAATATATTCATTTACCCATGAGATCTCTTGGGGAAAAATATCGAACGAGTTGAACACGAGGGTAATACATTTCGGAGAAATTAGTGAAATCTCCAATTCACCAAAGGGGTACCCCTTTCAGAAATCTTCGATTTCTCTAATATGGATTGGAGCATTGTTTTGATCGTGAATACTAAAGAATATGCGAGGGTCATGGGCACAAAAGTTGTAGCCCTATGTCTTAGGGTACTATGTATAAAATTACGTGCAAATCCGAGGTGTGTAGAGGGTGATAGAGTCAAAATATAGAAGGACGTACTAATATAAGGAAAAAACTTGCAAAAATTGCCATCAAAAAGAGGAATTTTTTTTTAAATGTTGACTTAAGGCTCCGTTTCGACTCCAATATATTCATTTACCCATGAGATCTCTTGGGGAAAAATATCGAACGAGTTGAACACGAGGGTAATACATTTCGGAGAAATTAGTGAAATCTCCAATTCACCAAAGGGGTACCCCTTTCAGAAATCTTCGATTTCTCTAATATGGATTGGAGCATTGTTTTGATCGTGAATACTAAAGAATATGCGAGGGTCATGGGCACAAAAGTTGTAGCCCTATGTCTTAGGTTACTATGTATAAAAGTACGTGAAAATCCGAGGTGTGTAGAGGGTGATACAGTCAAAATATAGAAGGACGTACTAATATAAGGAAAAAACTTGCGAAAATTGCCATCAAAAAGAGGGATTTTTTTTTAAATGTTGACTTAAGGCTCCGTTTCGACTCCAATATATTTATTTACCCATGAGATCTCTTGGGGAAAAATATCGAACGAGTTGAACACGAGGGTAATACATTTCGGAGAAATTAGTGAAATCTCCAATTCACCAAAGGGGTACCCCTTTCAGAAATCTTCGATTTCTCTAATATGGATTGGAGCATTGTTTTGATCGTGAATACTAAAGACTATGCGAGGGTCATGGGCACAAAAGTTGTAGCCCTATGTCTTATGGTACTATGTATAAAATTACGTGAAAATCCGAGGTGTGTAGTGGGTGATACAGTCAAAATACTGAGAGATGTACGAATATAAGGAAAAAACTTGCGAAAATTGCCATCAAAAAGGGGGATTTTTTTTTAATTGTTGACTTAAGGCTCCGTTTCGACTCCAATATATTCATTTACCCATGAGATCTCTTGGGGAAAAATATCGAACGAGTTGAACACGAGGGTAATACATTTCGGAGAAATTAGTGAAATCTCCAATTCACCAAAGGGGTACCCCTTTCAGAAATCTTCGATTTCTCTAATATGGATTGGAGCATTGTTTTGATCGTGAATACTAAAGAATATGCGAGGGTCATGGGCACAAAAGTTGTAGCCCTATGTCTTAGGTTACTATGTATAAACGTACGTGAAAATCCGAGGTGTGTAGAGGGTGATACAGTCAAAATATAGAAGGACGTACTAATATAAGGAAAAAACTTGCGAAAATTGCCATCAAAAAGGGGGATTTTTTTTGAAATGTTGACTTAAGGCTCCGTTTCGACTCCAATATATTCATTTACCCATGAGATCTCTTGGGGAAAAATATCGAACGAGTTGAACACGAGGGTAATACATTTCGGAGAAATTAGTGAAATCTCCAATTCACCAAAGTGGTACCCCTTTCAGAAATCTTCGATTTCTCTAATATGGATTGGAGCATTGTTTTGATCGTGAATACTAAAGAATATGCGAGGGTCATGGGCACAAAAGTTGTAGCCCTATGTCTTAGGTTACTATGTATAAAAGTACGTGAAAATCCGAGGTGTGTAGAGGGTGATACAGTCAAAATATAGAAGGACGTACTAATATAAGGAAAAAACTTGCGAAAATTGCCATCAAAAAGGGGGATTTTTTTTGAAATGTTGACTTAAGGCTCCGTTTCGACTCCAATATATTCATTTACCCATGACATCTCTTGGGGAAAAATATCGAACGAGTTGAACACGAGGGTAATACATTTCGGAGAAATTAGTGAAATCTCCAATTCACCAAAGGGGTACCCCTTTCAGAAATCTTCGATTTCTCTAATATGGATTGGAGCATTGTTTTGATCGTGAATACTAAAGAATATGCGAGGGTCATGGGCACAAAAGTTGTAGCCCTATGTCTTAGGTTACTATGTATAAAAGTACGTGAAAATCCGAGGTGTGTAGAGGGTGATACAGTCAAAATATAGAAGGACGTACTAATATAAGGAAAAAACTTGCGAAAATTGCCATCAAAAAGGGGGATTTTTTTTGAAATGTTGACTTAAGGCTCCGTTTCGACTCCAATATATTCATTTTCCCATGAGATCTCTTGGGGAAAAATATCGAACGAGTTGAACACGAGGGTAATACATTTCGGAGAAATTAGTGAAATCTCCAATTCACCAAAGGGGTACCCCTTTCAGAAATCTTCGATTTCTCTAATATGGATTGGAGCATTGTTTTGATCGTGAATACTAAAGAATATGCGAGGGTCATGGGCACAAAAGTTGTAGCCCTATGTCTTATGGTACTATGTATAAAATTACGTGAAAATCCGAGGTGTGTAGAGGGTGATACAGTCAAAATACTGAGAGATGTACGAATATAAGGAAAAAACTTGCGAAAATTGCCATCAAAAAGGGGGATTTTTTTTTAATTGTTGACTAAAGGCTCCGTTTCGACTCCAATATATTCATTTACCCATGAGATCTCTTGGGGAAAAATATCGAACGAGTTGAACACGAGGGTAATACATTTCGGAGAAATTAGTGAAATCTCCAATTCACCAAAGGGGTACCCCTTTCAGAAATCTTCGATTTCTCTAATATGGATTGGAGCATTGTTTTGATCGTGAATACTAAAGAATATGCGAGGGTCATGGGCACAAAAGTTGTAGCCCTATGTCTTATGGTACTATGTATAAAATTACGTGAAAATCCGAGGTGTGTAGTGGGTGATACAGTCAAAATACTGAGAGATGTACGAATATAAGGAAAAAACTTGCGAAAATTGCCATCAAAAAGGGGGATTTTTTTTTAATTGTTGACTTAAGGCTCCGTTTCGACTCCAATATATTCATTTACCCATGAGATCTCTTGGGGAAAAATATCGAACGAGTTGAACACGAGGGTAATACATTTCGGAGAAATTAGTGAAATCTCCAATTCACCAAAGGGGTACCCCTTTCAGAAATCTTCGATTTCTCTAATATGGATTGGAGCATTGTTTTGATCGTGAATACTAAAGAATATGCGAGGGTCATGGGCACAAAAGTTGTAGCCCTATGTCTTAGGTTACTATGTATAAACGTACGTGAAAATCCGAGGTGTGTAGAGGGTGATACAGTCAAAATATAGAAGGACGTACTAATATAAGGAAAAAACTTGCGAAAATTGCCATCAAAAAGGGGGATTTTTTTTGAAATGTTGACTTAAGGCTCCGTTTCGACTCCAATATATTCATTTACCCATGAGATCTCTTGGGGAAAAATATCGAACGAGTTGAACACGAGGGTAATACATTTCGGAGAAATTAGTGAAATCTCCAATTCACCAAAGGGGTACCCCTTTCAGAAATCTTCGATTTCTCTAATATGGATTGGAGCATTGTTTTGATCGTGAATACTAAACAATATGCGAGGGTCATGGGCACAAAAGTTGTAGCCCTATGTCTTATGGTACTATGTATAAAATTACGTGAAAATCCGAGGTGTGTAGTGGGTGATACAGTCAAAATACTGAGAGATGTACGAATATAAGGAAAAAACTTGCGAAAATTGCCATCAAAAAGGGGGATTTTTTTTTAATTGTTGACTTAAGGCTCCGTTTCGACTCCAATATATTCATTTACCCATGAGATCTCTTGGGGAAAAATATCGAACGAGTTGAACACGAGGGTAATACATTTCGGAGAAATTAGTGAAATCTCCAATTCACCAAAGGGGTACCCCTTTCAGAAATCTTCGATTTCTCTAATATGGATTGGAGCATTGTTTTGATCGTGAATACTAAAGAATATGCGAGGGTCATGGGCACAAAAGTTGTAGCCCTATGTCTTAGGTTACTATGTATAAACGTACGTGAAAATCCGAGGTGTGTAGAGGGTGATACAGTCAAAATATAGAAGGACGTACTAATATAAGGAAAAAACTTGCGAAAATTGCCATCAAAAAGGGGGATTTTTTTTGAAATGTTGACTTAAGGCTCCGTTTCGACTCCAATATATTCATTTACCCATGAGATCTCTTGGGGAAAAATATCGAACGAGTTGAACACGAGGGTAATACATTTCGGAGAAATTAGTGAAATCTCCAATTCACCAAAGGGGTACCCCTTTCAGAAATCTTCGATTTCTCTAATATGGATTGGAGCATTGTTTTGATCGTGAATACTAAAGAATATGCGAGGGTCATGGGCACAAAAGTTGTAGCCCTATGTCTTAGGGTACTATGTATAAAATTACGTGCAAATCCGAGGTGTGTAGAGGGTGATAGAGTCAAAATATAGAAGGACGTACTAATATAAGGAAAAAACTTGCAAAAATTGCCATCAAAAAGAGGAATTTTTTTTTAAATGTTGACTTAAGGCTCCGTTTCGACTCCAATATATTCATTTACCCATGAGATCTCTTGGGGAAAAATATCGAACGAGTTGAACACGAGGGTAATACATTTCGGAGAAATTAGTGAAATCTCCAATTCACCAAAGGGGTACCCCTTTCAGAAATCTTCGATTTCTCTAATATGGATTGGAGCATTGTTTTGATCGTGAATACTAAAGAATATGCGAGGGTCATGGGCACAAAAGTTGTAGCCCTATGTCTTATGGTACTATGTATAAAATTACGTGAAAATCCGAGGTGTGTAGTGGGTGATACAGTCAAAATACTGAGAGATGTACGAATATAAGGAAAAAACTTGCGAAAATTGCCATCAAAAAGGGGGATTTTTTTTTAATTGTTGACTTAAGGCTCCGTTTCGACTCCAATATATTCATTTACCCATGAGATCTCTTGGGGAAAAATATCGAACGAGTTGAACACGAGGGTAATACATTTCGGAGAAATTAGTGAAATCTCCAATTCACCAAAGGGGTACCCCTTTCAGAAATCTTCGATTTCTCTAATATGGATTGGAGCATTGTTTTGATCGTGAATACTAAAGAATATGCGAGGGTCATGGGCACAAAAGTTGTAGCCCTATGTCTTAGGTTACTATGTATAAACGTACGTGAAAATCCGAGGTGTGTAGAGGGTGATACAGTCAAAATATAGAAGGACGTACTAATATAAGGAAAAAACTTGCGAAAATTGCCATCAAAAAGGGGGATTTTTTTTGAAATGTTGACTTAAGGCTCCGTTTCGACTCCAATATATTCATTTACCCATGAGATCTCTTGGGGAAAAATATCGAACGAGTTGAACACGAGGGTAATACATTTCGGAGAAATTAGTGAAATCTCCAATTCACCAAAGGGGTACCCCTTTCAGAAATCTTCGATTTCTCTAATATGGATTGGAGCATTGTTTTGATCGTGAATACTAAAGAATATGCGAGGGTCATGGGCACAAAAGTTGTAGCCCTATGTCTTAGGTTACTATGTATAAAAGTACGTGAAAATCCGAGGTGTGTAGAGGGTGATACAGTCAAAATATAGAAGGACGTACTAATATAAGGAAAAAACTTGCGAAAATTGCCATCAAAAAGGGGGATTTTTTTTGAAATGTTGACTTAAGGCTCCGTTTCGACTCCAATATATTCATTTACCCATGAGATCTCTTGGGGAAAAATATCGAACGAGTTGAACATGAGGGTAATACATTTCGGAGAAATTAGTGAAATCTCCAATTCACCAAAGGGGTACCCCTTTCAGAAATCTTCGATTTCTCTAATATGGATTGGAGCATTGTTTTGATCGTGAATACTAAAGAATATGCGAGGGTCATGGGCACAAAAGTTGTAGCCCTATGTCTTAGGGTACTATGTATAAAATTACGTGCAAATCCGAGGTGTGTAGAGGGTGATAGAGTCAAAATATAGAAGGACGTACTAATATAAGGAAAAAACTTGCAAAAATTGCCATCAAAAAGAGGAATTTTTTTTTAAATGTTGACTTAAGGCTCCGTTTCGACTCCAATATATTCATTTACCCATGAGATCTCTTGGGGAAAAATATCGAACGAGTTGAACACGAGGGTAATACATTTCGGAGAAATTAGTGAAATCTCCAATTCACCAAAGGGGTACCCCTTTCAGAAATCTTCGATTTCTCTAATATGGATTGGAGCATTGTTTTGATCGTGAATACTAAAGAATATGCGAGGGTCATGGGCACAAAAGTTGTAGCCCTATGTCTTAGGTTACTATGTATAAAAGTACGTGAAAATCCGAGGTGTGTAGAGGGTGATACAGTCAAAATATAGAAGGACGTACTAATATAAGGAAAAAACTTGCGAAAATTGCCATCAAAAAGAGGGATTTTTTTTTAAATGTTGACTTAAGGCTCCGTTTCGACTCCAATATATTCATTTACCCATGAGATCTCTTGGGGAAAAATATCGAACGAGTTGAACACGAGGGTAATACATTTCGGAGAAATTAGTGAAATCTCCAATTCACCAAAGGGGTACCCCTTTCAGAAATCTTCGATTTCTCTAATATGGATTGGAGCATTGTTTTGATCGTGAATACTAAAGAATATGCGAGGGTCATGGGCACAAAAGTTGTAGCCCTATGTCTTAGGGTACTATGTATAAAATTACGTGCAAATCCGAGGTGTGTAGAGGGTGATAGAGTCAAAATATAGAAGGACGTACTAATATAAGGAAAAAACTTGCAAAAATTGCCATCAAAAAGAGGAATTTTTTTTTAAATGTTGACTTAAGGCTCCGTTTCGACTCCAATATATTCATTTACCCATGAGATCTCTTGGGGAAAAATATCGAACGAGTTGAACACGAGGGTAATACATTTCGGAGAAATTAGTGAAATCTCCAATTCACCAAAGGGGTACCCCTTTCAGAAATCTTCGATTTCTCTAATATGGATTGGAGCATTGTTTTGATCGTGAATACTAAAGAATATGCGAGGGTCATGGGCACAAAAGTTGTAGCCCTATGTCTTAGGGTACTATGTATAAAATTACGTGCAAATCCGAGGTGTGTAGAGGGTGATAGAGTCAAAATATAGAAGGACGTACTAATATAAGGAAAAAACTTGCAAAAATTGCCATCAAAAAGAGGAATTTTTTTTTAAATGTTGACTTAAGGCTCCGTTTCGACTCCAATATATTCATTTACCCATGAGATCTCTTGGGGAAAAATATCGAACGAGTTGAACACGAGGGTAATACATTTCGGAGAAATTAGTGAAATCTCCAATTCACCAAAGGGGTACCCCTTTCAGAAATCTTCGATTTCTCTAATATGGATTGGAGCATTGTTTTGATCGTGAATACTAAAGAATATGCGAGGGTCATGGGCACAAAAGTTGTAGCCCTATGTCTTAGGTTACTATGTATAAAAGTACGTGAAAATCCGAGGTGTGTAGAGGGTGATACAGTCAAAATATAGAAGGACGTACTAATATAAGGAAAAAACTTGCGAAAATTGCCATCAAAAAGAGGGATTTTTTTTTAAATGTTGACTTAAGGCTCCGTTTCGACTCCAATATATTCATTTACCCATGAGATCTCTTGGGGAAAAATATCGAACGAGTTGAACACGAGGGTAATACATTTCGGAGAAATTAGTGAAATCTCCAATTCACCAAAGGGGTACCCCTTTCAGAAATCTTCGATTTCTCTAATATGGATTGGAGCATTGTTTTGATCGTGAATACTAAAGAATATGCGAGGGTCATGGGCACAAAAGTTGTAGCCCTATGTCTTAGGGTACTATGTATAAAATTACGTGCAAATCCGAGGTGTGTAGAGGGTGATAGAGTCAAAATATAGAAGGACGTACTAATATAAGGAAAAAACTTGCAAAAATTGCCATCAAAAAGAGGAATTTTTTTTTAAATGTTGACTTAAGGCTCCGTTTCGACTCCAATATATTCATTTACCCATGAGATCTCTTGGGGAAAAATATCGAACGAGTTGAACACGAGGGTAATACATTTCGGAGAAATTAGTGAAATCTCCAATTCACCAAAGGGGTACCCCTTTCAGAAATCTTCGATTTCTCTAATATGGATTGGAGCATTGTTTTGATCGTGAATACTAAAGAATATGCGAGGGTCATGGGCACAAAAGTTGTAGCCCTATGTCTTATGGTACTATGTATAAAATTACGTGAAAATCCGAGGTGTGTAGTGGGTGATACAGTCAAAATACTGAGAGATGTACGAATATAAGGAAAAAACTTGCGAAAATTGCCATCAAAAAGGGGGATTTTTTTTTAATTGTTGACTTAAGGCTCCGTTTCGACTCCAATATATTCATTTACCCATGAGATCTCTTGGGGAAAAATATCGAACGAGTTGAACACGAGGGTAATACATTTCGGAGAAATTAGTGAAATCTCCAATTCACCAAAGGGGTACCCCTTTCAGAAATCTTCGATTTCTCTAATATGGATTGGAGCATTGTTTTGATCGTGAATACTAAAGAATATGCGAGGGTCATGGGCACAAAAGTTGTAGCCCTATGTCTTAGGTTACTATGTATAAACGTACGTGAAAATCCGAGGTGTGTAGAGGGTGATACAGTCAAAATATAGAAGGACGTACTAATATAAGGAAAAAACTTGCAAAAATTGCCATCAAAAAGAGGAATTTTTTTTTAAATGTTGACTTAAGGCTCCGTTTCGACTCCAATATATTCATTTACCCATGAGATCTCTTGGGGAAAAATATCGAACGAGTTGAACACGAGGGTAATACATTTCGGAGAAATTAGTGAAATCTCCAATTCACCAAAGGGGTACCCCTTTCAGAAATCTTCGATTTCTCTAATATGGATTGGAGCATTGTTTTGATCGTGAATACTAAAGAATATGCGAGGGTCATGGGCACAAAAGTTGTAGCCCTATGTCTTAGGGTACTATGTATAAAATTACGTGCAAATCCGAGGTGTGTAGAGGGTGATAGAGTCAAAATATAGAAGGACGTACTAATATAAGGAAAAAACTTGCAAAAATTGCCATCAAAAAGAGGAATTTTTTTTTAAATGTTGACTTAAGGCTCCGTTTCGACTCCAATATATTCATTTACCCATGAGATCTCTTGGGGAAAAATATCGAACGAGTTGAACACGAGGGTAATACATTTCGGAGAAATTAGTGAAATCTCCAATTCACCAAAGGGGTACCCCTTTCAGAAATCTTCGATTTCTCTAATATGGATTGGAGCATTGTTTTGATCGTGAATACTAAAGAATATGCGAGGGTCATGGGCACAAAAGTTGTAGCCCTATGTCTTAGGTTACTATGTATAAAAGTACGTGAAAATCCGAGGTGTGTAGAGGGTGATACAGTCAAAATATAGAAGGACGTACTAATATAAGGAAAAAACTTGCGAAAATTGCCATCAAAAAGAGGGATTTTTTTTTAAATGTTGACTTAAGGCTCCGTTTCGACTCCAATATATTCATTTACCCATGAGATCTCTTGGGGAAAAATATCGAACGAGTTGAACACGAGGGTAATACATTTCGGAGAAATTAGTGAAATCTCCAATTCACCAAAGGGGTACCCCTTTCAGAAATCTTCGATTTCTCTAATATGGATTGGAGCATTGTTTTGATCGTGAATACTAAAGAATATGCGAGGGTCATGGGCACAAAAGTTGTAGCCCTATGTCTTAGGGTACTATGTATAAAATTACGTGCAAATCCGAGGTGTGTAGAGGGTGATAGAGTCAAAATATAGAAGGACGTACTAATATAAGGAAAAAACTTGCAAAAATTGCCATCAAAAAGAGGAATTTTTTTTTAAATGTTGACTTAAGGCTCCGTTTCGACTCCAATATATTCATTTACCCATGAGATCTCTTGGGGAAAAATATCGAACGAGTTGAACACGAGGGTAATACATTTCGGAGAAATTAGTGAAATCTCCAATTCACCAAAGGGGTACCCCTTTCAGAAATCTTCGATTTCTCTAATATGGATTGGAGCATTGTTTTGATCGTGAATACTAAAGAATATGCGAGGGTCATGGGCACAAAAGTTGTAGCCCTATGTCTTATGGTACTATGTATAAAATTACGTGAAAATCCGAGGTGTGTAGTGGGTGATACAGTCAAAATACTGAGAGATGTACGAATATAAGGAAAAAACTTGCGAAAATTGCCATCAAAAAGGGGGATTTTTTTTTAATTGTTGACTTAAGGCTCCGTTTCGACTCCAATATATTCATTTACCCATGAGATCTCTTGGGGAAAAATATCGAACGAGTTGAACACGAGGGTAATACATTTCGGAGAAATTAGTGAAATCTCCAATTCACCAAAGGGGTACCCCTTTCAGAAATCTTCGATTTCTCTAATATGGATTGGAGCATTGTTTTGATCGTGAATACTAAAGAATATGCGAGGGTCATGGGCACAAAAGTTGTAGCCCTATGTCTTAGGTTACTATGTATAAACGTACGTGAAAATCCGAGGTGTGTAGAGGGTGATACAGTCAAAATATAGAAGGACGTACTAATATAAGGAAAAAACTTGCGAAAATTGCCATCAAAAAGGGGGATTTTTTTTGAAATGTTGACTTAAGGCTCCGTTTCGACTCCAATATATTCATTTACCCATGAGATCTCTTGGGGAAAAATATCGAACGAGTTGAACACGAGGGTAATACATTTCGGAGAAATTAGTGAAATCTCCAATTCACCAAAGGGGTACCCCTTTCAGAAATCTTCGATTTCTCTAATATGGATTGGAGCATTGTTTTGATCGTGAATACTAAAGAATATGCGAGGGTCATGGGCACAAAAGTTGTAGCCCTATGTCTTAGGTTACTATGTATAAAAGTACGTGAAAATCCGAGGTGTGTAGAGGGTGATACAGTCAAAATATAGAAGGACGTACTAATATAAGGAAAAAACTTGCGAAAATTGCCATCAAAAAGGGGGATTTTTTTTGAAATGTTGACTTAAGGCTCCGTTTCGACTCCAATATATTCATTTACCCATGAGATCTCTTGGGGAAAAATATCGAACGAGTTGAACACGAGGGTAATACATTTCGGAGAAATTAGTGAAATCTCCAATTCACCAAAGGGGTACCCCTTTCAGAAATCTTCGATTTCTCTAATATGGATTGGAGCATTGTTTTGATCGTGAATACTAAAGAATATGCGAGGGTCATGGGCACAAAAGTTGTAACCCTATGTCTTAGGGTACTATGTATAAAATTACGTGCAAATCCGAGGTGTGTAGAGGGTGATAGAGTCAAAATATAGAAGGACGTACTAATATAAGGAAAAAACTTGCAAAAATTGCCATCAAAAAGAGGAATTTTTTTTTAAATGTTGACTTAAGGCTCCGTTTCGACTCCAATATATTCATTTACCCATGAGATCTCTTGGGGAAAAATATCGAACGAGTTGAACACGAGGGTAATACATTTCGGAGAAATTAGTGAAATCTCCAATTCACCAAAGGGGTACCCCTTTCAGAAATCTTCGATTTCTCTAATATGGATTGGAGCATTGTTTTGATCGTGAATACTAAAGAATATGCGAGGGTCATGGGCACAAAAGTTGTAGCCCTATGTCTTAGGTTACTATGTATAAAAGTACGTGAAAATCCGAGGTGTGTAGAGGGTGATACAGTCAAAATATAGAAGGACGTACTAATATAAGGAAAAAACTTGCGAAAATTGCCATCAAAAAGAGGGATTTTTTTTTAAATGTTGACTTAAGGCTCCGTTTCGACTCCAATATATTCATTTACCCATGAGATCTCTTGGGGAAAAATATCGAACGAGTTGAACACGAGGGTAATACATTTCGGAGAAATTAGTGAAATCTCCAATTCACCAAAGGGGTACCCCTTTCAGAAATCTTCGATTTCTCTAATATGGATTGGAGCATTGTTTTGATCGTGAATACTAAAGAATATGCGAGGGTCATGGGCACAAAAGTTGTAGCCCTATGTCTTATGGTACTATGTATAAAATTACGTGAAAATCCGAGGTGTGTAGTGGGTGATACAGTCAAAATACTGAGAGATGTACGAATATAAGGAAAAAACTTGCGAAAATTGCCATCAAAAAGGGGGATTTTTTTTTAATTGTTGACTTAAGGCTCCGTTTCGACTCCAATATATTCATTTACCCATGAGATCTCTTGGGGAAAAATATCGAACGAGTTGAACACGAGGGTAATACATTTCGGAGAAATTAGTGAAATCTCCAATTCACCAAAGGGGTACCCCTTTCAGAAATCTTCGATTTCTCTAATATGGATTGGAGCATTGTTTTGATCGTGAATACTAAAGAATATGCGAGGGTCATGGGCACAAAAGTTGTAGCCCTATGTCTTAGGTTACTATGTATAAACGTACGTGAAAATCCGAGGTGTGTAGAGGGTGATACAGTCAAAATATAGAAGGACGTACTAATATAAGGAAAAAACTTGCGAAAATTGCCATCAAAAAGGGGGATTTTTTTTGAAATGTTGACTTAAGGCTCCGTTTCGACTCCAATATATTCATTTACCCATGAGATCTCTTGGGGAAAAATATCGAACGAGTTGAACACGAGGGTAATACATTTCGGAGAAATTAGTGAAATCTCCAATTCACCAAAGGGGTACCCCTTTCAGAAATCTTCGATTTCTCTAATATGGATTGGAGCATTGTTTTGATCGTGAATACTAAAGAATATGCGAGGGTCATGGGCACAAAAGTTGTAGCCCTATGTCTTAGGTTACTATGTATAAAAGTACGTGAAAATCCGAGGTGTGTAGAGGGTGATACAGTCAAAATATAGAAGGACGTACTAATATAAGGAAAAAACTTGCGAAAATTGCCATCAAAAAGGGGGATTTTTTTTGAAATGTTGACTTAAGGCTCCGTTTCGACTCCAATATATTCATTTACCCATGAGATCTCTTGGGGAAAAATATCGAACGAGTTGAACACGAGGGTAATACATTTCGGAGAAATTAGTGAAATCTCCAATTCACCAAAGGGGTACCCCTTTCAGAAATCTTCGATTTCTCTAATATGGATTGGAGCATTGTTTTGATCGTGAATACTAAAGAATATGCGAGGGTCATGGGCACAAAAGTTGTAACCCTATGTCTTAGGGTACTATGTATAAAATTACGTGCAAATCCGAGGTGTGTAGAGGGTGATAGAGTCAAAATATAGAAGGACGTACTAATATAAGGAAAAAACTTGCAAAAATTGCCATCAAAAAGAGGAATTTTTTTTTAAATGTTGACTTAAGGCTCCGTTTCGACTCCAATATATTCATTTACCCATGAGATCTCTTGGGGAAAAATATCGAACGAGTTGAACACGAGGGTAATACATTTCGGAGAAATTAGTGAAATCTCCAATTCACCAAAGGGGTACCCCTTTCAGAAATCTTCGATTTCTCTAATATGGATTGGAGCATTGTTTTGATCGTGAATACTAAAGAATATGCGAGGGTCATGGGCACAAAAGTTGTAGCCCTATGTCTTAGGTTACTATGTATAAAAGTACGTGAAAATCCGAGGTGTGTAGAGGGTGATACAGTCAAAATATAGAAGGACGTACTAATATAAGGAAAAAACTTGCGAAAATTGCCATCAAAAAGAGGGATTTTTTTTTAAATGTTGACTTAAGGCTCCGTTTCGACTCCAATATATTCATTTACCCATGAGATCTCTTGGGGAAAAATATCGAACGAGTTGAACACGAGGGTAATACATTTCGGAGAAATTAGTGAAATCTCCAATTCACCAAAGGGGTACCCCTTTCAGAAATCTTCGATTTCTCTAATATGGATTGGAGCATTGTTTTGATCGTGAATACTAAAGAATATGCGAGGGTCATGGGCACAAAAGTTGTAGCCCTATGTCTTAGGTTACTATGTATAAACGTACGTGAAAATCCGAGGTGTGTAGAGGGTGATACAGTCAAAATATAGAAGGACGTACTAATATAAGGAAAAAACTTGCGAAAATTGCCATCAAAAAGGGGGATTTTTTTTGAAATGTTGACTTAAGGCTCCGTTTCGACTCCAATATATTCATTTACCCATGAGATCTCTTGGGGAAAAATATCGAACGAGTTGAACACGAGGGTAATACATTTCGGAGAAATTAGTGAAATCTCCAATTCACCAAAGGGGTACCCCTTTCAGAAATCTTCGATTTCTCTAATATGGATTGGAGCATTGTTTTGATCGTGAATACTAAAGAATATGCGAGGGTCATGGGCACAAAAGTTGTAGCCCTATGTCTTAGGTTACTATGTATAAAAGTACGTGAAAATCCGAGGTGTGTAGAGGGTGATACAGTCAAAATATAGAAGGACGTACTAATATAAGGAAAAAACTTGCGAAAATTGCCATCAAAAAGGGGGATTTTTTTTGAAATGTTGACTTAAGGCTCCGTTTCGACTCCAATATATTCATTTACCCATGAGATCTCTTGGGGAAAAATATCGAACGAGTTGAACACGAGGGTAATACATTTCGGAGAAATTAGTGAAATCTCCAATTCACCAAAGGGGTACCCCTTTCAGAAATCTTCGATTTCTCTAATATGGATTGGAGCATTGTTTTGATCGTGAATACTAAAGAATATGCGAGGGTCATGGGCACAAAAGTTGTAGCCCTATGTCTTAGGGTACTATGTATAAAATTACGTGCAAATCCGAGGTGTGTAGAGGGTGATAGAGTCAAAATATAGAAGGACGTACTAATATAAGGAAAAAACTTGCAAAAATTGCCATCAAAAAGAGGAATTTTTTTTTAAATGTTGACTTAAGGCTCCGTTTCGACTCCAATATATTCATTTACCCATGAGATCTCTTGGGGAAAAATATCGAACGAGTTGAACACGAGGGTAATACATTTCGGAGAAATTAGTGAAATCTCCAATTCACCAAAGGGGTACCCCTTTCAGAAATCTTCGATTTCTCTAATATGGATTGGAGCATTGTTTTGATCGTGAATACTAAAGAATATGCGAGGGTCATGGGCACAAAAGTTGTAGCCCTATGTCTTAGGTTACTATGTATAAAAGTACGTGAAAATCCGAGGTGTGTAGAGGGTGATACAGTCAAAATATAGAAGGACGTACTAATATAAGGAAAAAACTTGCGAAAATTGCCATCAAAAAGAGGGATTTTTTTTTAAATGTTGACTTAAGGCTCCGTTTCGACTCCAATATATTTATTTACCCATGAGATCTCTTGGGGAAAAATATCGAACGAGTTGAACACGAGGGTAATACATTTCGGAGAAATTAGTGAAATCTCCAATTCACCAAAGGGGTACCCCTTTCAGAAATCTTCGATTTCTCTAATATGGATTGGAGCATTGTTTTGATCGTGAATACTAAAGACTATGCGAGGGTCATGGGCACAAAAGTTGTAGCCCTATGTCTTATGGTACTATGTATAAAATTACGTGAAAATCCGAGGTGTGTAGTGGGTGATACAGTCAAAATACTGAGAGATGTACGAATATAAGGAAAAAACTTGCGAAAATTGCCATCAAAAAGGGGGATTTTTTTTTAATTGTTGACTTAAGGCTCCGTTTCGACTCCAATATATTCATTTACCCATGAGATCTCTTGGGGAAAAATATCGAACGAGTTGAACACGAGGGTAATACATTTCGGAGAAATTAGTGAAATCTCCAATTCACCAAAGGGGTACCCCTTTCAGAAATCTTCGATTTCTCTAATATGGATTGGAGCATTGTTTTGATCGTGAATACTAAAGAATATGCGAGGGTCATGGGCACAAAAGTTGTAGCCCTATGTCTTAGGTTACTATGTATAAACGTACGTGAAAATCCGAGGTGTGTAGAGGGTGATACAGTCAAAATATAGAAGGACGTACTAATATAAGGAAAAAACTTGCGAAAATTGCCATCAAAAAGGGGGATTTTTTTTGAAATGTTGACTTAAGGCTCCGTTTCGACTCCAATATATTCATTTACCCATGAGATCTCTTGGGGAAAAATATCGAACGAGTTGAACACGAGGGTAATACATTTCGGAGAAATTAGTGAAATCTCCAATTCACCAAAGGGGTACCCCTTTCAGAAATCTTCGATTTCTCTAATATGGATTGGAGCATTGTTTTGATCGTGAATACTAAAGAATATGCGAGGGTCATGGGCACAAAAGTTGTAGCCCTATGTCTTAGGTTACTATGTATAAAAGTACTTGAAAATCCGAGGTGTGTAGAGGGTGATACAGTCAAAATATAGAAGGACGTACTAATATAAGGAAAAAACTTGCGAAAATTGCCATCAAAAAGGGGGATTTTTTTTGAAATGTTGACTTAAGGCTCCGTTTCGACTCCAATATATTCATTTTCCCATGAGATCTCTTGGGGAAAAATATCGAACGAGTTGAACACGAGGGTAATACATTTCGGAGAAATTAGTGAAATCTCCAATTCACCAAAGGGGTACCCCTTTCAGAAATCTTCGATTTCTCTAATATGGATTGGAGCATTGTTTTGATCGTGAATACTAAAGAATATGCGAGGGTCATGGGCACAAAAGTTGTAGCCCTATGTCTTAGGTTACTATGTATAAAAGTACGTGAAAATCCGAGGTGTGTAGAGGGTGATACAGTCAAAATATAGAAGGACGTACTAATATAAGGAAAAAACTTGCGAAAATTGCCATCAAAAAGAGGGATTTTTTTTTAAATGTTGACTTAAGGCTCCGTTTCGACTCCAATATATTTATTTACCCATGAGATCTCTTGGGGAAAAATATCGAACGAGTTGAACACGAGGGTAATACATTTCGGAGAAATTAGTGAAATCTCCAATTCACCAAAGGGGTACCCCTTTCAGAAATCTTCGATTTCTCTAATATGGATTGGAGCATTGTTTTGATCGTGAATACTAAAGACTATGCGAGGGTCATGGGCACAAAAGTTGTAGCCCTATGTCTTATGGTACTATGTATAAAATTACGTGAAAATCCGAGGTGTGTAGTGGGTGATACAGTCAAAATACTGAGAGATGTACGAATATAAGGAAAAAACTTGCGAAAATTGCCATCAAAAAGGGGGATTTTTTTTTAATTGTTGACTTAAGGCTCCGTTTCGACTCCAATATATTCATTTACCCATGAGATCTCTTGGGGAAAAATATCGAACGAGTTGAACACGAGGGTAATACATTTCGGAGAAATTAGTGAAATCTCCAATTCACCAAAGGGGTACCCCTTTCAGAAATCTTCGATTTCTCTAATATGGATTGGAGCATTGTTTTGATCGTGAATACTAAAGAATATGCGAGGGTCATGGGCACAAAAGTTGTAGCCCTATGTCTTAGGTTACTATGTATAAACGTACGTGAAAATCCGAGGTGTGTAGAGGGTGATACAGTCAAAATATAGAAGGACGTACTAATATAAGGAAAAAACTTGCGAAAATTGCCATCAAAAAGGGGGATTTTTTTTGAAATGTTGACTTAAGGCTCCGTTTCGACTCCAATATATTCATTTACCCATGAGATCTCTTGGGGAAAAATATCGAACGAGTTGAACACGAGGGTAATACATTTCGGAGAAATTAGTGAAATCTCCAATTCACCAAAGGGGTACCCCTTTCAGAAATCTTCGATTTCTCTAATATGGATTGGAGCATTGTTTTGATCGTGAATACTAAAGAATATGCGAGGGTCATGGGCACAAAAGTTGTAGCCCTATGTCTTAGGTTACTATGTATAAAAGTACTTGAAAATCCGAGGTGTGTAGAGGGTGATACAGTCAAAATATAGAAGGACGTACTAATATAAGGAAAAAACTTGCGAAAATTGCCATCAAAAAGGGGGATTTTTTTTGAAATGTTGACTTAAGGCTCCGTTTCGACTCCAATATATTCATTTTCCCATGAGATCTCTTGGGGAAAAATATCGAACGAGTTGAACACGAGGGTAATACATTTCGGAGAAATTAGTGAAATCTCCAATTCACCAAAGGGGTACCCCTTTCAGAAATCTTCGATTTCTCTAATATGGATTGGAGCATTGTTTTGATCGTGAATACTAAAGAATATGCGAGGGTCATGGGCACAAAAGTTGTAGCCCTATGTCTTAGGTTACTATGTATAAAAGTACGTGAAAATCCGAGGTGTGTAGAGGGTGATACAGTCAAAATATAGAAGGACGTACTAATATAAGGAAAAAACTTGCGAAAATTGCCATCAAAAAGAGGGATTTTTTTTTAAATGTTGACTTAAGGCTCCGTTTCGACTCCAATATATTTATTTACCCATGAGATCTCTTGGGGAAAAATATCGAACGAGTTGAACACGAGGGTAATACATTTCGGAGAAATTAGTGAAATCTCCAATTCACCAAAGGGGTACCCCTTTCAGAAATCTTCGATTTCTCTAATATGGATTGGAGCATTGTTTTGATCGTGAATACTAAAGACTATGCGAGGGTCATGGGCACAAAAGTTGTAGCCCTATGTCTTATGGTACTATGTATAAAATTACGTGAAAATCCGAGGTGTGTAGTGGGTGATACAGTCAAAATACTGAGAGATGTACGAATATAAGGAAAAAACTTGCGAAAATTGCCATCAAAAAGGGGGATTTTTTTTTAATTGTTGACTTAAGGCTCCGTTTCGACTCCAATATATTCATTTACCCATGAGATCTCTTGGGGAAAAATATCGAACGAGTTGAACACGAGGGTAATACATTTCGGAGAAATTAGTGAAATCTCCAATTCACCAAAGGGGTACCCCTTTCAGAAATCTTCGATTTCTCTAATATGGATTGGAGCATTGTTTTGATCGTGAATACTAAAGAATATGCGAGGGTCATGGGCACAAAAGTTGTAGCCCTATGTCTTAGGTTACTATGTATAAACGTACGTGAAAATCCGAGGTGTGTAGAGGGTGATACAGTCAAAATATAGAAGGACGTACTAATATAAGGAAAAAACTTGCGAAAATTGCCATCAAAAAGGGGGATTTTTTTTGAAATGTTGACTTAAGGCTCCGTTTCGACTCCAATATATTCATTTACCCATGAGATCTCTTGGGGAAAAATATCGAACGAGTTGAACACGAGGGTAATACATTTCGGAGAAATTAGTGAAATCTCCAATTCACCAAAGGGGTACCCCTTTCAGAAATCTTCGATTTCTCTAATATGGATTGGAGCATTGTTTTGATCGTGAATACTAAAGAATATGCGAGGGTCATGGGCACAAAAGTTGTAGCCCTATGTCTTAGGTTACTATGTATAAAAGTACTTGAAAATCCGAGGTGTGTAGAGGGTGATACAGTCAAAATATAGAAGGACGTACTAATATAAGGAAAAAACTTGCGAAAATTGCCATCAAAAAGGGGGATTTTTTTTGAAATGTTGACTTAAGGCTCCGTTTCGACTCCAATATATTCATTTTCCCATGAGATCTCTTGGGGAAAAATATCGAACGAGTTGAACACGAGGGTAATACATTTCGGAGAAATTAGTGAAATCTCCAATTCACCAAAGGGGTACCCCTTTCAGAAATCTTCGATTTCTCTAATATGGATTGGAGCATTGTTTTGATCGTGAATACTAAAGAATATGCGAGGGTCATGGGCACAAAAGTTGTAGCCCTATGTCTTAGGTTACTATGTATAAAAGTACGTGAAAATCCGAGGTGTGTAGAGGGTGATACAGTCAAAATATAGAAGGACGTACTAATATAAGGAAAAAACTTGCGAAAATTGCCATCAAAAAGGGGGATTTTTTTTGAAATGTTGACTTAAGGCTCCGTTTCGACTCCAATATATTCATTTTCCCATGAGATCTCTTGGGGAAAAATATCGAACGAGTTGAACACGAGGGTAATACATTTCGGAGAAATTAGTGAAATCTCCAATTCACCAAAGGGGTACCCCTTTCAGAAATCTTCGATTTCTCTAATATGGATTGGAGCATTGTTTTGATCGTGAATACTAAAGAATATGCGAGGGTCATGGGCACAAAAGTTGTAGCCCTATGTCTTATGGTACTATGTATAAAATTACGTGAAAATCCGAGGTGTGTAGTGGGTGATACAGTCAAAATACTGAGAGATGTACGAATATAAGGAAAAAACTTGCGAAAATTGCCATCAAAAAGGGGGATTTTTTTTTAATTGTTGACTTAAGGCTCCGTTTCGACTCCAATATATTCATTTACCCATGAGATCTCTTGGGGAAAAATATCGAACGAGTTGAACACGAGGGTAATACATTTCGGAGAAATTAGTGAAATCTCCAATTCACCAAAGGGGTACCCCTTTCAGAAATCTTCGATTTCTCTAATATGGATTGGAGCATTGTTTTGATCGTGAATACTAAAGAATATGCGAGGGTCATGGGCACAAAAGTTGTAGCCCTATGTCTTAGGTTACTATGTATAAACGTACGTGAAAATCCGAGGTGTGTAGAGGGTGATACAGTCAAAATATAGAAGGACGTACTAATATAAGGAAAAAACTTGCGAAAATTGCCATCAAAAAGGGGGATTTTTTTTGAAATGTTGACTTAAGGCTCCGTTTCGACTCCAATATATTCATTTTCCCATGAGATCTCTTGGGGAAAAATATCGAACGAGTTGAACACGAGGGTAATACATTTCGGAGAAATTAGTGAAATCTCCAATTCACCAAAGGGGTACCCCTTTCAGAAATCTTCGATTTCTCTAATATGGATTGGAGCATTGTTTTGATCGTGAATACTAAAGAATATGCGAGGGTCATGGGCACAAAAGTTGTAGCCCTATGTCTTATGGTACTATGTATAAAATTACGTGAAAATCCGAGGTGTGTAGTGGGTGATACAGTCAAAATACTGAGAGATGTACGAATATAAGGAAAAAACTTGCGAAAATTGCCATCAAAAAGGGGGATTTTTTTTTAATTGTTGACTTAAGGCTCCGTTTCGACTCCAATATATTCATTTACCCATGAGATCTCTTGGGGAAAAATATCGAACGAGTTGAACACGAGGGTAATACATTTCGGAGAAATTAGTGAAATCTCCAATTCACCAAAGGGGTACCCCTTTCAGAAATCTTCGATTTCTCTAATATGGATTGGAGCATTGTTTTGATCGTGAATACTAAAGAATATGCGAGGGTCATGGGCACAAAAGTTGTAGCCCTATGTCTTAGGTTACTATGTATAAACGTACGTGAAAATCCGAGGTGTGTAGAGGGTGATACAGTCAAAATATAGAAGGACGTACTAATATAAGGAAAAAACTTGCGAAAATTGCCATCAAAAAGGGGGATTTTTTTTGAAATGTTGACTTAAGGCTCCGTTTCGACTCCAATATATTCATTTACCCATGAGATCTCTTGGGGAAAAATATCGAACGAGTTGAACACGAGGGTAATACATTTCGGAGAAATTAGTGAAATCTCCAATTCACCAAAGGGGTACCCCTTTCAGAAATCTTCGATTTCTCTAATATGGATTGGAGCATTGTTTTGATCGTGAATACTAAAGACTATGCGAGGGTCATGGGCACAAAAGTTGTAGCCCTATGTCTTATGGTACTATGTATAAAATTACGTGAAAATCCGAGGTGTGTAGTGGGTGATACAGTCAAAATACTGAGAGATGTACGAATATAAGGAAAAAACTTGCGAAAATTGCCATCAAAAAGGGGGATTTTTTTTTAATTGTTGACTTAAGGCTCCGTTTCGACTCCAATATATTCATTTACCCATGAGATCTCTTGGGGAAAAATATCGAACGAGTTGAACACGAGGGTAATACATTTCGGAGAAATTAGTGAAATCTCCAATTCACCAAAGGGGTACCCCTTTCAGAAATCTTCGATTTCTCTAATATGGATTGGAGCATTGTTTTGATCGTGAATACTAAAGAATATGCGAGGGTCATGGGCACAAAAGTTGTAGCCCTATGTCTTAGGTTACTATGTATAAACGTACGTGAAAATCCGAGGTGTGTAGAGGGTGATACAGTCAAAATATAGAAGGACGTACTAATATAAGGAAAAAACTTGCGAAAATTGCCATCAAAAAGGGGGATTTTTTTTGAAATGTTGACTTAAGGCTCCGTTTCGACTCCAATATATTCATTTACCCATGAGATCTCTTGGGGAAAAATATCGAACGAGTTGAACACGAGGGTAATACATTTCGGAGAAATTAGTGAAATCTCCAATTCACCAAAGGGGTACCCCTTTCAGAAATCTTCGATTTCTCTAATATGGATTGGAGCATTGTTTTGATCGTGAATACTAAAGACTATGCGAGGGTCATGGGCACAAAAGTTGTAGCCCTATGTCTTATGGTACTATGTATAAAATTACGTGAAAATCCGAGGTGTGTAGTGGGTGATACAGTCAAAATACTGAGAGATGTACGAATATAAGGAAAAAACTTGCGAAAATTGCCATCAAAAAGGGGGATTTTTTTTTAATTGTTGACTTAAGGCTCCGTTTCGACTCCAATATATTCATTTACCCATGAGATCTCTTGGGGAAAAATATCGAACGAGTTGAACACGAGGGTAATACATTTCGGAGAAATTAGTGAAATCTCCAATTCACCAAAGGGGTACCCCTTTCAGAAATCTTCGATTTCTCTAATATGGATTGGAGCATTGTTTTGATCGTGAATACTAAAGAATATGCGAGGGTCATGGGCACAAAAGTTGTAGCCCTATGTCTTAGGTTACTATGTATAAACGTACGTGAAAATCCGAGGTGTGTAGAGGGTGATACAGTCAAAATATAGAAGGACGTACTAATATAAGGAAAAAACTTGCGAAAATTGCCATCAAAAAGGGGGATTTTTTTTGAAATGTTGACTTAAGGCTCCGTTTCGACTCCAATATATTCATTTACCCATGAGATCTCTTGGGGAAAAATATCGAACGAGTTGAACACGAGGGTAATACATTTCGGAGAAATTAGTGAAATCTCCAATTCACCAAAGGGGTACCCCTTTCAGAAATCTTCGATTTCTCTAATATGGATTGGAGCATTGTTTTGATCGTGAATACTAAAGACTATGCGAGGGTCATGGGCACAAAAGTTGTAGCCCTATGTCTTATGGTACTATGTATAAAATTACGTGAAAATCCGAGGTGTGTAGTGGGTGATACAGTCAAAATACTGAGAGATGTACGAATATAAGGAAAAAACTTGCGAAAATTGCCATCAAAAAGGGGGATTTTTTTTTAATTGTTGACTTAAGGCTCCGTTTCGACTCCAATATATTCATTTACCCATGAGATCTCTTGGGGAAAAATATCGAACGAGTTGAACACGAGGGTAATACATTTCGGAGAAATTAGTGAAATCTCCAATTCACCAAAGGGGTACCCCTTTCAGAAATCTTCGATTTCTCTAATATGGATTGGAGCATTGTTTTGATCGTGAATACTAAAGAATATGCGAGGGTCATGGGCACAAAAGTTGTAGCCCTATGTCTTAGGTTACTATGTATAAACGTACGTGAAAATCCGAGGTGTGTAGAGGGTGATACAGTCAAAATATAGAAGGACGTACTAATATAAGGAAAAAACTTGCGAAAATTGCCATCAAAAAGGGGGATTTTTTTTGAAATGTTGACTTAAGGCTCCGTTTCGACTCCAATATATTCATTTACCCATGAGATCTCTTGGGGAAAAATATCGAACGAGTTGAACACGAGGGTAATACATTTCGGAGAAATTAGTGAAATCTCCAATTCACCAAAGGGGTACCCCTTTCAGAAATCTTCGATTTCTCTAATATGGATTGGAGCATTGTTTTGATCGTGAATACTAAAGACTATGCGAGGGTCATGGGCACAAAAGTTGTAGCCCTATGTCTTATGGTACTATGTATAAAATTACGTGAAAATCCGAGGTGTGTAGTGGGTGATACCGTCAAAATACTGAGAGATGTACGAATATAAGGAAAAAACTTGCGAAAATTGCCATCAAAAAGGGGGATTTTTTTTTAATTGTTGACTTAAGGCTCCGTTTCGACTCCAATATATTCATTTACCCATGAGATCTCTTGGGGAAAAATATCGAACGAGTTGAACACGAGGGTAATACATTTCGGAGAAATTAGTGAAATCTCCAATTCACCAAAGGGGTACCCCTTTCAGAAATCTTCGATTTCTCTAATATGGATTGGAGCATTGTTTTGATCGTGAATACTAAAGAATATGCGAGGGTCATGGGCACAAAAGTTGTAGCCCTATGTCTTAGGTTACTATGTATAAACGTACGTGAAAATCCGAGGTGTGTAGAGGGTGATACAGTCAAAATATAGAAGGACGTACTAATATAAGGAAAAAACTTGCGAAAATTGCCATCAAAAAGGGGGATTTTTTTTGAAATGTTGACTTAAGGCTCCGTTTCGACTCCAATATATTCATTTACCCATGAGATCTCTTGGGGAAAAATATCGAACGAGTTGAACACGAGGGTAATACATTTCGGAGAAATTAGTGAAATCTCCAATTCACCAAAGGGGTACCCCTTTCAGAAATCTTCGATTTCTCTAATATGGATTGGAGCATTGTTTTGATCGTGAATACTAAAGAATATGCGAGGGTCATGGGCACAAAAGTTGTAGCCCTATGTCTTAGGGTACTATGTATAAAATTACGTGCAAATCCGAGGTGTGTAGAGGGTGATAGAGTCAAAATATAGAAGGACGTACTAATATAAGGAAAAAACTTGCAAAAATTGCCATCAAAAAGAGGAATTTTTTTTTAAATGTTGACTTAAGGCTCCGTTTCGACTCCAATATATTCATTTACCCATGAGATCTCTTGGGGAAAAATATCGAACGAGTTGAACACGAGGGTAATACATTTCGGAGAAATTAGTGAAATCTCCAATTCACCAAAGGGGTACCCCTTTCAGAAATCTTCGATTTCTCTAATATGGATTGGAGCATTGTTTTGATCGTGAATACTAAAGAATATGCGAGGGTCATGGGCACAAAAGTTGTAGCCCTATGTCTTAGGTTACTATGTATAAAAGTACGTGAAAATCCGAGGTGTGTAGAGGGTGATACAGTCAAAATATAGAAGGACGTACTAATATAAGGAAAAAACTTGCGAAAATTGCCATCAAAAAGAGGGATTTTTTTTTAAATGTTGACTTAAGGCTCCGTTTCGACTCCAATATATTTATTTACCCATGAGATCTCTTGGGGAAAAATATCGAACGAGTTGAACACGAGGGTAATACATTTCGGAGAAATTAGTGAAATCTCCAATTCACCAAAGGGGTACCCCTTTCAGAAATCTTCGATTTCTCTAATATGGATTGGAGCATTGTTTTGATCGTGAATACTAAAGACTATGCGAGGGTCATGGGCACAAAAGTTGTAGCCCTATGTCTTATGGTACTATGTATAAAATTACGTGAAAATCCGAGGTGTGTAGTGGGTGATACAGTCAAAATACTGAGAGATGTACGAATATAAGGAAAAAACTTGCGAAAATTGCCATCAAAAAGGGGGATTTTTTTTTAATTGTTGACTTAAGGCTCCGTTTCGACTCCAATATATTCATTTACCCATGAGATCTCTTGGGGAAAAATATCGAACGAGTTGAACACGAGGGTAATACATTTCGGAGAAATTAGTGAAATCTCCAATTCACCAAAGGGGTACCCCTTTCAGAAATCTTCGATTTCTCTAATATGGATTGGAGCATTGTTTTGATCGTGAATACTAAAGAATATGCGAGGGTCATGGGCACAAAAGTTGTAGCCCTATGTCTTAGGTTACTATGTATAAACGTACGTGAAAATCCGAGGTGTGTAGAGGGTGATACAGTCAAAATATAGAAGGACGTACTAATATAAGGAAAAAACTTGCGAAAATTGCCATCAAAAAGGGGGATTTTTTTTGAAATGTTGACTTAAGGCTCCGTTTCGACTCCAATATATTCATTTACCCATGAGATCTCTTGGGGAAAAATATCGAACGAGTTGAACACGAGGGTAATACATTTCGGAGAAATTAGTGAAATCTCCAATTCACCAAAGGGGTACCCCTTTCAGAAATCTTCGATTTCTCTAATATGGATTGGAGCATTGTTTTGATCGTGAATACTAAAGAATATGCGAGGGTCATGGGCACAAAAGTTGTAGCCCTATGTCTTAGGTTACTATGTATAAAAGTACGTGAAAATCCGAGGTGTGTAGAGGGTGATACAGTCAAAATATAGAAGGACGTACTAATATAAGGAAAAAACTTGCGAAAATTGCCATCAAAAAGGGGGATTTTTTTTGAAATGTTGACTTAAGGCTCCGTTTCGACTCCAATATATTCATTTTCCCATGAGATCTCTTGGGGAAAAATATCGAACGAGTTGAACACGAGGGTAATACATTTCGGAGAAATTAGTGAAATCTCCAATTCACCAAAGGGGTACCCCTTTCAGAAATCTTCGATTTCTCTAATATGGATTGGAGCATTGTTTTGATCGTGAATACTAAAGAATATGCGAGGGTCATGGGCACAAAAGTTGTAGCCCTATGTCTTAGGTTACTATGTATAAAAGTACGTGAAAATCCGAGGTGTGTAGAGGGTGATACAGTCAAAATATAGAAGGACGTACTAATATAAGGAAAAAACTTGCGAAAATTGCCATCAAAAAGGGGGATTTTTTTTGAAATGTTGACTTAAGGCTCCGTTTCGACTCCAATATATTCATTTTCCCATGAGATCTCTTGGGGAAAAATATCGAACGAGTTGAACACGAGGGTAATACATTTCGGAGAAATTAGTGAAATCTCCAATTCACCAAAGGGGTACCCCTTTCAGAAATCTTCGATTTCTCTAATATGGATTGGAGCATTGTTTTGATCGTGAATACTAAAGAATATGCGAGGGTCATGGGCACAAAAGTTGTAGCCCTATGTCTTATGGTACTATGTATAAAATTACGTGAAAATCCGAGGTGTGTAGTGGGTGATACAGTCAAAATACTGAGAGATGTACGAATATAAGGAAAAAACTTGCGAAAATTGCCATCAAAAAGGGGGATTTTTTTTTAATTGTTGACTTAAGGCTCCGTTTCGACTCCAATATATTCATTTACCCATGAGATCTCTTGGGGAAAAATATCGAACGAGTTGAACACGAGGGTAATACATTTCGGAGAAATTAGTGAAATCTCCAATTCACCAAAGGGGTACCCCTTTCAGAAATCTTCGATTTCTCTAATATGGATTGGAGCATTGTTTTGATCGTGAATACTAAAGAATATGCGAGGGTCATGGGCACAAAAGTTGTAGCCCTATGTCTTAGGTTACTATGTATAAACGTACGTGAAAATCCGAGGTGTGTAGAGGGTGATACAGTCAAAATATAGAAGGACGTACTAATATAAGGAAAAAACTTGCGAAAATTGCCATCAAAAAGGGGGATTTTTTTTGAAATGTTGACTTAAGGCTCCGTTTCGACTCCAATATATTCATTTACCCATGAGATCTCTTGGGGAAAAATATCGAACGAGTTGAACACGAGGGTAATACATTTCGGAGAAATTAGTGAAATCTCCAATTCACCAAAGGGGTACCCCTTTCAGAAATCTTCGATTTCTCTAATATGGATTGGAGCATTGTTTTGATCGTGAATACTAAAGACTATGCGAGGGTCATGGGCACAAAAGTTGTAGCCCTATGTCTTATGGTACTATGTATAAAATTACGTGAAAATCCGAGGTGTGTAGTGGGTGATACAGTCAAAATACTGAGAGATGTACGAATATAAGGAAAAAACTTGCGAAAATTGCCATCAAAAAGGGGGATTTTTTTTTAATTGTTGACTTAAGGCTCCGTTTCGACTCCAATATATTCATTTACCCATGAGATCTCTTGGGGAAAAATATCGAACGAGTTGAACACGAGGGTAATACATTTCGGAGAAATTAGTGAAATCTCCAATTCACCAAAGGGGTACCCCTTTCAGAAATCTTCGATTTCTCTAATATGGATTGGAGCATTGTTTTGATCGTGAATACTAAAGAATATGCGAGGGTCATGGGCACAAAAGTTGTAGCCCTATGTCTTAGGTTACTATGTATAAACGTACGTGAAAATCCGAGGTGTGTAGAGGGTGATACAGTCAAAATATAGAAGGACGTACTAATATAAGGAAAAAACTTGCGAAAATTGCCATCAAAAAGGGGGATTTTTTTTGAAATGTTGACTTAAGGCTCCGTTTCGACTCCAATATATTCATTTACCCATGAGATCTCTTGGGGAAAAATATCGAACGAGTTGAACACGAGGGTAATACATTTCGGAGAAATTAGTGAAATCTCCAATTCACCAAAGGGGTACCCCTTTCAGAAATCTTCGATTTCTCTAATATGGATTGGAGCATTGTTTTGATCGTGAATACTAAAGACTATGCGAGGGTCATGGGCACAAAAGTTGTAGCCCTATGTCTTATGGTACTATGTATAAAATTACGTGAAAATCCGAGGTGTGTAGTGGGTGATACAGTCAAAATACTGAGAGATGTACGAATATAAGGAAAAAACTTGCGAAAATTGCCATCAAAAAGGGGGATTTTTTTTTAATTGTTGACTTAAGGCTCCGTTTCGACTCCAATATATTCATTTACCCATGAGATCTCTTGGGGAAAAATATCGAACGAGTTGAACACGAGGGTAATACATTTCGGAGAAATTAGTGAAATCTCCAATTCACCAAAGGGGTACCCCTTTCAGAAATCTTCGATTTCTCTAATATGGATTGGAGCATTGTTTTGATCGTGAATACTAAAGAATATGCGAGGGTCATGGGCACAAAAGTTGTAGCCCTATGTCTTAGGTTACTATGTATAAACGTACGTGAAAATCCGAGGTGTGTAGAGGGTGATACAGTCAAAATATAGAAGGACGTACTAATATAAGGAAAAAACTTGCGAAAATTGCCATCAAAAAGGGGGATTTTTTTTGAAATGTTGACTTAAGGCTCCGTTTCGACTCCAATATATTCATTTACCCATGAGATCTCTTGGGGAAAAATATCGAACGAGTTGAACACGAGGGTAATACATTTCGGAGAAATTAGTGAAATCTCCAATTCACCAAAGGGGTACCCCTTTCAGAAATCTTCGATTTCTCTAATATGGATTGGAGCATTGTTTTGATCGTGAATACTAAAGACTATGCGAGGGTCATGGGCACAAAAGTTGTAGCCCTATGTCTTATGGTACTATGTATAAAATTACGTGAAAATCCGAGGTGTGTAGTGGGTGATACAGTCAAAATACTGAGAGATGTACGAATATAAGGAAAAAACTTGCGAAAATTGCCATCAAAAAGGGGGATTTTTTTTTAATTGTTGACTTAAGGCTCCGTTTCGACTCCAATATATTCATTTACCCATGAGATCTCTTGGGGAAAAATATCGAACGAGTTGAACACGAGGGTAATACATTTCGGAGAAATTAGTGAAATCTCCAATTCACCAAAGGGGTACCCCTTTCAGAAATCTTCGATTTCTCTAATATGGATTGGAGCATTGTTTTGATCGTGAATACTAAAGAATATGCGAGGGTCATGGGCACAAAATTTGTAGCCCTATGTCTTAGGTTACTATGTATAAACGTACGTGAAAATCCGAGGTGTGTAGAGGGTGATACAGTCAAAATATAGAAGGACGTACTAATATAAGGAAAAAACTTGCGAAAATTGCCATCAAAAAGGGGGATTTTTTTTGAAATGTTGACTTAAGGCTCCGTTTCGACTCCAATATATTCATTTACCCATGAGATCTCTTGGGGAAAAATATCGAACGAGTTGAACACGAGGGTAATACATTTCGGAGAAATTAGTGAAATCTCCAATTCACCAAAGGGGTACCCCTTTCAGAAATCTTCGATTTCTCTAATATGGATTGGAGCATTGTTTTGATCGTGAATACTAAAGAATATGCGAGGGTCATGGGCACAAAAGTTGTAGCCCTATGTCTTAGGTTACTATGTATAAAAGTACGTGAAAATCCGAGGTGTGTAGAGGGTGATACAGTCAAAATATAGAAGGACGTACTAATATAAGGAAAAAACTTGCGAAAATTGCCATCAAAAAGGGGGATTTTTTTTTAATTGTTGACTTAAGGCTCCGTTTCGACTCCAATATATTCATTTACCCATGAGATCTCTTGGGGAAAAATATCGAACGAGTTGAACACGAGGGTAATACATTTCGGAGAAATTAGTGAAATCTCCAATTCACCAAAGGGGTACCCCTTTCAGAAATCTTCGATTTCTCTAATATGGATTGGAGCATTGTTTTGATCGTGAATACTAAAGAATATGCGAGGGTCATGGGCACAAAAGTTGTAGCCCTATGTCTTATGGTACTATGTATAAAATTACGTGAAAATCCGAGGTGTGTAGTGGGTGATACAGTCAAAATACTGAGAGATGTACGAATATAAGGAAAAAACTTGCGAAAATTGCAATCAAAAAGGGGGATTTTTTTTTAATTGTTGACTTAAGGCTCCGTTTCGACTCCAATATATTCATTTACCCATGAGATCTCTTGGGGAAAAATATCGAACGAGTTGAACACGAGGGTAATACATTTCGGAGAAATTAGTGAAATCTCCAATTCACCAAAGGGGTACCCCTTTCAGAAATCTTCGATTTCTCTAATATGGATTGGAGCATTGTTTTGATCGTGAATACTAAAGAATATGCGAGGGTCATGGGCACAAAAGTTGTAGCCCTATGTCTTAGGTTACTATGTATAAACGTACGTGAAAATCCGAGGTGTGTAGAGGGTGATACAGTCAAAATATAGAAGGACGTACTAATATAAGGAAAAAACTTGCGAAAATTGCCATCAAAAAGGGGGATTTTTTTTGAAATGTTGACTTAAGGCTCCGTTTCGACTCCAATATATTCATTTACCCATGAGATCTCTTGGGGAAAAATATCGAACGAGTTGAACACGAGGGTAATACATTTCGGAGAAATTAGTGAAATCTCCAATTCACCAAAGGGGTACCCCTTTCAGAAATCTTCGATTTCTCTAATATGGATTGGAGCATTGTTTTGATCGTGAATACTAAAGACTATGCGAGGGTCATGGGCACAAAAGTTGTAGCCCTATGTCTTATGGTACTATGTATAAAATTACGTGAAAATCCGAGGTGTGTAGTGGGTGATACAGTCAAAATACTGAGAGATGTACGAATATAAGGAAAAAACTTGCGAAAATTGCCATCAAAAAGGGGGATTTTTTTTTAATTGTTGACTTAAGGCTCCGTTTCGACTCCAATATATTCATTTACCCATGAGATCTCTTGGGGAAAAATATCGAACGAGTTGAACACGAGGGTAATACATTTCGGAGAAATTAGTGAAATCTCCAATTCACCAAAGGGGTACCCCTTTCAGAAATCTTCGATTTCTCTAATATGGATTGGAGCATTGTTTTGATCGTGAATACTAAAGAATATGCGAGGGTCATGGGCACAAAAGTTGTAGCCCTATGTCTTAGGTTACTATGTATAAACGTACGTGAAAATCCGAGGTGTGTAGAGGGTGATACAGTCAAAATATAGAAGGACGTACTAATATAAGGAAAAAACTTGCGAAAATTGCCATCAAAAAGGGGGATTTTTTTTGAAATGTTGACTTAAGGCTCCGTTTCGACTCCAATATATTCATTTACCCATGAGATCTCTTGGGGAAAAATATCGAACGAGTTGAACACGAGGGTAATACATTTCGGAGAAATTAGTGAAATCTCCAATTCACCAAAGGGGTACCCCTTTCAGAAATCTTCGATTTCTCTAATATGGATTGGAGCATTGTTTTGATCGTGAATACTAAAGAATATGCGAGGGTCATGGGCACAAAAGTTGTAGCCCTATGTCTTAGGTTACTATGTATAAAAGTACGTGAAAATCCGAGGTGTGTAGAGGGTGATACAGTCAAAATATAGAAGGACGTACTAATATAAGGAAAAAACTTGCGAAAATTGCCATCAAAAAGGGGGATTTTTTTTGAAATGTTGACTTAAGGCTCCGTTTCGACTCCAATATATTCATTTTCCCATGAGATCTCTTGGGGAAAAATATCGAACGAGTTGAACACGAGGGTAATACATTTCGGAGAAATTAGTGAAATCTCCAATTCACCAAAGGGGTACCCCTTTCAGAAATCTTCGATTTCTCTAATATGGATTGGAGCATTGTTTTGATCGTGAATACTAAAGAATATGCGAGGGTCATGGGCACAAAAGTTGTAGCCCTATGTCTTAGGTTACTATGTATAAAAGTACGTGAAAATCCGAGGTGTGTAGAGGGTGATACAGTCAAAATATAGAAGGACGTACTAATATAAGGAAAAAACTTGCGAAAATTGCCATCAAAAAGGGGGATTTTTTTTGAAATGTTGACTTAAGGCTCCGTTTCGACTCCAATATATTCATTTTCCCATGAGATCTCTTGGGGAAAAATATCGAACGAGTTGAACACGAGGGTAATACATTTCGGAGAAATTAGTGAAATCTCCAATTCACCAAAGGGGTACCCCTTTCAGAAATCTTCGATTTCTCTAATATGGATTGGAGCATTGTTTTGATCGTGAATACTAAAGAATATGCGAGGGTCATGGGCACAAAAGTTGTAGCCCTATGTCTTATGGTACTATGTATAAAATTACGTGAAAATCCGAGGTGTGTAGAGGGTGATACAGTCAAAATACTGAGAGATGTACGAATATAAGGAAAAAACTTGCGAAAATTGCCATCAAAAAGGGGGATTTTTTTTTAATTGTTGACTTAAGGCTCCGTTTCGACTCCAATATATTCATTTACCCATGAGATCTCTTGGGGAAAAATATCGAACGAGTTGAACACGAGGGTAATACATTTCGGAGAAATTAGTGAAATCTCCAATTCACCAAAGGGGTACCCCTTTCAGAAATCTTCGATTTCTCTAATATGGATTGGAGCATTGTTTTGATCGTGAATACTAAAGAATATGCGAGGGTCATGGGCACAAAAGTTGTAGCCCTATGTCTTATGGTACTATGTATAAAATTACGTGAAAATCCGAGGTGTGTAGTGGGTGATACAGTCAAAATACTGAGAGATGTACGAATATAAGGAAAAAACTTGCGAAAATTGCCATCAAAAAGGGGGATTTTTTTTTAATTGTTGACTTAAGGCTCCGTTTCGACTCCAATATATTCATTTACCCATGAGATCTCTTGGGGAAAAATATCGAACGAGTTGAACACGAGGGTAATACATTTCGGAGAAATTAGTGAAATCTCCAATTCACCAAAGGGGTACCCCTTTCAGAAATCTTCGATTTCTCTAATATGGATTGGAGCATTGTTTTGATCGTGAATACTAAAGAATATGCGAGGGTCATGGGCACAAAAGTTGTAGCCCTATGTCTTAGGGTACTATGTATAAAATTACGTGCAAATCCGAGGTGTGTAGAGGGTGATAGAGTCAAAATATAGAAGGACGTACTAATATAAGGAAAAAACTTGCAAAAATTGCCATCAAAAAGAGGAATTTTTTTTTAAATGTTGACTTAAGGCTCCGTTTCGACTCCAATATATTCATTTACCCATGAGATCTCTTGGGGAAAAATATCGAACGAGTTGAACACGAGGGTAATACATTTCGGAGAAATTAGTGAAATCTCCAATTCACCAAAGGGGTACCCCTTTCAGAAATCTTCGATTTCTCTAATATGGATTGGAGGATTGTTTTGATCGTGAATAATAAAGAATATGCGAGGGTCATGGGCACAAAAGTTGTAGCCCTATGTCTTAGGTTACTATGTATAAAAGTACGTGAAAATCCGAGGTGTGTAGAGGGTGATACAGTCAAAATATAGAAGGACGTACTAATATAAGGAAAAAACTTGCGAAAATTGCCATCAAAAAGAGGGATTTTTTTTTAAATGTTGACTTAAGGCTCCGTTTCGACACCAATATATTTATTTACCCATGAGATCTCTTGGGGAAAAATATCGAACGAGTTGAACACGAGGGTAATACATTTCGGAGAAATTAGTGAAATCTCCAATTCACCAAAGGGGTACCCCTTTCAGAAATCTTCGATTTCTCTAATATGGATTGGAGCATTGTTTTGATCGTGAATACTAAAGAATATGCGAGGGTCATGGGCACAAAAGTTGTAGCCCTATGTCTTAGGTTACTATGTATAAAAGTACGTGAAAATCCGAGGTGTGTAGAGGGTGATACAGTCAAAATATAGAAGGACGTACTAATATAAGGAAAAAACTTGCGAAAATTGCCATCAAAAAGGGGGATTTTTTTTGAAATGTTGACTTAAGGCTCCGTTTCGACTCCAATATATTCATTTACCCATGAGATCTCTTGGGGAAAAATATCGAACGAGTTGAACACGAGGGTAATACATTTCGGAGAAATTAGTGAAATCTCCAATTCACCAAAGGGGTACCCCTTTCAGAAATCTTCGATTTCTCTAATATGGATTGGAGCATTGTTTTGATCGTGAATACTAAAGACTATGCGAGGGTCATGGGCACAAAAGTTGTAGCCCTATGTCTTATGGTACTATGTATAAAATTACGTGAAAATCCGAGGTGTGTAGTGGGTGATACAGTCAAAATACTGAGAGATGTACGAATATAAGGAAAAAACTTGCGAAAATTGCCATCAAAAAGGGGGATTTTTTTTTAATTGTTGACTTAAGGCTCCGTTTCGACTCCAATATATTCATTTACCCATGAGATCTCTTGGGGAAAAATATCGAACGAGTTGAACACGAGGGTAATACATTTCGGAGAAATTAGTGAAATCTCCAATTCACCAAAGGGGTACCCCTTTCAGAAATCTTCGATTTCTCTAATATGGATTGGAGCATTGTTTTGATCGTGAATACTAAAGAATATGCGAGGGTCATGGGCACAAAAGTTGTAGCCCTATGTCTTAGGTTACTATGTATAAACGTACGTGAAAATCCGAGGTGTGTAGAGGGTGATACAGTCAAAATATAGAAGGACGTACTAATATAAGGAAAAAACTTGCGAAAATTGCCATCAAAAAGGGGGATTTTTTTTGAAATGTTGACTTAAGGCTCCGTTTCGACTCCAATATATTCATTTACCCATGAGATCTCTTGGGGAAAAATATCGAACGAGTTGAACACGAGGGTAATACATTTCGGAGAAATTAGTGAAATCTCCAATTCACCAAAGGGGTACCCCTTTCAGAAATCTTCGATTTCTCTAATATGGATTGGAGCATTGTTTTGATCGTGAATACTAAAGAATATGCGAGGGTCATGGGCACAAAAGTTGTAGCCCTATGTCTTAGGTTACTATGTATAAAAGTACGTGAAAATCCGAGGTGTGTAGAGGGTGATACAGTCAAAATATAGAAGGACGTACTAATATAAGGAAAAAACTTGCGAAAATTGCCATCAAAAAGGGGGATTTTTTTTGAAATGTTGACTTAAGGCTCCGTTTCGACTCCAATATATTCATTTTCCCATGAGATCTCTTGGGGAAAAATATCGAACGAGTTGAACACGAGGGTAATACATTTCGGAGAAATTAGTGAAATCTCCAATTCACCAAAGGGGTACCCCTTTCAGAAATCTTTGATTTCTCTAATATGGATTGGAGCATTGTTTTGATCGTGAATACTAAAGAATATGCGAGGGTCATGGGCACAAAAGTTGTAGCCCTATGTCTTATGGTACTATGTATAAAATTACGTGAAAATCCGAGGTGTGTAGAGGGTGATACAGTCAAAATACTGAGAGATGTACGAATATAAGGAAAAAACTTGCGAAAATTGCCATCAAAAAGGGGGATTTTTTTTTAATTGTTGACTTAAGGCTCCGTTTCGACTCCAATATATTCATTTACCCATGAGATCTCTTGGGGAAAAATATCGAACGAGTTGAACACGAGGGTAATACATTTCGGAGAAATTAGTGAAATCTCCAATTCACCAAAGGGGTACCCCTTTCAGAAATCTTCGATTTCTCTAATATGGATTGGAGCATTGTTTTGATCGTGAATACTAAAGAATATGCGAGGGTCATGGGCACAAAAGTTGTAGCCCTATGTCTTATGGTACTATGTATAAAATTACGTGAAAATCCGAGGTGTGTAGTGGGTGATACAGTCAAAATACTGAGAGATGTACGAATATAAGGAAAAAACTTGCGAAAATTGCCATCAAAAAGGGGGATTTTTTTTTAATTGTTGACTTAAGGCTCCGTTTCGACTCCAATATATTCATTTACCCATGAGATCTCTTGGGGAAAAATATCGAACGAGTTGAACACGAGGGTAATACATTTCGGAGAAATTAGTGAAATCTCCAATTCACCAAAGGGGTACCCCTTTCAGAAATCTTCGATTTCTCTAATATGGATTGGAGCATTGTTTTGATCGTGAATACTAAAGAATATGCGAGGGTCATGGGCACAAAAGTTGTAGCCCTATGTCTTAGGGTACTATGTATAAAATTACGTGCAAATCCGAGGTGTGTAGAGGGTGATAGAGTCAAAATATAGAAGGACGTACTAATATAAGGAAAAAACTTGCAAAAATTGCCATCAAAAAGAGGAATTTTTTTTTAAATGTTGACTTAAGGCTCCGTTTCGACTCCAATATATTCATTTACCCATGAGATCTCTTGGGGAAAAATATCGAACGAGTTGAACACGAGGGTAATACATTTCGGAGAAATTAGTGAAATCTCCAATTCACCAAAGGGGTACCCCTTTCAGAAATCTTCGATTTCTCTAATATGGATTGGAGGATTGTTTTGATCGTGAATAATAAAGAATATGCGAGGGTCATGGGCACAAAAGTTGTAGCCCTATGTCTTAGGTTACTATGTATAAAAGTACGTGAAAATCCGAGGTGTGTAGAGGGTGATACAGTCAAAATATAGAAGGACGTACTAATATAAGGAAAAAACTTGCGAAAATTGCCATCAAAAAGAGGGATTTTTTTTTAAATGTTGACTTAAGGCTCCGTTTCGACACCAATATATTTATTTACCCATGAGATCTCTTGGGGAAAAATATCGAACGAGTTGAACACGAGGGTAATACATTTCGGAGAAATTAGTGAAATCTCCAATTCACCAAAGGGGTACCCCTTTCAGAAATCTTCGATTTCTCTAATATGGATTGGAGCATTGTTTTGATCGTGAATACTAAAGAATATGCGAGGGTCATGGGCACAAAAGTTGTAGCCCTATGTCTTAGGTTACTATGTATAAAAGTACGTGAAAATCCGAGGTGTGTAGAGGGTGATACAGTCAAAATATAGAAGGACGTACTAATATAAGGAAAAAACTTGCGAAAATTGCCATCAAAAAGGGGGATTTTTTTTGAAATGTTGACTTAAGGCTCCGTTTCGACTCCAATATATTCATTTACCCATGAGATCTCTTGGGGAAAAATATCGAACGAGTTGAACACGAGGGTAATACATTTCGGAGAAATTAGTGAAATCTCCAATTCACCAAAGGGGTACCCCTTTCAGAAATCTTCGATTTCTCTAATATGGATTGGAGCATTGTTTTGATCGTGAATACTAAAGACTATGCGAGGGTCATGGGCACAAAAGTTGTAGCCCTATGTCTTATGGTACTATGTATAAAATTACGTGAAAATCCGAGGTGTGTAGTGGGTGATACAGTCAAAATACTGAGAGATGTACGAATATAAGGAAAAAACTTGCGAAAATTGCCATCAAAAAGGGGGATTTTTTTTTAATTGTTGACTTAAGGCTCCGTTTCGACTCCAATATATTCATTTACCCATGAGATCTCTTGGGGAAAAATATCGAACGAGTTGAACACGAGGGTAATACATTTCGGAGAAATTAGTGAAATCTCCAATTCACCAAAGGGGTACCCCTTTCAGAAATCTTCGATTTCTCTAATATGGATTGGAGCATTGTTTTGATCGTGAATACTAAAGAATATGCGAGGGTCATGGGCACAAAAGTTGTAGCCCTATGTCTTAGGTTACTATGTATAAACGTACGTGAAAATCCGAGGTGTGTAGAGGGTGATACAGTCAAAATATAGAAGGACGTACTAATATAAGGAAAAAACTTGCGAAAATTGCCATCAAAAAGGGGGATTTTTTTTGAAATGTTGACTTAAGGCTCCGTTTCGACTCCAATATATTCATTTACCCATGAGATCTCTTGGGGAAAAATATCGAACGAGTTGAACACGAGGGTAATACATTTCGGAGAAATTAGTGAAATCTCCAATTCACCAAAGGGGTACCGCTTTCAGAAATCTTCGATTTCTCTAATATGGATTGGAGCATTGTTTTGATCGTGAATACTAAAGAATATGCGAGGGTCATGGGCACAAAAGTTGTAGCCCTATGTCTTAGGTTACTATGTATAAAAGTACGTGAAAATCCGAGGTGTGTAGAGGGTGATACAGTCAAAATATAGAAGGACGTACTAATATAAGGAAAAAACTTGCGAAAATTGCCATCAAAAAGGGGGATTTTTTTTGAAATGTTGACTTAAGGCTCCGTTTCGACTCCAATATATTCATTTTCCCATGAGATCTCTTGGGGAAAAATATCGAACGAGTTGAACACGAGGGTAATACATTTCGGAGAAATTAGTGAAATCTCCAATTCACCAAAGGGGTACCCCTTTCAGAAATCTTCGATTTCTCTAATATGGATTGGAGCATTGTTTTGATCGTGAATACTAAAGAATATGCGAGGGTCATGGGCACAAAAGTTGTAGCCCTATGTCTTATGGTACTATGTATAAAATTACGTGAAAATCCGAGGTGTGTAGAGGGTGATACAGTCAAAATACTGAGAGATGTACGAATATAAGGAAAAAACTTGCGAAAATTGCCATCAAAAAGGGGGATTTTTTTTTAATTGTTGACTTAAGGCTCCGTTTCGACTCCAATATATTCATTTACCCATGAGATCTCTTGGGGAAAAATATCGAACGAGTTGAACACGAGGGTAATACATTTCGGAGAAATTAGTGAAATCTCCAATTCACCAAAGGGGTACCCCTTTCAGAAATCTTCGATTTCTCTAATATGGATTGGAGCATTGTTTTGATCGTGAATACTAAAGAATATGCGAGGGTCATGGGCACAAAAGTTGTAGCCCTATGTCTTATGGTACTATGTATAAAATTACGTGAAAATCCGAGGTGTGTAGTGGGTGATACAGTCAAAATACTGAGAGATGTACGAATATAAGGAAAAAACTTGCGAAAATTGCCATCAAAAAGGGGGATTTTTTTTTAATTGTTGACTTAAGGCTCCGTTTCGACTCCAATATATTCATTTACCCATGAGATCTCTTGGGGAAAAATATCGAACGAGTTGAACACGAGGGTAATACATTTCGGAGAAATTAGTGAAATCTCCAATTCACCAAAGGGGTACCCCTTTCAGAAATCTTCGATTTCTCTAATATGGATTGGAGCATTGTTTTGATCGTGAATACTAAAGAATATGCGAGGGTCATGGGCACAAAAGTTGTAGCCCTATGTCTTAGGGTACTATGTATAAAATTACGTGCAAATCCGAGGTGTGTAGAGGGTGATAGAGTCAAAATATAGAAGGACGTACTAATATAAGGAAAAAACTTGCAAAAATTGCCATCAAAAAGAGGAATTTTTTTTTAAATGTTGACTTAAGGCTCCGTTTCGACTCCAATATATTCATTTACCCATGAGATCTCTTGGGGAAAAATATCGAACGAGTTGAACACGAGGGTAATACATTTCGGAGAAATTAGTGAAATCTCCAATTCACCAAAGGGGTACCCCTTTCAGAAATCTTCGATTTCTCTAATATGGATTGGAGGATTGTTTTGATCGTGAATAATAAAGAATATGCGAGGGTCATGGGCACAAAAGTTGTAGCCCTATGTCTTAGGTTACTATGTATAAAAGTACGTGAAAATCCGAGGTGTGTAGAGGGTGATACAGTCAAAATATAGAAGGACGTACTAATATAAGGAAAAAACTTGCGAAAATTGCCATCAAAAAGAGGGATTTTTTTTTAAATGTTGACTTAAGGCTCCGTTTCGACACCAATATATTTATTTACCCATGAGATCTCTTGGGGAAAAATATCGAACGAGTTGAACACGAGGGTAATACATTTCGGAGAAATTAGTGAAATCTCCAATTCACCAAAGGGGTACCCCTTTCAGAAATCTTCGATTTCTCTAATATGGATTGGAGCATTGTTTTGATCGTGAATACTAAAGAATATGCGAGGGTCATGGGCACAAAAGTTGTAGCCCTATGTCTTAGGTTACTATGTATAAAAGTACGTGAAAATCCGAGGTGTGTAGAGGGTGATACAGTCAAAATATAGAAGGACGTACTAATATAAGGAAAAAACTTGCGAAAATTGCCATCAAAAAGGGGGATTTTTTTTGAAATGTTGACTTAAGGCTCCGTTTCGACTCCAATATATTCATTTACCCATGAGATCTCTTGGGGAAAAATATCGAACGAGTTGAACACGAGGGTAATACATTTCGGAGAAATTAGTGAAATCTCCAATTCACCAAAGGGGTACCCCTTTCAGAAATCTTCGATTTCTCTAATATGGATTGGAGCATTGTTTTGATCGTGAATACTAAAGACTATGCGAGGGTCATGGGCACAAAAGTTGTAGCCCTATGTCTTATGGTACTATGTATAAAATTACGTGAAAATCCGAGGTGTGTAGTGCGTGATACAGTCAAAATACTGAGAGATGTACGAATATAAGGAAAAAACTTGCGAAAATTGCCATCAAAAAGGGGGATTTTTTTTTAATTGTTGACTTAAGGCTCCGTTTCGACTCCAATATATTCATTTACCCATGAGATCTCTTGGGGAAAAATATCGAACGAGTTGAACACGAGGGTAATACATTTCGGAGAAATTAGTGAAATCTCCAATTCACCAAAGGGGTACCCCTTTCAGAAATCTTCGATTTCTCTAATATGGATTGGAGCATTGTTTTGATCGTGAATACTAAAGAATATGCGAGGGTCATGGGCACAAAAGTTGTAGCCCTATGTCTTAGGTTACTATGTATAAACGTACGTGAAAATCCGAGGTGTGTAGAGGGTGATACAGTCAAAATATAGAAGGACGTACTAATATAAGGAAAAAACTTGCGAAAATTGCCATCAAAAAGGGGGATTTTTTTTGAAATGTTGACTTAAGGCTCCGTTTCGACTCCAATATATTCATTTACCCATGAGATCTCTTGGGGAAAAATATCGAACGAGTTGAACACGAGGGTAATACATTTCGGAGAAATTAGTGAAATCTCCAATTCACCAAAGGGGTACCCCTTTCAGAAATCTTCGATTTCTCTAATATGGATTGGAGCATTGTTTTGATCGTGAATACTAAAGACTATGCGAGGGTCATGGGCACAAAAGTTGTAGCCCTATGTCTTATGGTACTATGTATAAAATTACGTGAAAATCCGAGGTGTGTAGTGCGTGATACAGTCAAAATACTGAGAGATGTACGAATATAAGGAAAAAACTTGCGAAAATTGCCATCAAAAAGGGGGATTTTTTTTTAATTGTTGACTTAAGGCTCCGTTTCGACTCCAATATATTCATTTACCCATGAGATCTCTTGGGGAAAAATATCGAACGAGTTGAACACGAGGGTAATACATTTCGGAGAAATTAGTGAAATCTCCAATTCACCAAAGGGGTACCCCTTTCAGAAATCTTCGATTTCTCTAATATGGATTGGAGCATTGTTTTGATCGTGAATACTAAAGAATATGCGAGGGTCATGGGCACAAAAGTTGTAGCCCTATGTCTTAGGTTACTATGTATAAACGTACGTGAAAATCCGAGGTGTGTAGAGGGTGATACAGTCAAAATATAGAAGGACGTACTAATATAAGGAAAAAACTTGCGAAAATTGCCATCAAAAAGGGGGATTTTTTTTGAAATGTTGACTTAAGGCTCCGTTTCGACTCCAATATATTCATTTACCCATGAGATCTCTTGGGGAAAAATATCGAACGAGTTGAACACGAGGGTAATACATTTCGGAGAAATTAGTGAAATCTCCAATTCACCAAAGGGGTACCCCTTTCAGAAATCTTCGATTTCTCTAATATGGATTGGAGCATTGTTTTGATCGTGAATACTAAAGAATATGCGAGGGTCATGGGCACAAAAGTTGTAGCCCTATGTCTTAGGTTACTATGTATAAAAGTACGTGAAAATCCGAGGTGTGTAGAGGGTGATACAGTCAAAATATAGAAGGACGTACTAATATAAGGAAAAAACTTGCGAAAATTGCCATCAAAAAGGGGGATTTTTTTTGAAATGTTGACTTAAGGCTCCGTTTCGACTCCAATATATTCATTTTCCCATGAGATCTCTTGGGGAAAAATATCGAACGAGTTGAACACGAGGGTAATACATTTCGGAGAAATTAGTGAAATCTCCAATTCACCAAAGGGGTACCCCTTTCAGAAATCTTCGATTTCTCTAATATGGATTGGAGCATTGTTTTGATCGTGAATACTAAAGAATATGCGAGGGTCATGGGCACAAAAGTTGTAGCCCTATGTCTTATGGTACTATGTATAAAATTACGTGAAAATCCGAGGTGTGTTGAGGGTGATACAGTCAAAATACTGAGAGAAGTACGAATATAAGGAAAAAACTTGCGAAAATTGCCATCAAAAAGGGGGATTTTTTTTTAATTGTTGACTTAAGGCTCCGTTTCGACTCCAATATATTCATTTACCCATGAGATCTCTTGGGGAAAAATATCGAACGAGTTGAACACGAGGGTAATACATTTCGGAGAAATTAGTGAAATCTCCAATTCACCAAAGGGGTACCCCTTTCAGAAATCTTCGATTTCTCTAATATGGATTGGAGCATTGTTTTGATCGTGAATACTAAAGAATATGCGAGGGTCATGGGCACAAAAGTTGTAGCCCTATGTCTTATGGTACTATGTATAAAATTACGTGAAAGTCCGAGGTGTGTAGTGGGTGATACAGTCAAAATACTGAGAGATGTACGAATATAAGGAAAAAACTTGCGAAAATTGCCATCAAAAAGGGGGATTTTTTTTTAATTGTTGACTTAAGGCTCCGTTTCGACTCCAATATATTCATTTACCCATGAGATCTCTTGGGGAAAAATATCGAACGAGTTGAACACGAGGGTAATACATTTCGGAGAAATTAGTGAAATCTCCAATTCACCAAAGGGGTACCCCTTTCAGAAATCTTCGATTTCTCTAATATGGATTGGAGCATTGTTTTGATCGTGAATACTAAAGAATATGCGAGGGTCATGGGCACAAAAGTTGTAGCCCTATGTCTTAGGGTACTATGTATAAAATTACGTGCAAATCCGAGGTGTGTAGAGGGTGATAGAGTCAAAATATAGAAGGACGTACTAATATAAGGAAAAAACTTGCAAAAATTGCCATCAAAAAGAGGAATTTTTTTTAAAATGTTGACTTAAGGCTCCGTTTCGACTCCAATATATTCATTTACCCATGAGATCTCTTGGGGAAAAATATCGAACGAGTTGAACACGAGGGTAATACATTTCGGAGAAATTAGTGAAATCTCCAATTCACCAAAGGGGTACCCCTTTCAGAAATCTTCGATTTCTCTAATATGGATTGGAGCATTGTTTTGATCGTGAATACTAAAGAATATGCGAGGGTCATGGGCACAAAAGTTGTAGCCCTATGTCTTAGGTTACTATGTATAAACGTACGTGAAAATCCGAGGTGTGTAGAGGGTGATACAGTCAAAATATAGAAGGACGTACTAATATAAGGAAAAAACTTGCGAAAATTGCCATCAAAAAGGGGGATTTTTTTTGAAATGTTGACTTAAGGCTCCGTTTCGACTCCAATATATTCATTTACCCATGAGATCTCTTGGGGAAAAATATCGAACGAGTTGAACACGAGGGTAATACATTTCGGAGAAATTAGTGAAATCTCCAATTCACCAAAGGGGTACCCCTTTCAGAAATCTTCGATTTCTCTAATATGGATTGGAGCATTGTTTTGATCGTGAATACTAAAGAATATGCGAGGGTCATGGGCACAAAAGTTGTAGCCCTATGTCTTAGGTTACTATGTATAAAAGTACGTGAAAATCCGAGGTGTGTAGAGGGTGATACAGTCAAAATATAGAAGGACGTACTAATAAAAGGAAAAAACTTGCGAAAATTGCCATCAAAAAGGGGGATTTTTTTTGAAATGTTGACTTAAGGCTCCGTTTCGACTCCAATATATTCATTTTCCCATGAGATCTCTTGGGGAAAAATATCGAACGAGTTGAACACGAGGGTAATACATTTCGGAGAAATTAGTGAAATCTCCAATTCACCAAAGGGGTACCCCTTTCAGAAATCTTCGATTTCTCTAATATGGATTGGAGCATTGTTTTGATCGTGAATACTAAAGAATATGCGAGGGTCATGGGCACAAAAGTTGTAGCCCTATGTCTTATGGTACTATGTATAAAATTACGTGAAAATCCGAGGTGTGTAGAGGGTGATACAGTCAAAATACTGAGAGATGTACGAATATAAGGAAAAAACTTGCGAAAATTGCCATCAAAAAGGGGGATTTTTTTTTAATTGTTGACTTAAGGCTCCGTTTCGACTCCAATATATTCATTTACCCATGAGATCTCTTGGGGAAAAATATCGAACGAGTTGAACACGAGGGTAATACATTTCGGAGAAATTAGTGAAATCTCCAATTCACCAAAGGGGTACCCCTTTCAGAAATCTTCGATTTCTCTAATATGGATTGGAGCATTGTTTTGATCGTGAATACTAAAGAATATGCGAGGGTCATGGGCACAAAAGTTGTAGCCCTATGTCTTATGGTACTATGTATAAAATTACGTGAAAATCCGAGGTGTGTAGTGGGTGATACAGTCAAAATACTGAGAGATGTACGAATATAAGGAAAAAACTTGCGAAAATTGCCATCAAAAAGGGGGATTTTTTTTTAATTGTTGACTTAAGGCTCCGTTTCGACTCCAATATATTCATTTACCCATGAGATCTCTTGGGGAAAAATATCGAACGAGTTGAACACGAGGGTAATACATTTCGGAGAAATTAGTGAAATCTCCAATTCACCAAAGGGGTACCCCTTTCAGAAATCTTCGATTTCTCTAATATGGATTGGAGCATTGTTTTGATCGTGAATACTAAAGAATATGCGAGGGTCATGGGCACAAAAGTTGTAGCCCTATGTCTTAGGGTACTATGTATAAAATTACGTGCAAATCCGAGGTGTGTAGAGGGTGATAGAGTCAAAATATAGAAGGACGTACTAATATAAGGAAAAAACTTGCAAAAATTGCCATCAAAAAGAGGAATTTTTTTTTAAATGTTGACTTAAGGCTCCGTTTCGACTCCAATATATTCATTTACCCATGAGATCTCTTGGGGAAAAATATCGAACGAGTTGAACACGAGGGTAATACATTTCGGAGAAATTAGTGAAATCTCCAATTCACCAAAGGGGTACCCCTTTCAGAAATCTTCGATTTCTCTAATATGGATTGGAGGATTGTTTTGATCGTGAATAATAAAGAATATGCGAGGGTCATGGGCACAAAAGTTGTAGCCCTATGTCTTAGGTTACTATGTATAAAAGTACGTGAAAATCCGAGGTGTGTAGAGGGTGATACAGTCAAAATATAGAAGGACGTACTAATATAAGGAAAAAACTTGCGAAAATTGCCATCAAAAAGAGGGATTTTTTTTTAAATGTTGACTTAAGGCTCCGTTTCGACACCAATATATTTATTTACCCATGAGATCTCTTGGGGAAAAATATCGAACGAGTTGAACACGAGGGTAATACATTTCGGAGAAATTAGTGAAATCTCCAATTCACCAAAGGGGTACCCCTTTCAGAAATCTTCGATTTCTCTAATATGGATTGGAGCATTGTTTTGATCGTGAATACTAAAGAATATGCGAGGGTCATGGGCACAAAAGTTGTAGCCCTATGTCTTAGGTTACTATGTATAAAAGTACGTGAAAATCCGAGGTGTGTAGAGGGTGATACAGTCAAAATATAGAAGGACGTACTAATATAAGGAAAAAACTTGCGAAAATTGCCATCAAAAAGGGGGATTTTTTTTTAAATGTTGACTTCAGGCTCCGTTTCGACTCCAATATATTCATTTACCCATGAGATCTCTTGGGGAAAAATATCGGACGAGTTGAACACGAGGGTATTACATTTCGGAGAAATTAGTGAAATCTCCAATTCACCAAAGGGGTACCCCTTTCAGAAATCTTCGATTTCTCTAATATGGATTGGAGCATTGTTTTGATCGTGAATACTAAAGAATATGCGAGGGTCATGGGCACAAAAGTTGTAGCCCTATGTCTTAGGTTACTATGTATAAAAGTACGTGAAAATCCGAGGTGTGTAGTGGGTGATACAGTCAAAATACTGAGAGATGTACGAATATAAGGAAAAAACTTGCGAAAATTGCCATCAAAAAGGGGGATTTTTTTTTAATTGTTGACTTAAGGCTCCGTTTCGACTCCAATATATTCATTTACCCATGAGATCTCTTGGGGAAAAATATCGAACGAGTTGAACACGAGGGTAATACATTTCGGAGAAATTAGTGAAATCTCCAATTCACCAAAGGGGTACCCCTTTCAGAAATCTTCGATTTCTCTAATATGGATTGGAGCATTGTTTTGATCGTGAATACTAAAGAATATGCGAGGGTCATGGGCACAAAAGTTGTAGCCCTATGTCTTAGGTTACTATGTATAAACGTACGTGAAAATCCGAGGTGTGTAGAGGGTGATACAGTCAAAATATAGAAGGACGTACTAATATAAGGAAAAAACTTGCGAAAATTGCCATCAAAAAGGGGGATTTTTTTTGAAATGTTGACTTAAGGCTCCGTTTCGACTCCAATATATTCATTTACCCATGAGATCTCTTGGGGAAAAATATCGAACGAGTTGAACACGAGGGTAATACATTTCGGAGAAATTAGTGAAATCTCCAATTCACCAAAGGGGTACCCCTTTCAGAAATCTTCGATTTCTCTAATATGGATTGGAGCATTGTTTTGATCGTGAATACTAAAGAATATGCGAGGGTCATGGGCACAAAAGTTGTAGCCCTATGTCTTAGGTTACTATGTATAAACGTACGTGAAAATCCGAGGTGTGTAGAGGGTGATACAGTCAAAATATAGAAGGACGTACTAATATAAGGAAAAAACTTGCGAAAATTGCCATCAAAAAGGGGGATTTTTTTTGAAATGTTGACTTAAGGCTCCGTTTCGACTCCAATATATTCATTTACCCATGAGATCTCTTGGGGAAAAATATCGAACGAGTTGAACACGAGGGTAATACATTTCGGAGAAATTAGTGAAATCTCCAATTCACCAAAGGGGTACCCCTTTCAGAAATCTTCGATTTCTCTAATATGGATTGGAGCATTGTTTTGATCGTGAATACTAAAGAATATGCGAGGGTCATGGGCACAAAAGTTGTAGCCCTATGTCTTATGGTACTATGTATAAAATTACGTGAAAATCCGAGGTGTGTAGTGGGTGATACAGTCAAAATACTGAGAGATGTACGAATATAAGGAAAAAACTTGCGAAAATTGCCATCAAAAAGGGGGATTTTTTTTTAATTGTTGACTTAAGGCTCCGTTTCGACTCCAATATATTCATTTACCCATGAGATCTCTTGGGGAAAAATATCGAACGAGTTGAACACGAGGGTAATACATTTCGGAGAAATTAGTGAAATCTCCAATTCACCAAAGGGGTACCCCTTTCAGAAATCTTCGATTTCTCTAATATGGATTGGAGCATTGTTTTGATCGTGAATACTAAAGAATATGCGAGGGTCATGGGCACAAAAGTTGTAGCCCTATGTCTTAGGGTACTATGTATAAAATTACGTGCAAATCCGAGGTGTGTAGAGGGTGATAGAGTCAAAATATAGAAGGACGTACTAATATAAGGAAAAAACTTGCAAAAATTGCCATCAAAAAGAGGAATTTTTTTTTAAATGTTGACTTAAGGCTCCGTTTCGACTCCAATATATTCATTTACCCATGAGATCTCTTGGGGAAAAATATCGAACGAGTTGAACACGAGGGTAATACATTTCGGAGAAATTAGTGAAATCTCCAATTCACCAAAGGGGTACCCCTTTCAGAAATCTTCGATTTCTCTAATATGGATTGGAGGATTGTTTTGATCGTGAATAATAAAGAATATGCGAGGGTCATGGGCACAAAAGTTGTAGCCCTATGTCTTAGGTTACTATGTATAAAAGTACGTGAAAATCCGAGGTGTGTAGAGGGTGATACAGTCAAAATATAGAAGGACGTACTAATATAAGGAAAAAACTTGCGAAAATTGCCATCAAAAAGAGGGATTTTTTTTTAAATGTTGACTTAAGGCTCCGTTTCGACACCAATATATTTATTTACCCATGAGATCTCTTGGGGAAAAATATCGAACGAGTTGAACACGAGGGTAATACATTTCGGAGAAATTAGTGAAATCTCCAATTCACCAAAGGGGTACCCCTTTCAGAAATCTTCGATTTCTCTAATATGGATTGGAGCATTGTTTTGATCGTGAATACTAAAGAATATGCGAGGGTCATGGGCACAAAAGTTGTAGCCCTATGTCTTAGGTTACTATGTATAAAAGTACGTGAAAATCCGAGGTGTGTAGAGGGTGATACAGTCAAAATATAGAAGGACGTACTAATATAAGGAAAAAACTTGCGAAAATTGCCATCAAAAAGGGGGATTTTTTTTTAAATGTTGACTTAAGGCTCCGTTTCGACTCCAATATATTCATTTACCCATGAGATCTCTTGGGGAAAAATATCGGACGAGTTGAACACGAGGGTATTACATTTCGGAGAAATTAGTGAAATCTCCAATTCACCAAAGGGGTACCCCTTTCAGAAATCTTCGATTTCTCTAATATGGATTGGAGCATTGTTTTGATCGTGAATACTAAAGAATATGCGAGGGTCATGGGCACAAAAGTTGTAGCCCTATGTCTTAGGTTACTATGTATAAAAGTACGTGAAAATCCGAGGTGTGTAGTGGGTGATACAGTCAAAATACTGAGAGATGTACGAATATAAGGAAAAAACTTGCGAAAATTGCCATCAAAAAGGGGGATTTTTTTTTAATTGTTGACTTAAGGCTCCGTTTCGACTCCAATATATTCATTTACCCATGAGATCTCTTGGGGAAAAATATCGAACGAGTTGAACACGAGGGTAATACATTTCGGAGAAATTAGTGAAATCTCCAATTCACCAAAGGGGTACCCCTTTCAGAAATCTTCGATTTCTCTAATATGGATTGGAGCATTGTTTTGATCGTGAATACTAAAGAATATGCGAGGGTCATGGGCACAAAAGTTGTAGCCCTATGTCTTAGGTTACTATGTATAAACGTACGTGAAAATCCGAGGTGTGTAGAGGGTGATACAGTCAAAATATAGAAGGACGTACTAATATAAGGAAAAAACTTGCGAAAATTGCCATCAAAAAGGGGGATTTTTTTTGAAATGTTGACTTAAGGCTCCGTTTCGACTCCAATATATTCATTTACCCATGAGATCTCTTGGGGAAAAATATCGAACGAGTTGAACACGAGGGTAATACATTTCGGAGAAATTAGTGAAATCTCCAATTCACCAAAGGGGTACCCCTTTCAGAAATCTTCGATTTCTCTAATATGGATTGGAGCATTGTTTTGATCGTGAATACTAAAGAATATGCGAGGGTCATGGGCACAAAAGTTGTAGCCCTATGTCTTAGGTTACTATGTATAAAAGTACGTGAAAATCCGAGGTGTGTAGAGGGTGATACAGTCAAAATATAGAAGGACGTACTAATATAAGGAAAAAACTTGCGAAAATTGCCATCAAAAAGGGGGATTTTTTTTTAAATGTTGACTTAAGGCTCCGTTTCGACTCCAATATATTCATTTACCCATGAGATCTCTTGGGGAAAAATATCGGACGAGTTGAACACGAGGGTATTACATTTCGGAGAAATTAGTGAAATCTCCAATTCACCAAAGGGGTACCCCTTTCAGAAATCTTCGATTTCTCTAATATGGATTGGAGCATTGTTTTGATCGTGAATACTAAAGAATATGCGAGGGTCATGGGCACAAAAGTTGTAGCCCTATGTCTTAGGTTACTATGTATAAAAGTACGTGAAAATCCGAGGTGTGTAGTGGGTGATACAGTCAAAATACTGAGAGATGTACGAATATAAGGAAAAAACTTGCGAAAATTGCCATCAAAAAGGGGGATTTTTTTTGAAATGTTGACTTAAGGCTCCGTTTCGACTCCAATATATTCATTTACCCATGAGATCTCTTGGGGAAAAATATCGAACGAGTTGAACACGAGGGTAATACATTTCGGAGAAATTAGTGAAATCTCCAATTCACCAAAGGGGTACCCCTTTCAGAAATCTTCGATTTCTCTAATATGGATTGGAGCATTGTTTTGATCGTGAATACTAAAGAATATGCGAGGGTCATGGGCACAAAAGTTGTAGCCCTATGTCTTAGGTTACTATGTATAAACGTACGTGAAAATCCGAGGTGTGTAGAGGGTGATACAGTCAAAATATAGAAGGACGTACTAATATAAGGAAAAAACTTGCGAAAATTGCCATCAAAAAGGGGGATTTTTTTTGAAATGTTGACTTAAGGCTCCGTTTCGACTCCAATATATTCATTTACCCATGAGATCTCTTGGGGAAAAATATCGAACGAGTTGAACACGAGGGTAATACATTTCGGAGAAATTAGTGAAATCTCCAATTCACCAAAGGGGTACCCCTTTCAGAAATCTTCGATTTCTCTAATATGGATTGGAGCATTGTTTTGATCGTGAATACTAAAGAATATGCGAGGGTCATGGGCACAAAAGTTGTAGCCCTATGTCTTAGGTTACTATGTATAAAAGTACGTGAAAATCCGAGGTGTGTAGAGGGTGATACAGTCAAAATATAGAAGGACGTACTAATATAAGGAAAAAACTTGCGAAAATTGCCATCAAAAAGGGGGATTTTTTTTGAAATGTTGACTTAAGGCTCCGTTTCGACTCCAATATATTCATTTTCCCATGAGATCTCTTGGGGAAAAATATCGAACGAGTTGAACACGAGGGTAATACATTTCGGAGAAATTAGTGAAATCTCCAATTCACCAAAGGGGTACCCCTTTCAGAAATCTTCGATTTCTCTAATATGGATTGGAGCATTGTTTTGATCGTGAATACTAAAGAATATGCGAGGGTCATGGGCACAAAAGTTGTAGCCCTATGTCTTATGGTACTATGTATAAAATTACGTGAAAATCCGAGGTGTGTAGAGGGTGATACAGTCAAAATACTGAGAGATGTACGAATATAAGGAAAAAACTTGCGAAAATTGCCATCAAAAAGGGGGATTTTTATTTAATTGTTGACTTAAGGCTCCGTTTCGACTCCAATATATTCATTTACCCATGAGATCTCTTGGGGAAAAATATCGAACGAGTTGAACACGAGGGTAATACATTTCGGAGAAATTAGTGAAATCTCCAATTCACCAAAGGGGTACCCCTTTCAGAAATCTTCGATTTCTCTAATATGGATTGGAGCATTGTTTTGATCGTGAATACTAAAGAATATGCGAGGGTCATGGGCACAAAAGTTGTAGCCCTATGTCTTATGGTACTATGTATAAAATTACGTGAAAATCCGAGGTGTGTAGTGGGTGATACAGTCAAAATACTGAGAGATGTACGAATATAAGGAAAAAACTTGCGAAAATTGCCATCAAAAAGGGGGATTTTTTTTTAATTGTTGACTTAAGGCTCCGTTTCGACTCCAATATATTCATTTACCCATGAGATCTCTTGGGGAAAAATATCGAACGAGTTGAACACGAGGGTAATACATTTCGGAGAAATTAGTGAAATCTCCAATTCACCAAAGGGGTACCCCTTTCAGAAATCTTCGATTTCTCTAATATGGATTGGAGCATTGTTTTGATCGTGAATACTAAAGAATATGCGAGGGTCATGGGCACAAAAGTTGTAGCCCTATGTCTTAGGGTACTATGTATAAAATTACGTGCAAATCCGAGGTGTGTAGAGGGTGATAGAGTCAAAATATAGAAGGACGTACTAATATAAGGAAAAAACTTGCAAAAATTGCCATCAAAAAGAGGAATTTTTTTTTAAATGTTGACTTAAGGCTCCGTTTCGACTCCAATATATTCATTTACCCATGAGATCTCTTGGGGAAAAATATCGAACGAGTTGAACACGAGGGTAATACATTTCGGAGAAATTAGTGAAATCTCCAATTCACCAAAGGGGTACCCCTTTCAGAAATCTTCGATTTCTCTAATATGGATTGGAGGATTGTTTTGATCGTGAATAATAAAGAATATGCGAGGGTCATGGGCACAAAAGTTGTAGCCCTATGTCTTAGGTTACTATGTATAAAAGTACGTGAAAATCCGAGGTGTGTAGAGGGTGATACAGTCAAAATATAGAAGGACGTACTAATATAAGGAAAAAACTTGCGAAAATTGCCATCAAAAAGAGGGATTTTTTTTTAAATGTTGACTTAAGGCTCCGTTTCGACACCAATATATTTATTTACCCATGAGATCTCTTGGGGAAAAATATCGAACGAGTTGAACACGAGGGTAATACATTTCGGAGAAATTAGTGAAATCTCCAATTCACCAAAGGGGTACCCCTTTCAGAAATCTTCGATTTCTCTAATATGGATTGGAGCATTGTTTTGATCGTGAATACTAAAGAATATGCGAGGGTCATGGGCACAAAAGTTGTAGCCCTATGTCTTAGGTTACTATGTATAAAAGTACGTGAAAATCCGAGGTGTGTAGAGGGTGATACAGTCAAAATATAGAAGGACGTACTAATATAAGGAAAAAACTTGCGAAAATTGCCATCAAAAAGGGGGATTTTTTTTTAAATGTTGACTTAAGGCTCCGTTTCGACTCCAATATATTCATTTACCCATGAGATCTCTTGGGGAAAAATATCGGACGAGTTGAACACGAGGGTATTACATTTCGGAGAAATTAGTGAAATCTCCAATTCACCAAAGGGGTACCCCTTTCAGAAATCTTCGATTTCTCTAATATGGATTGGAGCATTGTTTTGATCGTGAATACTAAAGAATATGCGAGGGTCATGGGCACAAAAGTTGTAGCCCTATGTCTTAGGTTACTATGTATAAAAGTACGTGAAAATCCGAGGTGTGTAGAGGGTGATACAGTCAAAATATAGAAGGACGTACTAATATAAGGAAAAAACTTGCGAAAATTGCCATCAAAAAGGGGGATTTTTTTTGAAATGTTGACTTAAGGCTCCGTTTCGACTCCAATATATTCATTTACCCATGAGATCTCTTGGGGAAAAATATCGAACGAGTTGAACACGAGGGTAATACATTTCGGAGAAATTAGTGAAATCTCCAATTCACCAAAGGGGTACCCCTTTCAGAAATCTTCGATTTCTCTAATATGGATTGGAGCATTGTTTTGATCGTGAATACTAAAGAATATGCGAGGGTCATGGGCACAAAAGTTGTAGCCCTATGTCTTAGGTTACTATGTATAAAAGTACGTGAAAATCCGAGGTGTGTAGAGGGTGATACAGTCAAAATATAGAAGGACGTACTAATATAAGGAAAAAACTTGCGAAAATTGCCATCAAAAAGGGGGATTTTTTTTGAAATGTTGACTTAAGGCTCCGTTTCGACTCCAATATATTCATTTACCCATGAGATCTCTTGGGGAAAAATATCGAACGAGTTGAACACGAGGGTAATACATTTCGGAGAAATTAGTGAAATCTCCAATTCACCAAAGGGGTACCCCTTTCAGAAATCTTCGATTTCTCTAATATGGATTGGAGCATTGTTTTGATCGTGAATACTAAAGAATATGCGAGGGTCATGGGCACAAAAGTTGTAGCCCTATGTCTTAGGTTACTATGTATAAACGTACGTGAAAATCCGATGTGTGTAGAGGGTGATACAGTCAAAATATAGAAGGACGTACTAATATAAGGAAAAAACTTGCGAAAATTGCCATCAAAAAGGGGGATTTTTTTTGAAATGTTGACTTAAGGCTCCGTTTCGACTCCAATATATTCATTTACCCATGAGATCTCTTGGGGAAAAATATCGAACGAGTTGAACACGAGGGTAATACATTTCGGAGAAATTAGTGAAATCTCCAATTCACCAAAGGGGTACCCCTTTCAGAAATCTTCGATTTCTCTAATATGGATTGGAGCATTGTTTTGATCGTGAATACTAAAGAATATACGAGGGTCATGGGCACAAAAGTTGTATCCCTATGTCTTAGGTTACTATGTATAAAAGTACGTGAAAATCCGAGGTGTGTAGAGGGTGATACAGTCAAAATATAGAAGGACGTACTAATATAAGGAAAAAACTTGCGAAAATTGCCATCAAAAAGGGGGATTTTTTTTTAAATGTTGACTTAAGGCTCCGTTTCGACTCCAATATATTCATTTACCCATGAGATCTCTTGGGGAAAAATATCGAACGAGTTGAACACGAGGGTAATACATTTCGGAGAAATTAGTGAAATCTCCAATTCACCAAAGGGGTACCCCTTTCAGAAATCTTCGATTTCTCTAATATGGATTGGAGCATTGTTTTGATCGTGAATACTAAAGAATATGCGAGGGTCATGGGCACAAAAGTTGTAGCCCTATGTCTTAGGTTACTATGTATAAACGTACGTGAAAATCCGATGTGTGTAGAGGGTGATACAGTCAAAATATAGAAGGACGTACTAATATAAGGAAAAAACTTGCGAAAATTGCCATCAAAAAGGGGGATTTTTTTTGAAATGTTGACTTAAGGCTCCGTTTCGACTCCAATATATTCATTTACCCATGAGATCTCTTGGGGAAAAATATCGAACGAGTTGAACACGAGGGTAATACATTTCGGAGAAATTAGTGAAATCTCCAATTCACCAAAGGGGTACCCCTTTCAGAAATCTTCGATTTCTCTAATATGGATTGGAGCATTGTTTTGATCGTGAATACTAAAGAATATACGAGGGTCATGGGCACAAAAGTTGTATCCCTATGTCTTAGGTTACTATGTATAAAAGTACGTGAAAATCCGAGGTGTGTAGAGGGTGATACAGTCAAAATATAGAAGGACGTACTAATATAAGGAAAAAACTTGCGAAAATTGCCATCAAAAAGGGGGATTTTTTTTTAAATGTTGACTTAAGGCTCCGTTTCGACTCCAATATATTCATTTACCCATGAGATCTCTTGGGGAAAAATATCGGACGAGTTGAACACGAGGGTATTACATTTCGGAGAAATTAGTGAAATCTCCAATTCACCAAAGGGGTACCCCTTTCAGAAATCTTCGATTTCTCTAATATGGATTGGAGCATTGTTTTGATCGTGAATACTAAAGAATATGCGAGGGTCATGGGCACAAAAGTTGTAGCCCTATGTCTTAGGTTACTATGTATAAAAGTACGTGAAAATCCGAGGTGTGTAGAGGGTGATACAGTCAAAATATAGAAGGACGTACTAATATAAGGAAAAAACTTGCGAAAATTGCCATCAAAAAGGGGGATTTTTTTTGAAATGTTGACTTAAGGCTCCGTTTCGACTCCAATATATTCATTTACCCATGAGATCTCTTGGGGAAAAATATCGAACGAGTTGAACACGAGGGTAATACATTTCGGAGAAATTAGTGAAATCTCCAATTCACCAAAGGGGTACCCCTTTCAGAAATCTTCGATTTCTCTAATATGGATTGGAGCATTGTTTTGATCGTGAATACTAAAGAATATGCGAGGGTCATGGGCACAAAAGTTGTAGCCCTATGTCTTAGGTTACTATGTATAAAAGTACGTGAAAATCCGAGGTGTGTAGAGGGTGATACAGTCAAAATATAGAAGGACGTACTAATATAAGGAAAAAACTTGCGAAAATTGCCATCAAAAAGGGGGATTTTTTTTGAAATGTTGACTTAAGGCTCCGTTTCGACTCCAATATATTCATTTACCCATGAGATCTCTTGGGGAAAAATATCGAACGAGTTGAACACGAGGGTAATACATTTCGGAGAAATTAGTGAAATCTCCAATTCACCAAAGGGGTACCCCTTTCAGAAATCTTCGATTTCTCTAATATGGATTGGAGCATTGTTTTGATCGTGAATACTAAAGAATATGCGAGGGTCATGGGCACAAAAGTTGTAGCCCTATGTCTTAGGTTACTATGTATAAACGTACGTGAAAATCCGATGTGTGTAGAGGGTGATACAGTCAAAATATAGAAGGACGTACTAATATAAGGAAAAAACTTGCGAAAATTGCCATCAAAAAGGGGGATTTTTTTTGAAATGTTGACTTAAGGCTCCGTTTCGACTCCAATATATTCATTTACCCATGAGATCTCTTGGGGAAAAATATCGAACGAGTTGAACACGAGGGTAATACATTTCGGAGAAATTAGTGAAATCTCCAATTCACCAAAGGGGTACCCCTTTCAGAAATCTTCGATTTCTCTAATATGGATTGGAGCATTGTTTTGATCGTGAATACTAAAGAATATACGAGGGTCATGGGCACAAAAGTTGTATCCCTATGTCTTATGGTACTATGTATAAAATTACGTGAAAATCCGAGGTGTGTAGAGGGTGATACAGTCAAAATACTGAGAGATGTACGAATATAAGGAAAAAACTTGCGAAAATTGCCATCAAAAAGGGGGATTTTTTTTTAATTGTTGACTTAAGGCTCCGTTTCGACTCCAATATATTCATTTACCCATGAGATCTCTTGGGGAAAAATATCGAACGAGTTGAACACGAGGGTAATACATTTCGGAGAAATTAGTGAAATCTCCAATTCACCAAAGGGGTACCCCTTTCAGAAATCTTCGATTTCTCTAATATGGATTGGAGCATTGTTTTGATCGTGAATACTAAAGAATATGCGAGGGTCATGGGCACAAAAGTTGTAGCCCTATGTCTTATGGTACTATGTATAAAATTACGTGAAAATCCGAGGTGTGTAGTGGGTGATACAGTCAAAATACTGAGAGATGTACGAATATAAGGAAAAAACTTGCGAAAATTGCCATCAAAAAGGGGGATTTTTTTTTAATTGTTGACTTAAGGCTCCGTTTCGACTCCAATATATTCATTTACCCATGAGATCTCTTGGGGAAAAATATCGAACGAGTTGAACACGAGGGTAATACATTTCGGAGAAATTAGTGAAATCTCCAATTCACCAAAGGGGTACCCCTTTCAGAAATCTTCGATTTCTCTAATATGGATTGGAGCATTGTTTTGATCGTGAATACTAAAGAATATGCGAGGGTCATGGGCACAAAAGTTGTAGCCCTATGTCTTAGGGTACTATGTATAAAATTACGTGCAAATCCGAGGTGTGTAGAGGGTGATAGAGTCAAAATATAGAAGGACGTACTAATATAAGGAAAAAACTTGCAAAAATTGCCATCAAAAAGAGGAATTTTTTTTTAAATGTTGACTTAAGGCTCCGTTTCGACTCCAATATATTCATTTACCCATGAGATCTCTTGGGGAAAAATATCGAACGAGTTGAACACGAGGGTAATACATTTCGGAGAAATTAGTGAAATCTCCAATTCACCAAAGGGGTACCCCTTTCAGAAATCTTCGATTTCTCTAATATGGATTGAAGGATTGTTTTGATCGTGAATAATAAAGAATATGCGAGGGTCATGGGCACAAAAGTTGTAGCCCTATGTCTTAGGTTACTATGTATAAAAGTACGTGAAAATCCGAGGTGTGTAGAGGGTGATACAGTCAAAATATAGAAGGACGTACTAATATAAGGAAAAAACTTGCGAAAATTGCCATCAAAAAGAGGGATTTTTTTTTAAATGTTGACTTAAGGCTCCGTTTCGACTCCAATATATTTATTTACCCATGAGATCTCTTGGGGAAAAATATCGAACGAGTTGAACACGAGGGTAATACATTTCGGAGAAATTAGTGAAATCTCCAATTCACCAAAGGGGTACCCCTTTCAGAAATCTTCGATTTCTCTAATATGGATTGGAGCATTGTTTTGATCGTGAATACTAAAGAATATGCGAGGGTCATGGGCACAAAAGTTGTAGCCCTATGTCTTAGGTTACTATGTATAAAAGTACGTGAAAATCCGAGGTGTGTAGAGGGTGATACAGTCAAAATATAGAAGGACGTACTAATATAAGGAAAAAACTTGCGAAAATTGCCATCAAAAAGGGGGATTTTTTTTGAAATGTTGACTTAAGGCTCCGTTTCGACTCCAATATATTCATTTACCCATGAGATCTCTTGGGGAAAAATATCGGACGAGTTGAACACGAGGGTATTACATTTCGGAGAAATTAGTGAAATCTCCAATTCACCAAAGGGGTACCCCTTTCAGAAATCTTCGATTTCTCTAATATGGATTGGAGCATTGTTTTGATCGTGAATACTAAAGAATATGCGAGGGTCATGGGCACAAAAGTTGTAGCCCTATGTCTTAGGTTACTATGTATAAAAGTACGTGAAAATCCGAGGTGTGTAGAGGGTGATACAGTCAAAATATAGAAGGACGTACTAATATAAGGAAAAAACTTGCGAAAATTGCCATCAAAAAGGGGGATTTTTTTTGAAATGTTGACTTAAGGCTCCGTTTCGACTCCAATATATTCATTTACCCATGAGATCTCTTGGGGAAAAATATCGGACGAGTTGAACACGAGGGTATTACATTTCGGAGAAATTAGTGAAATCTCCAATTCACCAAAGGGGTACCCCTTTCAGAAATCTTCGATTTCTCTAATATGGATTGGAGCATTGTTTTGATCGTGAATACTAAAGAATATGCGAGGGTCATGGGCACAAAAGTTGTAGCCCTATGTCTTAGGTTACTATGTATAAAAGTACGTGAAAATCCGAGGTGTGTAGAGGGTGATACAGTCAAAATATAGAAGGACGTACTAATATAAGGAAAAAACTTGCGAAAATTGCCATCAAAAAGGGGGATTTTTTTTGAAATGTTGACTTAAGGCTCCGTTTCGACTCCAATATATTCATTTACCCATGAGATCTCTTGGGGAAAAATATCGAACGAGTTGAACACGAGGGTAATACATTTCGGAGAAATTAGTGAAATCTCCAATTCACCAAAGGGGTACCCCTTTCAGAAATCTTCGATTTCTCTAATATGGATTGGAGCATTGTTTTGATCGTGAATACTAAAGAATATGCGAGGGTCATGGGCACAAAAGTTGTAGCCCTATGTCTTAGGTTACTATGTATAAAAGTACGTGAAAATCCGAGGTGTGTAGAGGGTGATACAGTCAAAATATAGAAGGACGTACTAATATAAGGAAAAAACTTGCGAAAATTGCCATCAAAAAGGGGGATTTTTTTTGAAATGTTGACTTAAGGCTCCGTTTCGACTCCAATATATTCATTTACCCATGAGATCTCTTGGGGAAAAATATCGAACGAGTTGAACACGAGGGTAATACATTTCGGAGAAATTAGTGAAATCTCCAATTCACCAAAGGGGTACCCCTTTCAGAAATCTTCGATTTCTCTAATATGGATTGGAGCATTGTTTTGATCGTGAATACTAAAGAATATGCGAGGTTCATGGGCACAAAAGTTGTAGCCCTATGTCTTATGGTACTATGTATAAAATTACGTGCAAATCCGAGGCGTGTAGAGGGTGATAGAGTCAAAATATAGAAGGACGTACTAATATAAGGAAAAAACTTGCAAAAATTGCCATCAAAAAGAGGAATTTTTTTTGAAATGTTGACTTAAGGCTCCGTTTCGACTCCAATATATTCATTTACCCATGAGATCTCTTGGGGAAAAATATCGAACGAGTTGAACACGAGGGTAATACATTTCGGAGAAATTAGTGAAATCTCCAATTCACCAAAGGGGTACCCCTTTCAGAAATCTTCGATTTCTCTAATATGGATTGGAGCATTGTTTTGATCGTGAATACTAAAGAATATGCAAGGGTCATGGGCACAAAAGTTGTAGCCCTATGTCTTATGGTACTATGTATAAAATTACGTGAAAATCCGAGGTGTGTAGAGGGTGATACAGTCAAAATACTGAGAGATGTACGAATATAAGGAAAAAACTTGCGAAAATTGCCATCAAAAAGGGGGATTTTTTTTTAATTGTTGACTTAAGGCTCCGTTTCGACTCCAATATATTCATTTACCCATGAGATCTCTTGGGGAAAAATATCGAACGAGTTGAACACGAGGGTAATACATTTCGGAGAAATTAGTGAAATCTCCAATTCACCAAAGGGGTACCCCTTTCAGAAATCTTCGATTTCTCTAATATGGATTGGAGCATTGTTTTGATCGTGAATACTAAAGAATATGCGAGGGTCATGGGCACAAAAGTTGTAGCCCTATGTCTTATGGTACTATGTATAAAATTACGTGAAAATCCGAGGTGTGTAGTGGGTGATACAGTCAAAATACTGAGAGATGTACGAATATAAGGAAAAAACTTGCGAAAATTGCCATCAAAAAGGGGGATTTTTTTTTAATTGTTGACTTAAGGCTCCGTTTCGACTCCAATATATTCATTTACCCATGAGATCTCTTGGGGAAAAATATCGAACGAGTTGAACACGAGGGTAATACATTTCGGAGAAATTAGTGAAATCTCCAATTCACCAAAGGGGTACCCCTTTCAGAAATCTTCGATTTCTCTAATATGGATTGGAGCATTGTTTTGATCGTGAATACTAAAGAATATGCGAGGGTCATGGGCACAAAAGTTGTAGCCCTATGTCTTAGGTTACTATGTATAAAAGTACGTGAAAATCCGAGGTGTGTAGAGGGTGATACAGTCAAAATATAGAAGGACGTACTAATATAAGGAAAAAACTTGCGAAAATTGCCATCAAAAAGGGGGATTTTTTTTGAAATGTTGACTTAAGGCTCCGTTTCGACTCCAATATATTCATTTACCCATGAGATCTCTTGGGGAAAAATATCGAACGAGTTGAACACGAGGGTAATACATTTCGGAGAAATTAGTGAAATCTCCAATTCACCAAAGGGGTACCCCTTTCAGAAATCTTCGATTTCTCTAATATGGATTGGAGCATTGTTTTGATCGTGAATACTAAAGAATATGCGAGGGTCATGGGCACAAAAGTTGTAGCCCTATGTCTTAGGTTACTATGTATAAACGTACGTGAAAATCCGAGGTGTGTAGAGGGTGATACAGTCAAAATATAGAAGGACGTACTAATATAAGGAAAAAACTTGCGAAAATTGCCATCAAAAAGGGGGATTTTTTTTGAAATGTTGACTTAAGGCTCCGTTTCGACTCCAATATATTCATTTACCCATGAGATCTCTTGGGGAAAAATATCGAACGAGTTGAACACGAGGGTAATACATTTCGGAGAAATTAGTGAAATCTCCAATTCACCAAAGGGGTACCCCTTTCAGAAATCTTCGATTTCTCTAATATGGATTGGAGCATTGTTTTGATCGTGAATACTAAAGAATATGCGAGGTTCATGGGCACAAAAGTTGTAGCCCTATGTCTTATGGTACTATGTATAAAATTACGTGCAAATCCGAGGCGTGTAGAGGGTGATAGAGTCAAAATATAGAAGGACGTACTAATATAAGGAAAAAACTTGCAAAAATTGCCATCAAAAAGAGGAATTTTTTTTGAAATGTTGACTTAAGGCTCCGTTTCGACTCCAATATATTCATTTACCCATGAGATCTCTTGGGGAAAAATATCGAACGAGTTGAACACGAGGGTAATACATTTCGGAGAAATTAGTGAAATCTCCAATTCACCAAAGGGGTACCCCTTTCAGAAATCTTCGATTTCTCTAATATGGATTGGAGCATTGTTTTGATCGTGAATACTAAAGAATATACGAGGGTCATGGGCACAAAAGTTGTATCCCTATGTCTTATGGTACTATGTATAAAATTACGTGAAAATCCGAGGTGTGTAGAGGGTGATACAGTCAAAATACTGAGAGATGTACGAATATAAGGAAAAAACTTGCGAAAATTGCCATCAAAAAGGGGGATTTTTTTTTAATTGTTGACTTAAGGCTCCGTTTCGACTCCAATATATTCATTTACCCATGAGATCTCTTGGGGAAAAATATCGAACGAGTTGAACACGAGGGTAATACATTTCGGAGAAATTAGTGAAATCTCCAATTCACCAAAGGGGTACCCCTTTCAGAAATCTTCGATTTCTCTAATATGGATTGGAGCATTGTTTTGATCGTGAATACTAAAGAATATGCGAGGGTCATGGGCACAAAAGTTGTAGCCCTATGTCTTATGGTACTATGTATAAAATTACGTGAAAATCCGAGGTGTGTAGTGGGTGATACAGTCAAAATACTGAGAGATGTACGAATATAAGGAAAAAACTTGCGAAAATTGCCATCAAAAAGGGGGATTTTTTTTTAATTGTTGACTTAAGGCTCCGTTTCGACTCCAATATATTCATTTACCCATGAGATCTCTTGGGGAAAAATATCGAACGAGTTGAACACGAGGGTAATACATTTCGGAGAAATTAGTGAAATCTCCAATTCACCAAAGGGGTACCCCTTTCAGAAATCTTCGATTTCTCTAATATGGATTGGAGCATTGTTTTGATCGTGAATACTAAAGAATATGCGAGGGTCATGGGCACAAAAGTTGTAGCCCTATGTCTTAGGGTACTATGTATAAAATTACGTGCAAATCCGAGGTGTGTAGAGGGTGATAGAGTCAAAATATAGAAGGACGTACTAATATAAGGAAAAAACTTGCAAAAATTGCCATCAAAAAGAGGAATTTTTTTTTAAATGTTGACTTAAGGCTCCGTTTCGACTCCAATATATTCATTTACCCATGAGATCTCTTGGGGAAAAATATCGAACGAGTTGAACACGAGGGTAATACATTTCGGAGAAATTAGTGAAATCTCCAATTCACCAAAGGGGTACCCCTTTCAGAAATCTTCGATTTCTCTAATATGGATTGAAGGATTGTTTTGATCGTGAATAATAAAGAATATGCGAGGGTCATGGGCACAAAAGTTGTAGCCCTATGTCTTAGGTTACTATGTATAAAAGTACGTGAAAATCCGAGGTGTGTAGAGGGTGATACAGTCAAAATATAGAAGGACGTACTAATATAAGGAAAAAACTTGCGAAAATTGCCATCAAAAAGAGGGATTTTTTTTTAAATGTTGACTTAAGGCTCCGTTTCGACTCCAATATATTTATTTACCCATGAGATCTCTTGGGGAAAAATATCGAACGAGTTGAACACGAGGGTAATACATTTCGGAGAAATTAGTGAAATCTCCAATTCACCAAAGGGGTACCCCTTTCAGAAATCTTCGATTTCTCTAATATGGATTGGAGCATTGTTTTGATCGTGAATACTAAAGAATATGCGAGGGTCATGGGCACAAAAGTTGTAGCCCTATGTCTTAGGTTACTATGTATAAAAGTACGTGAAAATCCGAGGTGTGTAGAGGGTGATACAGTCAAAATATAGAAGGACGTACTAATATAAGGAAAAAACTTGCGAAAATTGCCATCAAAAAGGGGGATTTTTTTTGAAATGTTGACTTAAGGCTCCGTTTCGACTCCAATATATTCATTTACCCATGAGATCTCTTGGGGAAAAATATCGGACGAGTTGAACACGAGGGTATTACATTTCGGAGAAATTAGTGAAATCTCCAATTCACCAAAGGGGTACCCCTTTCAGAAATCTTCGATTTCTCTAATATGGATTGGAGCATTGTTTTGATCGTGAATACTAAAGAATATGCGAGGGTCATGGGCACAAAAGTTGTAGCCCTATGTCTTAGGTTACTATGTATAAAAGTACGTGAAAATCCGAGGTGTGTAGAGGGTGATACAGTCAAAATATAGAAGGACGTACTAATATAAGGAAAAAACTTGCGAAAATTGCCATCAAAAAGGGGGATTTTTTTTGAAATGTTGACTTAAGGCTCCGTTTCGACTCCAATATATTCATTTACCCATGAGATCTCTTGGGGAAAAATATCGGACGAGTTGAACACGAGGGTATTACATTTCGGAGAAATTAGTGAAATCTCCAATTCACCAAAGGGGTACCCCTTTCAGAAATCTTCGATTTCTCTAATATGGATTGGAGCATTGTTTTGATCGTGAATACTAAAGAATATGCGAGGGTCATGGGCACAAAAGTTGTAGCCCTATGTCTTAGGTTACTATGTATAAAAGTACGTGAAAATCCGAGGTGTGTAGAGGGTGATACAGTCAAAATATAGAAGGACGTACTAATATAAGGAAAAAACTTGCGAAAATTGCCATCAAAAAGGGGGATTTTTTTTGAAATGTTGACTTAAGGCTCCGTTTCGACTCCAATATATTCATTTACCCATGAGATCTCTTGGGGAAAAATATCGAACGAGTTGAACACGAGGGTAATACATTTCGGAGAAATTAGTGAAATCTCCAATTCACCAAAGGGGTACCCCTTTCAGAAATCTTCGATTTCTCTAATATGGATTGGAGCATTGTTTTGATCGTGAATACTAAAGAATATGCGAGGGTCATGGGCACAAAAGTTGTAGCCCTATGTCTTAGGTTACTATGTATAAAAGTACGTGAAAATCCGAGGTGTGTAGAGGGTGATACAGTCAAAATATAGAAGGACGTACTAATATAAGGAAAAAACTTGCGAAAATTGCCATCAAAAAGGGGGATTTTTTTTGAAATGTTGACTTAAGGCTCCGTTTCGACTCCAATATATTCATTTACCCATGAGATCTCTTGGGGAAAAATATCGAACGAGTTGAACACGAGGGTAATACATTTCGGAGAAATTAGTGAAATCTCCAATTCACCAAAGGGGTACCCCTTTCAGAAATCTTCGATTTCTCTAATATGGATTGGAGCATTGTTTTGATCGTGAATACTAAAGAATATGCGAGGTTCATGGGCACAAAAGTTGTAGCCCTATGTCTTATGGTACTATGTATAAAATTACGTGCAAATCCGAGGCGTGTAGAGGGTGATAGAGTCAAAATATAGAAGGACGTACTAATATAAGGAAAAAACTTGCAAAAATTGCCATCAAAAAGAGGAATTTTTTTTGAAATGTTGACTTAAGGCTCCGTTTCGACTCCAATATATTCATTTACCCATGAGATCTCTTGGGGAAAAATATCGAACGAGTTGAACACGAGGGTAATACATTTCGGAGAAATTAGTGAAATCTCCAATTCACCAAAGGGGTACCCCTTTCAGAAATCTTCGATTTCTCTAATATGGATTGGAGCATTGTTTTGATCGTGAATACTAAAGAATATGCAAGGGTCATGGGCACAAAAGTTGTAGCCCTATGTCTTATGGTACTATGTATAAAATTACGTGAAAATCCGAGGTGTGTAGAGGGTGATACAGTCAAAATACTGAGAGATGTACGAATATAAGGAAAAAACTTGCGAAAATTGCCATCAAAAAGGGGGATTTTTTTTTAATTGTTGACTTAAGGCTCCGTTTCGACTCCAATATATTCATTTACCCATGAGATCTCTTGGGGAAAAATATCGAACGAGTTGAACACGAGGGTAATACATTTCGGAGAAATTAGTGAAATCTCCAATTCACCAAAGGGGTACCCCTTTCAGAAATCTTCGATTTCTCTAATATGGATTGGAGCATTGTTTTGATCGTGAATACTAAAGAATATGCGAGGGTCATGGGCACAAAAGTTGTAGCCCTATGTCTTAGGTTACTATGTATAAAAGTACGTGAAAATCCGAGGTGTGTAGAGGGTGATACAGTCAAAATATAGAAGGACGTACTAATATAAGGAAAAAACTTGCGAAAATTGCCATCAAAAAGGGGGATTTTTTTTGAAATGTTGACTTAAGGCTCCGTTTCGACTCCAATATATTCATTTACCCATGAGATCTCTTGGGGAAAAATATCGAACGAGTTGAACACGAGGGTAATACATTTCGGAGAAATTAGTGAAATCTCCAATTCACCAAAGGGGTACCCCTTTCAGAAATCTTCGATTTCTCTAATATGGATTGGAGCATTGTTTTGATCGTGAATACTAAAGAATATGCGAGGGTCATGGGCACAAAAGTTGTAGCCCTATGTCTTAGGTTACTATGTATAAACGTACGTGAAAATCCGAGGTGTGTAGAGGGTGATACAGTCAAAATATAGAAGGACGTACTAATATAAGGAAAAAACTTGCGAAAATTGCCATCAAAAAGGGGGATTTTTTTTGAAATGTTGACTTAAGGCTCCGTTTCGACTCCAATATATTCATTTACCCATGAGATCTCTTGGGGAAAAATATCGAACGAGTTGAACACGAGGGTAATACATTTCGGAGAAATTAGTGAAATCTCCAATTCACCAAAGGGGTACCCCTTTCAGAAATCTTCGATTTCTCTAATATGGATTGGAGCATTGTTTTGATCGTGAATACTAAAGAATATGCGAGGTTCATGGGCACAAAAGTTGTAGCCCTATGTCTTATGGTACTATGTATAAAATTACGTGCAAATCCGAGGCGTGTAGAGGGTGATAGAGTCAAAATATAGAAGGACGTACTAATATAAGGAAAAAACTTGCAAAAATTGCCATCAAAAAGAGGAATTTTTTTTGAAATGTTGACTTAAGGCTCCGTTTCGACTCCAATATATTCATTTACCCATGAGATCTCTTGGGGAAAAATATCGAACGAGTTGAACACGAGGGTAATACATTTCGGAGAAATTAGTGAAATCTCCAATTCACCAAAGGGGTACCCCTTTCAGAAATCTTCGATTTCTCTAATATGGATTGGAGCATTGTTTTGATCGTGAATACTAAAGAATATGCGAGGGTCATGGGCACAAAAGTTGTAGCCCTCTGTCTTAGGGTACTATGTATAAAATTACGTGCAAATCCGAGGCGTGTAGAGGGTGATAGAGTCAAAATATAGAAGGACGTACTAATATAAGGAAAAAACTTGCAAAAATTGCCATCAAAAAGAGGAATTTTTTTTTAAATGTTGACTTAAGGCTCCGTTTCGACTCCAATATATTCATTTACCCATGAGATCTCTTGGGGAAAAATATCGAATGAGTTGAACACGAGGGTAATACATTTCGGAGAAATTAGTGAAATCTCCAATTCACCAAAGGGGTACCCCTTTCAGAAATCTTCGATTTCTCTAATATGGATTGGAGCATTGTTTTGATCGTGAATAATAAAGAATATGCGAGGGTCATGGGCACAAAAGTTGTAGCCCTATGTCTTAGGGTACTATGTATAAAATTACGTGAAAATCCGAGGTGTGTAGAGGGTGATAGAGTCAAAATACTGAGAGATGTACGAATATAAGGAAAAAACTTGCGAAAATTGCCATCAAAAAGGGGGATTTTTTTTGAAATGTTGACTTAAGGCTCCGTTTCCACTCCAATATATTCATTTACCCATGAGATCTCTTGGGGAAAAATATCGAACGAGTTGAACACGTGGGTAATACATTTCGGAGAAATTAGTGAAATCTCCAATTCACCAAAGGGGTACCCCTTTCAGAAATCTTCGATTTCTCTAATATGGATTGGAGCATTGTTTTGATCGTGAATAATAAAGAATATACAAGGGTCATGGGCACAAAATTTGTAGCCCTATGTCTTAGGGTACTATGTATAAAATTACGTGCAAATCCGAGGTGTGTAGAGGGTGATAGAGTTAAAATATAGAAGGACGTACTAATATAAGGAAAAAACATGCGAAAATTGCCATCAAAAAGAGGAATTTTTTTTGAAATGTTGACTTAAGGCTCCGTTTCGACTCCAATATATTCATTTACCCATGAGATCTCTTGGGGAAAAATATCGAACGAGTTGAACACGTGGGTAATACATTTCGGTGAAATTAGTGAAATCTCCAATTCACCAAAGGGGTACCCCTTTCAGAAATCTTCGATTTCTCTAATATGGATTGGAGCATTGTTTTGATCGTAAATAATAAAGAATATACAAGGGTCATGGGCACAAAATTTGTAGCCCTATGTCTTAGGGTACTATGTATAAAATTACGTGCAAATCCGAGGTGTGTAGAGGGTGATAGAGTCAAAATATAGAAGGACGTACTAATATAAGGAAAAAACATGCGAAAATTGCCATCAAAAAGAGGAATTTTTTTTGAAATGTTGACTTAAGGCTCCGTTTCGACTCCAATATATTCATTTACCCATGAGATCTCTTGGGGAAAAATATCGAACGAGTTGAACACGAGGGTAATACATTTCGGAGAAATTAGTGAAATCTCCAATTCACCAAAGCGGTACCCCTTTCAGAAATCTTCGATTTCTCTAATATGGATTGGAGCATTGTTTTGATCGTGAATACTAAAGAATATGCGAGGGTCATGGGCACAAAAGTTGTAGCCCTATGTCTTAGGTTACTATGTATAAAAGTACGTGAAAATCCGAGGTGTGTAGAGGGTGATAGAGTCAAAATATAGAAGGACGTACTAATATAAGGAAAAAACTTGCGAAAATTGCCATCAAAAAGGGGGATTTTTTTTGAAATGTTGACTTAAGGCTCCGTTTCGACTCCAATATATTCATTTACCCATGAGATCTCTTGGGGAAAAATATCGAACGAGTTGAACACGAGGGTAATACATTTCGGAGAAATTAGTGAAATCTCCAATTCACCAAAGGGGTACCCCTTTCAGAAATCATCGATTTCTCTAATATGGATTGGAGCATTGTTTTGATCGTGAATACTAAAGAATATGCGAGGGTCATGGGCACAAAAGTTGTAGCCCTATGTCTTAGGTTACTATGTATAAACGTACGTGAAAATCCGAGGTGTGTAGAGGGTGATACAGTCAAAATATAGAAGGACGTACTAATATAAGGAAAAAACTTGCGAAAATTGCCATCAAAAAGGGGGATTTTTTTTGAAATGTTGACTTAAGGCTCCGTTTCGACTCCAATATATTCATTTACCCATGAGATCTCTTGGGGAAAAATATCGAACGAGTTGAACACGAGGGTAATACATTTCGGAGAAATTAGTGAAATCTCCAATTCACCAAAGGGGTACCCCTTTCAGAAATCTTCGATTTCTCTAATATGGATTGGAGCATTGTTTTGATCGTGAATAATAAAGAATATGCGAGTATCATGGGCACAAAAGTTGTAGCCCTATGTCTTAGGGTACTATGTATAAAATTACGTGAATATCCGGGGTGTGTAGACGGTGATACAGTCAAAATACTGAGAGATGTACGAATATAAGGAAAAAACTTGCGAAAATTGCCATCAAAAAGGGGAATTTTTTTTGAAATGTTGACTTAAGGCTCCGTTTCGACTCCAATATATTCATTTACCCATGAGATCTCTTGGGGAAAAATATCGAACGAGTTGAACACGAGGGTAATACATTTCGGAGAAATTAGTGAAATCTCCAATTCACCAAAGGGGTACCCCTTTCAGAAATCTTCGATTTCTCTAATATGGATTGGAGCATTGTTTTGATCGTGAATACTAAAGAATATGCGAGGGTCATGGGCACAAAAGTTGTAGCCCTATGTCTTATGGTACTATGTATAAAATTACGTGCAAATCCGAGGCGTGTAGAGGGTGATAGAGTCAAAATATAGAAGGACGTACTAATATAAGGAAAAAACTTGCAAAAATTGCCATCAAAAAGAGGAATTTTTTTTGAAATGTTGACTTAAGGCTCCGTTTCGACTCCAATATATTCATTTACCCATGAGATCTCTTGGGGAAAAATATCGAACGAGTTGAACACGAGGGTAATACATTTCGGAGAAATTAGTGAAATCTCCAATTCACCAAAGGGGTACCCCTTTCAGAAATCTTCGATTTCTCTAATATGGATTGGAGCATTGTTTTGATCGTGAATACTAAAGAATATGCGAGGGTCATGGGCACAAAAGTTGTAGCCCTCTGTCTTAGGGTACTATGTATAAAATTACGTGCAAATCCGAGGCGTGTAGAGGGTGATAGAGTCAAAATATAGAAGGACGTACTAATATAAGGAAAAAACTTGCAAAAATTGCCATCAAAAAGAGGAATTTTTTTTTAAATGTTGACTTAAGGCTCCGTTTCGACTCCAACATATTCATTTACCCATGAGATCTCTTGGGGAAAAATATCGAATGAGTTGAACACGAGGGTAATACATTTCGGAGAAATTAGTGAAATCTCCAATTCACCAAAGGGGTACCCCTTTCAGAAATCTTCGATTTCTCTAATATGGATTGGAGCATTGTTTTGATCGTGAATAATAAAGAATATGCGAGGGTCATGGGCACAAAAGTTGTAGCCCTATGTCTTAGGGTACTATGTATAAAATTACGTGAAAATCCGAGGTGTGTAGAGGGTGATAGAGTCAAAATACTGAGAGATGTACGAATATAAGGAAAAAACTTGCGAAAATTGCCATCAAAAAGGGGGATTTTTTTTGAAATGTTGACTTAAGGCTCCGTTTCCACTCCAATATATTCATTTACCCATGAGATCTCTTGGGGAAAAATATCGAACGAGTTGAACACGTGGGTAATACATTTCGGAGAAATTAGTGAAATCTCCAATTCACCAAAGGGGTACCCCTTTCAGAAATCTTCGATTTCTCTAATATGGATTGGAGCATTGTTTTGATCGTGAATAATAAAGAATATACAAGGGTCATGGGCACAAAATTTGTAGCCCTATGTCTTAGGGTACTATGTATAAAATTACGTGCAAATCCGAGGTGTGTAGAGGGTGATAGAGTCAAAATATAGAAGGACGTACTAATATAAGGAAAAAACATGCGAAAATTGCCATCAAAAAGAGGAATTTTTTTTGAAATGTTGACTTAAGGCTCCGTTTCGACTCCAATATATTCATTTACCCATGAGATCTCTTGGGGAAAAATATCGAACGAGTTGAACACGAGGGTAATACATTTCGGAGAAATTAGTGAAATCTCCAATTCACCAAAGCGGTACCCCTTTCAGAAATCTTCGATTTCTCTAATATGGATTGGAGCATTGTTTTGATCGTGAATACTAAAGAATATGCGAGGGTCATGGGCACAAAAGTTGTAGCCCTATGTCTTAGGTTACTATGTATAAAAGTACGTGAAAATCCGAGGTGTGTAGAGGGTGATACAGTCAAAATATAGAAGGACGTACTAATATAAGGAAAAAACTTGCGAAAATTGCCATCAAAAAGGGGGATTTTTTTTGAAATGTTGACTTAAGGCTCCGTTTCGACTCCAATATATTCATTTACCCATGAGATCTCTTGGGGAAAAATATCGAACGAGTTGAACACGAGGGTAATACATTTCGGAGAAATTAGTGAAATCTCCAATTCACCAAAGGGGTACCCCTTTCAGAAATCATCGATTTCTCTAATATGGATTGGAGCATTGTTTTGATCGTGAATACTAAAGAATATGCGAGGGTCATGGGCACAAAAGTTGTAGCCCTATGTCTTAGGTTACTATGTATAAACGTACGTGAAAATCCGAGGTGTGTAGAGGGTGATACAGTCAAAATATAGAAGGACGTACTAATATAAGGAAAAAACTTGCGAAAATTGCCATCAAAAAGGGGGATTTTTTTTGAAATGTTGACTTAAGGCTCCGTTTCGACTCCAATATATTCATTTACCCATGAGATCTCTTGGGGAAAAATATCGAACGAGTTGAACACGAGGGTAATACATTTCGGAGAAATTAGTGAAATCTCCAATTCACCAAAGGGGTACCCCTTTCAGAAATCTTCGATTTCTCTAATATGGATTGGAGCATTGTTTTGATCGTGAATAATAAAGAATATGCGAGTATCATGGGCACAAAAGTTGTAGCCCTATGTCTTAGGGTACTATGTATAAAATTACGTGAATATCCGGGGTGTGTAGACGGTGATACAGTCAAAATACTGAGAGATGTACGAATATAAGGAAAAAACTTGCGAAAATTGCCATCAAAAAGGGGAATTTTTTTTGAAATGTTGACTTAAGGCTCCGTTTCGACTCCAATATATTCATTTACCCATGAGATCTCTTGGGGAAAAATATCGAACGAGTTGAACACGAGGGTAATACATTTCGGAGAAATTAGTGAAATCTCCAATTCACCAAAGGGGTACCCCTTTCAGAAATCTTCGATTTCTCTAATATGGATTGGAGCATTGTTTTGATCGTGAATACTAAAGAATATGCGAGGGTCATGGGCACAAAAGTTGTAGCCCTATGTCTTATGGTACTATGTATAAAATTACGTGCAAATCCGAGGCGTGTAGAGGGTGATAGAGTCAAAATATAGAAGGACGTACTAATATAAGGAAAAAACTTGCAAAAATTGCCATCAAAAAGAGGAATTTTTTTTGAAATGTTGACTTAAGGCTCCGTTTCGACTCCAATATATTCATTTACCCATGAGATCTCTTGGGGAAAAATATCGAACGAGTTGAACACGAGGGTAATACATTTCGGAGAAATTAGTGAAATCTCCAATTCACCAAAGGGGTACCCCTTTCAGAAATCTTCGATTTCTCTAATATGGATTGGAGCATTGTTTTGATCGTGAATACTAAAGAATATGCGAGGGTCATGGGCACAAAAGTTGTAGCCCTCTGTCTTAGGGTACTATGTATAAAATTACGTGCAAATCCGAGGCGTGTAGAGGGTGATAGAGTCAAAATATAGAAGGACGTACTAATATAAGGAAAAAACTTGCAAAAATTGCCATCAAAAAGAGGAATTTTTTTTTAAATGTTGACTTAAGGCTCCGTTTCGACTCCAACATATTCATTTACCCATGAGATCTCTTGGGGAAAAATATCGAATGAGTTGAACACGAGGGTAATACATTTCGGAGAAATTAGTGAAATCTCCAATTCACCAAAGGGGTACCCCTTTCAGAAATCTTCGATTTCTCTAATATGGATTGGAGCATTGTTTTGATCGTGAATAATAAAGAATATGCGAGGGTCATGGGCACAAAAGTTGTAGCCCTATGTCTTAGGGTACTATGTATAAAATTACGTGAAAATCCGAGGTGTGTAGAGGGTGATAGAGTCAAAATACTGAGAGATGTACGAATATAAGGAAAAAACTTGCGAAAATTGCCATCAAAAAGGGGGATTTTTTTTGAAATGTTGACTTAAGGCTCCGTTTCCACTCCAATATATTCATTTACCCATGAGATCTCTTGGGGAAAAATATCGAACGAGTTGAACACGTGGGTAATACATTTCGGAGAAATTAGTGAAATCTCCAATTCACCAAAGGGGTACCCCTTTCAGAAATCTTCGATTTCTCTAATATGGATTGGAGCATTGTTTTGATCGTGAATAATAAAGAATATACAAGGGTCATGGGCACAAAATTTGTAGCCCTATGTCTTAGGGTACTATGTATAAAATTACGTGCAAATCCGAGGTGTGTAGAGGGTGATAGAGTCAAAATATAGAAGGACGTACTAATATAAGGAAAAAACATGCGAAAATTGCCATCAAAAAGAGGAATTTTTTTTGAAATGTTGACTTAAGGCTCCGTTTCGACTCCAATATATTCATTTACCCATGAGATCTCTTGGGGAAAAATATCGAACGAGTTGAACACGAGGGTAATACATTTCGGAGAAATTAGTGAAATCTCCAATTCACCAAAGCGGTACCCCTTTCAGAAATCTTCGATTTCTCTAATATGGATTGGAGCATTGTTTTGATCGTGAATACTAAAGAATATGCGAGGGTCATGGGCACAAAAGTTGTAGCCCTATGTCTTAGGTTACTATGTATAAAAGTACGTGAAAATCCGAGGTGTGTAGAGGGTGATACAGTCAAAATATAGAAGGACGTACTAATATAAGGAAAAAACTTGCGAAAATTGCCATCAAAAAGGGGGATTTTTTTTGAAATGTTGACTTAAGGCTCCGTTTCGACTCCAATATATTCATTTACCCATGAGATCTCTTGGGGAAAAATATCGAACGAGTTGAACACGAGGGTAATACATTTCGGAGAAATTAGTGAAATCTCCAATTCACCAAAGGGGTACCCCTTTCAGAAATCATCGATTTCTCTAATATGGATTGGAGCATTGTTTTGATCGTGAATACTAAAGAATATGCGAGGGTCATGGGCACAAAAGTTGTAGCCCTATGTCTTAGGTTACTATGTATAAACGTACGTGAAAATCCGAGGTGTGTAGAGGGTGATACAGTCAAAATATAGAAGGACGTACTAATATAAGGAAAAAACTTGCGAAAATTGCCATCAAAAAGGGGGATTTTTTTTGAAATGTTGACTTAAGGCTCCGTTTCGACTCCAATATATTCATTTACCCATGAGATCTCTTGGGGAAAAATATCGAACGAGTTGAACACGAGGGTAATACATTTCGGAGAAATTAGTGAAATCTCCAATTCACCAAAGGGGTACCCCTTTCAGAAATCTTCGATTTCTCTAATATGGATTGGAGCATTGTTTTGATCGTGAATACTAAAGAATATGCGAGGGTCATGGGCACAAAAGTTGTAGCCCTATGTCTTATGGTACTATGTATAAAATTACGTGCAAATCCGAGGCGTGTAGAGGGTGATAGAGTCAAAATATAGAAGGACGTACTAATATAAGGAAAAAACTTGCAAAAATTGCCATCAAAAAGAGGAATTTTTTTTGAAATGTTGACTTAAGGCTCCGTTTCGACTCCAATATATTCATTTACCCATGAGATCTCTTGGGGAAAAATATCGAACGAGTTGAACACGAGGGTAATACATTTCGGAGAAATTAGTGAAATCTCCAATTCACCAAAGGGGTACCCCTTTCAGAAATCTTCGATTTCTCTAATATGGATTGGAGCATTGTTTTGATCGTGAATACTAAATAATATGCGAGGGTCATGGGCACAAAAGTTGTAGCCCTCTGTCTTAGGGTACTATGTATAAAATTACGTGCAAATCCGAGGCGTGTAGAGGGTGATAGAGTCAAAATATAGAAGGACGTACTAATATAAGGAAAAAACTTGCAAAAATTGCCATCAAAAAGAGGAATTTTTTTTTAAATGTTGACTTAAGGCTCCGTTTCGACTCCAACATATTCATTTACCCATGAGATCTCTTGGGGAAAAATATCGAATGAGTTGAACACGAGGGTAATACATTTCGGAGAAATTAGTGAAATCTCCAATTCACCAAAGGGGTACCCCTTTCAGAAATCTTCGATTTCTCTAATATGGATTGGAGCATTGTTTTGATCGTGAATAATAAAGAATATGCGAGGGTCATGGGCACAAAAGTTGTAGCCCTATGTCTTAGGGTACTATGTATAAAATTACGTGAAAATCCGAGGTGTGTAGAGGGTGATAGAGTCAAAATACTGAGAGATGTACGAATATAAGGAAAAAACTTGCGAAAATTGCCATCAAAAAGGGGGATTTTTTTTGAAATGTTGACTTAAGGCTCCGTTTCCACTCCAATATATTCATTTACCCATGAGATCTCTTGGGGAAAAATATCGAACGAGTTGAACACGTGGGTAATACATTTCGGAGAAATTAGTGAAATCTCCAATTCACCAAAGGGGTACCCCTTTCAGAAATCTTCGATTTCTCTAATATGGATTGGAGCATTGTTTTGATCGTGAATAATAAAGAATATACAAGGGTCATGGGCACAAAATTTGTAGCCCTATGTCTTAGGGTACTATGTATAAAATTACGTGCAAATCCGAGGTGTGTAGAGGGTGATAGAGTCAAAATATAGAAGGACGTACTAATATAAGGAAAAAACATGCGAAAATTGCCATCAAAAAGAGGAATTTTTTTTGAAATGTTGACTTAAGGCTCCGTTTCGACTCCAATATATTCATTTACCCATGAGATCTCTTGGGGAAAAATATCGAACGAGTTGAACACGAGGGTAATACATTTCGGAGAAATTAGTGAAATCTCCAATTCACCAAAGGGGTACCCCTTTCAGAAATCTTCGATTTCTCTAATATGGATTGGAGCATTGTTTTGATCGTGAATAATAAAGAATATGCGAGGGTCATGGGCACAAAAGTTGTAGCCCTATGTCTTAGGGTACTATGTATAAAATTACGTGCAAATCCGAGGTGTGTAGAGGGTGATAGAGTCAAAATATAGAAGGACGTACTAATATAAGGAAAAAACTTGCGAAAATTGCCATCAAAAAGAGGAATTTTTTTTGAAATGTTGACTTAAGGCTCCGTTTGGACTCCAATATATTCATTTACCCATGAGATCTCTTGGGGAAAAATATCGAACGAGTTGAACACGAGGGTAATACATTTCGGAGAAATTAGTGAAATCTCCAATTCACCAAAGGGGTACCCCTTTCAGAAATCTTCGATTTCTCTAATATGGATTGGTGCATTGTTTTGATCGTGAATAATAAAGAATATGCGAGTATCATGGGCACAAAAGTTGTAGCCCTATGTCTTAGGGTACTATGTATAAAATTACGTGAATATCCGGGGTGTGTAGACGGTGATACAGTCAAAATACTGAGAGATGTACGAATATAAGGAAAAAACTTGCGAAAATTGCCATCAAAAAGGGGAATTTTTTTTGAAATGTTGACTTAAGGCTCCGTTTCGACTCCAATATATTCATTTACCCATGAGATCTCTTGGGGAAAAATATCGAACGAGTTGAACACGAGGGTAATACATTTCGGAGAAATTAGTGAAATCTCCAATTCACCAAAGGGGTACCCCTTTCAGAAATCTTCGATTTCTCTAATATGGATTGGAGCATTGTTTTGATCGTGAATACTAAAGAATATGCGAGGGTCATGGGCACAAAAGTTGTAGCCCTCTGTCTTAGGGTACTATGTATAAAATTACGTGCAAATCCGAGGCGTGTAGAGGGTGATAGAGTCAAAATATAGAAGGACGTACTAATATAAGGAAAAAACTTGCGAAAATTGCCATCAAAAAGAGGAATTTTTTTTGAAATGTTGACTTAAGGCTCCGTTTCGACTCCAATATATTCATTTACCCATGAGATCTCTTGGGGAAAAATATCGAACGAGTTGAACACGAGGGTAATACATTTCGGAGAAATTAGTGAAATCTCCAATTCACCAAAGGGGTACCCCTTTCAGAAATCTTCGATTTCTCTAATATGGATTGGAGCATTGTTTTGATCGTGAATAATAAAGAATATGCGAGTATCATGGGCACAAAAGTTGTAGCCCTATGTCTTAGGGTACTATGTATAAAATTACGTGAAAATCCGAGGTGTGTAGAGGGTGATACAGTCAAAATACTGAGAGATGTACGAATATAAGGAAAAAACTTGCGAAAATTGCCATCAAAAAGGGGGATTTTTTTTGAAATGTTGACTTAAGGCTCCGTTTCCACTCCAATATATTCATTTACCCATGAGATCTCTTGGGGAAAAATATCGAACGAGTTGAACACGAGGGTAATACATTTCGGAGAAATTAGTGAAATCTCCAATTCACCAAAGGGGTACCCCTTTCAGAAATCTTCGATTTCTCTAATATGGATTGGAGCATTGTTTTGATCGTGAATACTAAAGAATATGCGAGGGTCATGGGCACAAAAGTTGTAGCCCTCTGTCTTAGGGTACTATGTATAAAATTACGTGCAAATCCGAGGCGTGTAGAGGGTGATAGAGTCAAAATATAGAAGGACGTACTAATATAAGGAAAAAACTTGCAAAAATTGCCATCAAAAAGAGGAATTTTTTTTTAAATGTTGACTTAAGGCTCCGTTTCGACTCCAATATATTCATTTACCCATGAGATCTCTTGGGGAAAAATATCGAACGAGTTGAACACGAGGGTAATACATTTCGGAGAAATTAGTGAAATCTCCAATTCACCAAAGGGGTACCCCTTTCAGAAATCTTCGATTTCTCTAATATGGATTGGAGCATTGTTTTGATCGTGAATACTAAAGAATATGCGAGGGTCATGGGCACAAAAGTTGTAGCCCTCTGTCTTAGGGTACTATGTATAAAATTACGTGCAAATCCGAGGCGTGTAGAGGGTGATAGAGTCAAAATATAGAAGGACGTACTAATATAAGGAAAAAACTTGCAAAAATTGCCATCAAAAAGAGGAATTTTTTTTGAAATGTTGACTTAAGGCTCCGTTTCGACTCCAATATATTCATTTACCCATGAGATCTCTTGGGGAAAAATATCGAACGAGTTGAACACGAGGGTAATACATTTCGGAGAAATTAGTGAAATCTCCAATTCACCAAAGGGGTACCCCTTTCAGAAATCTTCGATTTCTCTAATATGGATTGGAGCATTGTTTTGATCGTGAATAATAAAGAATATGCGAGTATCATGGGCACAAAAGTTGTAGCCCTATGTCTTAGGGTACTATGTATAAAATTACGTGAAAATCCGAGGTGTGTAGAGGGTGATACAGTCAAAATACTGAGAGATGTACGAATATAAGGAAAAAACTTGCGAAAATTGCCATCAAAAAGGGGAATTTTTTTTGAAATGTTGACTTAAGGCTCCGTTTCGACTCCAATATATTCATTTACCCATGAGATCTCTTGGGGAAAAATATCGAACGAGTTGAACACGAGGGTAATACATTTCGGAGAAATTAGTGAAATCTCCAATTCACCAAAGGGGTACCCCTTTCAGAAATCTTCGATTTCTCTAATATGGATTGGAGCATTGTTTTGATCGTGAATAATAAAGAATATGCGAGGGTCATGGGCACAAAAGTTGTAGCCCTATGTCTTAGGGTACTATGTATAAAATTACGTGAAAATCCGAGGTGTGTAGAGGGTGATAGAGTCAAAATACTGAGAGATGTACGAATATAAGGAAAAAACTTGCGAAAATTGCCATCAAAAAGGGGGATTTTTTTTTAAATGTTGAATTAAGGCTCCGTTTCGACTCCAATATATTCATTTACCCATGAGATCTCTTGGGGAAAAATATCGAACGAGTTGAACACGAGGGTAATACATTTCGGAGAAATTAGTGAAATCTCCAATTCCCCAAAGGGGTACCCCTTTCAGAAATCTTCGATTTCTCTAATATGGATTGGAGCATTGTTTTGATCGTGAATAATAAAGAATATGCGAGGGTCATGGGCACAAAAGTTGTAGCCCTATGTCTTAGGGTACTATGTATAAAATTACGTGCAAATCCGAGGTGTGTAGAGGGTGATAGAGTCAAAATATAGAAGGACGTACTAATATAAGGAAAAAACTTGCGAAAATTGCCATCAAAAAGAGGAATTTTTTTTGAAATGTTGACTTAAGGCTCCGTTTCGACTCCAATATATTCATTTACCCATGAGATCTCTTGGGGAAAAATATCGAACGAGTTGAACACGAGGGTAATACATTTCGGAGAAATTAGTGAAATCTCCAATTCCCCAAAGGGGTACCCCTTTCAGAAATCTTCGATTTCTCTAATATGGATTGGAGCATTGTTTTGATCGTGAATAATAAAGAATATGCGAGGGTCATGGGCACAAAAGTTGTAGCCCTATGTCTTAGGTTACTATGTATAAAAGTACGTGCAAATCCGAGGTGTGTAGAGGGTGATACAGTCAAAATATAGAAGGACGTACTAATATAAGGAAAAAACTTGCGAAAATTGCCATCAAAAAGGGGGATTTTTTTTGAAATGTTGACTTAAGGCTCCGTTTGGACTCCAATATATTCATTTACCCATGAGATCTCTTGGGGAAAAATATCGAACGAGTTGAACACGAGGGTAATACATTTCGGAGAAATTAGTGAAATCTCCAATTCACCAAAGGGGTACCCCTTTCAGAAATCTTCGATTTCTCTAATATGGATTGGAGCATTGTTTTGATCGTGAATAATAAAGAATATGCGAGTATCATGGGCACAAAAGTTGTAGCCCTATGTCTTAGGGTACTATGTATAAAATTACGTGAATATCCGGGGTGTGTAGACGGTGATACAGTCAAAATACTGAGAGATGTACGAATATAAGGAAAAAACTTGCGAAAATTGCCATCAAAAAGGGGAATTTTTTTTTAAATGTCGACTTAAGGCTCCGTTTCGACTCCAATATATTCATTTACCCATGAGATCTCTTGGGGAAAAATATAGAACGAGTTGAACACGGGGGTAATACATTTCGGAGAAATGAGTGAAATCTCCAATTCACCAAAGGGGTACCCCTTTCAGAAATCTTCGATTTCTCTAATATGGATTCGAGCAATGTTTTGATAGTGAATACTAAAGAATATGCGAGGGTCATGGGCACAAAAGTTGTAGCCCTATGTCTTAGGGTTCTATGTATAAAATTTCGTGCAAATCCGAGGTTTGTATAGGGTGATACAGCAAAATACTGAGAGATGTACTAATATAAGGAAAAAACTTGCGAAAATTGCCATCGAAAAGGGGAATTTTTTTTGAAATGTCGACTTAAGGCTCCGTTTCGACGCCAATATATTCATTTACCCATGAGATCTCTTGGGGAAAAATATCGAACGAGTTGAACACGAGGGTAATACATTTCGGAGAAATGAGTGAAATCTCCAATTCACCAAAGGGGTACCCCTTTCAGAAATCATCGATTTCTCTAATATGGATTCGAGCAATGTTTTGATAGTGAATACTAAAGAATATGCGAGGGTCATGGGCACAAAAGTTGTAGCCCTATGTCTTAGGGTTCTATGTATAAAATTTCGTGCAAATCCGAGGTTTGTATAGGGTGATACAGGAAAATACTGAGAGATGTACTAATATAAGGAAAAAACTTGCGAAAATTGCAATCGAAAAGGGGAATTTTTTTTGAAATGTTGACTTAAGGCTCCGTTTCGACGCCAATATATTCATTTACCCATGAGATCTCTTGGGGAAAAATATCGAACGAGTTGAACACGGGGGTAATACATTTCGGAGAAATGAGTGAAATCTCCAATTCACCAAAGGGGTACCCCTTTCAGAAATCTTCGATTTCTCTAATATGGATTCGAGTAATGTTTTGATAGTGAATACTAAAGAATATGCTTGGGTCATGGGCACAAAAGTTGTAGCCCTATGTCTTAGGGTTCTATTTATAAAATTTCGAGCAAATCCGAGGTGTGTATAGGGTGATACAGTCAAAATACTGAGAGATGTACTAATATAAGGAAAAAACTTGCGAAAATTGCCATCGAAAAGGGGAATTTTTTTTGAAATGTCGACTTAAGGCTCCGTTTCGACTCCAATATATTCATTTACCCATGAGATCTCTTGGGGAGAAATATCGAACGAGTTGAACACGGGGGTAATACATTTCGGAGAAATGAGTGAAATCTCCAATTCACCAAAGGGGTACCCCTTTCAGAAATCTTCGATTTCTCTAATATGGATTCGAGTAATGTTTAGATAGTGAATACTAAAGAATATGCTTGGGTCATGGGCACAAAAGTTGTAGCCCTATGTCTTAGGGTTCTATTTATAAAATTTCGAGCAAATCCGAGGTGTGTATAGGGTGATACAGTCAAAATACTGAGAGATGTACTAATATAAGGAAAAAACTTGCGAAAATTGCCATCGAAAAGGGGAATTTTTTTGAAATGTCGACTTAAGGCTCCGTTTCGACGCCAATATATTCATTTACCCATGAGATCTCTTGGGGAAAAAGATCGAATGAGTTGAACACGGGGGTAATACATTTTGGAGAAATGAGTGAAATCTCCAATTCACCAAAGGGGTACCCCTTTCAGAAATCATCGATTTCTCTAATATGGATTCGAGCAATGTTTTGATAGTGAATGCTAAAGAATATGCGAGGGTCATGGGCACAAAAGTTGTAGCCCTATGTCTTAGGGTTCTATGTATAAAATTTCGTGCAAATCTGAGGTTTGTATAGGGTGATACAGTCAAAATACTGAGAGATGTACTAATATAAGGAAAAAACTTAAGAAAATTGCCATCGAAAAGGGGAATTTTTTTTGAAATGTCGACTTAAGGCTCCGTTTCGACTCCAATATATTCATTTACCCATGAGATCTCTTGGGGAAAAATATAGAACGAGTTGAACACGGGGGTAATACATTTCGGAGAAATGAGTGAAATCTCCAATTCACCAAAGGGGTACCCCTTTCAGAAATCTTCGATTTCTCTAATATGGATTCGAGCAATGTTTTGATAGTGAATACTAAAGAATATGCGAGGGTCATGGGCACAAAAGTTGTAGCCCTATGTCTTAGGGTTCTATGTATAAAATTTCGTGCAAATCCGAGGTTTGTATAGGGTGATACAGCAAAATACTGAGAGATGTACTAATATAAGGAAAAAACTTGCGAAAATTGCCATCGAAAAGGGGAATTTTTTTTGAAATGTCGACTTAAGGCTCCGTTTCGACGCCAATATATTCATTTACCCATGAGATCTCTTGGGGAAAAATATCGAACGAGTTGAACACGAGGGTAATACATTTCGGAGAAATTAGTGAAATCTCCAATTCACCAAAGGGGTACCCCTTTCAGAAATCTTCGATTTCTCTAATATGGATTGGAGCATTGTTTTGATCGTGAATACTAAAGAATATGCGAGGGTCATGGGCACAAAAGTTGTAGCCCTCTGTCTTAGGGTACTATGTATAAAATTACGTGCAAATCCGAGGCGTGTAGAGGGTGATAGAGTCAAAATATAGAAGGACGTACTAATATAAGGAAAAAACTTGCAAAAATTGCCATCAAAAAGAGGAATTTTTTTTTAAATGTTGACTTAAGGCTCCGTTTCGACTCCAATATATTCATTTACCCATGAGATCTCTTGGGGAAAAATATCGAACGAGTTGAACACGAGGGTAATACATTTCGGAGAAATTAGTGAAATCTCCAATTCACCAAAGGGGTACCCCTTTCAGAAATCTTCGATTTCTCTAATATGGATTGGAGCATTGTTTTGATCGTGAATACTAAAGAATATGCGAGGGTCATGGGCACAAAAGTTGTAGCCCTCTGTCTTAGGGTACTATGTATAAAATTACGTGCAAATCCGAGGCGTGTAGAGGGTGATAGAGTCAAAATATAGAAGGACGTACTAATATAAGGAAAAAACTTGCAAAAATTGCCATCAAAAAGAGGAATTTTTTTTGAAGTGTTGACTTAAGGCTCCGTTTCGACTCCAATATATTCATTTACCCATGAGATCTCTTGGGGAAAAATATCGAACGAGTTGAACACGAGGGTAATACATTTCGGAGAAATTAGTGAAATCTCCAATTCACCAAAGGGGTACCCCTTTCAGAAATCTTCGATTTCTCTAATATGGATTGGAGCATTGTTTTGATCGTGAATAATAAAGAATATGCGAGTATCATGGGCACAAAAGTTGTAGCCCTATGTCTTAGGGTACTATGTATAAAATTACGTGAAAATCCGAGGTGTGTAGAGGGTGATACAGTCAAAATACTGAGAGATGTACGAATATAAGGAAAAAACTTGCGAAAATTGCCATCAAAAAGGGGAATTTTTTTTGAAATGTTGACTTAAGGCTCCGTTTCGACTCCAATATATTCATTTACCCATGAGATCTCTTGGGGAAAAATATCGAACGAGTTGAACACGAGGGTAATACATTTCGGAGAAATTAGTGAAATCTCCAATTCACCAAAGGGGTACCCCTTTCAGAAATCTTCGATTTCTCTAATATGGATTGGAGCATTGTTTTGATCGTGAATAATAAAGAATATGCGAGGGTCATGGGCACAAAAGTTGTAGCCCTATGTCTTAGGGTACTATGTATAAAATTACGTGAAAATCCGAGGTGTGTAGAGGGTGATAGAGTCAAAATACTGAGAGATGTACGAATATAAGGAAAAAACTTGCGAAAATTGCCATCAAAAAGGGGGATTTTTTTTTAAATGTTGAATTAAGGCTCCGTTTCGACTCCAATATATTCATTTACCCATGAGATCTCTTGGGGAAAAATATCGAACGAGTTGAACACGAGGGTAATACATTTCGGAGAAATTAGTGAAATCTCCAATTCCCCAAAGGGGTACCCCTTTCAGAAATCTTCGATTTCTCTAATATGGATTGGAGCATTGTTTTGATCGTGAATAATAAAGAATATGCGAGGGTCATGGGCACAAAAGTTGTAGCCCTATGTCTTAGGGTACTATGTATAAAATTACGTGCAAATCCGAGGTGTGTAGAGGGTGATAGAGTCAAAATATAGAAGGACGTACTAATATAAGGAAAAAACTTGCGAAAATTGCCATCAAAAAGAGGAATTTTTTTTGAAATGTTGACTTAAGGCTCCGTTTCGACTCCAATATATTCATTTACCCATGAGATCTCTTGGGGAAAAATATCGAACGAGTTGAACACGAGGGTAATACATTTCGGAGAAATTAGTGAAATCTCCAATTCCCCAAAGGGGTACCCCTTTCAGAAATCTTCGATTTCTCTAATATGGATTGGAGCATTGTTTTGATCGTGAATAATAAAGAATATGCGAGGGTCATGGGCACAAAAGTTGTAGCCCTATGTCTTAGGTTACTATGTATAAAAGTACGTGCAAATCCGAGGTGTGTAGAGGGTGATACAGTCAAAATATAGAAGGACGTACTAATATAAGGAAAAAACTTGCGAAAATTGCCATCAAAAAGGGGGATTTTTTTTGAAATGTTGACTTAAGGCTCCGTTTGGACTCCAATATATTCATTTACCCATGAGATCTCTTGGGGAAAAATATCGAACGAGTTGAACACGAGGGTAATACATTTCGGAGAAATTAGTGAAATCTCCAATTCACCAAAGGGGTACCCCTTTCAGAAATCTTCGATTTCTCTAATATGGATTGGAGCATTGTTTTGATCGTGAATAATAAAGAATATGCGAGTATCATGGGCACAAAAGTTGTAGCCCTATGTCTTAGGGTACTATGTATAAAATTACGTGAATATCCGGGGTGTGTAGATGGTGATACAGTCAAAATACTGAGAGATGTACGAATATAAGGAAAAAACTTGCGAAAATTGCCATCAAAAAGGGGAATTTTTTTTGAAATGTTGACTTAAGGCTCCGTTTCGACTCCAATATATTCATTTACCCATGAGATCTCTTGGGGAAAAATATCGAACGAGTTGAACACGAGGGTAATACATTTCGGAGAAATTAGTGAAATCTCCAATTCCCCAAAGGGGTACCCCTTTCAGAAATCTTCGATTTCTCTAATATGGATTGGAGCATTGTTTTGATCGTGAATAATAAAGAATATGCGAGGGTCATGGGCACAAAAGTTGTAGCCCTATGTCTTAGGTTACTATGTATAAAAGTACGTGCAAATCCGAGGTGTGTAGAGGGTGATACAGTCAAAATATAGAAGGACGTACTAATATAAGGAAAAAACTTGCGAAAATTGCCATCAAAAAGGGGGATTTTTTTTGAAATGTTGACTTAAGGCTCCGTTTGGACTCCAATATATTCATTTACCCATGAGATCTCTTGGGGAAAAATATCGAACGAGTTGAACACGAGGGTAATACATTTCGGAGAAATTAGTGAAATCTCCAATTCACCAAAGGGGTACCCCTTTCAGAAATCTTCGATTTCTCTAATATGGATTGGAGCATTGTTTTGATCGTGAATAATAAAGAATATGCGAGTATCATGGGCACAAAAGTTGTAGCCCTATGTCTTAGGGTACTATGTATAAAATTACGTGAATATCCGGGGTGTGTAGACGGTGATACAGTCAAAATACTGAGAGATGTACGAATATAAGGAAAAAACTTGCGAAAATTGCCATCAAAAAGGGGGATTTTTTTTTAAATGTTGAATTAAGGCTCCGTTTCGACTCCAATATATTCATTTACCCATGAGATCTCTTGGGGAAAAATATCGAACGAGTTGAACACGAGGGTAATACATTTCGGAGAAATTAGTGAAATCTCCAATTCCCCAAAGGGGTACCCCTTTCAGAAATCTTCGATTTCTCTAATATGGATTGGAGCATTGTTTTGATCGTGAATAATAAAGAATATGCGAGGGTCATGGGCACAAAAGTTGTAGCCCTATGTCTTAGGGTACTATGTATAAAATTACGTGCAAATCCGAGGTGTGTAGAGGGTGATAGAGTCAAAATATAGAAGGACGTACTAATATAAGGAAAAAACTTGCGAAAATTGCCATCAAAAAGAGGAATTTTTTTTGAAATGTTGACTTAAGGCTCCGTTTCGACTCCAATATATTCATTTACCCATGAGATCTCTTGGGGAAAAATATCGAACGAGTTGAACACGAGGGTAATACATTTCGGAGAAATTAGTGAAATCTCCAATTCCCCAAAGGGGTACCCCTTTCAGAAATCTTCGATTTCTCTAATATGGATTGGAGCATTGTTTTGATCGTGAATAATAAAGAATATGCGAGGGTCATGGGCACAAAAGTTGTAGCCCTATGTCTTAGGTTACTATGTATAAAAGTACGTGCAAATCCGAGGTGTGTAGAGGGTGATACAGTCACAATATAGAAGGACGTACTAATATAAGGAAAAAACTTGCGAAAATTGCCATCAAAAAGGGGGATTTTTTTTGAAATGTTGACTTAAGGCTCCGTTTGGACTCCAATATATTCATTTACCCATGAGATCTCTTGGGGAAAAATATCGAACGAGTTGAACACGAGGGTAATACATTTCGGAGAAATTAGTGAAATCTCCAATTCACCAAAGGGGTACCCCTTTCAGAAATCTTCGATTTCTCTAATATGGATTGGAGCATTGTTTTGATCGTGAATAATAAAGAATATGCGAGTATCATGGGCACAAAAGTTGTAGCCCTATGTCTTAGGGTACTATGTATAAAATTACGTGAATATCCGGGGTGTGTAGACGGTGATACAGTCAAAATACTGAGAGATGTACGAATATAAGGAAAAAACTTGCGAAAATTGCCATCAAAAAGGGGAATTTTTTTTGAAATGTTGACTTAAGGCTCCGTTTCGACTCCAATATATTCATTTACCCATGAGATCTCTTGGGGAAAAATATCGAACGAGTTGAACACGAGGGTAATACATTTCGGAGAAATTAGTGAAATCTCCAATTCCCCAAAGGGGTACCCCTTTCAGAAATCTTCGATTTCTCTAATATGGATTGGAGCATTGTTTTGATCGTGAATAATAAAGAATATGCGAGGGTCATGGGCACAAAAGTTGTAGCCCTATGTCTTAGGTTACTATGTATAAAAGTACGTGCAAATCCGAGGTGTGTAGAGGGTGATACAGTCAAAATATAGAAGGACGTACTAATATAAGGAAAAAACTTGCGAAAATTGCCATCAAAAAGGGGGATTTTTTTTGAAATGTTGACTTAAGGCTCCGTTTGGACTCCAATATATTCATTTACCCATGAGATCTCTTGGGGAAAAATATCGAACGAGTTGAACACGAGGGTAATACATTTCGGAGAAATTAGTGAAATCTCCAATTCACCAAAGGGGTACCCCTTTCAGAAATCTTCGATTTCTCTAATATGGATTGGAGCATTGTTTTGATCGTGAATAATAAAGAATATGCGAGTATCATGGGCACAAAAGTTGTAGCCCTATGTCTTAGGGTACTATGTATAAAATTACGTGAATATCCGGGGTGTGTAGACGGTGATACAGTCAAAATACTGAGAGATGTACGAATATAAGGAAAAAACTTGCGAAAATTGCCATCAAAAAGGGGAATTTTTTTTGAAATGTTGACTTAAGGCTCCGTTTCGACTCCAATATATTCATTTACCCATGAGATCTCTTGGGGAAAAATATCGAACGAGTTGAACACGAGGGTAATACATTTCGGAGAAATTAGTGAAATCTCCAATTCACCAAAGGGGTACCCCTTTCAGAAATCTTCGATTTCTCTAATATGGATTGGAGCATTGTTTTGATCGTGAATCATAAAGAATATGCGAGGGTCATGGGCACCAAAGTTGTAGCCCTATGTCTTAGGGTACTATGTATAAAATTACGTGCAAATCCGAGGCGTGTAGAGGGTGATAGAGTCAAAATATAGAAGGACGTACTAATATAAGGAAAAAACTTGCAAAAATTGCCATCAAAAAGAGGAATTTTTTTTTAAATGTTGACTTAAGGCTCCGTTTCGACTCCAATATATTCATTTACCCATGAGATCTCTTGGGGAAAAATATCGAACGAGTTGAACACGAGGGTAATACATTTCGGAGAAATTAGTGAAATCTCCAATTCACCAAAGGGGTACCCCTTTCAGAAATCTTCGATTTCTCTAATATGGATTGGAGCATTGTTTTGATCGTGAATACTAAAGAATATGCGAGGGTCATGGGCACAAAAGTTGTAGCCCTCTGTCTTAGGGTACTATGTATAAAATTACGTGCAAATCCGAGGCGTGTAGAGGGTGATAGAGTCAAAATATAGAAGGACGTACTAATATAAGGAAAAAACTTGCAAAAATTGCCATCAAAAAGAGGAATTTTTTTTGAAATGTTGACTTAAGGCTCCGTTTCGACTCCAATATATTCATTTACCCATGAGATCTCTTGGGGAAAAATATCGAACGAGTTGAACACGAGGGTAATACATTTCGGAGAAATTAGTGAAATCTCCAATTCACCAAAGGGGTACCCCTTTCAGAAATCTTCGATTTCTCTAATATGGATTGGAGCATTGTTTTGATCGTGAATAATAAAGAATATGCGAGTATCATGGGCACAAAAGTTGTAGCCCTATGTCTTAGGGTACTATGTATAAAATTACGTGAAAATCCGAGGTGTGTAGAGGGTGATACAGTCAAAATACTGAGAGATGTACGAATATAAGGAAAAAACTTGCGAAAATTGCCATCAAAAAGGGGAATTTTTTTTGAAATGTTGACTTAAGGCTCCGTTTCGACTCCAATATATTCATTTACCCATGAGATCTCTTGGGGAAAAATATCGAACGAGTTGAACACGAGGGTAATACATTTCGGAGAAATTAGTGAAATCTCCAATTCACCAAAGGGGTACCCCTTTCAGAAATCTTCGATTTCTCTAATATGGATTGGAGCATTGTTTTGATCGTGAATAATAAAGAATATGCGAGGGTCATGGGCACAAAAGTTGTAGCCCTATGTCTTAGGGTACTATGTATAAAATTACGTGAAAATCCGAGGTGTGTAGAGGGTGATAGAGTCAAAATACTGAGAGATGTACGAATATAAGGAAAAAACTTGCGAAAATTGCCATCAAAAAGGGGGATTTTTTTTTAAATGTTGAATTAAGGCTCCGTTTCGACTCCAATATATTCATTTACCCATGAGATCTCTTGGGGAAAAATATCGAACGAGTTGAACACGAGGGTAATACATTTCAGAGAAATTAGTGAAATCTCCAATTCCCCAAAGGGGTACCCCTTTCAGAAATCTTCGATTTCTCTAATATGGATTGGAGCATTGTTTTGATCGTGAATAATAAAGAATATGCGAGGGTCATGGGCACAAAAGTTGTAGCCCTATGTCTTAGGGTACTATGTATAAAATTACGTGCAAATCCGAGGTGTGTAGAGGGTGATAGAGTCAAAATATAGAAGGACGTACTAATATAAGGAAAAAACTTGCGAAAATTGCCATCAAAAAGAGGAATTTTTTTTGAAATGTTGACTTAAGGCTCCGTTTCGACTCCAATATATTCATTTACCCATGAGATCTCTTGGGGAAAAATATCGAACGAGTTGAACACGAGGGTAATACATTTCGGAGAAATTAGTGAAATCTCCAATTCCCCAAAGGGGTACCCCTTTCAGAAATCTTCGATTTCTCTAATATGGATTGGAGCAATGTTTTGATCGTGAATAATAAAGAATATGCGAGGGTCATGGGCACAAAAGTTGTAGCCCTATGTCTTAGGGTACTATGTATAAAATTACGTGAAAATCCGAGGTGTGTAGAGGGTGATAGAGTCAAAATACTGAGAGATGTACGAATATAAGGAAAAAACTTGCGAAAATTGCCATCAAAAAGGGGGATTTTTTTTTTAATGTTGAATTAAGGCTCCGTTTCGACTCCAATATATTCATTTACCCATGAGATCTCTTGGGGAAAAATATCGAACGAGTTGAACACGAGGGTAATACATTTCGGAGAAATTAGTGAAATCTCCAATTCACCAAAGGGGAACCCCTTTCAGAAATCTTCGATTTCTCTAATATGGATTGGAGCATTGTTTTGATCGTGAATAATAAAGAATATGCGAGGGTCATGGGCACAAAAGTTGTAGCCCTATGTCTTAGGGTACTATGTATAAAATTACGTGCAAATCCGAGGTGTGTAGAGGGTCATAGAGTCAAAATATAGAAGGACGTACTAATATAAGGAAAAAACTTGCGAAAATTGCCATCAAAAAGAGGAATTTTTTTTGAAATGTTGACTTAAGGCTCCGTTTCGACTCCAATATATTCATTTACCCATGAGATCTCTTGGGGAAAAATATCGAACGAGTTGAACACGAGGGTAATACATTTCGGAGAAATTAGTGAAATCTCCAATTCACCAAAGGGGTACCCCTTTCAGAAATCTTCGATTTCTCTAATATGGATTGGAGCATTGTTTTGATCGTGAATACTAAAGAATATGCGAGGGTCATGGGCACAAAAGTTGTAGCCCTATGTCTTAGGGTACTATGTATAAAATTACGTGCAAATCCGAGGTGTGTAGAGGGTGATAGAGTCAAAATATAGAAGGACGTACTAATATAAGGAAAAAACTTGCAAAAATTGCCATCAAAAAGAGGAATTTTTTTTTAAATGTTGACTTAAGGCTCCGTTTCGACTCCAATATATTCATTTACCAATGAGATCTCTTGGGGAAAAATATCGAACGAGTTGAACACGAGGGTAATACATTTCGGAGAAATTAGTGAAATCTCCAATTCACCAAAGGGGTACCCCTTTCAGAAATCTTCGATTTCTCTAATATGGATTGGAGCATTGTTTTGATCGTGAATAATAAAGAATATGCGAGGGTCATGGGCACAAAAGTTGTAGCCCTATGTCTTAGGTTACTATGTATAAAAGTACGTGAAAATCCAAGGTGTGTAGAGGGTGATACAGTCAAAATATAGAAGGACGTACTAATATAAGGAAAAAACTTGCAAAAATTGCCATCAAAAAGAGGAATTTTTTTTTAAATGTTGACTTAAGGCTCCGTTTCGACTCCAATATATTCATTTACCCATGAGATCTCTTGGGGAAAAATATCGAACGAGTTGAACACGAGGGTAATACATTTCGGAGAAATTAGTGAAATCTCCAATTCACCAAAGGGGTACCCCTTTCAGAAATCTTCGATTTCTCTAATATGGATTGGAGCATTGTTTTGATCGTGAATAATAAAGAATATGCGAGTATCATGGGCACAAAAGTTGTAGCCCTATGTCTTAGGGTACTATGTATAAAATTACGTGAAAATCCGAGGTGTGTAGAGGGTGATACAGTCAAAATACTGAGAGATGTACGAATATAAGGAAAAAACTTGCGAAAATTGCCATCAAAAAGGGGAATTTTTTTTGAAATGTTGACTTAAGGCTCCGTTTCGACTCCAATATATTCATTTACCCATGAGATCTCTTGGGGAAAAATATCGAACGAGTTGAACACGAGGGTAATACATTTCGGAGAAATTAGTGAAATCTCCAATTCACCAAAGGGGTACCCCTTTCAGAAATCTTCGATTTCTCTAATATGGATTGGAGCATTGTTTTGATCGTGAATAATAAAGAATATGCGAGGGTCATGGGCACAAAAGTTGTAGCCCTATGTCTTAGGGTACTATGTATAAAATTACGTGAAAATCCGAGGTGTGTAGAGGGTGATAGAGTCAAAATACTGAGAGATGTACGAATATAAGGAAAAAACTTGCGAAAATTGCCATCAAAAAGGGGGATTTTTTTTTAAATGTTGAATTAAGGCTCCGTTTCGACTCCAATATATTCATTTACCCATGAGATCTCTTGGGGAAAAATATCGAACGAGTTGAACACGAGGGTAATACATTTCAGAGAAATTAGTGAAATCTCCAATTCCCCAAAGGGGTACCCCTTTCAGAAATCTTCGATTTCTCTAATATGGATTGGAGCATTGTTTTGATCGTGAATAATAAAGAATATGCGAGGGTCATGGGCACAAAAGTTGTAGCCCTATGTCTTAGGGTACTATGTATAAAATTACGTGCAAATCCGAGGTGTGTAGAGGGTGATAGAGTCAAAATATAGAAGGACGTACTAATATAAGGAAAAAACTTGCGAAAATTGCCATCAAAAAGAGGAATTTTTTTTGAAATGTTGACTTAAGGCTCCGTTTCGACTCCAATATATTCATTTACCCATGAGATCTCTTGGGGAAAAATATCGAACGAGTTGAACACGAGGGTAATACATTTCGGAGAAATTAGTGAAATCTCCAATTCCCCAAAGGGGTACCCCTTTCAGAAATCTTCGATTTCTCTAATATGGATTGGAGCATTGTTTTGATCGTGAATAATAAAGAATATGCGAGGGTCATGGGCACAAAAGTTGTAGCCCTATGTCTTAGGGTACTATGTATAAAATTACGTGAAAATCCGAGGTGTGTAGAGGGTGATAGAGTCAAAATACTGAGAGATGTACGAATATAAGGAAAAAACTTGCGAAAATTGCCATCAAAAAGGGGGATTTTTTTTTTAATGTTGAATTAAGGCTCCGTTTCGACTCCAATATATTCATTTACCCATGAGATCTCTTGGGGAAAAATATCGAACGAGTTGAACACGAGGGTAATACATTTCGGAGAAATTAGTGAAATCTCCAATTCACCAAAGGGGAACCCCTTTCAGAAATCTTCGATTTCTCTAATATGGATTGGAGCATTGTTTTGATCGTGAATAATAAAGAATATGCGAGGGTCATGGGCACAAAAGTTGTAGCCCTATGTCTTAGGGTACTATGTATAAAATTACGTGCAAATCCGAGGTGTGTAGAGGGTCATAGAGTCAAAATATAGAAGGACGTACTAATATAAGGAAAAAACTTGCGAAAATTGCCATCAAAAAGAGGAATTTTTTTTGAAATGTTGACTTAAGGCTCCGTTTCGACTCCAATATATTCATTTACCCATGAGATCTCTTGGGGAAAAATATCGAACGAGTTGAACACGAGGGTAATACATTTCGGAGAAATTAGTGAAATCTCCAATTCACCAAAGGGGTACCCCTTTCAGAAATCTTCGATTTCTCTAATATGGATTGGAGCATTGTTTTGATCGTGAATACTAAAGAATATGCGAGGGTCATGGGCACAAAAGTTGTAGCCCTATGTCTTAGGGTACTATGTATAAAATTACGTGCAAATCCGAGGTGTGTAGTGGGTGATAGAGTCAAAATATAGAAGGACGTACTAATATAAGGAAAAAACTTGCAAAAATTGCCATCAAAAAGAGGAATTTTTTTTTAAATGTTGACTTAAGGCTCCGTTTCGACTCCAATATATTCATTTACCAATGAGATCTCTTGGGGAAAAATATCGAACGAGTTGAACACGAGGGTAATACATTTCGGAGAAATTAGTGAAATCTCCAATTCACCAAAGGGGTACCCCTTTCAGAAATCTTCGATTTCTCTAATATGGATTGGAGCATTGTTTTGATCGTGAATAATAAAGAATATGCGAGGGTCATGGGCACAAAAGTTGTAGCCCTATGTCTTAGGTTACTATGTATAAAAGTACGTGAAAATCCAAGGTGTGTAGAGGGTGATACAGTCAAAATATAGAAGGACGTACTAATATAAGGAAAAAACTTGCAAAAATTGCCATCAAAAAGAGGAATTTTTTTTTAAATGTTGACTTAAGGCTCCGTTTCGACTCCAATATATTCATTTACCCATGAGATCTCTTGGGGAAAAATATCGAACGAGTTGAACACGAGGGTAATACATTTCGGAGAAATTAGTGAAATCTCCAATTCACCAAAGGGGTACCCCTTTCAGAAATCTTCGATTTCTCTAATATGGATTGGAGCATTGTTTTGATCGTGAATAATAAAGAATATGCGAGGGTCATGGGCACAAAAGTTGTAGCCCTATGTCTTAGGGTACTATTTATAAAATTATGTGAAAATCCGAGGTGTGTAGAGGGTGATAGAGTCAAAATATAGAAGGACGTACGAATATAAGGAAAAAACTTGCGAAAATTGACATCAAAAAGGGGGATTTTTTTTTAGATGTTGAATTAAGGCTCCGTTTCGACTCCAATATATTCATTTACCCATGAGATCTCTTGGGGAAAAATATCGAACGAGTTGAACACGAGGGTAATACATTTCGGAGAAATTAGTGAAATCTCCAATTCACCAAAGGGGTACCCCTTTCAGAAATCTTCGATTTCTCTAATATGGATTGGAGCATTGTTTTGATCGTGAATAATAAAGAATATGCGAGGGTCATGGGCACAAAAGTTGTAGCCCTATGTCTTAGGGTACTATGTATAAAATTACGTGCAAATCCGAGGTGTGTAGAGGGTCATAGAGTCAAAATATAGAAGGACGTACTAATATAAGGAAAAAACTTGCGAAAATTGCCATCAAAAAGAGGAATTTTTTTTGAAATGTTGACTTAAGGCTCCGTTTCGACTCCAATATATTCATTTACCCATGAGATCTCTTGGGGAAAAATATCGAACGAGTTGAACACGAGGGTAATACATTTCGGAGAAATTAGTGAAATCTCCAATTCCCCAAAGGGGTACCCCTTTCAGAAATCTTCGATTTCTCTAATATGGATTGGAGCATTGTTTTGATCGTGAATAATAAAGAATATGCGAGGGTCATGGGCACAAAAGTTGTAGCCCTATGTCTTAGGGTACTATGTATAAAATTACGTGAAAATCCGAGGTGTGTAGAGGGTGATAGAGTCAAAATACTGAGAGATGTACGAATATAAGGAAAAAACTTGCGAAAATTGCCATCAAAAAGGGGGATTTTTTTTTTAATGTTGAATTAAGGCTCCGTTTCGACTCCAATATATTCATTTACCCATGAGATCTCTTGGGGAAAAATATCGAACGAGTTGAACACGAGGGTAATACATTTCGGAGAAATTAGTGAAATCTCCAATTCACCAAAGGGGAACCCCTTTCAGAAATCTTCGATTTCTCTAATATGGATTGGAGCATTGTTTTGATCGTGAATAATAAAGAATATGCGAGGGTCATGGGCACAAAAGTTGTAGCCCTATGTCTTAGGGTACTATGTATAAAATTACGTGCAAATCCGAGGTGTGTAGAGGGTCATAGAGTCAAAATATAGAAGGACGTACTAATATAAGGAAAAAACTTGCGAAAATTGCCATCAAAAAGAGGAATTTTTTTTGAAATGTTGACTTAAGGCTCCGTTTCGACTCCAATATATTCATTTACCCATGAGATCTCTTGGGGAAAAATATCGAACGAGTTGAACACGAGGGTAATACATTTCGGAGAAATTAGTGAAATCTCCAATTCACCAAAGGGGTACCCCTTTCAGAAATCTTCGATTTCTCTAATATGGATTGGAGCATTGTTTTGATCGTGAATACTAAAGAATATGCGAGGGTCATGGGCACAAAAGTTGTAGCCCTATGTCTTAGGGTACTATGTATAAAATTACGTGCAAATCCGAGGTGTGTAGAGGGTGATAGAGTCAAAATATAGAAGGACGTACTAATATAAGGAAAAAACTTGCAAAAATTGCCATCAAAAAGAGGAATTTTTTTTTAAATGTTGACTTAAGGCTCCGTTTCGACTCCAATATATTCATTTACCCATGAGATCTCTTGGGGAAAAATATCGAACGAGTTGAACACGAGGGTAATACATTTCGGAGAAATTAGTGAAATCTCCAATTCACCAAAGGGGTACCCCTTTCAGAAATCTTCGATTTCTCTAATATGGATTGGAGCATTGTTTTGATCGTGAATAATAAAGAATATGCGAGGGTCATGGGCACAAAAGTTGTAGCCCTATGTCTTAGGGTACTATTTATAAAATTATGTGAAAATCCGAGGTGTGTAGAGGGTGATAGAGTCAAAATATAGAAGGACGTACGAATATAAGGAAAAAACTTGCGAAAATTGACATCAAAAAGGGGGATTTTTTTTTAGATGTTGAATTAAGGCTCCGTTTCGACTCCAATATATTCATTTACCCATGAGATCTCTTGGGGAAAAATATCGAACGAGTTGAACACGAGGGTAATACATTTCGGAGAAATTAGTGAAATCTCCAATTCACCAAAGGGGTACCCCTTTCAGAAATCTTCGATTTCTCTAATATGGATTGGAGCATTGTTTTGATCGTGAATAATAAAGAATATGCGAGGGTCATGGGCACAAAAGTTGTAGCCCTATGTCTTAGGGTACTATGTATAAAATTACGTGCAAATCCGAGGTGTGTAGAGGGTCATAGAGTCAAAATATAGAAGGACGTACTAATATAAGGAAAAAACTTGCGAAAATTGCCATCAAAAAGAGGAATTTTTTTTGAAATGTTGACTTAAGGCTCCGTTTCGACTCCAATATATTCATTTACCCATGAGATCTCTTGGGGAAAAATATCGAACGAGTTGAACACGAGGGTAATACATTTCGGAGAAATTAGTGAAATCTCCAATTCACCAAAGGGGTACCCCTTTCAGAAATCTTCGATTTCTCTAATATGGATTGGAGCATTGTTTTGATCGTGAATACTAAAGAATATGCGAGGGTCATGGGCACAAAAGTTGTAGCCCTATGTCTTAGGGTACTATGTATAAAATTACGTGCAAATCCGAGGTGTGTAGAGGGTGATAGAGTCAAAATATAGAAGGACGTACTAATATAAGGAAAAAACTTGCAAAAATTGCCATCAAAAAGAGGAATTTTTTTTTAAATGTTGACTTAAGGCTCCGTTTCGACTCCAATATATTCATTTACCAATGAGATCTCTTGGGGAAAAATATCGAACGAGTTGAACACGAGGGTAATACATTTCGGAGAAATTAGTGAAATCTCCAATTCACCAAAGGGGTACCCCTTTCAGAAATCTTCGATTTCTCTAATATGGATTGGAGCATTGTTTTGATCGTGAATCATAAAGAATATGCGAGGGTCATGGGCACCAAAGTTGTAGCCCTATGTCTTAGGGTACTATGTATAAAATTACGTGCAAATCCGAGGCGTGTAGAGGGTGATAGAGTCAAAATATAGAAGGACGTACTAATATAAGGAAAAAACTTGCAAAAATTGCCATCAAAAAGAGGAATTTTTTTTTAAATGTTGACTTAAGGCTCCGTTTCGACTCCAATATATTCATTTACCCATGAGATCTCTTGGGGAAAAATATCGAACGAGTTGAACACGAGGGTAATACATTTCAGAGAAATTAGTGAAATCTCCAATTCACCAAAGGGGTACCCCTTTCAGAAATCTTCGATTTCTCTAATATGGATTGGAGCATTGTTTTGATCGTGAATAATAAAGAATATGCGAGGGTCATGGGCACAAAAGTTGTAGCCCTATGTCTTAGGGTACTATTTATAAAATTATGTGAAAATCCGAGGTGTGTAGAGGGTGATAGAGTCAAAATATAGAAGGACGTACGAATATAAGGAAAAAACTTGCGAAAATTGACATCAAAAAGGGGGATTTTTTTTTAGATGTTGAATTAAGGCTCCGTTTCGACTCCAATATATTCATTTACCCATGAGATCTCTTGGGGAAAAATATCGAACGAGTTGAACACGAGGGTAATACATTTCGGAGAAATTAGTGAAATCTCCAATTCACCAAAGGGGTACCCCTTTCAGAAATCTTCGATTTCTCTAATATGGATTGGAGCATTGTTTTGATCATGAATACTAAAGACTATGCGAGGGTCATGGGCACAAAAGTTGTAGCCCTATGTCTTATGGTACTATGTATAAAATTACGTGAAAATCCGAGGTGTGTAGAGGGTGATACAGTCAAAATACTGAGAGATGTACGAATATAAGGAAAAAACTTGCGAAAATTGCCATCAAAAAGGGGAATTTTTTTTGAAATGTTGACTTAAGGCTCCGTTTCGACTCCAATATATTCATTTACCCATGAGATCTCTTGGGGAAAAATATCGAACGAGTTGAACACGAGGGTAATACATTTCGGAGAAATTAGTGAAATCTCCAATTCACCAAAGGGGTACCCCTTTCAGAAATCTTCGATTTCTCTAATATGGATTGGAGCATTGTTTTGATCGTGAATAATAAAGAATATGCGAGGGTCATGGGCACAAAAGTTGTAGCCCTATGTCTTAGGGTACTATGTATAAAATGACGTGCAAATCCGAGGCGTGTAGAGGGTGATAGAGTCAAAATATAGAAGGACGTACTAATATAAGGAAAAAACTTGGAAAAATTGCCATCAAAAAGAGGAATTTTTTTTTAAATGTTGACTTAAGGCTCCGTTTCGACTCCAATATATTCATTTACCAATGAGATCTCTTGGGGAAAAATATCGAACGAGTTGAACACGAGGGTAATACATTTCGGAGAAATTAGTGAAATCTCCAATTCACCAAAGGGGTACCCCTTTCAGAAATCTTCGATTTCTCTAATATGGATTGGAGCATTGTTTTGATCGTGAATAATAAAGAATATGCGAGGGTCATGGGCACAAAAGTTGTAGCCCTATGTCTTAGGGTACTATGTATAAAATTACGTGCAAATCCGAGGTGTGTAGAGGGTGATAGAGTCAAAATATAGAAGGACGTACTAATATAAGGAAAAAACTTGCGAAAATTGCCATCCAAAAGAGGAATTTTTTTTTAAATGTTGACTTAAGGCTCCGTTTCGACTCCAATATATTCATTTACCCATGAGATCTCTTGGGGAAAAATATCGAATGAGTTGAACACGAGGGTAATACATTTCGGAGAAATTAGTGAAATCTCCAATTCACCAAAGGGGTACCCCTTTCAGAAATCTTCGATTTCTCTAATATGGATTGGAGCATTGTTTTGATCGTGAATACTAAAGAATATGCGAGGGTCATGGGCACAAAAGTTGTAGCCCTATGTCTTAGGGTACTATGTATAAAATTACGTGAAAATCCGAGGTGTGTAGAGGGTGATACAGTCAAAATACTGAGAGATGGACGAATATAAGGAAAAAACTTGCGAAAATTGCCATCAAAAAGGGGAATTTTTTTTGAAATGTTGACTTAAGGCTCCGTTTCGACTCCAATATATTCATTTACCCATGAGATCTCTTGGGGAAAAATATCGAACGAGTTGAACACGAGGGTAATACATTTCGGAGAAATTAGTGAAATCTCCAATTCACCAAAGGGGTACCCCTTTCAGAAATCTTCGATTTCTCTAATATGGATTGGAGCATTGTTTTGATCGTGAATAATAAAGAATATGCGAGTGTCATGGGCACAAAAGTTGTAGCCCTATGTCTTAGGGTACTATGTATAAAATTACGTGAAAATCCGAGGTGTGTAGAGGGTGATACAGTCAAAATACTGAGAGATGTACGAATATAAGGAAAAAACTTGCGAAAATTGCCATCAAAAAGGGGGATTTTTTTTTAAATGTTGACTTAAGGCTCCGTTTCGACTCCAATATATTCATTTACCCATGAGATCTCTTGGGGAAAAATATCGAACGAGTTGAACACGAGGGTAATACATTTCGGAGAAATTAGTGAAATCTCCAATTCACCAAAGGGGTACCCCTTTCAGAAATCTTCGATTTCTCTAATATGGATTGGAGCATTGTTTTGATCGTGAATAATAAAGAATATGCGGGGGTCATGGGCACAAAAGTTGTAGCCCTATGTCTTAGGGTACTATGTATAAAATTACGTGCAAATCCGAGGTGTGTAGAGGGTGATAGAGTGAAAATACTGAGAGATGTACGAATATAAGGAAAAAACTTGCGAAAATTGCCATCAAAAAGGGGGATTTTTTTTTAAATGTTGAATTAAGGCTCCGTTTCGACTCCAATATATTCATTTACCCATGAGATCTCTTGGGGAAAAATATCGAACGAGTTGAACATGAGGGTAATACATTTCGGAGAAATTAGTGAAATCTCCAATTCACCAAAGGGGTACCCCTTTCAGAAATCTTCGATTTCTCTAATATGGATTGGAGCATTGTTTTGATCGTGAATAATAAAGAATATGCGAGGGTCATGGGCACAAAAGTTGTAGCCCTATGTCTTAGGGTACTATGTATAAAATTACGTGCAAATCCGAGGTGTGTAGAGGGTGATAGAGTCAAAATATAGAAGGACGTACTAATATAAGGAAAAAACTTGCGAAAATTGCCATCAAAAAGAGGAATTTTTTTTGAAATGTTGACTTAAGGCTCCGTTTCGACTCCAATATATTCATTTACCCATGAGATCTCTTGGGGAAAAATATCGAACGAGTTGAACACGAGGGTAATACATTTCGGAGAAATTAGTGAAATCTCCAATTCACCAAAGGGGTACCCCTTTCAGAAATCTTCGATTTCTCTAATATGGATTGGAGCATTGTTTTGATCGTGAATACTAAAGAATATGCGAGGGTCATGGGCACAAAAGTTGTAGCCCTATGTCTTAGGTTACTATGTATAAAAGTACGTGAAAATCCGAGGTGTGTAGAGGGTGATACAGTCAAAATATAGAAGGACGTACTAATATAAGGAAAAAACTTGCGAAAATTGCCATCAAAAAGGGGGATTTTTTTTGAAATGTTGACTTAAGGCTCCGTTTCGACTCCAATATATTCATTTACCCATGAGATCTCTTGGGGAAAAATATCGAACGACTTGAACACGAGGGTAATACATTTCGGAGAAATTAGTGAAATCTCCAATTCACCAAAGGGGTACCCCTTTCAGAAATCTTCGATTTCTCTAATATGGATTGGAGCATTGTTTTGATCATGAATAATAAAGAATATGCGAGGGTCATGGGCACAAAAGTTGTAGCCCTATGTCTTAGGTTACTATGTATAAAAGTACGTGAAAATCCGAGGTGTGTAGAGGGTGATAGAGTCAAAATATAGAAGGACGTACTAATATAAGGAAAAAACTTGCGAAAATTGCCATCAAAAAGGGGGATTTTTTTTGAAATGTTGACTTAAGGCTCCGTTTCGACTCCAATATATTCATTTACCCATGAGATCTCTTGGGGAAAAATATCGAACGAGTTGAACACGTGGGTAATACATTTCGGAGAAATTAGTGAAATCTCCAATTCACCAAAGGGGTACCCCTTTCAGAAATCTTCGATTTCTCTAATATGGATTGGAGCATTGTTTTGATCGTGAATAATAAAGAATATGCGAGGGTCATGGGCACAAAAGTTGTAGCCCTATGTCTTAGGGTACTATGTATAAAATTACGTGCAAATCCGAGGTGTGTAGAGGGTGATAGAGTCAAAATATAGAAGGACGTACTAATATAAGGAAAAAACTTGCGAAAATTGCCATCAAAAAGGGGGATTTTTTTTGAAATGTTGACTTAAGGCTCCGTTTCGACTCCAATATATTCATTTACCCATGAGATCTCTTGGGGAAAAATATCGAACGAGTTGAACACGTGGGTAATACATTTCGGAGAAATTAGTGAAATCTCCAATTCACCAAAGGGGTACCCCTTTCAGAAATCTTCGATTTCTCTAATATGGATTGGAGCATTGTTTTGATCGTGAATACTAAAGAATATGCGAGGGTCATGGGCACCAAAGTTGTAGCCCTATGTCTTAGGGTACTATGTATAAAATTACGTGCAAATCCGAGGCGTGTAGAGGGTGATAGAGTCAAAATATAGAAGGACGTACTAATATAAGGAAAAAACTTGCAAAAATTGCCATCAAAAAGAGGAATTTTTTTTGAAATGTTGACTTAAGGCTCCGTTTCGACTCCAATATATTCATTTACCCATGAGATCTCTTGGGGAAAAATATCGAACGAGTTGAACACGAGGGTAATACATTTCGGAGAAATTAGTGAAATCTCCAATTCACCAAAGGGGTACCCCTTTCAGAAATCTTCGATTTCTCTAATATGGATTGGAGCATTGTTTTGATCGTGAATAATAAAGAATATGCAAGGGTCATGGGCACAAAATTTGTAGCCCTATGTCTTAGGGTACTATGTATAAATTTACGTGCAAATCCGAGGTGTGTAGAGGGTGATAGAGTCAAAATATAGAAGGACGTACTAATATAAGGAAAAAACTTGCGAAAATTGCCATCAAAAAGGGGGATTTTTTTTGAAATGTTGACTTAAGGCTCCGTTTCGACTCCAATATATTCATTTACCCATGAGATCTCTTGGGGAAAAATATCGAACGAGTTGAACACGTGGGTAATACATTTCGGAGAAATTAGTGAAATCTCCAATTCACCAAAGGGGTACCCCTTTCAGAAATCTTCGATTTCTCTAATATGGATTGGAGCATTGTTTTGATCGTGAATAATAAAGAATATGCAAGGGTCATGGGCACAAAATTTGTAGCCCTATGTCTTAGGGTACTATGTATAAAATTACGTGCAAATCCGAGGTGTGTAGAGGGTGATAGAGTCAAAATATAGAAGGACGTACTAATATAAGGAAAAAACTTGCGAAAATTGCCATCAAAAAGGGGGATTTTTTTTGAAATGTTGACTTAAGGCTCCGTTTCGACTCCAATATATTCATTTACCCATGAGATCTCTTGGGGAAAAATATCGAACGAGTTGAACACGTGGGTAATACATTTCGGAGAAATTAGTGAAATCTCCAATTCACCAAAGGGGTACCCCTTTCAGAAATCTTCGATTTCTCTAATATGGATTGGAGCATTGTTTTGATCGTGAATAATAAAGAATATGCAAGGGTCATGGGCACAAAATTTGTAGCCCTATGTCTTAGGGTACTATGTATAAAATTACGTGCAAATCCGAGGTGTGTAGAGGGTGATAGAGTCAAAATATAGAAGGACGTACTAATATAAGGAAAAAACTTGCGAAAATTGCCATCAAAAAGAGGAATTTTTTTTGAAATGTTGACTTAAGGCTCCGTTTCGACTCCAATATATTCATTTACCCATGAGATCTCTTGGGGAAATATATCGAACGAGTTGAACACGAGGGTAATACATTTCGGAGAAATTAGTGAAATCTCCAATTCACCAAAGGGGTACCCCTTTCAGAAATCTTCGATTTCTCTAATATGGATTGGAGCATTGTTTTGATCGTGAATAATAAAGAATATGCGAGGGTCATGGGCACAAAAGTTGTAGCCCTATGTCTTAGGGTACTATGTATAAAATTACGTGCAAATCCGAGGTGTGTAGAGGGTGATAGAGTCAAAATATAGAAGGACGTACTAATATAAGGAAAAAACTTGCGAAAATTGCCATCAAAAAGAGGAATTTTTTTTGAAATGTTGACTTAAGGCTCCGTTTCGACTCCAATATATTCATTTACCCATGAGATCTCTTGGGGAAAAATATCGAACGAGTTGAACACGTGGGTAATACATTTCGGAGAAATTAGTGAAATCTCCAATTCACCAAAGGGGTACCCCTTTCAGAAATCTTCGATTTCTCTAATATGGATTGGAGCATTGTTTTGATCGTGAATAATAAAGAATATGCAAGGGTCATGGGCACAAAATTTGTAGCCCTATGTCTTAGGGTACTATGTATAAATTTACGTGCAAATCCGAGGTGTGTAGAGGGTGATAGAGTCAAAATATAGAAGGACGTACTAATATAAGGAAAAAACTTGCGAAAATTGCCATCAAAAAGGGGGATTTTTTTTGAAATGTTGACTTAAGGCTCCGTTTCGACTCCAATATATTCATTTACCCATGAGATCTCTTGGGGAAAAATATCGAACGAGTTGAACACGTGGGTAATACATTTCGGAGAAATTAGTGAAATCTCCAATTCACCAAAGGGGTACCCCTTTCAGAAATCTTCGATTTCTCTAATATGGATTGGAGCATTGTTTTGATCGTGAATAATAAAGAATATGCAAGGGTCATGGGCACAAAATTTGTAGCCCTATGTCTTAGGGTACTATGTATAAAATTACGTGCAAATCCGAGGTGTGTAGAGGGTGATAGAGTCAAAATATAGAAGGACGTACTAATATAAGGAAAAAACTTGCGAAAATTGCCATCAAAAAGAGGAATTTTTTTTGAAATGTTGACTTAAGGCTCCGTTTCGACTCCAATATATTCATTTACCCATGAGATCTCTTGGGGAAATATATCGAACGAGTTGAACACGAGGGTAATACATTTCGGAGAAATTAGTGAAATCTCCAATTCACCAAAGGGGTACCCCTTTCAGAAATCTTCGATTTCTCTAATATGGATTGGAGCATTGTTTTGATCGTGAATAATAAAGAATATGCGAGGGTCATGGGCACAAAAGTTGTAGCCCTATGTCTTAGGGTACTATGTATAAAATTACGTGCAAATCCGAGGTGTGTAGAGGGTGATAGAGTCAAAATATAGAAGGACGTACTAATATAAGGAAAAAACTTGCGAAAATTGCCATCAAAAAGAGGAATTTTTTTTGAAATGTTGACTTAAGGCTCCGTTTCGACTCCAATATATTCATTTACCCATGAGATCTCTTGGGGAAAAATATCGAACGAGTTGAACACGTGGGTAATACATTTCGGAGAAATTAGTGAAATCTCCAATTCACCAAAGGGGTACCCCTTTCAGAAATCTTCGATTTCTCTAATATGGATTGGAGCATTGTTTTGATCGTGAATAATAAAGAATATGCAAGGGTCATGGGCACAAAATTTGTAGCCCTATGTCTTAGGGTACTATGTATAAATTTACGTGCAAATCCGAGGTGTGTAGAGGGTGATAGAGTCAAAATATAGAAGGACGTACTAATATAAGGAAAAAACTTGCGAAAATTGCCATCAAAAAGGGGGATTTTTTTTGAAATGTTGACTTAAGGCTCCGTTTCGACTCCAATATATTCATTTACCCATGAGATCTCTTGGGGAAAAATATCGAACGAGTTGAACACGTGGGTAATACATTTCGGAGAAATTAGTGAAATCTCCAATTCACCAAAGGGGTACCCCTTTCAGAAATCTTCGATTTCTCTAATATGGATTGGAGCATTGTTTTGATCGTGAATAATAAAGAATATGCAAGGGTCATGGGCACAAAATTTGTAGCCCTATGTCTTAGGGTACTATGTATAAAATTACGTGCAAATCCGAGGTGTGTAGAGGGTGATAGAGTCAAAATATAGAAGGACGTACTAATATAAGGAAAAAACTTGCGAAAATTGCCATCAAAAAGGGGGATTTTTTTTGAAATGTTGACTTAAGGCTCCGTTTCGACTCCAATATATTCATTTACCCATGAGATCTCTTGGGGAAATATATCGAACGAGTTGAACACGAGGGTAATACATTTCGGAGAAATTAGTGAAATCTCCAATTCACCAAAGGGGTACCCCTTTCAGAAATCTTCGATTTCTCTAATATGGATTGGAGCATTGTTTTGATCGTGAATAATAAAGAATATGCGAGGGTCATGGGCACAAAAGTTGTAGCCCTATGTCTTAGGGTACTATGTATAAAATTACGTGCAAATCCGAGGTGTGTAGAGGGTGATAGAGTCAAAATATAGAAGGACGTACTAATATAAGGAAAAAACTTGCGAAAATTGCCATCAAAAAGAGGAATTTTTTTTGAAATGTTGACTTAAGGCTCCGTTTCGACTCCAATATATTCATTTACCCATGAGATCTCTTGGGGAAAAATATCGAACGAGTTGAACACGAGGGTAATACATTTCGGAGAAATTAGTGAAATCTCCAATTCACCAAAGGGGTACCCCTTTCAGAAATCTTCGATTTCTCTAATATGGATTGGAGCATTGTTTTGATCGTGAATAATAAAGAATATGCGAGGGTCATGGGCACAAAAGTTGTAGCCCTATGTCTTAGGGTACTATGTATAAAATTACGTGCAAATCCGAGGTGTGTAGAGGGTGATAGAGTCAAAATATAGAAGGACGTACTAATATAAGAAAAAAACTTGCGAAAATTGCCATCAAAAAGAGGAATTTTTTTTGAAATGTTGACTTAAGGCTCCGTTTCGACTCCAATATATTCATTTACCCATGAGATCTCTTGGGGAAAAATATCGAACGAGTTGAACACGAGGGTAATACATTTCGGAGAAATTAGTGAAATCTCCAATTCACCAAAGGGGTACCCCTTTCAGAAATCTTCGATTTCTCTAATATGGATTGGAGCATTGTTTTGATCATGAATAATAAAGAATATGCGAGGGTCATGGGCACAAAAGTTGTAGCCCTATGTCTTAGGGTACTATGTATAAAATTACGTGAAAATCCGAGGTGTGTAGAGGGTGATAGAGTCAAAATACTGAGAGATGTACGAATATAAGGAAAAAACTTGCGAAAATTGCCATCAAAAAGGGGGATTTTTTTTTAAATGTTGAATTAAGGCTCCGTTTCGACTCCAATATATTCATTTACCCATGAGATCTCTTGGGGAAAAATATCGAACGAGTTGAACACGAGGGTAATACATTTCGGAGAAATTAGTGAAATCTCCAATTCACCAAAGGGGTACCCCTTTCAGAAATCTTCGATTTCTCTAATATGGATTGGAGCATTGTTTTGATCGTGAATAATAAAGAATATGCGAGGGTCATGGGCACAAAAGTTGTAGCCCTATGTCTTGGGGTACTATGTATAAAATTACGTGCAAATCCGAGGTGTGTAGAGGGTGATAGAGTCAAAATATAGAAGGACGTACTAATATAAGAAAAAAACTTGCGAAAATTGCCATCAAAAAGAGGAATTTTTTTTGAAATGTTGACTTAAGGCTCCGTTTCGACTCCAATATATTCATTTACCCATGAGATCTCTTGGGGAAAAATATCGAACGAGTTGAACACGAGGGTAATACATTTCGGAGAAATTAGTGAAATCTCCAATTCACCAAAGGGGTACCCCTTTCAGAAATCTTCGATTTCTCTAATATGGATTGGAGCATTGTTTTGATCGTGAATAATAAAGAATATGCGAGGGTCATGGGCACAAAAGTTGTAGCCCTATGTCTTAGGGTACTATGTATAAAATTACGTGAAAATCCGAGATGTGTAGAGGGTGATAGAGTCAAAATATAGAAGGACGTACTAATATAAGGAAAAAACTTGCGAAAATTGCCATCAAAAAGAGGAATTTTTTTTGAAATGTTGACTTAAGGCTCCGTTTCGACTCCAATATATTCATTTACCCATGAGATCTCTTGGGGAAAAATATCGAACGAGTTGAACACGAGGGTAATACATTTCGGAGAAATTAGTGAAATCTCCAATTCACCAAAGGGGTACCCCTTTCAGAAATCTTCGATTTCTCTAATATGGATTGGAGCATTGTTTTGATCATGAATAATAAAGAATATGCGAGGGTCATGGGCACAAAAGTTGTAGCCCTATGTCTTGGGGTACTATGTATAAAATTACGTGCAAATCCGAGGTGTGTAGAGGGTGATAGAGTCAAAATATAGAAGGACGTACTAATATAAGAAAAAAACTTGCGAAAATTGCCATCAAAAAGAGGAATTTTTTTTGAAATGTTGACTTAAGGCTCCGTTTCGACTCCAATATATTCATTTACCCATGAGATCTCTTGGGGAAAAATATCGAACGAGTTGAACACGAGGGTAATACATTTCGGAGAAATTAGTGAAATCTCCAATTCCCCAAAGGGGTACCCCTTTCAGAAATCTTCGATTTCTCTAATATGGATTGGAGCATTGTTTTGATCGTGAATAATAAAGAATATGCGAGGGTCATGGGCACAAAAGTTGTAGCCCTATGTCTTAGGGTACTATGTATAATATTACGTGCAAATCCGAGGTGTGTAGAGGGTGATAGAGTCAAAATATAGAAGGACGTACTAATATAAGGAAAAAACTTGCGAATATTGCCATCAAAAAGAGGAATTTTTTTTGAAATGTTGACTTAAGGCTCCGTTTCGACTCCAATATATTCATTTACCCATGAGATCTCTTGGGGAAAAATATCGAACGAGTTGAACACGAGGGTAATACATTTCGGAGAAATTAGTGAAATCTCCAATTCACCAAAGGGGTACCCCTTTCAGAAATCTTCGATTTCTCTAATATGGATTGGAGCATTGTTTTGATCGTGAATAATAAAGAATATGAGAGGGACATGGGCACAAAAGTTGTAGCCCTATGTCTTAGAGTACTATGTATAAAATTACGTGCAAATCCGAGGTGTGTAGAGGGTGATAAAGTCAAAATATAGAAGGACGTACTAATATAAGGAAAAAACTTGCGAAAATTGCCATCAAAAAGAGGAATTTTTTTTGAAATGTTGAATTAAGGCTCCGTTTCGACTCCAATATATTCATTTACCCATGAGATCTCTTGGGGAAAAATATCGAACGAGTTGAACACGAGGGTAATACATTTCGGAGAAATTAGTGAAATCTCCAATTCACCGAAGGGGTACCCCTTTCAGAAATCTTCGATTTCTCTAATATGGATTGGAGCATTGTTTTGATCGTGAATAATAAAGAATATGCGAGGGTCATGGGCACAAAATTTGTAGCCCTATGTCTTAGGGTACTATGTATAAAATTACGTGAAAATCCGAGGTGTGTAGAGGGTGATAGAGTCAAAATATAGAAGGACTTACGAATATAAGGAAAAAACTTGCGAAAATTGCCATCAAAAAGAGGAATTTTTTTTGAAATGTTGAATTAAGGCTCCGTTTCGACTCCAATATATTCATTTACCCATGAGATCTCTTGGGGAAAAATATCGAACGAGTTGAACACGAGGGTAATACATTTCGGAGAAATTAGTGAAATCTCCAATTCACCAAAGGGGTACCCCTTTCAGAAATCTTCGATTTCTCTAATATGGATTGGAGCATTGTTTTGATCGTGAATACTAAAGAATATGAGAGGGACATGGGCACAAAAGTTGTAGCCCTATGTCTTAGAGTACTATGTATAAAATTACGTGCAAATCCGAGGTGTGTAGAGGGTGATAAAGTCAAAATATAGAAGGACGTACTAATATAAGTAAAAAACTTGCGAAAATTGCCATCAAAAAGAGGAATTTTTTTTTAAATGTTGACTTAAGGCTCCGTTTCGACTCCAATATATTCATTTACCCATGAGATCTCTTGGGGAAATATATCGAACGAGTTGAACACGAGGGTAATACATTTCGGAGAAATTAGTGAAATCTCCAATTCACCAAAGGGGTACCCCTTTCAGAAATCTTCGATTTCTCTAATATGGATTGGAGCATTGTTTTGATCGTGAATAATAAAGAATATGCGAGGGTCATGGCAACAAAAGTTGTAGCCCTATGTCTTAGGGTACTATGTATAAAATTACGTGAAAATCCGAGGTGTGTAGAGGGTGATAGAGTCAAAATATAGAAGGACTTACGAATATAAGGAAAAAACTTGCGAAAATTGCCATCAAAAAGAGGAATTTTTTTTGAAATGTTGAATTAAGGCTCCGTTTCGACTCCAATATATTCATTTACCCATGAGATCTCTTGGGGAAAAATATCGAACGAGTTGAACACGAGGGTAATACATTTCGGAGAAATTAGTGAAATCTCCAATTCACCAAAGGGGTACCCCTTTCAGAAATCTTCGATTTCTCTAATATGGATTGGAGCATTGTTTTGATCGTGAATACTAAAGAATATGCGAGGGTCATGGGCACAAAAGTTGTAGCCCTATGTCTTAGGGTTCTATGTATAAAATTACGTGAAAATCCGAGGTGTGTAGAGGGTGATAGAGTCAAAATACAGAGAGGTGTACGAATATAAGGAAAAAACTTGCGAAAATTGCCATCAAAAAGGGGGATTTTTTTTTAAATGTTGAATTAAGGCTCCGTTTCGACTCCAATATATTCATTTACCCATGAGATCTCTTGGGGAAAAATATCGAACGAGTTGAACACGAGGGTAATACATTTCGGAGAAATTAGTGAAATCTCCAATTCACCAAAGGGGTACCCCTTTCAGAAATCTTCGATTTCTCTAATATGGATTGGAGCATTGTTTTGATCGTGAATAATAAAGAATATGCGAGGGTCATGGGCACAAAAGTTGTAGCCCTATGTCTTAGAGTACTATGTATAAAATTACGTGCAAATCCGAGGTGTGTAGAGGGTGATAGAGTCAAAATATAGAAGGACGTACTAATATAAGGAAAAAACTTGCGAAAATTGCCATCAAAAAGAGGAATTTTTTTTGAAATGTTGACTTAAGGCTCCGTTTCGACTCCAATATATTCATTTACCCATGAGATCTCTTGGGGAAAAATATCGAACGAGTTGAACACGAGAGTAATACATTTCGGAGAAATTAGTGAAATCTCCAATTCACCAAAGGGGTACCCCTTTCAGAAATCTTCGATTTCTCTAATATGGATTGGAGCATTGTTTTGATCGTGAATAATAAAGAATATGAGAGGGACATGGGCACAAAAGTTGTAGCCCTATGTCTTAGAGTACTATGTATAAAATTACGTGCAAATCCGAGGTGTGTAGAGGGTGATAAAGTCAAAATATAGAAGGACGTACTAATATAAGGAAAAAACTTGCGAAAATTGCCATCAAAAAGAGGAATTTTTTTTGAAATGTTGAATTAAGGCTCCGTTTCGACTCCAATATATTCATTTACCCATGAGATCTCTTGGGGAAAAATATCGAACGAGTTGAACACGAGGGTAATACATTTCGGAGAAATTAGTGAAATCTCCAATTCACCGAAGGGGTACCCCTTTCAGAAATCTTCGATTTCTCTAATATGGATTGGAGCATTGTTTTGATCGTGAATAATAAAGAATATGCGAGGGTCATGGGCACAAAAGTTGTAGCCCTATGTCTTAGGGTACTATGTATAAAATTACGTGAAAATCCGAGGTGTGTAGAGGGTGATAGAGTCAAAATATAGAAGGACTTACGAATATAAGGAAAAAACTTGCGAAAATTGCCATCAAAAAGAGGAATTTTTTTTGAAATGTTGAATTAAGGCTCCGTTTCGACTCCAATATATTCATTTACCCATGAGATCTCTTGGGGAAAAATATCGAACGAGTTGAACACGAGGGTAATACATTTCGGAGAAATTAGTGAAATCTCCAATTCACCAAAGGGGTACCCCTTTCAGAAATCTTCGATTTCTCTAATATGGATTGGAGCATTGTTTTGATCGTGAATACTAAAGAATATACGAGGGTCATGGGCACAAAAGTTGTAGCCCTATGTCTTAGGGTTCTATGTATAAAATTACGTGAAAATCCGAGGTGTGTAGAGGGTGATAGAGTCAAAATACTGAGAGATGTACGAATATAAGGAAAAAACTTGCGAAAATTGCCATCAAAAAGGGGGATTTTTTTTTAAATGTTGAATTAAGGCTCCGTTTCGACTCCAATATATTCATTTACCCATGAGATCTCTTGGGGAAAAATATCGAACGAGTTGAACACGAGGGTAATACATTTCGGAGAAATTAGTGAAATCTCCAATTCACCAAAGGGGTACCCCTTTCAGAAATCTTCGATTTCTCTAATATGGATTGGAGCATTGTTTTGATCGTGAATAATAAAGAATATGCGAGGGTCATGGGCACAAAAGTTGTAGCCCTATGTCTTAGAGTACTATGTATAAAATTACGTGCAAATCCGAGGTGTGTAGAGGGTGATAGAGTCAAAATATAGAAGGACGTACTAATATAAGGAAAAAACTTGCGAAAATTGCCATCAAAAAGAGGAATTTTTTTTGAAATGTTGACTTAAGGCTCCGTTTCGACTCCAATATATTCATTTACCCATGAGATCTCTTGGGGAAAAATATCGAACGAGTTGAACACGAGGGTAATACATTTCGGAGAAATTAGTGAAATCTCCAATTCACCAAAGGGGTACCCCTTTCAGAAATCTTCGATTTCTCTAATATGGATTGGAGCATTGTTTTGATCGTGAATAATAAAGAATATGAGAGGGACATGGGCACAAAAGTTGTAGCCCTATGTCTTAGAGTACTATGTATAAAATTACGTGCAAATCCGAGGTGTGTAGAGGGTGATAAAGTCAAAATATAGAAGTACGTACTAATATAAGGAAAAAACTTGCGAAAATTGCCATCAAAAAGAGGAATTTTTTTTGAAATGTTGAATTAAGGCTCCGTTTCGACTCCAATATATTCATTTACCCATGAGATCTCTTGGGGAAAAATATCGAACGAGTTGAACACGAGGGTAATACATTTCGGAGAAATTAGTGAAATCTCCAATTCACCGAAGGGGTACCCCTTTCAGAAATCTTCGATTTCTCTAATATGGATTGGAGCATTGTTTTGATCGTGAATAATAAAGAATATGCGAGGGTCATGGGCACAAAAGTTGTAGCCCTAAGTCTTAGGGTACTATGTATAAAATTACGTGAAAATCCGAGGTGTGTAGAGGGTGATAGAGTCAAAATATAGAAGGACTTACGAATATAAGGAAAAAACTTGCGAAAATTGCCATCAAAAAGAGGAATTTTTTTTGAAATGTTGAATTAAGGCTCCGTTTCGACTCCAATATATTCATTTACCCATGAGATCTCTTGGGGAAAAATATCGAACGAGTTGAACACGAGGGTAATACATTTCGGAGAAATTAGTGAAATCTCCAATTCACCAAAGGGGTACCCCTTTCAGAAATCTTCGATTTCTCTAATATGGATTGGAGCATTGTTTTGATCGTGAATACTAAAGAATATGAGAGGGAAATGGGCACAAAAGTTGTAGCCCTATGTCTTAGAGTACTATGTATAAAATTACGTGCAAATCCGAGGTGTGTAGAGGGTGATAAAGTCAAAATATAGAAGGACGTACTAATATAAGGAAAAAACTTGCGAAAATTGCCATCAAAAAGAGGAATTTTTTTTTAAATGTTGACTTAAGGCTCCGTTTCGACTCCAATATATTCATTTACCCATGAGATCTCTTGGGGAAAAATATCGAATGAGTTGAACACGAGGGTAATACATTTCGGAGAAATTAGTGAAATCTCCAATTCACCAAAGGGGTACCCCTTTCAGAAATCTTCGATTTCTCTAATATGGATTGGAGCATTGTTTTGATCGTGAATACTAAAGAATATACGAGGGTCATGGGCACAAAAGTTGTAGCCCTATGTCTTAGGGTACTATGTATAAAATTACGTGAAAATCCGAGGTGTGTAGAGGGTGATACAGTCAAAATACTGAGAGATGTACGAATATAAGGAAAAAACTTGCGAAAATTGCCATCAAAAAGGGGAATTTTTTTTGAAATGTTGACTTAAGGCTCCGTTTCGACTCCAATATATTCATTTACCCATGAGATCTCTTGGGGAAAAATATCGAACGAGTTGAACACGAGGGTAATACATTTCGGAGAAATTAGTGAAATCTCCAATTCACCAAAGGGGTACCCCTTTCAGAAATCTTCGATTTCTCTAATATGGATTGGAGCATTGTTTTGATCGTGAATAATAAAGAATATGCGAGGGTCATGGGCACAAAAGTTGTAGCCCTATGTCTTAGAGTACTATGTTTAAAATTACGTGCAAATCCGAGGTGTGTAGAGGGTGATAGAGTCAAAATATAGAAGGACGTACTAATATAAGGAAAAAACTTGCGAAAATTGCCATCAAAAAGAGGAATTTTTTTTGAAATGTTGACTTAAGGCTCCGTTTCGACTCCAATATATTCATTTACCCATGAGATCTCTTGGGGAAAAATATCGAACGAGTTGAACACGAGGGTAATACATTTCGGAGAAATTAGTGAAATCTCCAATTCACCAAAGGGGTACCCCTTTCAGAAATCTTCGATTTCTCTAATATGGATTGGAGCATTGTTTTGATCGTGAATAATAAAGAATATGAGAGGGACATGGGCACAAAAGTTGTAGCCCTATGTCTTAGAGTACTATGTATAAAATTACGTGCAAATCCGAGGTGTGTAGAGGGTGATAAAGTCAAAATATAGAAGGACGTACTAATATAAGGAAAAAACTTGCGAAAATTGCCATCAAAAAGAGGAATTTTTTTTGAAATGTTGAATTAAGGCTCCGTTTCGACTCCAATATATTCATTTACCCATGAGATCTCTTGGGGAAAAATATCGAACGAGTTGAACACGAGGGTAATACATTTCGGAGAAATTAGTGAAATCTCCAATTCACCAAAGGGGTACCCCTTTCAGAAATCTTCGATTTCTCTAATATGGATTGGAGCATTGTTTTGATCGTGAATACTAAAGAATATGAGAGGGACATGGGCACAAAAGTTGTAGCCCTATGTCTTAGAGTACTATGTATAAAATTACGTGCAAATCCGAGGTGTGTAGAGGGTGATAAAGTCAAAATATAGAAGGACGTACTAATATAAGGAAAAAACTTGCGAAAATTGCCATCAAAAAGAGGAATTTTTTTTGAAATGTTGACTTAAGGCTCCGTTTCGACTCCAATATATTCATTTACCCATGAGATCTCTTGGGGAAAAATATCGAACGAGTTGAACACGAGGGTAATACATTTCGGAGAAATTAGTGAAATCTCCAATTCACCAAAGGGGTACCCCTTTCAGAAATCTTCGATTTCTCTAATATGGATTGGAGCATTGTTTTGATCGTGAATACTAAAGAATATGAGAGGGAAATGGGCACAAAAGTTGTAGCCCTATGTCTTAGAGTACTATGTATAAAATTACGTGCAAATCCGAGGTGTGTAGAGGGTGATAAAGTCAAAATATAGAAGGACGTACTAATATAAGGAAAAAACTTGCGAAAATTGCCATCAAAAAGAGGAATTTTTTTTTAAATGTTGACTTAAGGCTCCGTTTCGACTCCAATATATTCATTTACCCATGAGATCTCTTGGGGAAAAATATCGAATGAGTTGAACACGAGGGTAATACATTTCGGAGAAATTAGTGAAATCTCCAATTCACCAAAGGGGTACCCCTTTCAGAAATCTTCGATTTCTCTAATATGGATTGGAGCATTGTTTTGATCGTGAATACTAAAGAATATACGAGGGTCATGGGCACAAAAGTTGTAGCCCTATGTCTTAGGGTACTATGTATAAAATTACGTGAAAATCCGAGGTGTGTAGAGGGTGATACAGTCAAAATACTGAGAGATGTACGAATATAAGGAAAAAACTTGCGAAAATTGCCATCAAAAAGGGGAATTTTTTTTGAAATGTTGACTTAAGGCTCCGTTTCGACTCCAATATATTCATTTACCCATGAGATCTCTTGGGGAAAAATATCGAACGAGTTGAACACGAGGGTAATACATTTCGGAGAAATTAGTGAAATCTCCAATTCACCAAAGGGGTACCCCTTTCAGAAATCTTCGATTTCTCTAATATGGATTGGAGCATTGTTTTGATCGTGAATAATAAAGAATATGCGAGGGTCATGGGCACAAAAGTTGTAGCCCTATGTCTTAGAGTACTATGTATAAAATTACGTGCAAATCCGAGGTGTGTAGAGGGTGATAGAGTCAAAATATAGAAGGACGTACTAATATAAGGAAAAAACTTGCGAAAATTGCCATCAAAAAGAGGAATTTTTTTTGAAATGTTGACTTAAGGCTCCGTTTCGACTCCAATATATTCATTTACCCATGAGATCTCTTGGGGAAAAATATCGAACGAGTTGAACACGAGGGTAATACATTTCGGAGAAATTAGTGAAATCTCCAATTCACCAAAGGGGTACCCCTTTCAGAAATCTTCGATTTCTCTAATATGGATTGGAGCATTGTTTTGATCGTGAATAATAAAGAATATGAGAGGGACATGGGCACAAAAGTTGTAGCCCTATGTCTTAGAGTACTATGTATAAAATTACGTGCAAATCCGAGGTGTGTAGAGGGTGATAAAGTCAAAATATAGAAGGACGTACTAATATAAGGAAAAAACTTGCGAAAATTGCCATCAAAAAGAGGAATTTTTTTTGAAATGTTGAATTAAGGCTCCGTTTCGACTCCAATATATTCATTTACCCATGAGATCTCTTGGGGAAAAATATCGAATGAGTTGAACACGAGGGTAATACATTTCGGAGAAATTAGTGAAATCTCCAATTCACCAAAGGGGTACCCCTTTCAGAAATCTTCGATTTCTCTAATATGGATTGGAGCATTGTTTTGATCGTGAATACTAAAGAATATTAGAGGGACATGGGCACAAAAGTTGTAGCCCTATGTCTTAGAGTACTATGTATAAAATTACGTGCAAATCCGAGGTGTGTAGAGGGTGATAAAGTCAAAATATAGAAGGACGTACTAATATAAGGAAAAAACTTGCGAAAATTGCCATCAAAAAGAGGAATTTTTTTTGAAATGTTGACTTAAGGCTCCGTTTCGACTCCAATATATTCATTTACCCATGAGATCTCTTGGGGAAAAATATCGAACGAGTTGAACACGAGGGTAATACATTTCGGAGAAATTAGTGAAATCTCCAATTCACCAAAGGGGTACCCCTTTCAGAAATCTTCGATTTCTCTAATATGGATTGGAGCATTGTTTTGATCGTGAATACTAAAGAATATGCGAGGGTCATGGGCACAAAAGTTGTAGCCCTATGTCTTAGGTTACTATGTATAAAAGTACGTGAAAATCCGAGGTGTGTAGAGGGTGATACAGTCAAAATATAGAAGGACGTACTAATATAAGGAAAAAACTTGCGAAAATTTCCATCAAAAAGAGGAATTTTTTTTTAAATGTTGACTTAAGGCTCCGTTTCGACTCCAATATATTCATTTACCCATGAGATCTCTTGGGGAAAAATATCGAATGAGTTGAACACGAGGGTAATACATTTCGGAGAAATTAGTGAAATCTCCAATTCACCAAAGGGGTACCCCTTTCAGAAATCTTCGATTTCTCTAATATGGATTGGAGCATTGTTTTGATCGTGAATACTAAAGAATATACGAGGGTCATGGGCACAAAAGTTGTAGCCCTATGTCTTAGGGTACTATGTATAAAATTACGTGAAAATCCGAGGTGTGTAGAGGGTGATACAGTCAAAATACTGAGAGATGTACGAATATAAGGAAAAAACTTGCGAAAATTGCCATCAAAAAGGGGAATTTTTTTTGAAATGTTGACTTAAGGCTCCGTTTCGACTCCAATATATTCATTTACCCATGAGATCTCTTGGGGAAAAATATCGAACGAGTTGAACACGAGGGTAATACATTTCGGAGAAATTAGTGAAATCTCCAATTCACCAAAGGGGTACCCCTTTCAGAAATCTTCGATTTCTCTAATATGGATTGGAGCATTGTTTTGATCGTGAATAATAAAGAATATGCGAGGGTCATGGGCACAAAAGTTGTAGCCCTATGTCTTAGAGTACTATGTATAAAATTACGTGCAAATCCGAGGTGTGTAGAGGGTGATAGAGTCAAAATATAGAAGGACGTACTAATATAAGGAAAAAACTTGCGAAAATTGCCATCAAAAAGAGGAATTTTTTTTGAAATGTTGACTTAAGGCTCCGTTTCGACTCCAATATATTCATTTACCCATGAGATCTCTTGGGGAAAAATATCGAACGAGTTGAACACGAGAGTAATACATTTCGGAGAAATTAGTGAAATCTCCAATTCACCAAAGGGGTACCCCTTTCAGAAATCTTCGATTTCTCTAATATGGATTGGAGCATTGTTTTGATCGTGAATAATAAAGAATATGAGAGGGACATGGGCACAAAAGTTGTAGCCCTATGTCTTAGAGTACTATGTATAAAATTACGTGCAAATCCGAGGTGTGTAGAGGGTGATAAAGTCAAAATATAGAAGGACGTACTAATATAAGGAAAAAACTTGCGAAAATTGCCATCAAAAAGAGGAATTTTTTTTGAAATGTTGAATTAAGGCTCCGTTTCGACTCCAATATATTCATTTACCCATGAGATCTCTTGGGGAAAAATATCGAACGAGTTGAACACGAGGGTAATACATTTCGGAGAAATTAGTGAAATCTCCAATTCACCGAAGGGGTACCCCTTTCAGAAATCTTCGATTTCTCTAATATGGATTGGAGCATTGTTTTGATCGTGAATAATAAAGAATATGCGAGGGTCATGGGCACAAAAGTTGTAGCCCTATGTCTTAGGGTACTATGTATAAAATTACGTGAAAATCCGAGGTGTGTAGAGGGTGATAGAGTCAAAATATAGAAGGACTTACGAATATAAGGAAAAAACTTGCGAAAATTGCCATCAAAAAGAGGAATTTTTTTTGAAATGTTGAATTAAGGCTCCGTTTCGACTCCAATATATTCATTTACCCATGAGATCTCTTGGGGAAAAATATCGAACGAGTTGAACACGAGGGTAATACATTTCGGAGAAATTAGTGAAATCTCCAATTCACCAAAGGGGTACCCCTTTCAGAAATCTTCGATTTCTCTAATATGGATTGGAGCATTGTTTTGATCGTGAATACTAAAGAATATGCGAGGGTCATGGGCACAAAAGTTGTAGCCCTATGTCTTAGGGTTCTATGTATAAAATTACGTGAAAATCCGAGGTGTGTAGAGGGTGATAGAGTCAAAATACTGAGAGATGTACGAATATAAGGAAAAAACTTGCGAAAATTGCCATCAAAAAGGGGGATTTTTTTTTAAATGTTGAATTAAGGCTCCGTTTCGACTCCAATATATTCATTTACCCATGAGATCTCTTGGGGAAAAATATCGAACGAGTTGAACACGAGGGTAATACATTTCGGAGAAATTAGTGAAATCTCCAATTCACCAAAGGGGTACCCCTTTCAGAAATCTTCGATTTCTCTAATATGGATTGGAGCATTGTTTTGATCGTGAATAATAAAGAATATGCGAGGGTCATGGGCACAAAAGTTGTAGCCCTATGTCTTAGAGTACTATGTATAAAATTACGTGCAAATCCGAGGTGTGTAGAGGGTGATAGAGTCAAAATATAGAAGGACGTACTAATATAAGGAAAAAACTTGCGAAAATTGCCATCAAAAAGAGGAATTTTTTTTGAAATGTTGACTTAAGGCTCCGTTTCGACTCCAATATATTCATTTACCCATGAGATCTCTTGGGGAAAAATATCGAACGAGTTGAACACGAGGGTAATACATTTCGGAGAAATTAGTGAAATCTCCAATTCACCAAAGGGGTACCCCTTTCAGAAATCTTCGATTTCTCTAATATGGATTGGAGCATTGTTTTGATCGTGAATAATAAAGAATATGAGAGGGACATGGGCACAAAAGTTGTAGCCCTATGTCTTAGAGTACTATGTATAAAATTACGTGCAAATCCGAGGTGTGTAGAGGGTGATAAAGTCAAAATATAGAAGTACGTACTAATATAAGGAAAAAACTTGCGAAAATTGCCATCAAAAAGAGGAATTTTTTTTGAAATGTTGAATTAAGGCTCCGTTTCGACTCCAATATATTCATTTACCCATGAGATCTCTTGGGGAAAAATATCGAACGAGTTGAACACGAGGGTAATACATTTCGGAGAAATTAGTGAAATCTCCAATTCACCGAAGGGGTACCCCTTTCAGAAATCTTCGATTTCTCTAATATGGATTGGAGCATTGTTTTGATCGTGAATAATAAAGAATATGCGAGGGTCATGGGCACAAAAGTTGTAGCCCTATGTCTTAGGGTACTATGTATAAAATTACGTGAAAATCCGAGGTGTGTAGAGGGTGATAGAGTCAAAATATAGAAGGACTTACGAATATAAGGAAAAAACTTGCGAAAATTGCCATCAAAAAGAGGAATTTTTTTTGAAATGTTGAATTAAGGCTCCGTTTCGACTCCAATATATTCATTTACCCATGAGATCTCTTGGGGAAAAATATCGAACGAGTTGAACACGAGGGTAATACATTTCGGAGAAATTAGTGAAATCTCCAATTCACCAAAGGGGTACCCCTTTCAGAAATCTTCGATTTCTCTAATATGGATTGGAGCATTGTTTTGATCGTGAATACTAAAGAATATGAGAGGGAAATGGGCACAAAAGTTGTAGCCCTATGTCTTAGAGTACTATGTATAAAATTACGTGCAAATCCGAGGTGTGTAGAGGGTGATAAAGTCAAAATATAGAAGGACGTACTAATATAAGGAAAAAACTTGCGAAAATTGCCATCAAAAAGAGGAATTTTTTTTTAAATGTTGACTTAAGGCTCCGTTTCGACTCCAATATATTCATTTACCCATGAGATCTCTTGGGGAAAAATATCGAATGAGTTGAACACGAGGGTAATACATTTCGGAGAAATTAGTGAAATCTCCAATTCACCAAAGGGGTACCCCTTTCAGAAATCTTCGATTTCTCTAATATGGATTGGAGCATTGTTTTGATCGTGAATACTAAAGAATATACGAGGGTCATGGGCACAAAAGTTGTAGCCCTATGTCTTAGGGTACTATGTATAAAATTACGTGAAAATCCGAGGTGTGTAGAGGGTGATACAGTCAAAATACTGAGAGATGTACGAATATAAGGAAAAAACTTGCGAAAATTGCCATCAAAAAGGGGAATTTTTTTTGAAATGTTGACTTAAGGCTCCGTTTCGACTCCAATATATTCATTTACCCATGAGATCTCTTGGGGAAAAATATCGAACGAGTTGAACACGAGGGTAATACATTTCGGAGAAATTAGTGAAATCTCCAATTCACCAAAGGGGTACCCCTTTCAGAAATCTTCGATTTCTCTAATATGGATTGGAGCATTGTTTTGATCGTGAATAATAAAGAATATGCGAGGGTCATGGGCACAAAAGTTGTAGCCCTATGTCTTAGAGTACTATGTATAAAATTACGTGCAAATCCGAGGTGTGTAGAGGGTGATAGAGTCAAAATATAGAAGGACGTACTAATATAAGGAAAAAACTTGCGAAAATTGCCATCAAAAAGAGGAATTTTTTTTGAAATGTTGACTTAAGGCTCCGTTTCGACTCCAATATATTCATTTACCCATGAGATCTCTTGGGGAAAAATATCGAACGAGTTGAACACGAGGGTAATACATTTCGGAGAAATTAGTGAAATCTCCAATTCACCAAAGGGGTACCCCTTTCAGAAATCTTCGATTTCTCTAATATGGATTGGAGCATTGTTTTGATCGTGAATAATAAAGAATATGAGAGGGACATGGGCACAAAAGTTGTAGCCCTATGTCTTAGAGTACTATGTATAAAATTACGTGCAAATCCGAGGTGTGTAGAGGGTGATAAAGTCAAAATATAGAAGGACGTACTAATATAAGGAAAAAACTTGCGAAAATTGCCATCAAAAAGAGGAATTTTTTTTGAAATGTTGAATTAAGGCTCCGTTTCGACTCCAATATATTCATTTACCCATGAGATCTCTTGGGGAAAAATATCGAACGAGTTGAACACGAGGGTAATACATTTCGGAGAAATTAGTGAAATCTCCAATTCACCAAAGGGGTACCCCTTTCAGAAATCTTCGATTTCTCTAATATGGATTGGAGCATTGTTTTGATCGTGAATACTAAAGAATATGAGAGGGACATGGGCACAAAAGTTGTAGCCCTATGTCTTAGAGTACTATGTATAAAATTACGTGCAAATCCGAGGTGTGTAGAGGGTGATAAAGTCAAAATATAGAAGGACGTACTAATATAAGGAAAAAACTTGCGAAAATTGCCATCAAAAAGAGGAATTTTTTTTGAAATGTTGACTTAAGGCTCCGTTTCGACTCCAATATATTCATTTACCCATGAGATCTCTTGGGGAAAAATATCGAACGAGTTGAACACGAGGGTAATACATTTCGGAGAAATTAGTGAAATCTCCAATTCACCAAAGGGGTACCCCTTTCAGAAATCTTCGATTTCTCTAATATGGATTGGAGCATTGTTTTGATCGTGAATACTAAAGAATATGCGAGGGTCATGGGCACAAAAGTTGTAGCCCTATGTCTTAGGTTACTATGTATAAAAGTACGTGAAAATCCGAGGTGTGTAGAGGGTGATACAGTCAAAATATAGAAGGACGTACTAATATAAGGAAAAAACTTGCGAAAATTGCCATCAAAAAGAGGAATTTTTTTTTAAATGTTGACTTAAGGCTCCGTTTCGACTCCAATATATTCATTTACCCATGAGATCTCTTGGGGAAAAATATCGAATGAGTTGAACACGAGGGTAATACATTTCGGAGAAATTAGTGAAATCTCCAATTCACCAAAGGGGTACCCCTTTCAGAAATCTTCGATTTCTCTAATATGGATTGGAGCATTGTTTTGATCGTGAATACTAAAGAATATACGAGGGTCATGGGCACAAAAGTTGTAGCCCTATGTCTTAGGGTACTATGTATAAAATTACGTGAAAATCCGAGGTGTGTAGAGGGTGATACAGTCAAAATACTGAGAGATGTACGAATATAAGGAAAAAACTTGCGAAAATTGCCATCAAAAAGGGGAATTTTTTTTGAAATGTTGACTTAAGGCTCCGTTTCGACTCCAATATATTCATTTACCCATGAGATCTCTTGGGGAAAAATATCGAACGAGTTGAACACGAGGGTAATACATTTCGGAGAAATTAGTGAAATCTCCAATTCACCAAAGGGGTACCCCTTTCAGAAATCTTCGATTTCTCTAATATGGATTGGAGCATTGTTTTGATCGTGAATAATAAAGAATATGCGAGGGTCATGGGCACAAAAGTTGTAGCCCTATGTCTTAGAGTACTATGTATAAAATTACGTGCAAATCCGAGGTGTGTAGAGGGTGATAGAGTCAAAATATAGAAAGACGTACTAATATAAGGAAAAAACTTGCGAAAATTGCCATCAAAAAGAGGAATTTTTTTTGAAATGTTGACTTAAGGCTCCGTTTCGACTCCAATATATTCATTTACCCATGAGATCTCTTGGGGAAAAATATCGAACGAGTTGAACACGAGGGTAATACATTTCGGAGAAATTAGTGAAATCTCCAATTCACCAAAGGGGTACCCCTTTCAGAAATCTTCGATTTCTCTAATATGGATTGGAGCATTGTTTTGATCGTGAATACTAAAGAATATGAGAGGGACATGGGCACAAAAGTTGTAGCCCTATGTCTTAGAGTACTATGTATAAAATTACGTGCAAATCCGAGGTGTGTAGAGGGTGATAAAGTCAAAATATAGAAGGACGTACTAATATAAGGAAAAAACTTGCGAAAATTGCCATCAAAAAGAGGAATTTTTTTTTAAATGTTGACTTAAGGCTCCGTTTCGACTCCAATATATTCATTTACCCATGAGATCTCTTGGGGAAAAATATCGAATGAGTTGAACACGAGGGTAATACATTTCGGAGAAATTAGTGAAATCTCCAATTCACCAAAGGGGTACCCCTTTCAGAAATCTTCGATTTCTCTAATATGGATTGGAGCATTGTTTTGATCGTGAATAATAAAGAATATGCGAGGGTCATGGGCACAAAAGTTGTAGCCCTATGTCTTAGGGTACTATGTATAAAATTACGTGAAAATCCGAGGTGTGTAGAGGGTGATAGAGTCAAAATATAGAAGGACTTACGAATATAAGGAAAAAACTTGCGAAAATTGCCATCAAAAAGAGGAATTTTTTTTTAAATGTTGACTTAAGGCTCCGTTTCGACTCCAATATATTCATTTACCCATGAGATCTCTTGGGGAAAAATATCGAACGAGTTGAACACGAGGGTAATACATTTCGGAGAAATTAGTGAAATCTCCAATTCACCAAAGGGGTACCCCTTTCAGAAATCTTCGATTTCTCTAATATGGATTGGAGCATTGTTTTGATCGTGAATACTAAAGAATATGAGAGGGACATGGGCACAAAAGTTGTAGCCCTATGTCTTAGAGTACTATGTATAAAATTACGTGCAAATCCGAGGTGTGTAGAGGGTGATAAAGTCAAAATATAGAAGGACGTACTAATATAAGGAAAAAACTTGCGAAAATTGCCATCAAAAAGAGGAATTTTTTTTTAAATGTTGACTTAAGGCTCCGTTTCGACTCCAATATATTCATTTACCCATGAGATCTCTTGGGGAAAAATATCGAATGAGTTGAACACGAGGGTAATACATTTCGGAGAAATTAGTGAAATCTCCAATTCACCAAAGGGGTACCCCTTTCAGAAATCTTCGATTTCTCTAATATGGATTGGAGCATTGTTTTGATCGTGAATAATAAAGAATATGCGAGGGTCATGGGCACAAAAGTTGTAGCCCTATGTCTTAGGGTACTATGTATAAAATTACGTGAAAATCCGAGGTGTGTAGAGGGTGATAGAGTCAAAATATAGAAGGACTTACGAATATAAGGAAAAAACTTGCGAAAATTGCCATCAAAAAGAGGAATTTTTTTTGAAATGTTGAATTAAGGCTCCGTTTCGACTCCAATATATTCATTTACCCATGAGATCTCTTGGGGAAAAATATCGAACGAGTTGAACACGAGGGTAATACATTTCGGAGAAATTAGTGAAATCTCCAATTCACCAAAGGGGTACCCCTTTCAGAAATCTTCGATTTCTCTAATATGGATTGGAGCATTGTTTTGATCGTGAATACTAAAGAATATGAGAGGGACATGGGCACAAAAGTTGTAGCCCTATGTCTTAGAGTACTATGTATAAAATTACGTGCAAATCCGAGGTGTGTAGAGGGTGATAAAGTCAAAATATAGAAGGACGTACTAATATAAGGAAAAAACTTGCGAAAATTGCCATCAAAAAGAGGAATTTTTTTTGAAATGTTGAATTAAGGCTCCGTTTCGACTCCAATATATTCATTTACCCATGAGATCTCTTGGGGAAAAATATCGAACGAGTTGAACACGAGGGTAATACATTTCGGAGAAATTAGTGAAATCTCCAATTCACCAAAGGGGTACCCCTTTCAGAAATCTTCGATTTCTCTAATATGGATTGGAGCATTGTTTTGATCGTGAATAATAAAGAATATGCGAGGGTCATGGGCACAAAAGTTGTAGCCCTATGTCTTAGAGTACTATGTATAAAATTACGTGCAAATCCGAGGTGTGTAGAGGGTGATAGAGTCAAAATATAGAAAGACGTACTAATATAAGGAAAAAACTTGCGAAAATTGCCATCAAAAAGAGGAATTTTTTTTGAAATGTTGACTTAAGGCTCCGTTTCGACTCCAATATATTCATTTACCCATGAGATCTCTTGGGGAAAAATATCGAACGAGTTGAACACGAGGGTAATACATTTCGGAGAAATTAGTGAAATCTCCAATTCACCAAAGGGGTACCCCTTTCAGAAATCTTCGATTTCTCTAATATGGATTGGAGCATTGTTTTGATCGTGAATACTAAAGAATATGAGAGGGACATGGGCACAAAAGTTGTAGCCCTATGTCTTAGAGTACTATGTATAAAATTACGTGCAAATCCGAGGTGTGTAGAGGGTGATAAAGTCAAAATATAGAAGGACGTACTAATATAAGGAAAAAACTTGCGAAAATTGCCATCAAAAAGAGGAATTTTTTTTTAAATGTTGACTTAAGGCTCCGTTTCGACTCCAATATATTCATTTACCCATGAGATCTCTTGGGGAAAAATATCGAATGAGTTGAACACGAGGGTAATACATTTCGGAGAAATTAGTGAAATCTCCAATTCACCAAAGGGGTACCCCTTTCAGAAATCTTCGATTTCTCTAATATGGATTGGAGCATTGTTTTGATCGTGAATAATAAAGAATATGCGAGGGTCATGGGCACAAAAGTTGTAGCCCTATGTCTTAGGGTACTATGTATAAAATTACGTGAAAATCCGAGGTGTGTAGAGGGTGATAGAGTCAAAATATAGAAGGACTTACGAATATAAGGAAAAAACTTGCGAAAATTGCCATCAAAAAGAGGAATTTTTTTTGAAATGTTGAATTAAGGCTCCGTTTCGACTCCAATATATTCATTTACCCATGAGATCTCTTGGGGAAAAATATCGAACGAGTTGAACACGAGGGTAATACATTTCGGAGAAATTAGTGAAATCTCCAATTCACCAAAGGGGTACCCCTTTCAGAAATCTTCGATTTCTCTAATATGGATTGGAGCATTGTTTTGATCGTGAATACTAAAGAATATGAGAGGGACATGGGCACAAAAGTTGTAGCCCTATGTCTTAGAGTACTATGTATAAAATTACGTGCAAATCCGAGGTGTGTAGAGGGTGATAAAGTCAAAATATAGAAGGACGTACTAATATAAGGAAAAAACTTGCGAAAATTGCCATCAAAAAGAGGAATTTTTTTTTAAATGTTGACTTAAGGCTCCGTTTCGACTCCAATATATTCATTTACCCATGAGATCTCTTGGGGAAAAATATCGAATGAGTTGAACACGAGGGTAATACATTTCGGAGAAATTAGTGATATCTCCAATTCACCAAAGGGGTACCCCTTTCAGAAATCTTCGATTTCTCTAATATGGATTGGAGCATTGTTTTGATCGTGAATACTAAAGAATATGCGAGGGTCATGGGCACAAAAGTTGTAGCCCTATGTCTTAGGGTACTATGTATAAAATTACGTGAAAATCCGAGGTGTGTAGAGGGTGATACAGTCAAAATACTGAGAGATGTACGAATATAAGGAAAAAACTTGCGAAAATTGCCATCAAAAAGGGGAATTTTTTTTGAAATGTTGACTTAAGGCTCCGTTTCGACTCCAATATATTCATTTACCAATGAGATCTCTTGGGGAAAAATATCGAACGAGTTGAACACGAGGGTAATACATTTCGGAGAAATTAGTGAAATCTCCAATTCACCAAAGGGGTACCCCTTTCAGAAATCTTCGATTTCTCTAATATGGATTGGAGCATTGTTTTGATCGTGAATAATAAAGAATATGCGAGGGTCATGGGCACAAAAGTTGTAGCCCTATGTCTTAGGGTACTATGTATAAAATTACGTGCAAATCCGAGGTGTGTAGAGGGTGATAGAGTCAAAATATAGAAGGACGTACTAATATAAGGAAAAAACTTGCGAAAATTGCCATCAAAAAGAGGAATTTTTTTTTAAATGTTGACTTAAGGCTCCGTTTCGACTCCAATATATTCATTTACCCATGAGATCTCTTGGGGAAAAATATCGAACGAGTTGAACACGAGGGTAATACATTTCGGAGAAATTAGTGAAATCTCCAATTCACCAAAGGGGTACCCCTTTCAGAAATCTTCGATTTCTCTAATATGGATTGGAGCATTGTTTTGATCGTGAATAATAAAGAATATGAGAGGGACATGGGCACAAAAGTTGTAGCCCTATGTCTTAGAGTACTATGTATAAAATTACGTGCAAATCCGAGGTGTGTAGAGGGTGATAAAGTCAAAATATAGAAGGACGTACTAATATAAGGAAAAAACTTGCGAAAATTGCCATCAAAAAGAGGAATTTTTTTTTAAATGTTGACTTAAGGCTCCGTTTCGACTCCAATATATTCATTTACCCATGAGATCTCTTGGGGAAAAATATCGAATGAGTTGAACACGAGGGTAATACATTTCGGAGAAATTAGTGAAATCTCCAATTCACCAAAGGGGTACCCCTTTCAGAAATCTTCGATTTCTCTAATATGGATTGGAGCATTGTTTTGATCGTGAATACTAAAGAATATGCGAGGGTCATGGGCACAAAAGTTGTAGCCCTATGTCTTAGGGTACTATGTATAAAATTACGTGAAAATCCGAGGTGTGTAGAGGGTGATACAGTCAAAATACTGAGAGATGTACGAATATAAGGAAAAAACTTGCGAAAATTGCCATCAAAAAGGGGGATTTTTTTTTAAATGTTGAATTAAGGCTCCGTTTCGACTCCAATATATTCATTTACCCATGAGATCTCTTGGGGAAAAATATCGAACGAGTTGAACACGAGGGTAATACATTTCGGAGAAATTAGTGAAATCTCCAATTCACCAAAGGGGTACCCCTTTCAGAAATCTTCGATTTCTCTAATATGGATTGGAGCATTGTTTTGATCGTGAATAATAAAGAATATGCGAGGGTCATGGGCACAAAAGTTGTAGCCCTATGTCTTAGAGTACTATGTATAAAATTACGTGCAAATCCGAGGTGTGTAGAGGGTGATAGAGTCAAAATATAGAAGGACGTACTAATATAAGGAAAAAACTTGCGAAAATTGCCATCAAAAAGAGGAATTTTTTTTGAAATGTTGACTTAAGGCTCCGTTTCGACTCCAATATATTCATTTACCCATGAGATCTCTTGGGGAAAAATATCGAACGAGTTGAACACGAGGGTAATACATTTCGGAGAAATTAGTGAAATCTCCAATTCACCAAAGGGGTACCCCTTTCAGAAATCTTCGATTTCTCTAATATGGATTGGAGCATTGTTTTGATCGTGAATAATAAAGAATATGAGAGGGACATGGGCACAAAAGTTGTAGCCCTATGTCTTAGAGTACTATGTATAAAATTACGTGCAAATCCGAGGTGTGTAGAGGGTGATAAAGTCAAAATATAGAAGGACGTACTAATATAAGGAAAAAACTTGCGAAAATTGCCATCAAAAAGAGGAATTTTTTTTGAAATGTTGAATTAAGGCTCCGTTTCGACTCCAATATATTCATTTACCCATGAGATCTCTTGGGGAAAAATATCGAACGAGTTGAACACGAGGGTAATACATTTCGGAGAAATTAGTGAAATCTCCAATTCACCGAAGGGGTACCCCTTTCAGAAATCTTCGATTTCTCTAATATGGATTGGAGCATTGTTTTGATCGTGAATAATAAAGAATATGCGAGGGTCATGGGCACAAAAGTTGTAGCCCTATGTCTTAGGGTACTATGTATAAAATTACGTGAAAATCCGAGGTGTGTAGAGGGTGATAGAGTCAAAATATAGAAGGACTTACGAATATAAGGAAAAAACTTGCGAAAATTGCCATCAAAAAGAGGAATTTTTTTTGAAATGTTGAATTAAGGCTCCGTTTCGACTCCAATATATTCATTTACCCATGAGATCTCTTGGGGAAAAATATCGAACGAGTTGAACACGAGGGTAATACATTTCGGAGAAATTAGTGAAATCTCCAATTCACCAAAGGGGTACCCCTTTCAGAAATCTTCGATTTCTCTAATATGGATTGGAGCATTGTTTTGATCGTGAATACTAAAGAATATGAGAGGGACATGGGCACAAAAGTTGTAGCCCTATGTCTTAGAGTACTATGTATAAAATTACGTGCAAATCCGAGGTGTGTAGAGGGTGATAAAGTCAAAATATAGAAGGACGTACTAATATAAGGAAAAAACTTGCGAAAATTGCCATCAAAAAGAGGAATTTTTTTTTAAATGTTGACTTAAGGCTCCGTTTCGACTCCAATATATTCATTTACCCATGAGATCTCTTGGGGAAAAATATCGAATGAGTTGAACACGAGGGTAATACATTTCGGAGAAATTAGTGATATCTCCAATTCACCAAAGGGGTACCCCTTTCAGAAATCTTCGATTTCTCTAATATGGATTGGAGCATTGTTTTGATCGTGAATACTAAAGAATATGCGAGGGTCATGGGCACAAAAGTTGTAGCCCTATGTCTTAGGGTACTATGTATAAAATTACGTGAAAATCCGAGGTGTGTAGAGGGTGATACAGTCAAAATACTGAGAGATGTACGAATATAAGGAAAAAACTTGCGAAAATTGCCATCAAAAAGGGGAATTTTTTTTGAAATGTTGACTTAAGGCTCCGTTTCGACTCCAATATATTCATTTACCAATGAGATCTCTTGGGGAAAAATATCGAATGAGTTGAACACGAGGGTAATACATTTCGGAGAAATTAGTGAAATCTCCAATTCACCAAAGGGGTACCCCTTTCAGAAATCTTCGATTTCTCTAATATGGATTGGAGCATTGTTTTGATCGTGAATACTAAAGAATATACGAGGGTCATGGGCACAAAAGTTGTAGCCCTATGTCTTAGGGTACTATGTATAAAATTACGTGAAAATCCGAGGTGTGTAGAGGGTGATAAAGTCAAAATATAGAAGGACGTACTAATATAAGGAAAAAACTTGCGAAAATTGCCATCAAAAAGAGGAATTTTTTTTTAAATGTTGACTTAAGGCTCCGTTTCGACTCCAATATATTCATTTACCCATGAGATCTCTTGGGGAAAAATATCGAATGAGTTGAACACGAGGGTAATACATTTCGGAGAAATTAGTGAAATCTCCAATTCACCAAAGGGGTACCCCTTTCAGAAATCTTCGATTTCTCTAATATGGATTGGAGCATTGTTTTGATCGTGAATACTAAAGAATATACGAGGGTCATGGGCACAAAAGTTGTAGCCCTATGTCTTAGGGTACTATGTATAAAATTACGTGAAAATCCGAGGTGTGTAGAGGGTGATACAGTCAAAATACTGAGAGATGTACGAATATAAGGAAAAAACTTGCGAAAATTGCCATCAAAAAGGGGAATTTTTTTTGAAATGTTGACTTAAGGCTCCGTTTCGACTCCAATATATTCATTTACCAATGAGATCTCTTGGGGAAAAATATCGAACGAGTTGAACACGAGGGTAATACATTTCGGAGAAATTAGTGAAATCTCCAATTCACCAAAGGGGTACCCCTTTCAGAAATCTTCGATTTCTCTAATATGGATTGGAGCATTGTTTTGATCGTGAATAATAAAGAATATGCGAGGGTCATGGGCACAAAAGTTGTAGCCCTATGTCTTAGGGTACTATGTATAAAATTACGTGCAAATCCGAGGTGTGTAGAGGGTGATAGAGTCAAAATATAGAAGGACGTACTAATATAAGGAAAAAACTTGCGAAAATTGCCATCAAAAAGAGGAATTTTTTTTTAAATGTTGACTTAAGGCTCCGTTTCGACTCCAATATATTCATTTACCCATGAGATCTCTTGGGGAAAAATATCGAACGAGTTGAACACGAGGGTAATACATTTCGGAGAAATTAGTGAAATCTCCAATTCACCAAAGGGGTACCCCTTTCAGAAATCTTCGATTTCTCTAATATGGATTGGAGCATTGTTTTGATCGTGAATAATAAAGAATATGAGAGGGACATGGGCACAAAAGTTGTAGCCCTATGTCTTAGAGTACTATGTATAAAATTACGTGCAAATCCGAGGTGTGTAGAGGGTGATAAAGTCAAAATATAGAAGGACGTACTAATATAAGGAAAAAACTTGCGAAAATTGCCATCAAAAAGAGGAATTTTTTTTTAAATGTTGACTTAAGGCTCCGTTTCGACTCCAATATATTCATTTACCCATGAGATCTCTTGGGGAAAAATATCGAATGAGTTGAACACGAGGGTAATACATTTCGGAGAAATTAGTGAAATCTCCAATTCACCAAAGGGGTACCCCTTTCAGAAATCTTCGATTTCTCTAATATGGATTGGAGCATTGTTTTGATCGTGAATACTAAAGAATATGCGAGGGTCATGGGCACAAAAGTTGTAGCCCTATGTCTTAGGGTACTATGTATAAAATTACGTGAAAATCCGAGGTGTGTAGAGGGTGATACAGTCAAAATACTGAGAGATGTACGAATATAAGGAAAAAACTTGCGAAAATTGCCATCAAAAAGGGGGATTTTTTTTTAAATGTTGAATTAAGGCTCCGTTTCGACTCCAATATATTCATTTACCCATGAGATCTCTTGGGGAAAAATATCGAACGAGTTGAACACGAGGGTAATACATTTCGGAGAAATTAGTGAAATCTCCAATTCACCAAAGGGGTACCCCTTTCAGAAATCTTCGATTTCTCTAATATGGATTGGAGCATTGTTTTGATCGTGAATAATAAAGAATATGCGAGGGTCATGGGCACAAAAGTTGTAGCCCTATGTCTTAGAGTACTATGTATAAAATTACGTGCAAATCCGAGGTGTGTAGAGGGTGATAGAGTCAAAATATAGAAGGACGTACTAATATAAGGAAAAAACTTGCGAAAATTGCCATCAAAAAGAGGAATTTTTTTTGAAATGTTGACTTAAGGCTCCGTTTCGACTCCAATATATTCATTTACCCATGAGATCTCTTGGGGAAAAATATCGAACGAGTTGAACACGAGGGTAATACATTTCGGAGAAATTAGTGAAATCTCCAATTCACCAAAGGGGTACCCCTTTCAGAAATCTTCGATTTCTCTAATATGGATTGGAGCATTGTTTTGATCGTGAATAATAAAGAATATGAGAGGGACATGGGCACAAAAGTTGTAGCCCTATGTCTTAGAGTACTATGTATAAAATTACGTGCAAATCCGAGGTGTGTAGAGGGTGATAAAGTCAAAATATAGAAGGACGTACTAATATAAGGAAAAAACTTGCGAAAATTGCCATCAAAAAGAGGAATTTTTTTTGAAATGTTGAATTAAGGCTCCGTTTCGACTCCAATATATTCATTTACCCATGAGATCTCTTGGGGAAAAATATCGAACGAGTTGAACACGAGGGTAATACATTTCGGAGAAATTAGTGAAATCTCCAATTCACCGAAGGGGTACCCCTTTCAGAAATCTTCGATTTCTCTAATATGGATTGGAGCATTGTTTTGATCGTGAATAATAAAGAATATGCGAGGGTCATGGGCACAAAAGTTGTAGCCCTATGTCTTAGGGTACTATGTATAAAATTACGTGAAAATCCGAGGTGTGTAGAGGGTGATAGAGTCAAAATATAGAAGGACTTACGAATATAAGGAAAAAACTTGCGAAAATTGCCATCAAAAAGAGGAATTTTTTTTGAAATGTTGAATTAAGGCTCCGTTTCGACTCCAATATATTCATTTACCCATGAGATCTCTTGGGGAAAAATATCGAACGAGTTGAACACGAGGGTAATACATTTCGGAGAAATTAGTGAAATCTCCAATTCACCAAAGGGGTACCCCTTTCAGAAATCTTCGATTTCTCTAATATGGATTGGAGCATTGTTTTGATCGTGAATACTAAAGAATATGAGAGGGACATGGGCACAAAAGTTGTAGCCCTATGTCTTAGAGTACTATGTATAAAATTACGTGCAAATCCGAGGTGTGTAGAGGGTGATAAAGTCAAAATATAGAAGGACGTACTAATATAAGGAAAAAACTTGCGAAAATTGCCATCAAAAAGAGGAATTTTTTTTTAAATGTTGACTTAAGGCTCCGTTTCGACTCCAATATATTCATTTACCCATGAGATCTCTTGGGGAAAAATATCGAATGAGTTGAACACGAGGGTAATACATTTCGGAGAAATTAGTGAAATCTCCAATTCACCAAAGGGGTACCCCTTTCAGAAATCTTCGATTTCTCTAATATGGATTGGAGCATTGTTTTGATCGTGAATACTAAAGAATATACGAGGGTCATGGGCACAAAAGTTGTAGCCCTATGTCTTAGGGTACTATGTATAAAATTACGTGAAAATCCGAGGTGTGTAGAGGGTGATAAAGTCAAAATATAGAAGGACGTACTAATATAAGGAAAAAACTTGCGAAAATTGCCATCAAAAAGAGGAATTTTTTTTTAAATGTTGACTTAAGGCTCCGTTTCGACTCCAATATATTCATTTACCCATGAGATCTCTTGGGGAAAAATATCGAATGAGTTGAACACGAGGGTAATACATTTCGGAGAAATTAGTGAAATCTCCAATTCACCAAAGGGGTACCCCTTTCAGAAATCTTCGATTTCTCTAATATGGATTGGAGCATTGTTTTGATCGTGAATACTAAAGAATATACGAGGGTCATGGGCACAAAAGTTGTAGCCCTATGTCTTAGGGTACTATGTATAAAATTACGTGAAAATCCGAGGTGTGTAGAGGGTGATACAGTCAAAATACTGAGAGATGTACGAATATAAGGAAAAAACTTGCGAAAATTGCCATCAAAAAGGGGAATTTTTTTTGAAATGTTGACTTAAGGCTCCGTTTCGACTCCAATATATTCATTTACCCATGAGATCTCTTGGGGAAAAATATCGAACGAGTTGAACACGAGGGTAATACATTTCGGAGAAATTAGTGAAATCTCCAATTCACCAAAGGGGTACCCCTTTCAGAAATCTTCGATTTCTCTAATATGGATTGGAGCATTGTTTTGATCGTGAATACTAAAGAATATGCGAGGGTCATGGGCACAAAAGTTGTAGCCCTATGTCTTATGGTACTATGTATAAAATTACGTGAAAATCCGAGATGTGTAGTGGGTGATACAGTCAAAATACTGAGAGATGTACGAATATAAGGAAAAAACTTGCGAAAATTGCCATCAAAAAGGGGGATTTTTTTTTAATTGTTGACTTAAGGCTCCGTTTCGACTCCAATATATTCATTTACCCATGAGATCTCTTGGGGAAAAATATCGAACGAGTTGAACACGAGGGTAATACATTTCGGAGAAATTAGTGAAATCTCCAATTCACCAAAGGGGTACCCCTTTCAGAAATCTTCGATTTCTCTAATATGGATTGGAGCATTGTTTTGATCGTGAATACTAAAGAATATGCGAGGGTCATGGGCACAAAAGTTGTAGCCCTATGTCTTAGGTTACTATGTATAAACGTACGTGAAAATCCGAGGTGTGTAGAGGGTGATACAGTCAAAATATAGAAGGACGTACTAATATAAGGAAAAAACTTGCGAAAATTGCCATCAAAAAGAGGAATTTTTTTTGAAATGTTGACTTAAGGCTCCGTTTCGACTCCAATATATTCTTTTACCCATGAGATCTCTTGGGGAAAAATATCGAACGAGTTGAACACGAGGGTAATACATTTCGGAGAAATTAGTGAAATCTCCAATTCACCAAAGGGGTACCCCTTTCAGAAATCTTCGATTTCTCTAATATGGATTGGAGCATTGTTTTGATCGAGAATAATAAAGAATATGAGAGGGACATGGGCACAAAAGTTGTAGCCCTATGTCTTAGAGTACTATGTATAAAATTACGTGCAAATCCGAGGTGTGTAGAGGGTGATAAAGTCAAAATATAGAAGGACGTACTAATATAAGGAAAAAACTTGCGAAAATTGCCATCAAAAAGAGGAATTTTTTTTGAAATGTTGAATTAAGGCTCCGTTTCGACTCCAATATATTCATTTACCCATGAGATCTCTTGGGGAAAAATATCGAACGAGTTGAACACGAGGGTAATACATTTCGGAGAAATTAGTGAAATCTCCAATTCACCAAAGGGGTACCCCTTTCAGAAATCTTCGATTTCTCTAATATGGATTGGAGCATTGTTTTGATCGTGAATACTAAAGAATATGAGAGGGACATGGGCACAAAAGTTGTAGCCCTATGTCTTAGAGTACTATGTATAAAATTACGTGCAAATCCGAGGTGTGTAGAGGGTGATAGAGTCAAAATATAGAAGGACTTACGAATATAAGGAAAAAACTTGCGAAAATTGCCATCAAAAAGAGGAATTTTTTTTGAAATGTTGAATTAAGGCTCCGTTTCGACTCCAATATATTCATTTACCCATGAGATCTCTTGGGGAAAAATATCGAACGAGTTGAACACGAGGGTAATACATTTCGGAGAAATTAGTGAAATCTCCAATTCACCAAAGGGGTACCCCTTTCAGAAATCTTCGATTTCTCTAATATGGATTGGAGCATTGTTTTGATCGTGAATACTAAAGAATATGAGAGGGACATGGGCACAAAAGTTGTAGCCCTATGTCTTAGAGTACTATGTATAAAATTACGTGCAAATCCGAGGTGTGTAGAGGGTGATAAAGTCAAAATATAGAAGGACGTACTAATATAAGGAAAAAACTTGCGAAAATTGCCATCAAAAAGAGGAATTTTTTTTTAAATGTTGACTTAAGGCTCCGTTTCGACTCCAATATATTCATTTACCCATGAGATCTCTTGGGGAAAAATATCGAATGAGTTGAACACGAGGGTAATACATTTCGGAGAAATTAGTGATATCTCCAATTCACCAAAGGGGTACCCCTTTCAGAAATCTTCGATTTCTCTAATATGGATTGGAGCATTGTTTTGATCGTGAATAATAAAGAATATGCGAGGGTCATGGGCACAAAAGTTGTAGCCCTATGTCTTAGAGTACTATGTATAAAATTACGTGCAAATCCGAGGTGTGTAGAGGGTGATAGAGTCAAAATATAGAAGGACGTACTAATATAAGGAAAAAACTTGCGAAAATTGCCATCAAAAAGAGGAATTTTTTTTGAAATGTTGACTTAAGGCTCCGTTTCGACTCCAATATATTCATTTACCCATGAGATCTCTTGGGGAAAAATATCGAACGAGTTGAACACGAGGGTAATACATTTCGGAGAAATTAGTGAAATCTCCAATTCACCAAAGGGGTACCCCTTTCAGAAATCTTCGATTTCTCTAATATGGATTGGAGCATTGTTTTGATCGTGAATAATAAAGAATATGAGAGGGACATGGGCACAAAAGTTGTAGCCCTATGTCTTAGAGTACTATGTATAAAATTACGTGCAAATCCGAGGTGTGTAGAGGGTGATAAAGTCAAAATATAGAAGGACGTACTAATATAAGGAAAAAACTTGCGAAAATTGCCATCAAAAAGAGGAATTTTTTTTGAAATGTTGAATTAAGGCTCCGTTTCGACTCCAATATATTCATTTACCCATGAGATCTCTTGGGGAAAAATATCGAACGAGTTGAACACGAGGGTAATACATTTCGGAGAAATTAGTGAAATCTCCAATTCACCAAAGGGGTACCCCTTTCAGAAATCTTCGATTTCTCTAATATGGATTGGAGCATTGTTTTGATCGTGAATACTAAAGAATATGAGAGGGACATGGGCACAAAAGTTGTAGCCCTATGTCTTAGAGTACTATGTATAAAATTACGTGCAAATCCGAGGTGTGTAGAGGGTGATAAAGTCAAAATATAGAAGGACGTACTAATATAAGGAAAAAACTTGCGAAAATTGCCATCAAAAAGAGGAATTTTTTTTGAAATGTTGACTTAAGGCTCCGTTTCGACTCCAATATATTCATTTACCCATGAGATCTCTTGGGGAAAAATATCGAACGAGTTGAACACGAGGGTAATACATTTCGGAGAAATTAGTGAAATCTCCAATTCACCGAAGGGGTACCCCTTTCAGAAATCTTCGATTTCTCTAATATGGATTGGAGCATTGTTTTGATCGTGAATAATAAAGAATATGCGAGGGTCATGGGCACAAAAGTTGTAGCCCTATGTCTTAGGGTACTATGTATAAAATTACGTGAAAATCCGAGGTGTGTAGAGGGTGATAGAGTCAAAATATAGAAGGACTTACGAATATAAGGAAAAAACTTGCGAAAATTGCCATCAAAAAGAGGAATTTTTTTTGAAATGTTGAATTAAGGCTCCGTTTCGACTCCAATATATTCATTTACCCATGAGATCTCTTGGGGAAAAATATCGAACGAGTTGAACACGAGGGTAATACATTTCGGAGAAATTAGTGAAATCTCCAATTCACCAAAGGGGTACCCCTTTCAGAAATCTTCGATTTCTCTAATATGGATTGGAGCATTGTTTTGATCGTGAATACTAAAGAATATGAGAGGGACATGGGCACAAAAGTTGTAGCCCTATGTCTTAGGGTACTATGTATAAAATTACGTGAAAATCCGAGGTGTGTAGAGGGTGATAGAGTCAAAATACTGAGAGATGTACGAATATAAGGAAAAAACTTGCGAAAATTGCCATCAAAAAGGGGGATTTTTTTTTAAATGTTGAATTAAGGCTCCGTTTCGACTCCAATATATTCATTTACCCATGAGATCTCTTGGGGAAAAATATCGAACGAGTTGAACACGAGGGTAATACATTTCGGAGAAATTAGTGAAATCTCCAATTCACCAAAGGGGTACCCCTTTCAGAAATCTTCGATTTCTCTAATATGGATTGGAGCATTGTTTTGATCGTGAATAATAAAGAATATGCGAGGGTCATGGGCACAAAAGTTGTAGCCCTATGTCTTAGGGTACTATGTATAAAATTACGTGCAAATCCGAGGTGTGTAGAGGGTGATAGAGTCAAAATATAGAAGGACGTACTAATATAAGGAAAAAACTTGCGAAAATTGCCATCAAAAAGAGGAATTTTTTTTGAAATGTTGACTTAAGGCTCCGTTTCGACTCCAATATATTCATTTACCCATGAGATCTCTTGGGGAAAAATATCGAACGAGTTGAACACGAGGGTAATACATTTCGGAGAAATTAGTGAAATCTCCATTTCACCAAAGGGGTACCCCTTTCAGAAATCTTCGATTTCTCTAATATGGATTGGAGCATTGTTTTGATCATGAATACTAAAGAATATGAGAGGGACATGGGCACAAAAGTTGTAGCCCTATGTCTTAGAGTACTATGTATAAAATTACGTGCAAATCCGAGGTGTGTAGAGGGTGATAAAGTCAAAATATAGAAGGACGTACTAATATAAGGAAAAAACTTGCGAAAATTGCCATCAAAAAGAGGAATTTTTTTTGAAAAGTTGACTTAAGGCTCCGTTTCGACTCCAATATATTCATTTACCCATGAGATCTCTTGGGGAAAAATATCGAACGAGTTGAACACGAGGGTAATACATTTCGGAGAAATTAGTGATATCTCCAATTCACCAAAGGGGTACCCCTTTCAGAAATCTTCGATTTCTCTAATATGGATTGGAGCATTGTTTTGATCGTGAATACTAAAGAATATGCGAGGGTCATGGGCACAAAAGTTGTAGCCCTATGTCTTAGGGTACTATGTATAAAATTACGTGAAAATCCGAGATGTGTAGAGGGTGATACAGTCAAAATACTGAGAGATGTACGAATATAAGGAAAAAACTTGCGAAAATTGCCATCAAAAAGGGGAATTTTTTTTGAAATGTTGACTTAAGGCTCCGTTTCGACTCCAATATATTCATTTACCCATGAGATCTCTTGGGGAAAAATATCGAACGAGTTGAACACGAGGGTAATACATTTCGGAGAAATTAGTGAAATCTCCAATTCACCAAAGGGGTACCCCTTTCAGAAATCTTCGATTTCTCTAATATGGATTGGAGCATTGTTTTGATCGTGAATAATAAAGAATATGCGAGGGTCATGGGCACAAAAGTTGTAGCCCTATGTCTTAGGGTACTATGTATAAAATTACGTGCAAATCCGAGGTGTGTAGAGGGTGATAGAGTCAAAATATAGAAGGACGTACTAATATAAGGAAAAAACTTGCGAAAATTGCCATCAAAAAGAGGAATTTTTTTTGAAATGTTGACTTAAGGCTCCGTTTCGACTCCAATATATTCATTTACCCATGAGATCTCTTGGGGAAAAATATCGAACGAGTTGAACACGAGGGTAATACATTTCGGAGAAATTAGTGAAATCTCCAATTCACCAAAGGGGTACCCCTTTCAGAAATCTTCGATTTCTCTAATATGGATTGGAGCATTGTTTTGATCGTGAATAATAAAGAATATGAGAGGGACATGGGCACAAAAGTTGTAGCCCTATGTCTTAGAGTACTATGTATAAAATTACGTGCAAATCCGAGGTGTGTAGAGGGTGATAAAGTCAAAATATAGAAGGACGTACTAATATAAGGAAAAAACTTGCGAAAATTGCCATCAAAAAGAGGAATTTTTTTTTAAATGTTGACTTAAGGCTCCGTTTCGACTCCAATATATTCATTTACCCATGAGATCTCTTGGGGAAAAATATCGAATGAGTTGAACACGAGGGTAATACATTTCGGAGAAATTAGTGAAATCTCCAATTCACCAAAGGGGTACCCCTTTCAGAAATCTTCGATTTCTCTAATATGGATTGGAGCATTGTTTTGATCGTGAATACTAAAGAATATGAGAGGGACATGGGCACAAAAGTTGTAGCCCTATGTCTTAGAGTACTATGTATAAAATTACGTGCAAATCCGAGGTGTGTAGAGGGTGATAAAGTCAAAATATAGAAGGACGTACTAATATAAGGAAAAAACTTGCGAAAATTGCCATCAAAAAGAGGAATTTTTTTTGAAATGTTGACTTAAGGCTCCGTTTCGACTCCAATATATTCATTTACCCATGAGATCTCTTGGGGAAAAATATCGAACGAGTTGAACACGAGGGTAATACATTTCGGAGAAATTAGTGAAATCTCCAATTCACCGAAGGGGTACCCCTTTCAGAAATCTTCGATTTCTCTAATATGGATTGGAGCATTGTTTTGATCGTGAATAATAAAGAATATGCGAGGGTCATGGGCACAAAAGTTGTAGCCCTATGTCTTAGGGTACTATGTATAAAATTACGTGAAAATCCGAGGTGTGTAGAGGGTGATAGAGTCAAAATATAGAAGGACTTACGAATATAAGGAAAAAACTTGCGAAAATTGCCATCAAAAAGAGGAATTTTTTTTGAAATGTTGAATTAAGGCTCCGTTTCGACTCCAATATATTCATTTACCCATGAGATCTCTTGGGGAAAAATATCGAACGAGTTGAACACGAGGGTAATACATTTCGGAGAAATTAGTGAAATCTCCAATTCACCAAAGGGGTACCCCTTTCAGAAATCTTCGATTTCTCTAATATGGATTGGAGCATTGTTTTGATCGTGAATACTAAAGAATATGAGAGGGACATGGGCACAAAAGTTGTAGCCCTATGTCTTAGGGTACTATGTATAAAATTACGTGAAAATCCGAGGTGTGTAGAGGGTGATAGAGTCAAAATACTGAGAGATGTACGAATATAAGGAAAAAACTTGCGAAAATTGCCATCAAAAAGGGGGATTTTTTTTTAAATGTTGAATTAAGGCTCCGTTTCGACTCCAATATATTCATTTACCCATGAGATCTCTTGGGGAAAAATATCGAACGAGTTGAACACGAGGGTAATACATTTCGGAGAAATTAGTGAAATCTCCAATTCACCAAAGGGGTACCCCTTTCAGAAATCTTCGATTTCTCTAATATGGATTGGAGCATTGTTTTGATCGTGAATAATAAAGAATATGCGAGGGTCATGGGCACAAAAGTTGTAGCCCTATGTCTTAGGGTACTATGTATAAAATTACGTGCAAATCCGAGGTGTGTAGAGGGTGATAGAGTCAAAATATAGAAGGACGTACTAATATAAGGAAAAAACTTGCGAAAATTGCCATCAAAAAGAGGAATTTTTTTTGAAATGTTGACTTAAGGCTCCGTTTCGACTCCAATATATTCATTTACCCATGAGATCTCTTGGGGAAAAATATCGAACGAGTTGAACACGAGGGTAATACATTTCGGAGAAATTAGTGAAATCTCCAATTCACCGAAGGGGTACCCCTTTCAGAAATCTTCGATTTCTCTAATATGGATTGGAGCATTGTTTTGATCGTGAATAATAAAGAATATGCGAGGGTCATGGGCACAAAAGTTGTAGCCCTATGTCTTAGGGTACTATGTATAAAATTACGTGAAAATCCGAGGTGTGTAGAGGGTGATAGAGTCAAAATATAGAAGGACTTACGAATATAAGGAAAAAACTTGCGAAAATTGCCATCAAAAAGAGGAATTTTTTTTGAAATGTTGAATTAAGGCTCCGTTTCGACTCCAATATATTCATTTACCCATGAGATCTCTTGGGGAAAAATATCGAACGAGTTGAACACGAGGGTAATACATTTCGGAGAAATTAGTGAAATCTCCAATTCACCAAAGGGGTACCCCTTTCAGAAATCTTCGATTTCTCTAATATGGATTGGAGCATTGTTTTGATCGTGAATACTAAAGAATATGAGAGGGACATGGGCACAAAAGTTGTAGCCCTATGTCTTAGGGTACTATGTATAAAATTACGTGAAAATCCGAGGTGTGTAGAGGGTGATAGAGTCAAAATACTGAGAGATGTACGAATATAAGGAAAAAACTTGCGAAAATTGCCATCAAAAAGGGGGATTTTTTTTTAAATGTTGAATTAAGGCTCCGTTTCGACTCCAATATATTCATTTACCCATGAGATCTCTTGGGGAAAAATATCGAACGAGTTGAACACGAGGGTAATACATTTCGGAGAAATTAGTGAAATCTCCAATTCACCAAAGGGGTACCCCTTTCAGAAATCTTCGATTTCTCTAATATGGATTGGAGCATTGTTTTGATCGTGAATAATAAAGAATATGCGAGGGTCATGGGCACAAAAGTTGTAGCCCTATGTCTTAGGGTACTATGTATAAAATTACGTGCAAATCCGAGGTGTGTAGAGGGTGATAGAGTCAAAATATAGAAGGACGTACTAATATAAGGAAAAAACTTGCGAAAATTGCCATCAAAAAGAGGAATTTTTTTTGAAATGTTGACTTAAGGCTCCGTTTCGACTCCAATATATTCATTTACCCATGAGATCTCTTGGGGAAAAATATCGAACGAGTTGAACACGAGGGTAATACATTTCGGAGAAATTAGTGAAATCTCCAATTCACCGAAGGGGTACCCCTTTCAGAAATCTTCGATTTCTCTAATATGGATTGGAGCATTGTTTTGATCGTGAATAATAAAGAATATGCGAGGGTCATGGGCACAAAAGTTGTAGCCCTATGTCTTAGGGTACTATGTATAAAATTACGTGAAAATCCGAGGTGTGTAGAGGGTGATAGAGTCAAAATATAGAAGGACTTACGAATATAAGGAAAAAACTTGCGAAAATTGCCATCAAAAAGAGGAATTTTTTTTGAAATGTTGAATTAAGGCTCCGTTTCGACTCCAATATATTCATTTACCCATGAGATCTCTTGGGGAAAAATATCGAACGAGTTGAACACGAGGGTAATACATTTCGGAGAAATTAGTGAAATCTCCAATTCACCAAAGGGGTACCCCTTTCAGAAATCTTCGATTTCTCTAATATGGATTGGAGCATTGTTTTGATCGTGAATACTAAAGAATATGAGAGGGACATGGGCACAAAAGTTGTAGCCCTATGTCTTAGGGTACTATGTATAAAATTACGTGAAAATCCGAGGTGTGTAGAGGGTGATAGAGTCAAAATACTGAGAGATGTACGAATATAAGGAAAAAACTTGCGAAAATTGCCATCAAAAAGGGGGATTTTTTTTTAAATGTTGAATTAAGGCTCCGTTTCGACTCCAATATATTCATTTACCCATGAGATCTCTTGGGGAAAAATATCGAACGAGTTGAACACGAGGGTAATACATTTCGGAGAAATTAGTGAAATCTCCAATTCACCAAAGGGGTACCCCTTTCAGAAATCTTCGATTTCTCTAATATGGATTGGAGCATTGTTTTGATCGTGAATAATAAAGAATATGCGAGGGTCATGGGCACAAAAGTTGTAGCCCTATGTCTTAGGGTACTATGTATAAAATTACGTGCAAATCCGAGGTGTGTAGAGGGTGATAGAGTCAAAATATAGAAGGACGTACTAATATAAGGAAAAAACTTGCGAAAATTGCCATCAAAAAGAGGAATTTTTTTTGAAATGTTGACTTAAGGCTCCGTTTCGACTCCAATATATTCATTTACCCATGAGATCTCTTGGGGAAAAATATCGAACGAGTTGAACACGAGGGTAATACATTTCGGAGAAATTAGTGAAATCTCCATTTCACCAAAGGGGTACCCCTTTCAGAAATCTTCGATTTCTCTAATATGGATTGGAGCATTGTTTTGATCATGAATACTAAAGAATATGAGAGGGACATGGGCACAAAAGTTGTAGCCCTATGTCTTAGAGTACTATGTATAAAATTACGTGCAAATCCGAGGTGTGTAGAGGGTGATAAAGTCAAAATATAGAAGGACGTACTAATATAAGGAAAAAACTTGCGAAAATTGCCATCAAAAAGAGGAATTTTTTTTGAAAAGTTGACTTAAGGCTCCGTTTCGACTCCAATATATTCATTTACCCATGAGATCTCTTGGGGAAAAATATCGAACGAGTTGAACACGAGGGTAATACATTTCGGAGAAATTAGTGATATCTCCAATTCACCAAAGGGGTACCCCTTTCAGAAATCTTCGATTTCTCTAATATGGATTGGAGCATTGTTTTGATCGTGAATACTAAAGAATATGCGAGGGTCATGGGCACAAAAGTTGTAGCCCTATGTCTTAGGGTACTATGTATAAAATTACGTGAAAATCCGAGATGTGTAGAGGGTGATACAGTCAAAATACTGAGAGATGTACGAATATAAGGAAAAAACTTGCGAAAATTGCCATCAAAAAGGGGAATTTTTTTTGAAATGTTGACTTAAGGCTCCGTTTCGACTCCAATATATTCATTTACCCATGAGATCTCTTGGGGAAAAATATCGAACGAGTTGAACACGAGGGTAATACATTTCGGAGAAATTAGTGAAATCTCCAATTCACCAAAGGGGTACCCCTTTCAGAAATCTTCGATTTCTCTAATATGGATTGGAGCATTGTTTTGATCGTGAATAATAAAGAATATGCGAGGGTCATGGGCACAAAAGTTGTAGCCCTATGTCTTAGGGTACTATGTATAAAATTACGTGCAAATCCGAGGTGTGTAGAGGGTGATAGAGTCAAAATATAGAAGGACGTACTAATATAAGGAAAAAACTTGCGAAAATTGCCATCAAAAAGAGGAATTTTTTTTGAAATGTTGACTTAAGGCTCCGTTTCGACTCCAATATATTCATTTACCCATGAGATCTCTTGGGGAAAAATATCGAACGAGTTGAACACGAGGGTAATACATTTCGGAGAAATTAGTGAAATCTCCAATTCACCAAAGGGGTACCCCTTTCAGAAATCTTCGATTTCTCTAATATGGATTGGAGCATTGTTTTGATCGTGAATAATAAAGAATATGAGAGGGACATGGGCACAAAAGTTGTAGCCCTATGTCTTAGAGTACTATGTATAAAATTACGTGCAAATCCGAGGTGTGTAGAGGGTGATAAAGTCAAAATATAGAAGGACGTACTAATATAAGGAAAAAACTTGCGAAAATTGCCATCAAAAAGAGGAATTTTTTTTTAAATGTTGACTTAAGGCTCCGTTTCGACTCCAATATATTCATTTACCCATGAGATCTCTTGGGGAAAAATATCGAATGAGTTGAACACGAGGGTAATACATTTCGGAGAAATTAGTGAAATCTCCAATTCACCAAAGGGGTACCCCTTTCAGAAATCTTCGATTTCTCTAATATGGATTGGAGCATTGTTTTGATCGTGAATACTAAAGAATATGAGAGGGACATGGGCACAAAAGTTGTAGCCCTATGTCTTAGAGTACTATGTATAAAATTACGTGCAAATCCGAGGTGTGTAGAGGGTGATAAAGTCAAAATATAGAAGGACGTACTAATATAAGGAAAAAACTTGCGAAAATTGCCATCAAAAAGAGGAATTTTTTTTGAAATGTTGACTTAAGGCTCCGTTTCGACTCCAATATATTCATTTACCCATGAGATCTCTTGGGGAAAAATATCGAACGAGTTGAACACGAGGGTAATACATTTCGGAGAAATTAGTGAAATCTCCAATTCACCGAAGGGGTACCCCTTTCAGAAATCTTCGATTTCTCTAATATGGATTGGAGCATTGTTTTGATCGTGAATAATAAAGAATATGCGAGGGTCATGGGCACAAAAGTTGTAGCCCTATGTCTTAGGGTACTATGTATAAAATTACGTGAAAATCCGAGGTGTGTAGAGGGTGATAGAGTCAAAATATAGAAGGACTTACGAATATAAGGAAAAAACTTGCGAAAATTGCCATCAAAAAGAGGAATTTTTTTTGAAATGTTGAATTAAGGCTCCGTTTCGACTCCAATATATTCATTTACCCATGAGATCTCTTGGGGAAAAATATCGAACGAGTTGAACACGAGGGTAATACATTTCGGAGAAATTAGTGAAATCTCCAATTCACCAAAGGGGTACCCCTTTCAGAAATCTTCGATTTCTCTAATATGGATTGGAGCATTGTTTTGATCGTGAATACTAAAGAATATGAGAGGGACATGGGCACAAAAGTTGTAGCCCTATGTCTTAGGGTACTATGTATAAAATTACGTGAAAATCCGAGGTGTGTAGAGGGTGATAGAGTCAAAATACTGAGAGATGTACGAATATAAGGAAAAAACTTGCGAAAATTGCCATCAAAAAGGGGGATTTTTTTTTAAATGTTGAATTAAGGCTCCGTTTCGACTCCAATATATTCATTTACCCATGAGATCTCTTGGGGAAAAATATCGAATGAGTTGAACACGAGGGTAATACATTTCGGAGAAATTAGTGAAATCTCCAATTCACCAAAGGGGTACCCCTTTCAGAAATCTTCGATTTCTCTAATATGGATTGGAGCATTGTTTTGATCGTGAATAATAAAGAATATGCGAGGGTCATGGGCACAAAAGTTGTAGCCCTATGTCTTAGGGTACTATGTATAAAATTACGTGCAAATCCGAGGTGTGTAGAGGGTGATAGAGTCAAAATATAGAAGGACGTACTAATATAAGGAAAAAACTTGCGAAAATTGCCATCAAAAAGAGGAATTTTTTTTGAAATGTTGACTTAAGGCTCCGTTTCGACTCCAATATATTCATTTACCCATGAGATCTCTTGGGGAAAAATATCGAACGAGTTGAACACGAGGGTAATACATTTCGGAGAAATTAGTGAAATCTCCATTTCACCAAAGGGGTACCCCTTTCAGAAATCTTCGATTTCTCTAATATGGATTGGAGCATTGTTTTGATCATGAATACTAAAGAATATGAGAGGGACATGGGCACAAAAGTTGTAGCCCTATGTCTTAGAGTACTATGTATAAAATTACGTGCAAATCCGAGGTGTGTAGAGGGTGATAAAGTCAAAATATAGAAGGACGTACTAATATAAGGAAAAAACTTGCGAAAATTGCCATCAAAAAGAGGAATTTTTTTTGAAAAGTTGACTTAAGGCTCCGTTTCGACTCCAATATATTCATTTACCCATGAGATCTCTTGGGGAAAAATATCGAACGAGTTGAACACGAGGGTAATACATTTCGGAGAAATTAGTGATATCTCCAATTCACCAAAGGGGTACCCCTTTCAGAAATCTTCGATTTCTCTAATATGGATTGGAGCATTGTTTTGATCGTGAATACTAAAGAATATGCGAGGGTCATGGGCACAAAAGTTGTAGCCCTATGTCTTAGGGTACTATGTATAAAATTACGTGAAAATCCGAGATGTGTAGAGGGTGATACAGTCAAAATACTGAGAGATGTACGAATATAAGGAAAAAACTTGCGAAAATTGCCATCAAAAAGGGGAATTTTTTTTGAAATGTTGACTTAAGGCTCCGTTTCGACTCCAATATATTCATTTACCCATGAGATCTCTTGGGGAAAAATATCGAACGAGTTGAACACGAGGGTAATACATTTCGGAGAAATTAGTGAAATCTCCAATTCACCAAAGGGGTACCCCTTTCAGAAATCTTCGATTTCTCTAATATGGATTGGAGCATTGTTTTGATCGTGAATAATAAAGAATATGCGAGGGTCATGGGCACAAAAGTTGTAGCCCTATGTCTTAGGGTACTATGTATAAAATTACGTGCAAATCCGAGGTGTGTAGAGGGTGATAGAGTCAAAATATAGAAGGACGTACTAATATAAGGAAAAAACTTGCGAAAATTGCCATCAAAAAGAGGAATTTTTTTTGAAATGTTGACTTAAGGCTCCGTTTCGACTCCAATATATTCATTTACCCATGAGATCTCTTGGGGAAAAATATCGAACGAGTTGAACACGAGGGTAATACATTTCGGAGAAATTAGTGAAATCTCCAATTCACCAAAGGGGTACCCCTTTCAGAAATCTTCGATTTCTCTAATATGGATTGGAGCATTGTTTTGATCGTGAATAATAAAGAATATGAGAGGGACATGGGCACAAAAGTTGTAGCCCTATGTCTTAGAGTACTATGTATAAAATTACGTGCAAATCCGAGGTGTGTAGAGGGTGATAAAGTCAAAATATAGAAGGACATACTAATATAAGGAAAAAACTTGCGAAAATTGCCATCAAAAAGAGGAATTTTTTTTTAAATGTTGACTTAAGGCTCCGTTTCGACTCCAATATATTCATTTACCCATGAGATCTCTTGGGGAAAAATATCGAATGAGTTGAACACGAGGGTAATACATTTCGGAGAAATTAGTGAAATCTCCAATTCACCAAAGGGGTACCCCTTTCAGAAATCTTCGATTTCTCTAATATGGATTGGAGCATTGTTTTGATCGTGAATACTAAAGAATATGAGAGGGACATGGGCACAAAAGTTGTAGCCCTATGTCTTAGAGTACTATGTATAAAATTACGTGCAAATCCGAGGTGTGTAGAGGGTGATAAAGTCAAAATATAGAAGGACGTACTAATATAAGGAAAAAACTTGCGAAAATTGCCATCAAAAAGAGGAATTTTTTTTGAAATGTTGACTTAAGGCTCCGTTTCGACTCCAATATATTCATTTACCCATGAGATCTCTTGGGGAAAAATATCGAACGAGTTGAACACGAGGGTAATACATTTCGGAGAAATTAGTGAAATCTCCAATTCACCGAAGGGGTACCCCTTTCAGAAATCTTCGATTTCTCTAATATGGATTGGAGCATTGTTTTGATCGTGAATAATAAAGAATATGCGAGGGTCATGGGCACAAAAGTTGTAGCCCTATGTCTTAGGGTACTATGTATAAAATTACGTGAAAATCCGAGGTGTGTAGAGGGTGATAGAGTCAAAATATAGAAGGACTTACGAATATAAGGAAAAAACTTGCGAAAATTGCCATCAAAAAGAGGAATTTTTTTTGAAATGTTGAATTAAGGCTCCGTTTCGACTCCAATATATTCATTTACCCATGAGATCTCTTGGGGAAAAATATCGAACGAGTTGAACACGAGGGTAATACATTTCGGAGAAATTAGTGAAATCTCCAATTCACCAAAGGGGTACCCCTTTCAGAAATCTTCGATTTCTCTAATATGGATTGGAGCATTGTTTTGATCGTGAATACTAAAGAATATGAGAGGGACATGGGCACAAAAGTTGTAGCCCTATGTCTTAGGGTACTATGTATAAAATTACGTGAAAATCCGAGGTGTGTAGAGGGTGATAGAGTCAAAATACTGAGAGATGTACGAATATAAGGAAAAAACTTGCGAAAATTGCCATCAAAAAGGGGGATTTTTTTTTAAATGTTGAATTAAGGCTCCGTTTCGACTCCAATATATTCATTTACCCATGAGATCTCTTGGGGAAAAATATCGAACGAGTTGAACACGAGGGTAATACATTTCGGAGAAATTAGTGAAATCTCCAATTCACCAAAGGGGTACCCCTTTCAGAAATCTTCGATTTCTCTAATATGGATTGGAGCATTGTTTTGATCGTGAATAATAAAGAATATGCGAGGGTCATGGGCACAAAAGTTGTAGCCCTATGTCTTAGGGTACTATGTATAAAATTACGTGCAAATCCGAGGTGTGTAGAGGGTGATAGAGTCAAAATATAGAAGGACGTACTAATATAAGGAAAAAACTTGCGAAAATTGCCATCAAAAAGAGGAATTTTTTTTGAAATGTTGACTTAAGGCTCCGTTTCGACTCCAATATATTCATTTACCCATGAGATCTCTTGGGGAAAAATATCGAACGAGTTGAACACGAGGGTAATACATTTCGGAGAAATTAGTGAAATCTCCAATTCACCGAAGGGGTACCCCTTTCAGAAATCTTCGATTTCTCTAATATGGATTGGAGCATTGTTTTGATCGTGAATAATAAAGAATATGCGAGGGTCATGGGCACAAAAGTTGTAGCCCTATGTCTTAGGGTACTATGTATAAAATTACGTGAAAATCCGAGGTGTGTAGAGGGTGATAGAGTCAAAATATAGAAGGACTTACGAATATAAGGAAAAAACTTGCGAAAATTGCCATCAAAAAGAGGAATTTTTTTTGAAATGTTGAATTAAGGCTCCGTTTCGACTCCAATATATTCATTTACCCATGAGATCTCTTGGGGAAAAATATCGAACGAGTTGAACACGAGGGTAATACATTTCGGAGAAATTAGTGATATCTCCAATTCACCAAAGGGGTACCCCTTTCAGAAATCTTCGATTTCTCTAATATGGATTGGAGCATTGTTTTGATCGTGAATACTAAAGAATATGCGAGGGTCATGGGCACAAAAGTTGTAGCCCTATGTCTTAGGGTACTATGTATAAAATTACGTGAAAATCCGAGATGTGTAGAGGGTGATACAGTCAAAATACTGAGAGATGTACGAATATAAGGAAAAAACTTGCGAAAATTGCCATCAAAAAGGGGAATTTTTTTTGAAATGTTGACTTAAGGCTCCGTTTCGACTCCAATATATTCATTTACCCATGAGATCTCTTGGGGAAAAATATCGAACGAGTTGAACACGAGGGTAATACATTTCGGAGAAATTAGTGAAATCTCCAATTCACCAAAGGGGTACCCCTTTCAGAAATCTTCGATTTCTCTAATATGGATTGGAGCATTGTTTTGATCGTGAATAATAAAGAATATGCGAGGGTCATGGGCACAAAAGTTGTAGCCCTATGTCTTAGGGTACTATGTATAAAATTACGTGCAAATCCGAGGTGTGTAGAGGGTGATAGAGTCAAAATATAGAAGGACGTACTAATATAAGGAAAAAACTTGCGAAAATTGCCATCAAAAAGAGGAATTTTTTTTGAAATGTTGACTTAAGGCTCCGTTTCGACTCCAATATATTCATTTACCCATGAGATCTCTTGGGGAAAAATATCGAACGAGTTGAACACGAGGGTAATACATTTCGGAGAAATTAGTGAAATCTCCAATTCACCGAAGGGGTACCCCTTTCAGAAATCTTCGATTTCTCTAATATGGATTGGAGCATTGTTTTGATCGTGAATAATAAAGAATATGCGAGGGTCATGGGCACAAAAGTTGTAGCCCTATGTCTTAGGGTACTATGTATAAAATTACGTGAAAATCCGAGGTGTGTAGAGGGTGATAGAGTCAAAATATAGAAGGACTTACGAATATAAGGAAAAAACTTGCGAAAATTGCCATCAAAAAGAGGAATTTTTTTTGAAATGTTGAATTAAGGCTCCGTTTCGACTCCAATATATTCATTTACCCATGAGATCTCTTGGGGAAAAATATCGAACGAGTTGAACACGAGGGTAATACATTTCGGAGAAATTAGTGATATCTCCAATTCACCAAAGGGGTACCCCTTTCAGAAATCTTCGATTTCTCTAATATGGATTGGAGCATTGTTTTGATCGTGAATACTAAAGAATATGCGAGGGTCATGGGCACAAAAGTTGTAGCCCTATGTCTTTGGGTACTATGTATAAAATTACGTGAAAATCCGAGATGTGTAGAGGGTGATACAGTCAAAATACTGAGAGATGTACGAATATAAGGAAAAAACTTGCGAAAATTGCCATCAAAAAGGGGAATTTTTTTTGAAATGTTGACTTAAGGCTCCGTTTCGACTCCAATATATTCATTTACCCATGAGATCTCTTGGGGAAAAATATCGAACGAGTTGAACACGAGGGTAATACATTTCGGAGAAATTAGTGAAATCTCCAATTCACCAAAGGGGTACCCCTTTCAGAAATCTTCGATTTCTCTAATATGGATTGGAGCATTGTTTTGATCGTGAATAATAAAGAATATGCGAGGGTCATGGGCACAAAAGTTGTAGCCCTATGTCTTAGGGTACTATGTATAAAATTACGTGCAAATCCGAGGTGTGTAGAGGGTGATAGAGTCAAAATATAGAAGGACGTACTAATATAAGGAAAAAACTTGCGAAAATTGCCATCAAAAAGAGGAATTTTTTTTGAAATGTTGACTTAAGGCTCCGTTTCGACTCCAATATATTCATTTACCCATGAGATCTCTTGGGGAAAAATATCGAACGAGTTGAACACGAGGGTAATACATTTCGGAGAAATTAGTGAAATCTCCAATTCACCAAAGGGGTACCCCTTTCAGAAATCTTCGATTTCTCTAATATGGATTGGAGCATTGTTTTGATCGTGAATAATAAAGAATATGAGAGGGACATGGGCACAAAAGTTGTAGCCCTATGTCTTAGAGTACTATGTATAAAATTACGTGCAAATCCGAGGTGTGTAGAGGGTGATAAAGTCAAAATATAGAAGGACGTACTAATATAAGGAAAAAACTTGCGAAAATTGCCATCAAAAAGAGGAATTTTTTTTTAAATGTTGACTTAAGGCTCCGTTTCGACTCCAATATATTCATTTACCCATGAGATCTCTTGGGGAAAAATATCGAATGAGTTGAACACGAGGGTAATACATTTCGGAGAAATTAGTGAAATCTCCAATTCACCAAAGGGGTACCCCTTTCAGAAATCTTCGATTTCTCTAATATGGATTGGAGCATTGTTTTGATCGTGAATACTAAAGAATATGAGAGGGACATGGGCACAAAAGTTGTAGCCCTATGTCTTAGAGTACTATGTATAAAATTACGTGCAAATCCGAGGTGTGTAGAGGGTGATAAAGTCAAAATATAGAAGGACGTACTAATATAAGGAAAAAACTTGCGAAAATTGCCATCAAAAAGAGGAATTTTTTTTGAAATGTTGACTTAAGGCTCCGTTTCGACTCCAATATATTCATTTACCCATGAGATCTCTTGGGGAAAAATATCGAATGAGTTGAACACGAGGGTAATACATTTCGGAGAAATTAGTGAAATCTCCAATTCACCGAAGGGGTACCCCTTTCAGAAATCTTCGATTTCTCTAATATGGATTGGAGCATTGTTTTGATCGTGAATAATAAAGAATATGCGAGGGTCATGGGCACAAAAGTTGTAGCCCTATGTCTTAGGGTACTATGTATAAAATTACGTGAAAATCCGAGGTGTGTAGAGGGTGATAGAGTCAAAATATAGAAGGACTTACGAATATAAGGAAAAAACTTGCGAAAATTGCCATCAAAAAGAGGAATTTTTTTTGAAATGTTGAATTAAGGCTCCGTTTCGACTCCAATATATTCATTTACCCATGAGATCTCTTGGGGAAAAATATCGAACGAGTTGAACACGAGGGTAATACATTTCGGAGAAATTAGTGATATCTCCAATTCACCAAAGGGGTACCCCTTTCAGAAATCTTCGATTTCTCTAATATGGATTGGAGCATTGTTTTAATCGTGAATACTAAAGAATATGCGAGGGTCATGGGCACAAAAGTTGTAGCCCTATGTCTTAGGGTACTATGTATAAAATTACGTGAAAATCCGAGATGTGTAGAGGGTGATACAGTCAAAATACTGAGAGATGTACGAATATAAGGAAAAAACTTGCGAAAATTGCCATCAAAAAGGGGAATTTTTTTTGAAATGTTGACTTAAGGCTCCGTTTCGACTCCAATATATTCATTTACCCATGAGATCTCTTGGGGAAAAATATCGAACGAGTTGAACACGAGGGTAATACATTTCGGAGAAATTAGTGAAATCTCCAATTCACCAAAGGGGTACCCCTTTCAGAAATCTTCGATTTCTCTAATATGGATTGGAGCATTGTTTTGATCGTGAATAATAAAGAATATGCGAGGGTCATGGGCACAAAAGTTGTAGCCCTATGTCTTAGGGTACTATGTATAAAATTACGTGCAAATCCGAGGTGTGTAGAGGGTGATAGAGTCAAAATATAGAAGGACGTACTAATATAAGGAAAAAACTTGCGAAAATTGCCATCAAAAAGAGGAATTTTTTTTGAAATGTTGACTTAAGGCTCCGTTTCGACTCCAATATATTCATTTACCCATGAGATCTCTTGGGGAAAAATATCGAACGAGTTGAACACGAGGGTAATACATTTCGGAGAAATTAGTGAAATCTCCAATTCACCAAAGGGGTACCCCTTTCAGAAATCTTCGATTTCTCTAATATGGATTGGAGCATTGTTTTGATCGTGAATAATAAAGAATATGAGAGGGACATGGGCACAAAAGTTGTAGCCCTATGTCTTAGAGTACTATGTATAAAATTACGTGCAAATCCGAGGTGTGTAGAGGGTGATAAAGTCAAAATATAGAAGGACGTACTAATATAAGGAAAAAACTTGCGAAAATTGCCATCAAAAAGAGGAATTTTTTTTTAAATGTTGACTTAAGGCTCCGTTTCGACTCCAATATATTCATTTACCCATGAGATCTCTTGGGGAAAAATATCGAATGAGTTGAACACGAGGGTAATACATTTCGGAGAAATTAGTGAAATCTCCAATTCACCAAAGGGGTACCCCTTTCAGAAATCTTCGATTTCTCTAATATGGATTGGAGCATTGTTTTGATCGTGAATACTAAAGAATATGAGAGGGACATGGGCACAAAAGTTGTAGCCCTATGTCTTAGAGTACTATGTATAAAATTACGTGCAAATCCGAGGTGTGTAGAGGGTGATAAAGTCAAAATATAGAAGGACGTACTAATATAAGGAAAAAACTTGCGAAAATTGCCATCAAAAAGAGGAATTTTTTTTGAAATGTTGACTTAAGGCTCCGTTTCGACTCCAATATATTCATTTACCCATGAGATCTCTTGGGGAAAAATATCGAACGAGTTGAACACGAGGGTAATACATTTCGGAGAAATTAGTGAAATCTCCAATTCACCGAAGGGGTACCCCTTTCAGAAATCTTCGATTTCTCTAATATGGATTGGAGCATTGTTTTGATCGTGAATAATAAAGAATATGCGAGGGTCATGGGCACAAAAGTTGTAGCCCTATGTCTTAGGGTACTATGTATAAAATTACGTGAAAATCCGAGGTGTGTAGAGGGTGATAGAGTCAAAATATAGAAGGACTTACGAATATAAGGAAAAAACTTGCGAAAATTGCCATCAAAAAGAGGAATTTTTTTTGAAATGTTGAATTAAGGCTCCGTTTCGACTCCAATATATTCATTTACCCATGAGATCTCTTGGGGAAAAATATCGAACGAGTTGAACACGAGGGTAATACATTTCGGTGAAATTAGTGATATCTCCAATTCACCAAAGGGGTACCCCTTTCAGAAATCTTCGATTTCTCTAATATGGATTGGAGCATTGTTTTAATCGTGAATACTAAAGAATATGCGAGGGTCATGGGCACAAAAGTTGTAGCCCTATGTCTTAGGGTACTATGTATAAAATTACGTGAAAATCCGAGATGTGTAGAGGGTGATACAGTCAAAATACTGAGAGATGTACGAATATAAGGAAAAAACTTGCGAAAATTGCCATCAAAAAGGGGAATTTTTTTTGAAATGTTGACTTAAGGCTCCGTTTCGACTCCAATATATTCATTTACCCATGAGATCTCTTGGGGAAAAATATCGAACGAGTTGAACACGAGGGTAATACATTTCGGAGAAATTAGTGAAATCTCCAATTCACCAAAGGGGTACCCCTTTCAGAAATCTTCGATTTCTCTAATATGGATTGGAGCATTGTTTTGATCGTGAATAATAAAGAATATGCGAGGGTCATGGGCACAAAAGTTGTAGCCCTATGTCTTAGGGTACTATGTATAAAATTACGTGCAAATCCGAGGTGTGTAGAGGGTGATAGAGTCAAAATATAGAAGGACGTACTAATATAAGGAAAAAACTTGCGAAAATTGCCATCAAAAAGAGGAATTTTTTTTGAAATGTTGACTTAAGGCTCCGTTTCGACTCCAATATATTCATTTACCCATGAGATCTCTTGGGGAAAAATATCGAACGAGTTGAACACGAGGGTAATACATTTCGGAGAAATTAGTGAAATCTCCAATTCACCAAAGGGGTACCCCTTTCAGAAATCTTCGATTTCTCTAATATGGATTGGAGCATTGTTTTGATCGTGAATAATAAAGAATATGAGAGGGACATGGGCACAAAAGTTGTAGCCCTATGTCTTAGAGTACTATGTATAAAATTACGTGCAAATCCGAGGTGTGTAGAGGGTGATAAAGTCAAAATATAGAAGGACGTACTAATATAAGGAAAAAACTTGCGAAAATTGCCATCAAAAAGAGGAATTTTTTTTTAAATGTTGACTTAAGGCTCCGTTTCGACTCCAATATATTCATTTACCCATGAGATCTCTTGGGGAAAAATATCGAATGAGTTGAACACGAGGGTAATACATTTCGGAGAAATTAGTGAAATCTCCAATTCACCAAAGGGGTACCCCTTTCAGAAATCTTCGATTTCTCTAATATGGATTGGAGCATTGTTTTGATCGTGAATACTAAAGAATATGAGAGGGACATGGGCACAAAAGTTGTAGCCCTATGTCTTAGAGTACTATGTATAAAATTACGTGCAAATCCGAGGTGTGTAGAGGGTGATAAAGTCAAAATATAGAAGGACGTACTAATATAAGGAAAAAACTTGCGAAAATTGCCATCAAAAAGAGGAATTTTTTTTGAAATGTTGACTTAAGGCTCCGTTTCGACTCCAATATATTCATTTACCCATGAGATCTCTTGGGGAAAAATATCGAACGAGTTGAACACGAGGGTAATACATTTCGGAGAAATTAGTGAAATCTCCAATTCACCGAAGGGGTACCCCTTTCAGAAATCTTCGATTTCTCTAATATGGATTGGAGCATTGTTTTGATCGTGAATAATAAAGAATATGCGAGGGTCATGGGCACAAAAGTTGTAGCCCTATGTCTTAGGGTACTATGTATAAAATTACGTGAAAATCCGAGGTGTGTAGAGGGTGATAGAGTCAAAATATAGAAGGACTTACGAATATAAGGAAAAAACTTGCGAAAATTGCCATCAAAAAGAGGAATTTTTTTTGAAATGTTGAATTAAGGCTCCGTTTCGACTCCAATATATTCATTTACCCATGAGATCTCTTGGGGAAAAATATCGAACGAGTTGAACACGAGGGTAATACATTTCGGAGAAATTAGTGAAATCTCCAATTCACCAAAGGGGTACCCCTTTCAGAAATCTTCGATTTCTCTAATATGGATTGGAGCATTGTTTTGATCGTGAATACTAAAGAATATGAGAGGGACATGGGCACAAAAGTTGTAGCCCTATGTCTTAGGGTACTATGTATAAAATTACGTGAAAATCCGAGGTGTGTAGAGGGTGATAGAGTCAAAATACTGAGAGATGTACGAATATAAGGAAAAAACTTGCGAAAATTGCCATCAAAAAGGGGGATTTTTTTTTAAATGTTGAATTAAGGCTCCGTTTCGACTCCAATATATTCATTTACCCATGAGATCTCTTGGGGAAAAATATCGAACGAGTTGAACACGAGGGTAATACATTTCGGAGAAATTAGTGAAATCTCCAATTCACCAAAGGGGTACCCCTTTCAGAAATCTTCGATTTCTCTAATATGGATTGGAGCATTGTTTTGATCGTGAATAATAAAGAATATGCGAGGGTCATGGGCACAAAAGTTGTAGCCCTATGTCTTAGGGTACTATGTATAAAATTACGTGCAAATCCGAGGTGTGTAGAGGGTGATAGAGTCAAAATATAGAAGGACGTACTAATATAAGGAAAAAACTTGCGAAAATTGCCATCAAAAAGAGGAATTTTTTTTGAAATGTTGACTTAAGGCTCCGTTTCGACTCCAATATATTCATTTACCCATGAGATCTCTTGGGGAAAAATATCGAACGAGTTGAACACGAGGGTAATACATTTCGGAGAAATTAGTGAAATCTCCATTTCACCAAAGGGGTACCCCTTTCAGAAATCTTCGATTTCTCTAATATGGATAGGAGCATTGTTTTGATCATGAATACTAAAGAATATGAGAGGGACATGGGCACAAAAGTTGTAGCCCTATGTCTTAGAGTACTATGTATAAAATTACGTGCAAATCCGAGGTGTGTAGAGGGTGATAAAGTCAAAATATAGAAGGACGTACTAATATAAGGAAAAAACTTGCGAAAATTGCCATCAAAAAGAGGAATTTTTTTTGAAATGTTGACTTAAGGCTCCGTTTCGACTCCAATATATTCATTTACCCATGAGATCTCTTGGGGAAAAATATCGAATGAGTTGAACACGAGGGTAATACATTTCGGAGAAATTAGTGAAATCTCCAATTCACCAAAGGGGTACCCCTTTCAGAAATCTTCGATTTCTCTAATATGGATTGGAGCATTGTTTTGATCGTGAATAATAAAGAATATGCGAGGGTCATGGGCACAAAAGTTGTAGCCCTATGTCTTAGGGTACTATGTATAAAATTACGTGCAAATCCGAGGTGTGTAGAGGGTGATAGAGTCAAAATATAGAAGGACGTACTAATATAAGGAAAAAACTTGCGAAAATTGCCATCAAAAAGAGGAATTTTTTTTGAAATGTTGACTTAAGGCTCCGTTTCGACTCCAATATATTCATTTACCCATGAGATCTCTTGGGGAAAAATATCGAACGAGTTGAACACGAGGGTAATACATTTCGGAGAAATTAGTGAAATCTCCAATTCACCAAAGGGGTACCCCTTTCAGAAATCTTCGATTTCTCTAATATGGATTGGAGCATTGTTTTGATCGTGAATAATAAAGAATATGAGAGGGACATGGGCACAAAAGTTGTAGCCCTATGTCTTAGAGTACTATGTATAAAATTACGTGCAAATCCGAGGTGTGTAGAGGGTGATAAAGTCAAAATATAGAAGGACGTACTAATATAAGGAAAAAACTTGCGAAAATTGCCATCAAAAAGAGGAATTTTTTTTTAAATGTTGACTTAAGGCTCCGTTTCGACTCCAATATATTCATTTACCCATGAGATCTCTTGGGGAAAAATATCGAATGAGTTGAACACGAGGGTAATACATTTCGGAGAAATTAGTGAAATCTCCAATTCACCAAAGGGGTACCCCTTTCAGAAATCTTCGATTTCTCTAATATGGATTGGAGCATTGTTTTGATCGTGAATACTAAAGAATATGAGAGGGACATGGGCACAAAAGTTGTAGCCCTATGTCTTAGAGTACTATGTATAAAATTACGTGCAAATCCGAGGTGTGTAGAGGGTGATAAAGTCAAAATATAGAAGGACGTACTAATATAAGGAAAAAACTTGCGAAAATTGCCATCAAAAAGAGGAATTTTTTTTGAAATGTTGACTTAAGGCTCCGTTTCGACTCCAATATATTCATTTACCCATGAGATCTCTTGGGGAAAAATATCGAACGAGTTGAACACGAGGGTAATACATTTCGGAGAAATTAGTGAAATCTCCAATTCACCGAAGGGGTACCCCTTTCAGAAATCTTCGATTTCTCTAATATGGATTGGAGCATTGTTTTGATCGTGAATAATAAAGAATATGCGAGGGTCATGGGCACAAAAGTTGTAGCCCTATGTCTTAGGGTACTATGTATAAAATTACGTGAAAATCCGAGGTGTGTAGAGGGTGATAGAGTCAAAATATAGAAGGACTTACGAATATAAGGAAAAAACTTGCGAAAATTGCCATCAAAAAGAGGAATTTTTTTTGAAATGTTGAATTAAGGCTCCGTTTCGACTCCAATATATTCATTTACCCATGAGATCTCTTGGGGAAAAATATCGAACGAGTTGAACACGAGGGTAATACATTTCGGAGAAATTAGTGAAATCTCCAATTCACCAAAGGGGTACCCCTTTCAGAAATCTTCGATTTCTCTAATATGGATTGGAGCATTGTTTTGATCGTGAATACTAAAGAATATGAGAGGGACATGGGCACAAAAGTTGTAGCCCTATGTCTTAGGGTACTATGTATAAAATTACGTGAAAATCCGAGGTGTGTAGAGGGTGATAGAGTCAAAATACTGAGAGATGTACGAATATAAGGAAAAAACTTGCGAAAATTGCCATCAAAAAGGGGGATTTTTTTTTAAATGTTGAATTAAGGCTCCGTTTCGACTCCAATATATTCATTTACCCATGAGATCTCTTGGGGAAAAATATCGAACGAGTTGAACACGAGGGTAATACATTTCGGAGAAATTAGTGAAATCTCCAATTCACCAAAGGGGTACCCCTTTCAGAAATCTTCGATTTCTCTAATATGGATTGGAGCATTGTTTTGATCGTGAATAATAAAGAATATGCGAGGGTCATGGGCACAAAAGTTGTAGCCCTATGTCTTAGGGTACTATGTATAAAATTACGTGCAAATCCGAGGTGTGTAGAGGGTGATAGAGTCAAAATATAGAAGGACGTACTAATATAAGGAAAAAACTTGCGAAAATTGCCATCAAAAAGAGGAATTTTTTTTGAAATGTTGACTTAAGGCTCCGTTTCGACTCCAATATATTCATTTACCCATGAGATCTCTTGGGGAAAAATATCGAACGAGTTGAACACGAGGGTAATACATTTCGGAGAAATTAGTGAAATCTCCATTTCACCAAAGGGGTACCCCTTTCAGAAATCTTCGATTTCTCTAATATGGATAGGAGCATTGTTTTGATCATGAATACTAAAGAATATGAGAGGGACATGGGCACAAAAGTTGTAGCCCTATGTCTTAGAGTACTATGTATAAAATTACGTGCAAATCCGAGGTGTGTAGAGGGTGATAAAGTCAAAATATAGAAGGACGTACTAATATAAGGAAAAAACTTGCGAAAATTGCCATCAAAAAGAGGAATTTTTTTTGAAATGTTGACTTAAGGCTCCGTTTCGACTCCAATATATTCATTTACCCATGAGATCTCTTGGGGAAAAATATCGAATGAGTTGAACACGAGGGTAATACATTTCGGAGAAATTAGTGAAATCTCCAATTCACCAAAGGGGTACCCCTTTCAGAAATCTTCGATTTCTCTAATATGGATTGGAGCATTGTTTTGATCGTGAATACTAAAGAATATGCGAGGGTCATGGGCACAAAAGTTGTAGCCCTATGTCTTAGGGTACTATGTATAAAATTACGTGAAAATCCGAGATGTGTAGAGGGTGATACAGTCAAAATACTGAGAGATGTACGAATATAAGGAAAAAACTTGCGAAAATTGCCATCAAAAAGGGGAATTTTTTTTGAAATGTTGACTTAAGGCTCCGTTTCGACTCCAATATATTCATTTACCCATGAGATCTCTTGGGGAAAAATATCGAACGAGTTGAACACGAGGGTAATACATTTCGGAGAAATTAGTGAAATCTCCAATTCACCAAAGGGGTACCCCTTTCAGAAATCTTCGATTTCTCTAATATGGATTGGAGCATTGTTTTGATCGTGAATACTAAAGAATATGAGAGGGACATGGGCACAAAAGTTGTAGCCCTATGTCTTAGGGTACTATGTATAAAATTACGTGAAAATCCGAGGTGTGTAGAGGGTGATAGAGTCAAAATACTGAGAGATGTACGAATATAAGGAAAAAACTTGCGAAAATTGCCATCAAAAAGGGGGATTTTTTTTTAAATGTTGAATTAAGGCTCCGTTTCGACTCCAATATATTCATTTACCCATGAGATCTCTTGGGGAAAAATATCGAACGAGTTGAACACGAGGGTAATACATTTCGGAGAAATTAGTGAAATCTCCAATTCACCAAAGGGGTACCCCTTTCAGAAATCTTCGATTTCTCTAATATGGATTGGAGCATTGTTTTGATCGTGAATAATAAAGAATATGCGAGGGTCATGGGCACAAAAGTTGTAGCCCTATGTCTTAGGGTACTATGTATAAAATTACGTGCAAATCCGAGGTGTGTAGAGGGTGATAGAGTCAAAATATAGAAGGACGTACTAATATAAGGAAAAAACTTGCGAAAATTGCCATCAAAAAGAGGAATTTTTTTTGAAATGTTGACTTAAGGCTCCGTTTCGACTCCAATATATTCATTTACCCATGAGATCTCTTGGGGAAAAATATCGAACGAGTTGAACACGAGGGTAATACATTTCGGAGAAATTAGTGAAATCTCCATTTCACCAAAGGGGTACCCCTTTCAGAAATCTTCGATTTCTCTAATATGGATTGGAGCATTGTTTTGATCATGAATACTAAAGAATATGAGAGGGACATGGGCACAAAAGTTGTAGCCCTATGTCTTAGAGTACTATGTATAAAATTACGTGCAAATCCGAGGTGTGTAGAGGGTGATAAAGTCAAAATATAGAAGGACGTACTAATATAAGGAAAAAACTTGCGAAAATTGCCATCAAAAAGAGGAATTTTTTTTGAAAAGTTGACTTAAGGCTCCGTTTCGACTCCAATATATTCATTTACCCATGAGATCTCTTGGGGAAAAATATCGAACGAGTTGAACACGAGGGTAATACATTTCGGAGAAATTAGTGATATCTCCAATTCACCAAAGGGGTACCCCTTTCAGAAATCTTCGATTTCTCTAATATGGATTGGAGCATTGTTTTGATCGTGAATACTAAAGAATATGCGAGGGTCATGGGCACAAAAGTTGTAGCCCTATGTCTTAGGGTACTATGTATAAAATTACGTGAAAATCCGAGATGTGTAGAGGGTGATACAGTCAAAATACTGAGAGATGTACGAATATAAGGAAAAAACTTGCGAAAATTGCCATCAAAAAGGGGAATTTTTTTTGAAATGTTGACTTAAGGCTCCGTTTCGACTCCAATATATTCATTTACCCATGAGATCTCTTGGGGAAAAATATCGAACGAGTTGAACACGAGGGTAATACATTTCGGAGAAATTAGTGAAATCTCCAATTCACCAAAGGGGTACCCCTTTCAGAAATCTTCGATTTCTCTAATATGGATTGGAGCATTGTTTTGATCGTGAATAATAAAGAATATGCGAGGGTCATGGGCACAAAAGTTGTAGCCCTATGTCTTAGGGTACTATGTATAAAATTACGTGCAAATCCGAGGTGTGTAGAGGGTGATAGAGTCAAAATATAGAAGGACGTACTAATATAAGGAAAAAACTTGCGAAAATTGCCATCAAAAAGAGGAATTTTTTTTGAAATGTTGACTTAAGGCTCCGTTTCGACTCCAATATATTCATTTACCCATGAGATCTCTTGGGGAAAAATATCGAACGAGTTGAACACGAGGGTAATACATTTCGGAGAAATTAGTGAAATCTCCAATTCACCAAAGGGGTACCCCTTTCAGAAATCTTCGATTTCTCTAATATGGATTGGAGCATTGTTTTGATCGTGAATAATAAAGAATATGAGAGGGACATGGGCACAAAAGTTGTAGCCCTATGTCTTAGAGTACTATGTATAAAATTACGTGCAAATCCGAGGTGTGTAGAGGGTGATAAAGTCAAAATATAGAAGGACGTACTAATATAAGGAAAAAACTTGCGAAAATTGCCATCAAAAAGAGGAATTTTTTTTTAAATGTTGACTTAAGGCTCCGTTTCGACTCCAATATATTCATTTACCCATGAGATCTCTTGGGGAAAAATATCGAATGAGTTGAACACGAGGGTAATACATTTCGGAGAAATTAGTGAAATCTCCAATTCACCAAAGGGGTACCCCTTTCAGAAATCTTCGATTTCTCTAATATGGATTGGAGCATTGTTTTGATCGTGAATACTAAAGAATATGCGAGGGTCATGGGCACAAAAGTTGTAGCCCTATGTCTTAGGGTACTATGTATAAAATTACGTGAAAATCCGAGATGTGTAGAGGGTGATACAGTCAAAATACTGAGAGATGTACGAATATAAGGAAAAAACTTGCGAAAATTGCCATCAAAAAGGGGAATTTTTTTTGAAATGTTGACTTAAGGCTCCGTTTCGACTCCAATATATTCATTTACCCATGAGATCTCTTGGGGAAAAATATCGAACGAGTTGAACACGAGGGTAATACATTTCGGAGAAATTAGTGAAATCTCCAATTCACCAAAGGGGTACCCCTTTCAGAAATCTTCGATTTCTCTAATATGGATTGGAGCATTGTTTTGATCGTGAATACTAAAGAATATGAGAGGGACATGGGCACAAAAGTTGTAGCCCTATGTCTTAGGGTACTATGTATAAAATTACGTGAAAATCCGAGGTGTGTAGAGGGTGATAGAGTCAAAATACTGAGAGATGTACGAATATAAGGAAAAAACTTGCGAAAATTGCCATCAAAAAGGGGGATTTTTTTTTAAATGTTGAATTAAGGCTCCGTTTCGACTCCAATATATTCATTTACCCATGAGATCTCTTGGGGAAAAATATCGAACGAGTTGAACACGAGGGTAATACATTTCGGAGAAATTAGTGAAATCTCCAATTCACCAAAGGGGTACCCCTTTCAGAAATCTTCGATTTCTCTAATATGGATTGGAGCATTGTTTTGATCGTGAATAATAAAGAATATGCGAGGGTCATGGGCACAAAAGTTGTAGCCCTATGTCTTAGGGTACTATGTATAAAATTACGTGCAAATCCGAGGTGTGTAGAGGGTGATAGAGTCAAAATATAGAAGGACGTACTAATATAAGGAAAAAACTTGCGAAAATTGCCATCAAAAAGAGGAATTTTTTTTGAAATGTTGACTTAAGGCTCCGTTTCGACTCCAATATATTCATTTACCCATGAGATCTCTTGGGGAAAAATATCGAACGAGTTGAACACGAGGGTAATACATTTCGGAGAAATTAGTGAAATCTCCATTTCACCAAAGGGGTACCCCTTTCAGAAATCTTCGATTTCTCTAATATGGATTGGAGCATTGTTTTGATCATGAATACTAAAGAATATGAGAGGGACATGGGCACAAAAGTTGTAGCCCTATGTCTTAGAGTACTATGTATAAAATTACGTGCAAATCCGAGGTGTGTAGAGGGTGATAAAGTCAAAATATAGAAGGACGTACTAATATAAGGAAAAAACTTGCGAAAATTGCCATCAAAAAGAGGAATTTTTTTTGAAAAGTTGACTTAAGGCTCCGTTTCGACTCCAATATATTCATTTACCCATGAGATCTCTTGGGGAAAAATATCGAACGAGTTGAACACGAGGGTAATACATTTCGGAGAAATTAGTGATATCTCCAATTCACCAAAGGGGTACCCCTTTCAGAAATCTTCGATTTCTCTAATATGGATTGGAGCATTGTTTTGATCGTGAATAATAAAGAATATGCGAGGGTCATGGGCACAAAAGTTGTAGCCCTATGTCTTAGGGTACTATGTATAAAATTACGTGAAAATCCGAGATGTGTAGAGGGTGATACAGTCAAAATACTGAGAGATGTACGAATATAAGGAAAAAACTTGCGAAAATTGCCATCAAAAAGGGGAATTTTTTTTGAAATGTTGACTTAAGGCTCCGTTTCGACTCCAATATATTCATTTACCCATGAGATCTCTTGGGGAAAAATATCGAACGAGTTGAACACGAGGGTAATACATTTCGGAGAAATTAGTGAAATCTCCAATTCACCAAAGGGGTACCCCTTTCAGAAATCTTCGATTTCTCTAATATGGATTGGAGCATTGTTTTGATCGTGAATAATAAAGAATATGCGAGGGTCATGGGCACAAAAGTTGTAGCCCTATGTCTTAGGGTACTATGTATAAAATTACGTGCAAATCCGAGGTGTGTAGAGGGTGATAGAGTCAAAATATAGAAGGACGTACTAATATAAGGAAAAAACTTGCGAAAATTGCCATCAAAAAGAGGAATTTTTTTTGAAATGTTGACTTAAGGCTCCGTTTCGACTCCAATATATTCATTTACCCATGAGATCTCTTGGGGAAAAATATCGAACGAGTTGAACACGAGGGTAATACATTTCGGAGAAATTAGTGAAATCTCCAATTCACCAAAGGGGTACCCCTTTCAGAAATCTTCGATTTCTCTAATATGGATTGGAGCATTGTTTTGATCGTGAATAATAAAGAATATGAGAGGGACATGGGCACAAAAGTTGTAGCCCTATGTCTTAGAGTACTATGTATAAAATTACGTGCAAATCCGAGGTGTGTAGAGGGTGATAAAGTCAAAATATAGAAGGACGTACTAATATAAGGAAAAAACTTGCGAAAATTGCCATCAAAAAGAGGAATTTTTTTTTAAATGTTGACTTAAGGCTCCGTTTCGACTCCAATATATTCATTTACCCATGAGATCTCTTGGGGAAAAATATCGAATGAGTTGAACACGAGGGTAATACATTTCGGAGAAATTAGTGAAATCTCCAATTCACCAAAGGGGTACCCCTTTCAGAAATCTTCGATTTCTCTAATATGGATTGGAGCATTGTTTTGATCGTGAATACTAAAGAATATGCGAGGGTCATGGGCACAAAAGTTGTAGCCCTATGTCTTAGGGTACTATGTATAAAATTACGTGAAAATCCGAGGTGTGTAGAGGGTGATACAGTCAAAATACTGAGAGATGTACGAATATAAGGAAAAAACTTGCGAAAATTGCCATCAAAAAGGGGAATTTTTTTTGAAAAGTTGACTTAAGGCTCCGTTTCGACTCCAATATATTCATTTACCCATGAGATCTCTTGGGGAAAAATATCGAACGAGTTGAACACGAGGGTAATACATTTCGGAGAAATTAGTGAAATCTCCAATTCACCAAAGGGGTACCCCTTTCAGAAATCTTCGATTTCTCTAATATGGATTGGAGCATTGTTTTGATCGTGAATAATAAAGAATATGCGAGGGTCATGGGCACAAAAGTTGTAGCCCTATGTCTTAGGGTACTATGTATAAAATTACGTGAAAATCCGAGGTGTGTAGAGGGTGATAGAGTGAAAATACTGAGAGATGTACGAATATAAGGAAAAAACTTGCGAAAATTGCCATCAAAAAGGGGGATTTTTTTTTAAATGTTGAATTAAGGCTCCGTTTCGACTCCAATATATTCATTTACCCATGAGATCTCTTGGGGAAAAATATCGAACGAGTTGAACACGAGGGTAATACATTTCGGAGAAATTAGTGAAATCTCCAATTCACCAAAGGGGTACCCCTTTCAGAAATCTTCGATTTCTCTAATATGGATTGGAGCATTGTTTTGATCGTGAATAATAAAGAATATGCGAGGGTCATGGGCACAAAAGTTGTAGCCCTATGTCTTAGGGTACTATGTATAAAATTACGTGCAAATCCGAGGTGTGTAGAGGGTGATAGAGTCAAAATATAGAAGGACGTACTAATATAAGGAAAAAACTTGCGAAAATTGCCATCAAAAAGAGGAATTTTTTTTTAAATGTTGACTTAAGGCTCCGTTTCGACTCCAATATATTCATTTACCCATGAGATCTCTTGGGGAAAAATATCGAATGAGTTGAACACGAGGGTAATACATTTCGGAGAAATTAGTGAAATCTCCAATTCACCAAAGGGGTACCCCTTTCAGAAATCTTCGATTTCTCTAATATGGATTGGAGCATTGTTTTGATCGTGAATACTAAAGAATATGCGAGGGTCATGGGCACAAAAGTTGTAGCCCTATGTCTTAGGGTACTATGTATAAAATTACGTGAAAATCCGAGGTGTGTAGAGGGTGATACAGTCAAAATACTGAGAGATGTACGAATATAAGGAAAAAACTTGCGAAAATTGCCATCAAAAAGGGGAATTTTTTTTGAAAAGTTGACTTAAGGCTCCGTTTCGACTCCAATATATTCATTTACCCATGAGATCTCTTGGGGAAAAATATCGAACGAGTTGAACACGAGGGTAATACATTTCGGAGAAATTAGTGAAATCTCCAATTCACCAAAGGGGTACCCCTTTCAGAAATCTTCGATTTCTCTAATATGGATTGGAGCATTGTTTTGATCGTGAATAATAAAGAATATGCGAGGGTCATGGGCACAAAAGTTGTAGCCCTATGTCTTAGGGTACTATGTATAAAATTACGTGAAAATCCGAGGTGTGTAGAGGGTGATAGAGTCAAAATACTGAGAGATGTACGAATATAAGGAAAAAACTTGCGAAAATTGCCATCAAAAAGGGGGATTTTTTTTTAAATGTTGAATTAAGGCTCCGTTTCGACTCCAATATATTCATTTACCCATGAGATCTCTTGGGGAAAAATATCGAACGAGTTGAACACGAGGGTAATACATTTCGGAGAAATTAGTGAAATCTCCAATTCACCAAAGGGGTACCCCTTTCAGAAATCTTCGATTTCTCTAATATGGATTGGAGCATTGTTTTGATCGTGAATAATAAAGAATATGCGAGGGTCATGGGCACAAAAGTTGTAGCCCTATGTCTTAGGGTACTATGTATAAAATTACGTGCAAATCCGAGGTGTGTAGAGGGTGATAGAGTCAAAATATAGAAGGACGTACTAATATAAGGAAAAAACTTGCGAAAATTGCCATCAAAAAGAGGAATTTTTTTTTAAATGTTGACTTAAGGCTCCGTTTCGACTCCAATATATTCATTTACCCATGAGATCTCTTGGGGAAAAATATCGAATGAGTTGAACACGAGGGTAATACATTTCGGAGAAATTAGTGAAATCTCCAATTCACCAAAGGGGTACCCCTTTCAGAAATCTTCGATTTCTCTAATATGGATTGGAGCATTGTTTTGATCGTGAATACTAAAGAATATGCGAGGGTCATGGGCACAAAAGTTGTAGCCCTATGTCTTAGGGTACTATGTATAAAATTACGTGAAAATCCGAGGTGTGTAGAGGGTGATACAGTCAAAATACTGAGAGATGTACGAATATAAGGAAAAAACTTGCGAAAATTGCCATCAAAAAGGGGAATTTTTTTTGAAAAGTTGACTTAAGGCTCCGTTTCGACTCCAATATATTCATTTACCCATGAGATCTCTTGGGGAAAAATATCGAACGAGTTGAACACGAGGGTAATACATTTCGGAGAAATTAGTGAAATCTCCAATTCACCAAAGGGGTACCCCTTTCAGAAATCTTCGATTTCTCTAATATGGATTGGAGCATTGTTTTGATCGTGAATAATAAAGAATATGCGAGGGTCATGGGCACAAAAGTTGTAGCCCTATGTCTTAGGGTACTATGTATAAAATTACGTGAAAATCCGAGGTGTGTAGAGGGTGATAGAGTCAAAATACTGAGAGATGTACGAATATAAGGAAAAAACTTGCGAAAATTGCCATCAAAAAGGGGGATTTTTTTTTAAATGTTGAATTAAGGCTCCGTTTCGACTCCAATATATTCATTTACCCATGAGATCTCTTGGGGAAAAATATCGAACGAGTTGAACACGAGGGTAATACATTTCGGAGAAATTAGTGAAATCTCCAATTCACCAAAGGGGTACCCCTTTCAGAAATCTTCGATTTCTCTAATATGGATTGGAGCATTGTTTTGATCGTGAATAATAAAGAATATGCGAGGGTCATGGGCACAAAAGTTGTAGCCCTATGTCTTAGGGTACTATGTATAAAATTACGTGCAAATCCGAGGTGTGTAGAGGGTGATAGAGTCAAAATATAGAAGGACGTACTAATATAAGGAAAAAACTTGCGAAAATTGCCATCAAAAAGAGGAATTTTTTTTGAAATGTTGACTTAAGGCTCCGTTTCGACTCCAATATATTCATTTACCCATGAGATCTCTTGGGGAAAAATATCGAACGAGTTGAACACGAGGGTAATACATTTCGGAGAAATTAGTGAAATCTCCAATTCACCAAAGGGGTACCCCTTTCAGAAATCTTCGATTTCTCTAATATGGATTGGAGCATTGTTTTGATCGTGAATAATAAAGAATATGCGAGGGTCATGGGCACAAAAGTTGTAGCCCTATGTCTTAGGGTACTATGTATAAAATTACGTGAAAATCTGAGGTGTGTAGAGGGTGATAGAGTCAAAATACTGAGAGATGTACGAATATAAGGAAAAAACTTGCGAAAATTGACATCAAAAAGGGGGATTTTTTTTTAAATGTTGAATTAAGGCTCCGTTTCGACTCCAATATATTCATTTACCCATGAGATCTCTTGGGGAAAAATATCGAACGAGTTGAACACGAGGGTAATACATTTCGGAGAAATTAGTGAAATCTCCAATTCACCAAAGGGGTACCCCTTTCAGAAATCTTCGATTTCTCTAATATGGATTGGAGCATTGTTTTGATCGTGAATAATAAAGAATATGCGAGGGTCATGGGCACAAAAGTTGTAGCCCTATGTCTTAGGGTACTATGTATAAAATTACGTGCAAATCCGAGGTGTGTAGAGGGTGATAGAGTCAAAATATAGAAGGATGTACTAATATAAGGAAAAAACTTGCGAAAATTGCCATCAAAAAGAGGAATTTTTTTTGAAATGTTGACTTAAGGCTCCGTTTCGACTCCAATATATTCATTTACCCATGAGATCTCTTGGGGAAAAATATCGAACGAGTTGAACACGAGGGTAATACATTTCGGAGAAATTAGTGAAATCTCCAATTCACCAAAGGGGTACCCCTTTCAGAAATCTTCGATTTCTCTAATATGGATTGGAGCATTGTTTTGATCGTGAATAATAAAGAATATGAGAGGGACATGGGCACAAAAGTTGTAGCCCTATGTCTTAGAGTACTATGTATAAAATTACGTGCAAATCCGAGGTGTGTAGAGGGTGATAAAGTCAAAATATAGAAGGACGTACTAATATAAGGAAAAAACTTGCGAAAATTGCCATCAAAAAGAGGAATTTTTTTTTAAATGTTGACTTAAGGCTCCGTTTCGACTCCAATATATTCATTTACCCATGAGATCTCTTGGGGAAAAATATCGAATGAGTTGAACACGAGGGTAATACATTTCGGAGAAATTAGTGAAATCTCCAATTCACCAAAGGGGTACCCCTTTCAGAAATCTTCGATTTCTCTAATATGGATTGGAGCATTGTTTTGATCGTGAATACTAAAGAATATGCGAGGGTCATGGGCACAAAAGTTGTAGCCCTATGTCTTAGGGTACTATGTATAAAATTACGTGAAAATCCGAGGTGTGTAGAGGGTGATACAGTCAAAATACTGAGAGATGTACGAATATAAGGAAAAAACTTGCGAAAATTGCCATCAAAAAGGGGAATTTTTTTTGAAAAGTTGACTTAAGGCTCCGTTTCGACTCCAATATATTCATTTACCCATGAGATCTCTTGGGGAAAAATATCGAACGAGTTGAACACGAGGGTAATACATTTCGGAGAAATTAGTGAAATCTCCAATTCACCAAAGGGGTACCCCTTTCAGAAATCTTCGATTTCTCTAATATGGATTGGAGCATTGTTTTGATCGTGAATAATAAAGAATATGCGAGGGTCATGGGCACAAAAGTTGTAGCCCTATGTCTTAGGGTACTATGTATAAAATTACGTGAAAATCCGAGGTGTGTAGAGGGTGATAGAGTCAAAATACTGAGAGATGTACGAATATAAGGAAAAAACTTGCGAAAATTGCCATCAAAAAGGGGGATTTTTTTTTAAATGTTGAATTAAGGCTCCGTTTCGACTCCAATATATTCATTTACCCATGAGATCTCTTGGGGAAAAATATCGAACGAGTTGAACACGAGGGTAATACATTTCGGAGAAATTAGTGAAATCTCCAATTCACCAAAGGGGTACCCCTTTCAGAAATCTTCGATTTCTCTAATATGGATTGGAGCATTGTTTTGATCGTGAATAATAAAGAATATGCGAGGGTCATGGGCACAAAAGTTGTAGCCCTATGTCTTAGGGTACTATGTATAAAATTACGTGCAAATCCGAGGTGTGTAGAGGGTGATAGAGTCAAAATATAGAAGGACGTACTAATATAAGGAAAAAACTTGCGAAAATTGCCATCAAAAAGAGGAATTTTTTTTGAAATGTTGACTTAAGGCTCCGTTTCGACTCCAATATATTCATTTACCCATGAGATCTCTTGGGGAAAAATATCGAACGAGTTGAACACGAGGGTAATACATTTCGGAGAAATTAGTGAAATCTCCAATTCACCAAAGGGGTACCCCTTTCAGAAATCTTCGATTTCTCTAATATGGATTGGAGCATTGTTTTGATCGTGAATAATAAAGAATATGCGAGGGTCATGGGCACAAAAGTTGTAGCCCTATGTCTTAGGGTACTATGTATAAAATTACGTGAAAATCTGAGGTGTGTAGAGGGTGATAGAGTCAAAATACTGAGAGATGTACGAATATAAGGAAAAAACTTGCGAAAATTGACATCAAAAAGGGGGATTTTTTTTTAAATGTTGAATTAAGGCTCCGTTTCGACTCCAATATATTCATTTACCCATGAGATCTCTTGGGGAAAAATATCGAACGAGTTGAACACGAGGGTAATACATTTCGGAGAAATTAGTGAAATCTCCAATTCACCAAAGGGGTACCCCTTTCAGAAATCTTCGATTTCTCTAATATGGATTGGAGCATTGTTTTGATCGTGAATAATAAAGAATATGCGAGGGTCATGGGCACAAAAGTTGTAGCCCTATGTCTTAGGGTACTATGTATAAAATTACGTGCAAATCCGAGGTGTGTAGAGGGTGATAGAGTCAAAATATAGAAGGATGTACTAATATAAGGAAAAAACTTGCGAAAATTGCCATCAAAAAGAGGAATTTTTTTTGAAATGTTGACTTAAGGCTCCGTTTCGACTCCAATATATTCATTTACCCATGAGATCTCTTGGGGAAAAATATCGAACGAGTTGAACACGAGGGTAATACATTTCGGAGAAATTAGTGAAATCTCCAATTCACCAAAGGGGTACCCCTTTCAGAAATCTTCGATTTCTCTAATATGGATTGGAGCATTGTTTTGATCGTGAATAATAAAGAATATGAGAGGGACATGGGCACAAAAGTTGTAGCCCTATGTCTTAGAGTACTATGTATAAAATTACGTGCAAATCCGAGGTGTGTAGAGGGTGATAAAGTCAAAATATAGAAGGACGTACTAATATAAGGAAAAAACTTGCGAAAATTGCCATCAAAAAGAGGAATTTTTTTTTAAATGTTGACTTAAGGCTCCGTTTCGACTCCAATATATTCATTTACCCATGAGATCTCTTGGGGAAAAATATCGAATGAGTTGAACACGAGGGTAATACATTTCGGAGAAATTAGTGAAATCTCCAATTCACCAAAGGGGTACCCCTTTCAGAAATCTTCGATTTCTCTAATATGGATTGGAGCATTGTTTTGATCGTGAATACTAAAGAATATGCGAGGGTCATGGGCACAAAAGTTGTAGCCCTATGTCTTAGGGTACTATGTATAAAATTACGTGAAAATCCGAGGTGTGTAGAGGGTGATACAGTCAAAATACTGAGAGATGTACGAATATAAGGAAAAAACTTGCGAAAATTGCCATCAAAAAGGGGAATTTTTTTTGAAAAGTTGACTTAAGGCTCCGTTTCGACTCCAATATATTCATTTACCCATGAGATCTCTTGGGGAAAAATATCGAACGAGTTGAACACGAGGGTAATACATTTCGGAGAAATTAGTGAAATCTCCAATTCACCAAAGGGGTACCCCTTTCAGAAATCTTCGATTTCTCTAATATGGATTGGAGCATTGTTTTGATCGTGAATAATAAAGAATATGCGAGGGTCATGGGCACAAAAGTTGTAGCCCTATGTCTTAGGGTACTATGTATAAAATTACGTGAAAATCTGAGGTGTGTAGAGGGTGATAGAGTCAAAATACTGAGAGATGTACGAATATAAGGAAAAAACTTGCGAAAATTGACATCAAAAAGGGGGATTTTTTTTTAAATGTTGAATTAAGGCTCCGTTTCGACTCCAATATATTCATTTACCCATGAGATCTCTTGGGGAAAAATATCGAACGAGTTGAACACGAGGGTAATACATTTCGGAGAAATTAGTGAAATCTCCAATTCACCAAAGGGGTACCCCTTTCAGAAATCTTCGATTTCTCTAATATGGATTGGAGCATTGTTTTGATCGTGAATAATAAAGAATATGCGAGGGTCATGGGCACAAAAGTTGTAGCCCTATGTCTTAGGGTACTATGTATAAAATTACGTGCAAATCCGAGGTGTGTAGAGGGTGATAGAGTCAAAATATAGAAGGATGTACTAATATAAGGAAAAAACTTGCGAAAATTGCCATCAAAAAGAGGAATTTTTTTTGAAATGTTGACTTAAGGCTCCGTTTCGACTCCAATATATTCATTTACCCATGAGATCTCTTGGGGAAAAATATCGAACGAGTTGAACACGAGGGTAATACATTTCGGAGAAATTAGTGAAATCTCCAATTCACCAAAGGGGTACCCCTTTCAGAAATCTTCGATTTCTCTAATATGGATTGGAGCATTGTTTTGATCGTGAATAATAAAGAATATGAGAGGGACATGGGCACAAAAGTTGTAGCCCTATGTCTTAGAGTACTATGTATAAAATTACGTGCAAATCCGAGGTGTGTAGAGGGTGATAAAGTCAAAATATAGAAGGACGTACTAATATAAGGAAAAAACTTGCGAAAATTGCCATCAAAAAGAGGAATTTTTTTTTAAATGTTGACTTAAGGCTCCGTTTCGACTCCAATATATTCATTTACCCATGAGATCTCTTGGGGAAAAATATCGAATGAGTTGAACACGAGGGTAATACATTTCGGAGAAATTAGTGAAATCTCCAATTCACCAAAGGGGTACCCCTTTCAGAAATCTTCGATTTCTCTAATATGGATTGGAGCATTGTTTTGATCGTGAATACTAAAGAATATGCGAGGGTCATGGGCACAAAAGTTGTAGCCCTATGTCTTAGGGTACTATGTATAAAATTACGTGAAAATCCGAGGTGTGTAGAGGGTGATACAGTCAAAATACTGAGAGATGTACGAATATAAGGAAAAAACTTGCGAAAATTGCCATCAAAAAGGGGAATTTTTTTTGAAAAGTTGACTTAAGGCTCCGTTTCGACTCCAATATATTCATTTACCCATGAGATCTCTTGGGGAAAAATATCGAACGAGTTGAACACGAGGGTAATACATTTCGGAGAAATTAGTGAAATCTCCAATTCACCAAAGGGGTACCCCTTTCAGAAATCTTCGATTTCTCTAATATGGATTGGAGCATTGTTTTGATCGTGAATAATAAAGAATATGCGAGGGTCATGGGCACAAAAGTTGTAGCCCTATGTCTTAGGGTACTATGTATAAAATTACGTGAAAATCCGAGGTGTGTAGAGGGTGATAAAGTCAAAATACTGAGAGATGTACGAATATAAGGAAAAAACTTGCGAAAATTGCCATCAAAAAGGGGGATTTTTTTTTAAATGTTGAATTAAGGCTCCGTTTCGACTCCAATATATTCATTTACCCATGAGATCTCTTGGGGAAAAATATCGAACGAGTTGAACACGAGGGTAATACATTTCGGAGAAATTAGTGAAATCTCCAATTCACCAAAGGGGTACCCCTTTCAGAAATCTTCGATTTCTCTAATATGGATTGGAGCATTGTTTTGATCGTGAATAATAAAGAATATGCGAGGGTCATGGGCACAAAAGTTGTAGCCCTATGTCTTAGGGTACTATGTATAAAATTACGTGCAAATCAGAGGTGTGTAGAGGGTGATAGAGTCAAAATATAGAAGGACGTACTAATATAAGGAAAAAACTTGCGAAAATTGCCATCAAAAAGAGGAATTTTTTTTGAAATGTTGACTTAAGGCTCCGTTTCGACTCCAATATATTCATTTACCCATGAGATCTCTTGGGGAAAAATATCGAACGAGTTGAACACGAGGGTAATACATTTCGGAGAAATTAGTGAAATCTCCAATTCACCAAAGGGGTACCCCTTTCAGAAATCTTCGATTTCTCTAATATGGATTGGAGCATTGTTTTGATCGTGAATAATAAAGAATATGCGAGGGTCATGGGCACAAAAGTTGTAGCCCTATGTCTTAGGGTACTATGTATAAAATTACGTGAAAATCCGAGGTGTGTAGAGGGTGATAGAGTCAAAATACTGAGAGATGTACGAATATAAGGAAAAAACTTGCGAAAATTGCCATCAAAAAGGGGGATTTTTTTTTAAATGTTGAATTAAGGCTCCGTTTCGACTCCAATATATTCATTTACCCATGAGATCTCTTGGGGAAAAATATCGAACGAGTTGAACACGAGGGTAATACATTTCGGAGAAATTAGTGAAATCTCCAATTCACCAAAGGGGTACCCCTTTCAGAAATCTTCGATTTCTCTAATATGGATTGGAGCATTGTTTTGATCGTGAATAATAAAGAATATGCGAGGGTCATGGGCACAAAAGTTGTAGCCCTATGTCTTAGGGTACTATGTATAAAATTACGTGAAAATCCGAGGTGTGTAGAGGGTGATACAGCCAAAATACTGAGAGATGTACGAATATAAGGAAAAAACTTGCGAAAATTGCCATCAAAAAGGGGAATTTTTTTTGAAATGTTGACTTAAGGCTCCGTTTCGACTCCAATATATTCATTTACCCATGAGATCTCTTGGGGAAAAATATCGAACAAGTTGAACACGAGGGTAATACATTTCGGAGAAATTAGTGAAATCTCCAATTCACCAAAGGGGTACCCCTTTCAGAAATCTTCGATTTCTCTAATATGGATTGGAGCATTGTTTTGATCGTGAATAATAAAGAATATGCGAGGGTCATGGGCACAAAAGTTGTAGCCCTATGTCTTAGGGTACTATGTATAAAATTACGTGAAAATCCGAGGTGTGTAGAGGGTGATACATTCAAAATACTGAGAGATGTACGAATATAAGGAAAAAACTTGCGAAAATTGCCATCAAAAAGGGGAATTTTTTTTGAAATGTTGACTTAAGGCTCCGTTTCGACTCCAATATATTCATTTACCCATGAGATCTCTTGGGGAAAAATATCGAACGAGTTGAACACGAGGGTAATACATTTCGGAGAAATTAGTGAAATCTCCAATTCACCAAAGGGGTACCCCTTTCAGAAATCTTCGATTTCTCTAATATGGATTGGAGCATTGTTTTGATCGTGAATAATAAAGAATATGCGAGGGTCATGGGCACAAAAGTTGTAGCCCTATGTCTTAGGGTACTATGTATAAAATTACGTGAAAATCCGAGGTGTGTAGAGGGTGATACATTCAAAATACTGAGAGATGTACGAATATAAGGAAAAAACTTGCGAAAATTGCCATCAAAAAGGGGAATTTTTTTTGAAATGTTGACTTAAGGCTCCGTTTCGACTCCAATATATTCATTTACCCATGAGATCTCTTGGGGAAAAATATCGAACGAGTTGAACACGAGGGTAATACATTTCGGAGAAATTAGTGAAATCTCCAATTCACCAAAGGGGTACCCCTTTCAGAAATCTTCGATTTCTCTAATATGGATTGGAGCATTGTTTTGATCGTGAATAATAAAGAATATGCGAGGGTCATGGGCACAAAAGTTGTAGCCCTATGTCTTAGAGTACTATGTATAAAATTACGTGCAAATCCGAGGTGTGTAGAGGGTGATAGAGTCAAAATATAGAAGGACGTACTAATATAAGGAAAAAACTTGCGAAAATTGCCATCAAAAAGAGGAATTTTTTTTGAAATGTTGACTTAAGGCTCCGTTTCGACTCCAATATATTCATTTACCCATGAGATCTCTTGGGGAAAAATATCGAACGAGTTGAACACGAGGGTAATACATTTCGGAGAAATTAGTGAAATTTCCAATTCACCAAAGGGGTACCCCTTTCAGAAATCTTCGATTTCTCTAATATGGATTGGAGCATTGTTTTGATCGTGAATAATAAAGAATATGAGAGGGACATGGGCACAAAATTTGTAGCCCTATGTCTTAGAGTACTATGTATAAAATTACGTGCAAATCCGAGGTGTGTAGAGGGTGATAAAGTCAAAATATAGAAGGACGTACTAATATAAGGAAAAAACTTGCGAAAATTGCCATCAAAAAGAGGAATTTTTTTTTAAATGTTGACTTAAGGCTCCGTTTCGACTCCAATATATTCATTTACCCATGAGATCTCTTGGGGAAAAATATCGAATGAGTTGAACACGAGGGTAATACATTTCGGAGAAATTAGTGAAATCTCCAATTCACCAAAGGGGTACCCCTTTCAGAAATCTTCGATTTCTCTAATATGGATTGGAGCATTGTTTTGATCGTGAATACTAAAGAATATGCGAGGGTCATGGGCACAAAAGTTGTAGCCCTATGTCTTAGGGTACTATGTATAAAATTACGTGAAAATCCGAGGTGTGTAGAGGGTGATACAGTCAAAATACAGAGAGATGTACGAATATAAGGAAAAAACTTGCGAAAATTGCCATCAAAAAGAGGAATTTTTTTTTAAATGTTGACTTAAGGCTCCGTTTCGACTCCAATATATTCATTTACCCATGAGATCTCTTGGGGAAAAATATCGAATGAGTTGAACACGAGGGTAATACATTTCGGAGAAATTAGTGAAATCTCCAATTCACCAAAGGGGTACCCCTTTCAGAAATCTTCGATTTCTCTAATATGGATTGGAGCATTGTTTTGATCGTGAATACTAAAGAATATGCGAGGGTCATGGGCACAAAAGTTGTAGCCCTATGTCTTAGGGTACTATGTATAAAATTACGTGAAAATCCGAGGTGTGTAGAGGGTGATACAGTCAAAATACTGAGAGATGTACGAATATAAGGAAAAAACTTGCGAAAATTGCCATCAAAAAGGGGAATTTTTTTTGAAATGTTGACTTAAGGCTCCGTTTCGACTCCAATATATTCATTTACCCATGAGATCTCTTGGGGAAAAATATCGAACGAGTTGAACACGAGGGTAATACATTTCGGAGAAATTAGTGAAATCTCCAATTCACCAAAGGGGTACCCCTTTCAGAAATCTTCGATTTCTCTAATATGGATTGGAGCATTGTTTTGATCGTGAATAATAAAGAATATGCAAGGGTCATGGGCACAAAAGTTGTAGCCCTATGTCTTAGGGTACTATGTATAAAATTACGTGAAAATCCGAGGTGTGTAGAGGGTGATACAGCCAAAATACTGAGAGATGTACGAATATAAGGAAAAAACTTGCGAAAATTGCCATCAAAAAGGGGAATTTTTTTTGAAATGTTGACTTAAGGCTCCGTTTCGACTCCAATATATTCATTTACCCATGAGATCTCTTGGGGAAAAATATCGAACGAGTTGAACACGAGGGTAATACATTTCGGAGAAATTAGTGAAATCTCCAATTCACCAAAGGGGTACCCCTTTCAGAAATCTTCGATTTCTCTAATATGGATTGGAGCATTGTTTTGATCGTGAATAATAAAGAATATGCGAGGGTCATGGGCACAAAAGTTGTAGCCCTATGTCTTAGGGTACTATGTATAAAATTACGTGCAAATCCGAGGTGTGTAGAGGGTGATAGAGTCAAAATATAGAAGGACGTACTAATATAAGGAAAAAACTTGCGAAAATTGCCATCAAAAAGAGGAATTTTTTTTGAAATGTTGACTTAAGGCTCCGTTTCGACTCCAATATATTCATTTACCCATGAGATCTCTTGGGGAAAAATATCGAACGAGTTGAACACGAGGGTAATACATTTCGGAGAAATTAGTGAAATCTCCAATTCACCAAAGGGGTACCCCTTTCAGAAATCTTCGATTTCTCTAATATGGATTGGAGCATTGTTTTGATCGTGAATACTAAAGAATATGCGAGGGTCATGGGCACAAAAGTTGTAGCCCTATGTCTTAGGGTACTATGTATAAAATTACGTGCAAATCCGAGGCGTGTAGAGGGTGATAGAGTCAAAATATAGTAGGACGTACTAATATAAGGAAAAAACTTGCAAAAATTGCCATCAAAAAGAGGAATTTTTTTTTAAATGTTGACTTAAGGCTCCGTTTCGACTCCAATATATTCATTTACCAATGAGATCTCTTGGGGAAAAATATCGAACGAGTTGAACACGAGGGTAATACATTTCGGAGAAATTAATGAAATCTCCAATTCACCAAAGGGGTACCCCTTTCAGAAATCTTCGATTTCTCTAATATGGATTGGAGCATTGTTTTGATCGTGAATAATAAAGAATATGCGAGGGTCATGGGCACAAAAGTTGTAGCCCTATGTCTTAGGGTACTATGTATAAAATTACGTGCAAATCCGAGGTGTGTAGAGGGTGATAGAGTCAAAATATAGAAGGACGTACTAATATAAGGAAAAAACTTGCGAAAATTGCCATCAAAAAGGGGGATTTTTTTTGAAATGTTGACTTAAGGCTCCGTTTCCACTCCAATATATTCATTTACCCATGAGATCTCTTGGGGAAAAATATCGAACGAGTTGAACACGTGGGTAATACATTTCGGAGAAATTAGTGAAATCTCCAATTCACCAAAGGGGTACCCCTTTCAGAAATCTTCGATTTCTCTAATATGGATTGGAGCATTGTTTTGATCGTGAATAATAAAGAATATGCAAGGGTCATGGGCACAAAATTTGTAGCCCTATGTCTTAGGGTACTATGTATAAAATTACGTGCAAATCCGAGGTGTGTAGAGGGTGATAGAGTCAAAATATAGAAGGACGTACTAATATAAGGAAAAAACTTGCGAAAATTGCCATCAAGAAGGGGAATTTTTTTTGAAATGTTGACTTAAGGCTCCGTTTCGACTCCAATATATTCATTTACCCATGAGATCTCTTGGGGAAAAATATCGAACGAGTTGAACACGAGGGTAATACATTTCGGAGAAATTAGTGAAATCTCCAATTCACCAAAGGGGTACCCCTTTCAGAAATCTTCGATTTCTCTAATATGGATTGGAGCATTGTTTTGATCGTGAATAATAAAGAATATGCGAGGGTCATGGGCACAAAAGTTGTAGCCCTATGTCTTAGGGTACTATGGATAAAATTACGTGAAAATCCGAGGTGTGTAGAGGGTGATACATTCAAAATACTGAGAGATGTACGAATATAAGGAAAAAACTTGCGAAAATTGCCATCAAAAAGGGGAATTTTTTTTGAAATGTTGACTTAAGGCTCCGTTTCGACTCCAATATATTCATTTACCCATGAGATCTCTTGGGGAAAAATATCGAACGAGTTGAACACGAGGGTAATACATTTCGGAGAAATTAGTGAAATCTCCAATTCACCAAAGGGGTACCCCTTTCAGAAATCTTCGATTTCTCTAATATGGATTGGAGCATTGTTTTGATCGTGAATAATAAAGAATATGCGAGGGTCATGGGCACAAAAGTTGTAGCCCTATGTCTTAGAGTACTATGTATAAAATTACGTGCAAATCCGAGGTGTGTAGAGGGTGATAGAGTCAAAATATAGAAGGACGTACTAATATAAGGAAAAAACTTGCGAAAATTGCCATCAAAAAGAGGAATTTTTTTTGAAATGTTGACTTAAGGCTCCGTTTCGACTCCAATATATTCATTTACCCATGAGATCTCTTGGGGAAAAATATCGAACGAGTTGAACACGAGGGTAATACATTTCGGAGAAATTAGTGAAATCTCCAATTCACCAAAGGGGTACCCCTTTCAGAAATCTTCGATTTCTCTAATATGGATTGGAGCATTGTTTTGATCGTGAATAATAAAGAATATGCGAGGGTCATGGGCACAAAAGTTGTAGCCCTATGTCTTAGAGTACTATGTATAAAATTACGTGCAAATCCGAGGTGTGTAGAGGGTGATAGAGTCAAAATATAGAAGGACGTACTAATATAAGGAAAAAACTTGCGAAAATTGCCATCAAAAAGAGGAATTTTTTTTGAAATGTTGACTTAAGGCTCCGTTTCGACTCCAATATATTCATTTACCCATGAGATCTCTTGGGGAAAAATATCGAACGAGTTGAACACGAGGGTAATACATTTCGGAGAAATTAGTGAAATTTCCAATTCACCAAAGGGGTACCCCTTTCAGAAATCTTCGATTTCTCTAATATGGATTGGAGCATTGTTTTGATCGTGAATAATAAAGAATATGAGAGGGACATGGGCACAAAATTTGTAGCCCTATGTCTTAGAGTACTATGTATAAAATTACGTGCAAATCCGAGGTGTGTAGAGGGTGATAAAGTCAAAATATAGAAGGACGTACTAATATAAGGAAAAAACTTGCGAAAATTGCCATCAAAAAGAGGAATTTTTTTTTAAATGTTGACTTAAGGCTCCGTTTCGACTCCAATATATTCATTTACCCATGAGATCTCTTGGGGAAAAATATCGAATGAGTTGAACACGAGGGTAATACATTTCGGAGAAATTAGTGAAATCTCCAATTCACCAAAGGGGTACCCCTTTCAGAAATCTTCGATTTCTCTAATATGGATTGGAGCATTGTTTTGATCGTGAATACTAAAGAATATGCGAGGGTCATGGGCACAAAAGTTGTAGCCCTATGTCTTAGGGTACTATGTATAAAATTACGTGAAAATCCGAGGTGTGTAGAGGGTGATACAGTCAAAATACAGAGAGATGTACGAATATAAGGAAAAAACTTGCGAAAATTGCCATCAAAAAGAGGAATTTTTTTTTAAATGTTGACTTAAGGCTCCGTTTCGACTCCAATATATTCATTTACCCATGAGATCTCTTGGGGAAAAATATCGAATGAGTTGAACACGAGGGTAATACATTTCGGAGAAATTAGTGAAATCTCCAATTCACCAAAGGGGTACCCCTTTCAGAAATCTTCGATTTCTCTAATATGGATTGGAGCATTGTTTTGATCGTGAATACTAAAGAATATGCGAGGGTCATGGGCACAAAAGTTGTAGCCCTATGTCTTAGGGTACTATGTATAAAATTACGTGAAAATCCGAGGTGTGTAGAGGGTGATACAGTCAAAATACAGAGAGATGTACGAATATAAGGAAAAAACTTGCGAAAATTGCCATCAAAAAGGGGAATTTTTTTTGAAATGTTGACTTAAGGCTCCGTTTCGACTCCAATATATTCATTTACCCATGAGATCTCTTGGGGAAAAATATCGAACGAGTTGAACACGAGGGTAATACATTTCGGAGAAATTAGTGAAATCTCCAATTCACCAAAGGGGTACCCCTTTCAGAAATCTTCGATTTCTCTAATATGGATTGGAGCATTGTTTTGATCGTGAATAATAAAGAATATGCAAGGGTCATGGGCACAAAAGTTGTAGCCCTATGTCTTAGGGTACTATGTATAAAATTACGTGAAAATCCGAGGTGTGTAGAGGGTGATACAGTCAAAATACAGAGAGATGTACGAATATAAGGAAAAAACTTGCGAAAATTGCCATCAAAAAGGGGAATTTTTTTTGAAATGTTGACTTAAGGCTCCGTTTCGACTCCAATATATTCATTTACCCATGAGATCTCTTGGGGAAAAATATCGAACGAGTTGAACACGAGGGTAATACATTTCGGAGAAATTAGTGAAATCTCCAATTCACCAAAGGGGTACCCCTTTCAGAAATCTTCGATTTCTCTAATATGGATTGGAGCATTGTTTTGATCGTGAATAATAAAGAATATGCAAGGGTCATGGGCACAAAAGTTGTAGCCCTATGTCTTAGGGTACTATGTATAAAATTACGTGAAAATCCGAGGTGTGTAGAGGGTGATACAGCCAAAATACTGAGAGATGTACGAATATAAGGAAAAAACTTGCGAAAATTGCCATCAAAAAGGGGAATTTTTTTTGAAATGTTGACTTAAGGCTCCGTTTCGACTCCAATATATTCATTTACCCATGAGATCTCTTGGGGAAAAATATCGAACGAGTTGAACACGAGGGTAATACATTTCGGAGAAATTAGTGAAATTTCCAATTCACCAAAGGGGTACCCCTTTCAGAAATCTTCGATTTCTCTAATATGGATTGGAGCATTGTTTTGATCGTGAATAATAAAGAATATGAGAGGGACATGGGCACAAAATTTGTAGCCCTATGTCTTAGAGTACTATGTATAAAATTACGTGCAAATCCGAGGTGTGTAGAGGGTGATAAAGTCAAAATATAGAAGGACGTACTAATATAAGGAAAAAACTTGCGAAAATTGCCATCAAAAAGAGGAATTTTTTTTTAAATGTTGACTTAAGGCTCCGTTTCGACTCCAATATATTCATTTACCCATGAGATCTCTTGGGGAAAAATATCGAATGAGTTGAACACGAGGGTAATACATTTCGGAGAAATTAGTGAAATCTCCAATTCACCAAAGGGGTACCCCTTTCAGAAATCTTCGATTTCTCTAATATGGATTGGAGCATTGTTTTGATCGTGAATACTAAAGAATATGCGAGGGTCATGGGCACAAAAGTTGTAGCCCTATGTCTTAGGGTACTATGTATAAAATTACGTGAAAATCCGAGGTGTGTAGAGGGTGATACAGTCAAAATACAGAGAGATGTACGAATATAAGGAAAAAACTTGCGAAAATTGCCATCAAAAAGAGGAATTTTTTTTTAAATGTTGACTTAAGGCTCCGTTTCGACTCCAATATATTCATTTACCCATGAGATCTCTTGGGGAAAAATATCGAATGAGTTGAACACGAGGGTAATACATTTCGGAGAAATTAGTGAAATCTCCAATTCACCAAAGGGGTACCCCTTTCAGAAATCTTCGATTTCTCTAATATGGATTGGAGCATTGTTTTGATCGTGAATACTAAAGAATATGCGAGGGTCATGGGCACAAAAGTTGTAGCCCTATGTCTTAGGGTACTATGTATAAAATTACGTGAAAATCCGAGGTGTGTAGAGGGTGATACAGTCAAAATACAGAGAGATGTACGAATATAAGGAAAAAACTTGCGAAAATTGCCATCAAAAAGGGGAATTTTTTTTGAAATGTTGACTTAAGGCTCCGTTTCGACTCCAATATATTCATTTACCCATGAGATCTCTTGGGGAAAAATATCGAACGAGTTGAACACGAGGGTAATACATTTCGGAGAAATTAGTGAAATCTCCAATTCACCAAAGGGGTACCCCTTTCAGAAATCTTCGATTTCTCTAATATGGATTGGAGCATTGTTTTGATCGTGAATAATAAAGAATATGCAAGGGTCATGGGCACAAAAGTTGTAGCCCTATGTCTTAGGGTACTATGTATAAAATTACGTGAAAATCCGAGGTGTGTAGAGGGTGATACAGCCAAAATACTGAGAGATGTACGAATATAAGGAAAAAACTTGCGAAAATTGCCATCAAAAAGGGGAATTTTTTTTGAAATGTTGACTTAAGGCTCCGTTTCGACTCCAATATATTCATTTACCCATGAGATCTCTTGGGGAAAAATATCGAACGAGTTGAACACGAGGGTAATACATTTCGGAGAAATTAGTGAAATCTCCAATTCACCAAAGGGGTACCCCTTTCAGAAATCTTCGATTTCTCTAATATGGATTGGAGCATTGTTTTGATCGTGAATAATAAAGAATATGCGAGGGTCATGGGCACAAAAGTTGTAGCCCTATGTCTTAGGGTACTATGTATAAAATTACGTGCAAATCCGAGGTGTGTAGAGGGTGATAGAGTCAAAATATAGAAGGACGTACTAATATAAGGAAAAAACTTGCGAAAATTGCCATCAAAAAGAGGAATTTTTTTTGAAATGTTGACTTAAGGCTCCGTTTCGACTCCAATATATTCATTTACCCATGAGATCTCTTGGGGAAAAATATCGAACGAGTTGAACACGAGGGTAATACATTTCGGAGAAATTAGTGAAATCTCCAATTCACCAAAGGGGTACCCCTTTCAGAAATCTTCGATTTCTCTAATATGGATTGGAGCATTGTTTTGATCGTGAATACTAAAGAATATGCGAGGGTCATGGGCACAAAAGTTGTAGCCCTATGTCTTAGGGTACTATGTATAAAATTACGTGCAAATCCGAGGCGTGTAGAGGGTGATAGAGTCAAAATATAGAAGGACGTACTAATATAAGGAAAAAACTTGCAAAAATTGCCATCAAAAAGAGGAATTTTTTTTTAAATGTTGACTTAAGGCTCCGTTTCGACTCCAATATATTCATTTACCAATGAGATCTCTTGGGGAAAAATATCGAACGAGTTGAACACGAGGGTAATACATTTCGGAGAAATTAGTGAAATCTCCAATTCACCAAAGGGGTACCCCTTTCAGAAATCTTCGATTTCTCTAATATGGATTGGAGCATTGTTTTGATCGTGAATAATAAAGAATATGCGAGGGTCATGGGCACAAAAGTTGTAGCCCTATGTCTTAGGGTACTATGTATAAAATTACGTGCAAATCCGAGGTGTGTAGAGGGTGATAGAGTCAAAATATAGAAGGACGTACTAATATAAGGAAAAAACTTGCGAAAATTGCCATCAAAAAGGGGGATTTTTTTTGAAATGTTGACTTAAGGCTCCGTTTCCACTCCAATATATTCATTTACCCATGAGATCTCTTGGGGAAAAATATCGAACGAGTTGAACACGTGGGTAATACATTTCGGAGAAATTAGTGAAATCTCCAATTCACCAAAGGGGTACCCCTTTCAGAAATCTTCGATTTCTCTAATATGGATTGGAGCATTGTTTTGATCGTGAATAATAAAGAATATGCAAGGGTCATGGGCACAAAATTTGTAGCCCTATGTCTTAGGGTACTATGTATAAAATTACGTGCAAATCCGAGGTGTGTAGAGGGTGATAGAGTCAAAATATAGAAGGACGTACTAATATAAGGAAAAAACTTGCGAAAATTGCCATCAAAAAGAGGAATTTTTTTTGAAATGTTGACTTAAGGCTCCGTTTCGACTCCAATATATTCATTTACCCATGAGATCTCTTGGGGAAAAATATCGAACGAGTTGAACACGAGGGTAATACATTTCGGAGAAATTAGTGAAATCTCCAATTCACCAAAGGGGTACCCCTTTCAGAAATCTTCGATTTCTCTAATATGGATTGGAGCATTGTTTTGATCGTGAATAATAAAGAATATGAGAGGGACATGGGCACAAAAGTTGTAGCCCTATGTCTTAGAGTACTATGTATAAAATTACGTGCAAATCCGAGGTGTGTAGAGGGTGATAAAGTCAAAATATAGAAGGACGTACTAATATAAGGAAAAAACTTGCGAAAATTGCCATCAAAAAGAGGAATTTTTTTTTAAATGTTGACTTAAGGCTCCGTTTCGACTCCAATATATTCATTTACCCATGAGATCTCTTGGGGAAAAATATCGAATGAGTTGAACACGAGGGTAATACATTTCGGAGAAATTAGTGAAATCTCCAATTCACCAAAGGGGTACCCCTTTCAGAAATCTTCGATTTCTCTAATATGGATTGGAGCATTGTTTTGATCGTGAATACTAAAGAATATGCGAGGGTCATGGGCACAAAAGTTGTAGCCCTATGTCTTAGGGTACTATGTATAAAATTACGTGAAAATCCGAGGTGTGTAGAGGGTGATACAGTCAAAATACTGAGAGATGTACGAATATAAGGAAAAAACTTGCGAAAATTGCCATCAAAAAGGGGAATTTTTTTTGAAATGTTGACTTAAGGCTCCGTTTCGACTCCAATATATTCATTTACCCATGAGATCTCTTGGGGAAAAATATCGAACGAGTTGAACACGAGGGTAATACATTTCGGAGAAATTAGTGAAATCTCCAATTCACCAAAGGGGTACCCCTTTCAGAAATCTTCGATTTCTCTAATATGGATTGGAGCATTGTTTTGATCGTGAATACTAAAGAATATGCGAGGGTCATGGGCACAAAAGTTGTAGCCCTATGTCTTAGGGTACTATGTATAAAATTACGTGAAAATCCGAGGTGTGTAGAGGGTGATACAGCCAAAATACTGAGAGATGTACGAATATAAGGAAAAAACTTGCGAAAATTGCCATCAAAAAGGGGAATTTTTTTTGAAATGTTGACTTAAGGCTCCGTTTCGACTCCAATATATTCATTTACCCATGAGATCTCTTGGGGAAAAATATCGAACGAGTTGAACACGAGGGTAATACATTTCGGAGAAATTAGTGAAATCTCCAATTCACCAAAGGGGTACCCCTTTCAGAAATCTTCGATTTCTCTAATATGGATTGGAGCATTGTTTTGATCGTGAATAATAAAGAATATGCGAGGGTCATGGGCACAAAAGTTGTAGCCCTATGTCTTAGGGTACTATGTATAAAATTACGTGCAAATCCGAGGTGTGTAGAGGGTGATAGAGTCAAAATATAGAAGGACGTACTAATATAAGGAAAAAACTTGCGAAAATTGCCATCAAAAAGAGGAATTTTTTTTGAAATGTTGACTTAAGGCTCCGTTTCGACTCCAATATATTCATTTACCCATGAGATCTCTTGGGGAAAAATATCGAACGAGTTGAACACGAGGGTAATACATTTCGGAGAAATTAGTGAAATCTCCAATTCACCAAAGGGGTACCCCTTTCAGAAATCTTCGATTTCTCTAATATGGATTGGAGCATTGTTTTGATCGTGAATAATAAAGAATATGCAAGGGTCATGGGCACAAAAGTTGTAGCCCTATGTCTTAGGGTACTATGTATAAAATTACGTGAAAATCCGAGGTGTGTAGAGGGTGATACAGCCAAAATACTGAGAGATGTACGAATATAAGGAAAAAACTTGCGAAAATTGCCATCAAAAAGGGGAATTTTTTTTGAAATGTTGACTTAAGGCTCCGTTTCGACTCCAATATATTCATTTACCCATGAGATCTCTTGGGGAAAAATATCGAACGAGTTGAACACGAGGGTAATACATTTCGGAGAAATTAGTGAAATCTCCAATTCACCAAAGGGGTACCCCTTTCAGAAATCTTCGATTTCTCTAATATGGATTGGAGCATTGTTTTGATCGTGAATAATAAAGAATATGCGAGGGTCATGGGCACAAAAGTTGTAGCCCTATGTCTTAGGGTACTATGTATAAAATTACGTGCAAATCCGAGGTGTGTAGAGGGTGATAGAGTCAAAATATAGAAGGACGTATTTATATAAGGAAAAAACTTGCGAAAATTGCCATCAAAAAGAGGAATTTTTTTTGAAATGTTGACTTAAGGCTCCGTTTCGACTCCAATATATTCATTTACCCATGAGATCTCTTGGGGAAAAATATCGAACGAGTTGAACACGAGGGTAATACATTTCGGAGAAATTAGTGAAATCTCCAATTCACCAAAGGGGTACCCCTTTCAGAAATCTTCGATTTCTCTAATATGGATTGGAGCATTGTTTTGATCGTGAATACTAAAGAATATGCGAGGGTCATGGGCACAAAAGTTGTAGCCCTATGTCTTAGGGTACTATGTATAAAATTACGTGCAAATCCGAGGCGTGTAGAGGGTGATAGAGTCAAAATATAGAAGGACGTACTAATATAAGGAAAAAACTTGCAAAAATTGCCATCAAAAAGAGGAATTTTTTTTTAAATGTTGACTTAAGGCTCCGTTTCGACTCCAATATATTCATTTACCAATGAGATCTCTTGGGGAAAAATATCGAACGAGTTGAACACGAGGGTAATACATTTCGGAGAAATTAGTGAAATCTCCAATTCACCAAAGGGGTACCCCTTTCAGAAATCTTCGATTTCTCTAATATGGATTGGAGCATTGTTTTGATCGTGAATAATAAAGAATATGCGAGGGTCATGGGCACAAAAGTTGTAGCCCTATGTCTTAGGGTACTATGTATAAAATTACGTGCAAATCCGAGGTGTGTAGAGGGTGATAGAGTCAAAATATAGAAGGACGTACTAATATAAGGAAAAAACTTGCGAAAATTGCCATCAAAAAGGGGGATTTTTTTTGAAATGTTGACTTAAGGCTCCGTTTCCACTCCAATATATTCATTTACCCATGAGATCTCTTGGGGAAAAATATCGAACGAGTTGAACACGTGGGTAATACATTTCGGAGAAATTAGTGAAATCTCCAATTCACCAAAGGGGTACCCCTTTCAGAAATCTTCGATTTCTCTAATATGGATTGGAGCATTGTTTTGATCGTGAATAATAAAGAATATGCAAGGGTCATGGGCACAAAATTTGTAGCCCTATGTCTTAGGGTACTATGTATAAAATTACGTGCAAATCCGAGGTGTGTAGAGGGTGATAGAGTCAAAATATAGAAGGACGTACTAATATAAGGAAAAAACTTGCGAAAATTGCCATCAAAAAGAGGAATTTTTTTTGAAATGTTGACTTAAGGCTCCGTTTCGACTCCAATATATTCATTTACCCATGAGATCTCTTGGGGAAAAATATCGAACGAGTTGAACACGAGGGTAATACATTTCGGAGAAATTAGTGAAATCTCCAATTCACCAAAGGGGTACCCCTTTCAGAAATCTTCGATTTCTCTAATATGGATTGGAGCATTGTTTTGATCGTGAATAATAAAGAATATGAGAGGGACATGGGCACAAAAGTTGTAGCCCTATGTCTTAGAGTACTATGTATAAAATTACGTGCAAATCCGAGGTGTGTAGAGGGTGATAAAGTCAAAATATAGAAGGACGTACTAATATAAGGAAAAAACTTGCGAAAATTGCCATCAAAAAGAGGAATTTTTTTTTAAATGTTGACTTAAGGCTCCGTTTCGACTCCAATATATTCATTTACCCATGAGATCTCTTGGGGAAAAATATCGAATGAGTTGAACACGAGGGTAATACATTTCGGAGAAATTAGTGAAATCTCCAATTCACCAAAGGGGTACCCCTTTCAGAAATCTTCGATTTCTCTAATATGGATTGGAGCATTGTTTTGATCGTGAATACTAAAGAATATGCGAGGGTCATGGGCACAAAAGTTGTAGCCCTATGTCTTAGGGTACTATGTATAAAATTACGTGAAAATCCGAGGTGTGTAGAGGGTGATACAGTCAAAATACTGAGAGATGTACGAATATAAGGAAAAAACTTGCGAAAATTGCCATCAAAAAGGGGAATTTTTTTTGAAATGTTGACTTAAGGCTCCGTTTCGACTCCAATATATTCATTTACCCATGAGATCTCTTGGGGAAAAATATCGAACGAGTTGAACACGAGGGTAATACATTTCGGAGAAATTAGTGAAATCTCCAATTCACCAAAGGGGTACCCCTTTCAGAAATCTTCGATTTCTCTAATATGGATTGGAGCATTGTTTTGATCGTGAATACTAAAGAATATGCGAGGGTCATGGGCACAAAAGTTGTAGCCCTATGTCTTAGGGTACTATGTATAAAATTACGTGAAAATCCGAGGTGTGTAGAGGGTGATACAGCCAAAATACTGAGAGATGTACGAATATAAGGAAAAAACTTGCGAAAATTGCCATCAAAAAGGGGAATTTTTTTTGAAATGTTGACTTAAGGCTCCGTTTCGACTCCAATATATTCATTTACCCATGAGATCTCTTGGGGAAAAATATCGAACGAGTTGAACACGAGGGTAATACATTTCGGAGAAATTAGTGAAATCTCCAATTCACCAAAGGGGTACCCCTTTCAGAAATCTTCGATTTCTCTAATATGGATTGGAGCATTGTTTTGATCGTGAATAATAAAGAATATGCGAGGGTCATGGGCACAAAAGTTGTTGCCCTATGTCTTAGGGTACTATGTATAAAATTACGTGCAAATCCGAGGTGTGTAGAGGGTGATAGAGTCAAAATATAGAAGGACGTACTAATATAAGGAAAAAACTTGCGAAAATTGCCATCAAAAAGAGGAATTTTTTTTGAAATGTTGACTTAAGGCTCCGTTTCGACTCCAATATATTCATTTACCCATGAGATCTCTTGGGGAAAAATATCGAACGAGTTGAACACGAGGGTAATACATTTCGGAGAAATTAGTGAAATCTCCAATTCACCAAAGGGGTACCCCTTTCAGAAATCTTCGATTTCTCTAATATGGATTGGAGCATTGTTTTGATCGTGAATAATAAAGAATATGCAAGGGTCATGGGCACAAAAGTTGTAGCCCTATGTCTTAGGGTACTATGTATAAAATTACGTGAAAATCCGACGTGTGTAGAGGGTGATACAGCCAAAATACTGAGAGATGTACGAATATAAGGAAAAAACTTGCGAAAATTGCCATCAAAAAGGGGAATTTTTTTTGAAATGTTGACTTAAGGCTCCGTTTCGACTCCAATATATTCATTTACCCATGAGATCTCTTGGGGAAAAATATCGAACGAGTTGAACACGAGGGTAATACATTTCGGAGAAATTAGTGAAATCTCCAATTCACCAAAGGGGTACCCCTTTCAGAAATCTTCGATTTCTCTAATATGGATTGGAGCATTGTTTTGATCGTGAATAATAAAGAATATGCGAGGGTCATGGGCACAAAAGTTGTAGCCCTATGTCTTAGGGTACTATGTATAAAATTACGTGCAAATCCGAGGTGTGTAGAGGGTGATAGAGTCAAAATATAGAAGGACGTACTAATATAAGGAAAAAACTTGCGAAAATTGCCATCAAAAAGAGGAATTTTTTTTGAAATGTTGACTTAAGGCTCCGTTTCGACTCCAATATATTCATTTACCCATGAGATCTCTTGGGGAAAAATATCGAACGAGTTGAACACGAGGGTAATACATTTCGGAGAAATTAGTGAAATCTCCAATTCACCAAAGGGGTACCCCTTTCAGAAATCTTCGATTTCTCTAATATGGATTGGAGCATTGTTTTGATCGTGAATACTAAAGAATATGCGAGGGTCATGGGCACAAAAGTTGTAGCCCTATGTCTTAGGGTACTATGTATAAAATTACGTGCAAATCCGAGGCGTGTAGAGGGTGATAGAGTCAAAATATAGAAGGACGTACTAATATAAGGAAAAAACTTGCGAAAATTGCCATCAAAAAGAGGAATTTTTTTTGAAATGTTGACTTAAGGCTCCGTTTCGACTCCAATATATTCATTTACCCATGAGATCTCTTGGGGAAAAATATCGAACGAGTTGAACACGAGGGTAATACATTTCGGAGAAATTAGTGAAATTTCCAATTCACCAAAGGGGTACCCCTTTCAGAAATCTTCGATTTCTCTAATATGGATTGGAGCATTGTTTTGATCGTGAATAATAAAGAATATGAGAGGGACATGGGCACAAAATTTGTAGCCCTATGTCTTAGAGTACTATGTATAAAATTACGTGCAAATCCGAGGTGTGTAGAGGGTGATAAAGTCAAAATATAGAAGGACGTACTAATATAAGGAAAAAACTTGCGAAAATTGCCATCAAAAAGAGGAATTTTTTTTTAAATGTTGACTTAAGGCTCCGTTTCGACTCCAATATATTCATTTACCCATGAGATCTCTTGGGGAAAAATATCGAATGATTTGAACACGAGGGTAATACATTTCGGAGAAATTAGTGAAATCTCCAATTCACCAAAGGGGTACCCCTTTCAGAAATCTTCGATTTCTCTAATATGGATTGGAGCATTGTTTTGATCGTGAATACTAAAGAATATGCGAGGGTCATGGGCACAAAAGTTGTAGCCCTATGTCTTAGGGTACTATGTATAAAATTACGTGAAAATCCGAGGTGTGTAGAGGGTGATACAGTCAAAATACAGAGAGATGTACGAATATAAGGAAAAAACTTGCGAAAATTGCCATCAAAAAGAGGAATTTTTTTTTAAATGTTGACTTAAGGCTCCGTTTCGACTCCAATATATTCATTTACCCATGAGATCTCTTGGGGAAAAATATCGAATGAGTTGAACACGAGGGTAATACATTTCGGAGAAATTAGTGAAATCTCCAATTCACCAAAGGGGTACCCCTTTCAGAAATCTTCGATTTCTCTAATATGGATTGGAGCATTGTTTTGATCGTGAATACTAAAGAATATGCGAGGGTCATGGGCACAAAAGTTGTAGCCCTATGTCTTAGGGTACTATGTATAAAATTACGTGAAAATCCGAGGTGTGTAGAGGGTGATACAGTCAAAATACAGAGAGATGTACGAATATAAGGAAAAAACTTGCGAAAATTGCCATCAAAAAGGGGAATTTTTTTTGAAATGTTGACTTAAGGCTCCGTTTCGACTCCAATATATTCATTTACCCATGAGATCTCTTGGGGAAAAATATCGAACGAGTTGAACACGAGGGTAATACATTTCGGAGAAATTAGTGAAATCTCCAATTCACCAAAGGGGTACCCCTTTCAGAAATCTTCGATTTCTCTAATATGGATTGGAGCATTGTTTTGATCGTGAATAATAAAGAATATGCAAGGGTCATGGGCACAAAAGTTGTAGCCCTATGTCTTAGGGTACTATGTATAAAATTACGTGAAAATCCGAGGTGTGTAGAGGGTGATACAGCCAAAATACTGAGAGATGTACGAATATAAGGAAAAAACTTGCGAAAATTGCCATCAAAAAGGGGAATTTTTTTTGAAATGTTGACTTAAGGCTCCGTTTCGACTCCAATATATTCATTTACCCATGAGATCTCTTGGGGAAAAATATCGAACGAGTTGAACACGAGGGTAATACATTTCGGAGAAATTAGTGAAATCTCCAATTCACCAAAGGGGTACCCCTTTCAGAAATCTTCGATTTCTCAAATATGGATTGGAGCATTGTTTTGATCGTGAATAATAAAGAATATGCGAGGGTCATGGGCACAAAAGTTGTAGCCCTATGTCTTAGGGTACTATGTATAAAATTACGTGCAAATCCGAGGTGTGTAGAGGGTGATAGAGTCAAAATATAGAAGGACGTACTAATATAAGGAAAAAACTTGCGAAAATTGCCATCAAAAAGAGGAATTTTTTTTGAAATGTTGACTTAAGGCTCCGTTTCGACTCCAATATATTCATTTACCCATGAGATCTCTTGGGGAAAAATATCGAACGAGTTGAACACGAGGGTAATACATTTCGGAGAAATTAGTGAAATCTCCAATTCACCAAAGGGGTACCCCTTTCAGAAATCTTCGATTTCTCAAATATGGATTGGAGCATTGTTTTGATCGTGAATAATAAAGAATATGCGAGGGTCATGGGCACAAAAGTTGTAGCCCTATGTCTTAGGGTACTATGTATAAAATTACGTGCAAATCCGAGGTGTGTAGAGGGTGATAAAGTCAAAATATAGAAGGACGTACTAATATAAGGAAAAAACTTGCGAAAATTGCCATCAAAAAGAGGAATTTTTTTTTAAATGTTGACTTAAGGCTCCGTTTCGACTCCAATATATTCATTTACCCATGAGATCTCTTGGGGAAAAATATCGAACGAGTTGAACACGAGGGTAATACATTTCGGAGAAATTAGTGAAATCTCCAATTCACCAAAGGGGTACCCCTTTCAGAAATCTTCGATTTCTCTAATATGGATTGGAGCATTGTTTTGATCGTGAATAATAAAGAATATGAGAGGGACATGGGCACAAAAGTTGTAGCCCTATGTCTTAGCGTACTATGTATAAAATTACGTGCAAATCCGAGGTGTGTAGAGGGTGATAAAGTCAAAATATAGAAGGACGTACTAATATAAGGAAAAAACTTGCGAAAATTGCCATCAAAAAGAGGAATTTTTTTTTAAATGTTGACTTAAGGCTCCGTTTCGACTCCAATATATTCATTTACCCATGAGATCTCTTGGGGAAAAATATCGAATGAGTTGAACACGAGGGTAATACATTTCGGAGAAATTAGTGAAATCTCCAATTCACCAAAGGGGTACCCCTTTCAGAAATCTTCGATTTCTCTAATATGGATTGGAGCATTGTTTTGATCGTGAATACTAAAGAATATGCGAGGGTCATGGGCACAAAAGTTGTAGCCCTATGTCTTAGGGTACTATGTATAAAATTACGTGAAAATCCGAGGTGTGTAGAGGGTGATACAGTCAAAATACTGAGAGATGTACGAATATAAGGAAAAAACTTGCGAAAATTGCCATCAAAAATGGGAATTTTTTTTGAAATGTTGACTTAAGGCTCCGTTTCGACTCCAATATATTCATTTACCCATGAGATCTCTTGGGGAAAAATATCGAACGAGTTGAACACGAGAGTAATACATTTCGGAGAAATTAGTGAAATCTCCAATTCACCAAAGGGGTACCCCTTTCAGAAATCTTCGATTTCTCTAATATGGATTGGAGCATTGTTTTGATCGTGAATAATAAAGAATATGCGAGGGTCATGGGCACAAAAGTTGTAGCGCTATGTCTTAGGGTACTATGTATAAAATTACGTGAAAATCCGAGGTGTGTAGAGGGTGATACAGCCAAAATACTGAGAGATGTACGAATATAAGGAAAAAACTTGCGAAAATTGCCATCAAAAAGGGGAATTTTTTTTGAAATGTTGACTTAAGGCTCCGTTTCGACTCCAATATATTCATTTACCCATGAGATCTCTTGGGGAAAAATATCGAACGAGTTGAACACGAGGGTAATACATTTCGGAGAAATTAGTGAAATCTCCAATTCACCAAAGGGGTACCCCTTTCAGAAATCTTCGATTTCTCTAATATGGATTGGAGCATTGTTTTGATCGTGAATAATAAAGAATATGCGAGGGTCATGGGCACAAAAGTTGTAGCCCTATGTCTTAGGGTACTATGTATAAAATTACGTGCAAATCCGAGGTGTGTAGAGGGTGATAAAGTCAAAATATAGAAGGACGTACTAATATAAGGAAAAAACTTGCGAAAATTGCCATCAAAAAGAGGAATTTTTTTTTAAATGTTGACTTAAGGCTCCGTTTCGACTCCAATATATTCATTTACCCATGAGATCTCTTGGGGAAAAATATCGAACGAGTTGAACACGAGGGTAATACATTTCGGAGAAATTAGTGAAATCTCCAATTCACCAAAGGGGTACCCCTTTCAGAAATCTTCGATTTCTCTAATATGGATTGGAGCATTGTTTTGATCGTGAATAATAAAGAATATGAGAGGGACATGGGCACAAAAGTTGTAGCCCTATGTCTTAGCGTACTATGTATAAAATTACGTGCAAATCCGAGGTGTGTAGAGGGTGATAAAGTCAAAATATAGAAGGACGTACTAATATAAGGAAAAAACTTGCGAAAATTGCCATCAAAAAGAGGAATTTTTTTTTAAATGTTGACTTAAGGCTCCGTTTCGACTCCAATATATTCATTTACCCATGAGATCTCTTGGGGAAAAATATCGAATGAGTTGAACACGAGGGTAATACATTTCGGAGAAATTAGTGAAATCTCCAATTCACCAAAGGGGTACCCCTTTCAGAAATCTTCGATTTCTCTAATATGGATTGGAGCATTGTTTTGATCGTGAATACTAAAGAATATGCGAGGGTCATGGGCACAAAAGTTGTAGCCCTATGTCTTAGGGTACTATGTATAAAATTACGTGAAAATCCGAGGTGTGTAGAGGGTGATACAGTCAAAATACTGAGAGATGTACGAATATAAGGAAAAAACTTGCGAAAATTGCCATCAAAAATGGGAATTTTTTTTGAAATGTTGACTTAAGGCTCCGTTTCGACTCCAATATATTCATTTACCCATGAGATCTCTTGGGGAAAAATATCGAACGAGTTGAACACGAGGGTAATACATTTCGGAGAAATTAGTGAAATCTCCAATTCACCAAAGGGGTACCCCTTTCAGAAATCTTCGATTTCTCTAATATGGATTGGAGCATTGTTTTGATCGTGAATAATAAAGAATATGCGAGGGTCATGGGCACAAAAGTTGTAGCGCTATGTCTTAGGGTACTATGTATAAAATTACGTGAAAATCCGAGGTGTGTAGAGGGTGATACAGCCAAAATACTGAGAGATGTACGAATATAAGGAAAAAACTTGCGAAAATTGCCATCAAAAAGGGGAATTTTTTTTGAAATGTTGACTTAAGGCTCCGTTTCGACTCCAATATATTCATTTACCCATGAGATCTCTTGGGGAAAAATATCGAACGAGTTGAACACGAGGGTAATACATTTCGGAGAAATTAGTGAAATCTCCAATTCACCAAAGGGGTACCCCTTTCAGAAATCTTCGATTTCTCTAATATGGATTGGAGCATTGTTTTGATCGTGAATAATAAAGAATATGCGAGGGTCATGGGCACAAAAGTTGTAGCGCTATGTCTTAGGGTACTATGTATAAAATTACGTGAAAATCCGAGGTGTGTAGAGGGTGATACAGCCAAAATACTGAGAGATGTACGAATATAAGGAAAAAACTTGCGAAAATTGCCATCAAAAAGGGGAATTTTTTTTGAAATGTTGACTTAAGGCTCCGTTTCGACTCCAATATATTCATTTACCCATGAGATCTCTTGGGGAAAAATATCGAACGAGTTGAACACGAGGGTAATACATTTCGGAGAAATTAGTGAAATCTCCAATTCACCAAAGGGGTACCCCTTTCAGAAATCTTCGATTTCTCTAATATGGATTGGAGCATTGTTTTGATCGTGAATAATAAAGAATATGCGAGGGTCATGGGCACAAAAGTTGTAGCCCTATGTCTTAGGGTACTATGTATAAAATTACGTGAAAATCCGAGGTGTGTAGAGGGTGATACAGCCAAAATACTGAGAGATGTACGAATATAAGGAAAAAACTTGCGAAAATTGCCATCAAAAAGGGGAATTTTTTTTGAAATGTTGACTTAAGGCTCCGTTTCGACTCCAATATATTCATTTACCCATGAGATCTCTTGGGGAAAAATATCGAACGAGTTGAACACGAGGGTAATACATTTCGGAGAAATTAGTGAAATCTCCAATTCACCAAAGGGGTACCCCTTTCAGAAATCTTCGATTTCTCTAATATGGATTGGAGCATTGTTTTGATCGTGAATAATAAAGAATATGAGAGGGACATGGGCACAAAAGTTGTAGCCCTATGTCTTAGAGTACTATGTATAAAATTACGTGCAAATCCGAGGTGTGTAGAGGGTGATAAAGTCAAAATATAGAAGGACGTACTAATATAAGGAAAAAACTTGCGAAAATTGCCATCAAAAAGAGGAATTTTTTTTTAAATGTTGACTTAAGGCTCCGTTTCGACTCCAATATATTCATTTACCCATGAGATCTCTTGGGGAAAAATATCGAATGAGTTGAACACGAGGGTAATACATTTCGGAGAAATTAGTGAAATCTCCAATTCACCAAAGGGGTACCCCTTTCAGAAATCTTCGATTTCTCTAATATGGATTGGAGCATTGTTTTGATCGTGAATACTAAAGAATATGCGAGGGTCATGGGCACAAAAGTTGTAGCCCTATGTCTTAGGGTACTATGTATAAAATTACGTGAAAATCCGAGGTGTGTAGAGGGTGATACAGTCAAAATACTGAGAGATGTACGAATATAAGGAAAAAACTTGCGAAAATTGCCATCAAAAAGGGGAATTTTTTTTGAAAAGTTGACTTAAGGCTCCGTTTCGACTCCAATATATTCATTTACCCATGAGATCTCTTGGGGAAAAATATCGAACGAGTTGAACACGAGGGTAATACATTTCGGAGAAATTAGTGAAATCTCCAATTCACCAAAGGGGTACCCCTTTCAGAAATCTTCGATTTCTCTAATATGGATTGGAGCATTGTTTTGATCGTGAATAATAAAGAATATGCGAGGGTCATGGGCATAAAAGTTGTAGCCCTATGTCTTAGGGTACTATGTATAAAATTACGTGAAAATCCGAGGTGTGTAGAGGGTGATAGAGTCAAAATACTGAGAGATGTACGAATATAAGGAAAAAACTTGCGAAAATTGCCATCAAAAAGGGGGATTTTTTTTTAAATGTTGAATTAAGGCTCCGTTTCGACTCCAATATATTCATTTACCCATGAGATCTCTTGGGGAAAAATATCGAACGAGTTGAACACGAGGGTAATACATTTCGGAGAAATTAGTGAAATCTCCAATTCACCAAAGGGGTACCCCTTTCAGAAATCTTCGATTTCTCTAATATGGATTGGAGCATTGTTTTGATCGTGAATACTAAAGAATATGAGAGGGACATGGGCACAAAAGTTGTAGCCCTATGTCTTAGAGTACTATGTATAAAATTACGTGCAAATCCGAGGTGTGTAGAGGGTGATAAAGTCAAAATATAGAAGGACGTACTAATATAAGGAAAAAACTTGCGAAAATTGCCATCAAAAAGAGGAATTTTTTTTGAAAAGTTGACTTAAGGCTCCGTTTCGACTCCAATATATTCATTTACCCATGAGATCTCTTGGGGAAAAATATCGAACGAGTTGAACACGAGGGTAATACATTTCGGAGAAATTAGTGAAATCTCCATTTCACCAAAGGGGTACCCCTTTCAGAAATCTTCGATTTCTCTAATATGGATTGGAGCATTGTTTTGATCATGAATACTAAAGAATATGAGAGGGACATGGGCACAAAAGTTGTAGCCCTATGTCTTAGAGTACTATGTATAAAATTACGTGCAAATCCGAGGTGTGTAGAGGGTGATAAAGTCAAAATATAGAAGGACGTACTAATATAAGGAAAAAACTTGCGAAAATTGCCATCAAAAAGAGGAATTTTTTTTGAAAAGTTGACTTAAGGCTCCGTTTCGACTCCAATATATTCATTTACCCATGAGATCTCTTGGGGAAAAATATCGAACGAGTTGAACACGAGGGTAATACATTTCGGAGAAATTAGTGATATCTCCAATTCACCAAAGGGGTACCCCTTTCAGAAATCTTCGATTTCTCTAATATGGATTGGAGCATTGTTTTGATCGTGAATACTAAAGAATATGCGAGGGTCATGGGCACAAAAGTTGTAGCCCTATGTCTTAGGGTACTATGTATAAAATTACGTGAAAATCCGAGGTGTGTAGAGGGTGATACAGTCAAAATACTGAGAGATGTAGGAATATAAGGAAAAAACTTGTGAAAATTGCCATCAAAAAGGGGAATTTTTTTTGAAATGTTGACTTAAGGCTCCGTTTCGACTCCAATATATTCATTTACCCATGAGATCTCTTGGGGAAAAATATCGAACGAGTTGAACACGAGGGTAATACATTTCGGAGAAATTAGTGAAATCTCCAATTCACCAAAGGGGTACCCCTTTCAGAAATCTTCGATTTCTCTAATATGGATTGGAGCATTGTTTTGATCGTGAATAATAAAGAATATGCGAGGGTCATGGGCACAAAAGTTGTAGCCCTATGTCTTAGGGTACTATGTATAAAATTACGTGCAAATCCGAGGTGTGTAGAGGGTGATAGAGTCAAAATATAGAAGGACGTACTAATATAAGGAAAAAACTTGCGAAAATTGCCATCAAAAAGGGGAATTTTTTTTGAAATGTTGACTTAAGGCTCCGTTTCGACTCCAATATATTCATTTACCCATGAGATCTCTTGGGGAAAAATATCGAACGAGTTGAACACGAGGGTAATACATTTCGGAGAAATTAGTGAAATCTCCATTTCACCAAAGGGGTACCCCTTTCAGAAATCTTCGATTTCTCTAATATGGATTGGAGCATTGTTTTGATCGTGAATACTAAAGAATATGAGAGGGACATGGGCACAAAAGTTGTAGCCCTATGTCTTAGAGTACTATGTATAAAATTACGTGCAAATCCGAGGTGTGTAGAGGGTGATAAAGTCAAAATATAGAAGGACGTACTAATATAAGGAAAAAACTTGCGAAAATTGCCATCAAAAAGAGGAATTTCTTTTGAAAAGTTGACTTAAGGCTCCGTTTCGACTCCAATATATTCATTTACCCATGAGATCTCTTGGGGAAAAATATCGAACGAGTTGAACGCGAGGGTAATACATTTCGGAGAAATTAGTGATATCTCCAATTCACCAAAGGGGTACCCCTTTCAGAAATCTTCGATTTCTCTAATATGGATTGGAGCATTGTTTTGATCGTGAATACTAAAGAATATGAGAGGGACATGGGCACAAAAGTTGTAGCCCTATGTCTTAGAGTACTATGTATAAAATTACGTGCAAATCCGAGGTGTGTAGAGGGTGATAAAGTCAAAATATAGAAGGACGTACTAATATAAGGAAAAAACTTGCGAAAATTGCCATCAAAAAGAGGAATTTTTTTTGAAAAGTTGACTTAAGGCTCCGTTTCGACTCCAATATATTCATTTACCCATGAGATCTCTTGGGGAAAAATATCGAACGAGTTGAACACGAGGGTAATACATTTCGGAGAAATTAGTGATATCTCCAATTCACCAAAGGGGTACCCCTTTCAGAAATCTTCGATTTCTCTAATATGGATTGGAGCATTGTTTTGATCGTGAATACTAAAGAATATGCGAGGGTCATGGGAACAAAAGTTGTAGCCCTATGTCTTAGGGTACTATGTATAAAATTACGTGAAAATCCGAGGTGTGTAGAGGGTGATAGAGTCAAAATACTGAGAGATGTACGAATATAAGGAAAAAACTTGCGAAAATTGCCATCAAAAAGGGGGATTTTTTTTTAAATGTTGAATTAAGGCTCCGTTTCGACTCCAATATATTCATTTACCCATGAGATCTCTTGGGGAAAAATATCGAACGAGTTGAACACGAGGGTAATACATTTCGGAGAAATTAGTGAAATCTCCAATTCACCAAAGGGGTACCCCTTTCAGAAATCTTCGATTTCTCTAATATGGATTGGAGCATTGTTTTGATCGTGAATAATAAAGAATATGCGAGGGTCATGGGCACAAAAGTTGTAGCCCTATGTCTTAGGGTACTATGTATAAAATTACGTGCAAATCCGAGGTGTGTAGAGGGTGATAGAGTCAAAATATAGAAGGACGTACTAATATAAGGAAAAAACATGCGAAAATTGCCATCAAAAAGAGGAATTTTTTTTGAAATGTTGACTTAAGGCTCCGTTTCGACTCCAATATATTCATTTACCCATGAGATCTCTTGGGGAAAAATATCGAACGAGTTGAACACGAGGGTAATAAATTTCGGAGAAATTAGTGAAATCTCCATTTCACCAAAGGGGTACCCCTTTCAGAAATCTTCGATTTCTCTAATATGGATTGGAGCATTGTTTTGATCATGAATACTAAAGAATATGAGAGGGACATGGGCACAAAAGTTGTAGCCCTATGTCTTAGAGTACTATGTATAAAATTACGTGCAAATCCGAGGTGTGTAGAGGGTGATAAAGTCAAAATATAGAAGGACGTACTAATATAAGGAAAAAACTTGCGAAAATTGCCATCAAAAAGAGGAATTTTTTTTGAAAAGTTGACTTAAGGCTCCGTTTCGACTCCAATATATTCATTTACCCATGAGATCTCTTGGGGAAAAATATCGAACGAGTTGAACACGAGGGTAATACATTTCGGAGAAATTAGTGATATCTCCAATTCACCAAAGGGGTACCCCTTTCAGAAATCTTCGATTTCTCTAATATGGATTGGAGCATTGTTTTGATCGTGAATACTAAAGAATATGCGAGGGTCATGGGCACAAAAGTTGTAGCCCTATGTCTTAGGGTACTATGTATAAAATTACGTGAAAATCCGAGGTGTGTAGAGGGTGATAGAGTCAAAATACTGAGAGAAGTACGAATATAAGGAAAAAACTTGCGAAAATTGCCATCAAAAAGAGGAATTTTTTTTGAAAAGTTGACTTAAGGCTCCGTTTCGACTCCAATATATTCATTTACCCATGAGATCTCTTGGGGAAAAATATCGAACGAGTTGAACACGAGGGTAATACATTTCGGAGAAATTAGTGATATCTCCAATTCACCAAAGGGGTACCCCTTTCAGAAATCTTCGATTTCTCTAATATGGATTGGAGCATTGTTTTGATCGTGAATACTAAAGAATATGCGAGGGTCATGGGCACAAAAGTTGTAGCCCTATGTCTTAGGGTACTATGTATAAAATTACGTGAAAATCCGAGGTGTGTAGAGGGTGATAGAGTCAAAATACTGAGAGATGTACGAATATAAGGAAAAAACTTGCGAAAATTGCCATCAAAAAGGGGGATTTTTTTTTAAATGTTGAAATAAGGCTCCGTTTCGACTCCAATATATTCATTTACCCATGAGATCTCTTGGGGAAAAATATCGAACGAGTTGAACACGAGGGTAATACATTTCGGAGAAATTAGTGAAATCTCCAATTCACCAAAGGGGTACCCCTTTCAGAAATCTTCGATTTCTCTAATATGGATTGGAGCATTGTTTTGATCGTGAATAATAAAGAATATGCGAGGGTCATGGGCACAAAAGTTGTAGCCCTATTTCTTAGGGTACTATGTATAAAATTACGTGCAAATCCGAGGTGTGTAGAGGGTGATAGAGTCAAAATATAGAAGGACGTACTAATATAAGGAAAAAACTTGCGAAAATTGCCATCAAAAAGAGGAATTTTTTTTGAAATGTTGACTTAAGGCTCCGTTTCGACTCCAATATATTCATTTACCCATGAGATCTCTTGTGGAAAAATATCGAACAAGTTGAACACGAGGGTAATACATTTCGGAGAAATTAGTGAAATCTCCATTTCACCAAAGGGGTACCCCTTTCAGAAATCTTCGATTTCTCTAATATGGATTGGAGCATTGTTTTGATCGTGAATACTAAAGAATATGAGAGGGACATGGGCACAAAAGTTGTAGCCCTATGTCTTAGAGTACTATGTATAAAATTACGTGCAAATCCGAGGTGTGTAGAGGGTGATAAAGTCAAAATATAGAAGGACGTACTAATATAAGGAAAAAACTTGCGAAAATTGCCATCAAAAAGAGGAATTTTTTTTGAAAAGTTGACTTAAGGCTCCGTTTCGACTCCAATATATTCATTTACCCATGAGATCTCTTGGGGAAAAATATCGAACGAGTTGAACACGAGGGTAATACATTTCGGAGAAATTAGTGATATCTCCAATTCACCAAAGGGGTACCCCTTTCAGAAATCTTCGATTTCTCTAATATGGATTGGAGCATTTTTTTGATCGTGAATACTAAAGAATATGCGAGGGTCATGGGCACAAAAGTTGTAGCCCTATGTCTTAGGGTACTATGTATAAAATTACGTGAAAATCCGAGGTGTGTAGAGGGTGATACAGTCAAAATACTGAGAGATGTACGAATATAAGGAAAAAACTTGCGAAAATTGCCATCAAAAAGGGGAATTTTTTTTGAAATGTTGACTTAAGGCTCCGTTTCGACTCCAATATATTCATTTACCCATGAGATCTCTTGGGGAAAAATATCGAACGAGTTGAACACGAGGGTAATACATTTCGGAGAAATTAGTGAAATCTCCAATTCACCAAAGGGGTACCCCTTTCAGAAATCTTCGATTTCTCTAATATGGATTGGAGCATTGTTTTGATCGTGAATAATAAAGAATATGCGAGGGTCATGGGCACAAAAGTTGTAGCCCTATGTCTTAGGGTACTATGTATAAAATTACGTGCAAATCCGAGGTGTGTAGAGGGTGATAGAGTCAAAATATAGAAGGACGTACTAATATAAGGAAAAAACTTGCGAAAATTGCCATCAAAAAGGGGAATTTTTTTTGAAATGTTGACTTAAGGCTCCGTTTCGACTCCAATATATTCATTTACCCATGAGATCTCTTGGGGAAAAATATCGAACGAGTTGAACACGAGGGTAATACATTTCGGAGAAATTAGTGAAATCTCCATTTCACCAAAGGGGTACCCCTTTCAGAAATCTTCGATTTCTCTAATATGGATTGGAGCATTGTTTTGATCGTGAATACTAAAGAATATGAGAGGGACATGGGCACAAAAGTTGTAGCCCTATGTCTTAGAGTACTATGTATAAAATTACGTGCAAATCCGAGGTGTGTAGAGGGTGATAAAGTCAAAATATAGAAGGACGTACTAATATAAGGAAAAAACTTGCGAAAATTGCCATCAAAAAGAGGAATTTTTTTTGAAAAGTTGACTTAAGGCTCCGTTTCGACTCCAATATATTCATTTACCCATGAGATCTCTTGGGGAAAAATATCGAACGAGTTGAACACGAGGGTAATACATTTCGGAGAAATTAGTGATATCTCCAATTCACCAAAGGGGTACCCCTTTCAGAAATCTTCGATTTCTCTAATATGGATTGGAGCATTGTTTTGATCGTGAATACTAAAGAATATGCGAGGGTCATGGGCACAAAAGTAGTAGCCCTATGTCTTAGGGTACTATGTATAAAATTACGTGAAAATCCGAGGTGTGTAGAGGGTGATACAGTCAAAATACTGAGAGATGTACGAATATAAGGAAAAAACTTGCGAAAATTGCCATCAAAAAGGGGAATTTTTTTTGAAAAGTTGACTTAAGGCTCCGTTTCGACTCCAATATATTCATTTACCCATGAGATCTCTTGGGGAAAAATATCGAACGAGTTGAACACGAGGGTAATACATTTCGGAGAAATTAGTGAAATCTCCAATTCACCAAAGGGGTACCCCTTTCAGAAATCTTCGATTTCTCTAATATGGATTGGAGCATTGTTTTGATCGTGAATAATAAAGAATATGCGAGGGTCATGGGCACAAAAGTTGTAGCCCTATGTCTTAGGGTACTATGTATAAAATTACGTGCAAATCCGAGGTGTGTAGAGGGTGATAGAGTCAAAATATAGAAGGACGTACTAATATAAGGAAAAAACTTGCGAAAATTGCCATCAAAAAGAGGAATTTTTTTTGAAATGTTGACTTAAGGCTCCGTTTCGACTCCAATATATTCATTTACCCATGAGATCTCTTGGGGAAAAATATCGAACGAGTTGAACACGAGGGTAATACATTTCGGAGAAATTAGTGAAATCTCCATTTCACCAAAGGGGTACCCCTTTCAGAAATCTTCGATTTCTCTAATATGGATTGGAGCATTGTTTTGATCGTGAATACTAAAGAATATGAGAGGGACATGGGCACAAAAGTTGTAGCCCTATGTCTTAGAGTACTATGTATAAAATTACGTGCAAATCCGAGGTGTGTAGAGGGTGATAAAGTCAAAATATAGAAGGACGTACTAATATAAGGAAAAAACTTGCGAAAATTGCCATCAAAAAGAGGAATTTTTTTTGAAAAGTTGACTTAAGGCTCCGTTTCGACTCCAATATATTCATTTACCCATGAGATCTCTTGGGGAAAAATATCGAACGAGTTGAACACGAGGGTAATACATTTCGGAGAAATTAGTGAAATCTCCAATTCACCAAAGGGGTACCCCTTTCAGAAATCTTCGATTTCTCTAATATGGATTGGAGCATTGTTTTGATCGTGAATAATAAAGAATATGCGAGGGTCATGGGCACAAAAGTTGTAGCCCTATGTCTTAGGGTACTATGTATAAAATTACGTGAAAATCCGAGGTGTGTAGAGGGTGATAGAGTCAAAATACTGAGAGATGTACGAATATAAGGAAAAAACTTGCGAAAATTGCCATCAAAAAGGGGGATTTTTTTTTAAATGTTGAATTAAGGCTCCGTTTCGACTCCAATATATTCATTTACCCATGAGATCTCTTGGGGAAAAATATCGAACGAGTTGAACACGAGGGTAATACATTTCGGAGAAATTAGTGAAATCTCCAATTCACCAAAGGGGTACCCCTTTCAGAAATCTTCGATTTCTCTAATATGGATTGGAGCATTGTTTTGATCGTGAATAATAAAGAATATGCGAGGGTCATGGGCACAAAAGTTGTAGCCCTATGTCTTAGGGTACTATGTATAAAATTACGTGCAAATCCGAGGTGTGTAGAGGGTGATAGAGTCAAAATATAGAAGGACGTACTAATATAAGGAAAAAACTTGCGAAAATTGCCATCAAAAAGAGGAATTTTTTTTGAAATGTTGACTTAAGGCTCCGTTTCGACTCCAATATATTCATTTACCCATGAGATCTCTTGGGGAAAAATATCGAACGAGTTGAACACGAGGGTAATACATTTCGGAGAAATTAGTGAAATCTCCAATTCACCAAAGGGGTACCCCTTTCAGAAATCTTCGATTTCTCTAATATGGATTGGAGCATTGTTTTGATCGTGAATAATAAAGAATATGCGAGGGTCATGGGCACAAAAGTTGTAGCCCTATGTCTTAGGGTACTATGTATAAAATTACGTGAAAATCCGAGGTGTGTAGAGGGTGATAGAGTCAAAATACTGAGAGATGTACGAATATAAGGAAAAAACTTGCGAAAATTGACATCAAAAAGGGGGATTTTTTTTTAAATGTTGAATTAAGGCTCCGTTTCGACTCCAATATATTCATTTACCCATGAGATCTCTTGGGGAAAAATATCGAACGAGTTGAACACGAGGGTAATACATTTCGGAGAAATTAGTGAAATCTCCAATTCACCAAAGGGGTACCCCTTTCAGAAATCTTCGATTTCTCTAATATGGATTGGAGCATTGTTTTGATCGTGAATAATAAAGAATATGCGAGGGTCATGGGCACAAAAGTTGTAGCCCTATGTCTTAGGGTACTATGTATAAAATTACGTGCAAATCCGAGGTGTGTAGAGGGTGATAGAGTCAAAATATAGAAGGACGTACTAATATAAGGAAAAAACTTGCGAAAATTGCCATCAAAAAGAGGAATTTTTTTTGAAATGTTGACTTAAGGCTCCGTTTCGACTCCAATATATTCATTTACCCATGAGATCTCTTGGGGAAAAATATCGAACGAGTTGAACACGAGGGTAATACATTTCGGAGAAATTAGTGAAATCTCCAATTCACCAAAGGGGTACCCCTTTCAGAAATCTTCGATTTCTCTAATATGGATTGGAGCATTGTTTTGATCGTGAATAATAAAGAATATGAGAGGGACATGGGCACAAAAGTTGTAGCCCTATGTCTTAGAGTACTATGTATAAAATTACGTGCAAATCCGAGGTGTGTAGAGGGTGATAAAGTCAAAATATAGAAGGACGTACTAATATAAGGAAAAAACTTGCGAAAATTGCCATCAAAAAGAGGAATTTTTTTTTAAATGTTGACTTAAGGCTCCGTTTCGACTCCAATATATTCATTTACCCATGAGATCTCTTGGGGAAAAATATCGAATGAGTTGAACACGAGGGTAATACATTTCGGAGAAATTAGTGAAATCTCCAATTCACCAAAGGGGTACCCCTTTCAGAAATCTTCGATTTCTCTAATATGGATTGGAGCATTGTTTTGATCGTGAATACTAAAGAATATGCGAGGGTCATGGGCACAAAAGTTGTAGCCCTATGTCTTAGGGTACTATGTATAAAATTACGTGAAAATCCGAGGTGTGTAGAGGGTGATACAGTCAAAATACTGAGAGATGTACGAATATAAGGAAAAAACTTGCGAAAATTGACATCAAAAAGGGGGATTTTTTTTTAAATGTTGAATTAAGGCTCCGTTTCGACTCCAATATATTCATTTACCCATGAGATCTCTTGGGGAAAAATATCGAACGAGTTGAACACGAGGGTAATACATTTCGGAGAAATTAGTGAAATCTCCAATTCACCAAAGGGGTACCCCTTTCAGAAATCTTCGATTTCTCTAATATGGATTGGAGCATTGTTTTGATCGTGAATAATAAAGAATATGCGAGGGTCATGGGCACAAAAGTTGTAGCCCTATGTCTTAGGGTACTATGTATAAAATTACGTGCAAATCCGAGGTGTGTAGAGGGTGATAGAGTCAAAATATAGAAGGACGTACTAATATAAGGAAAAAACTTGCGAAAATTGCCATCAAAAAGAGGAATTTTTTTTGAAATGTTGACTTAAGGCTCCGTTTCGACTCCAATATATTCATTTACCCATGAGATCTCTTGGGGAAAAATATCGAACGAGTTGAACACGAGGGTAATACATTTCGGAGAAATTAGTGAAATCTCCAATTCACCAAAGGGGTACCCCTTTCAGAAATCTTCGATTTCTCTAATATGGATTGGAGCATTGTTTTGATCGTGAATAATAAAGAATATGAGAGGGACATGGGCACAAAAGTTGTAGCCCTATGTCTTAGAGTACTATGTATAAAATTACGTGCAAATCCGAGGTGTGTAGAGGGTGATAAAGTCAAAATATAGAAGGACGTACTAATATAAGGAAAAAACTTGCGAAAATTGCCATCAAAAAGAGGAATTTTTTTTTAAATGTTGACTTAAGGCTCCGTTTCGACTCCAATATATTCATTTACCCATGAGATCTCTTGGGGAAAAATATCGAATGAGTTGAACACGAGGGTAATACATTTCGGAGAAATTAGTGAAATCTCCAATTCACCAAAGGGGTACCCCTTTCAGAAATCTTCGATTTCTCTAATATGGATTGGAGCATTGTTTTGATCGTGAATACTAAAGAATATGCGAGGGTCATGGGCACAAAAGTTGTAGCCCTATGTCTTAGGGTACTATGTATAAAATTACGTGAAAATCCGAGGTGTGTAGAGGGTGATACAGTCAAAATACTGAGAGATGTACGAATATAAGGAAAAAACTTGCGAAAATTGCCATCAAAAAGGGGAATTTTTTTTGAAAAGTTGACTTAAGGCTCCGTTTCGACTCCAATATATTCATTTACCCATGAGATCTCTTGGGGAAAAATATCGAACGAGTTGAACACGAGGGTAATACATTTCGGAGAAATTAGTGAAATCTCCAATTCACCAAAGGGGTACCCCTTTCAGAAATCTTCGATTTCTCTAATATGGATTGGAGCATTGTTTTGATCGTGAATAATAAAGAATATGCGAGGGTCATGGGCACAAAAGTTGTAGCCCTATGTCTTAGGGTACTATGTATAAAATTACGTGAAAATCCGAGGTGTGTAGAGGGTGATAGAGTCAAAATACTGAGAGATGTACGAATATAAGGAAAAAACTTGCGAAAATTGCCATCAAAAAGGGGGATTTTTTTTTAAATGTTGAATTAAGGCTCCGTTTCGACTCCAATATATTCATTTACCCATGAGATCTCTTGGGGAAAAATATCGAACGAGTTGAACACGAGGGTAATACATTTCGGAGAAATTAGTGAAATCTCCAATTCACCAAAGGGGTACCCCTTTCAGAAATCTTCGATTTCTCTAATATGGATTGGAGCATTGTTTTGATCGTGAATAATAAAGAATATGCGAGGGTCATGGGCACAAAAGTTGTAGCCCTATGTCTTAGGGTACTATGTATAAAATTACGTGCAAATCCGAGGTGTGTAGAGGGTGATAGAGTCAAAATATAGAAGGACGTACTAATATAAGGAAAAAACTTGCGAAAATTGCCATCAAAAAGAGGAATTTTTTTTGAAATGTTGACTTAAGGCTCCGTTTCGACTCCAATATATTCATTTACCCATGAGATCTCTTGGGGAAAAATATCGAACGAGTTGAACACGAGGGTAATACATTTCGGAGAAATTAGTGAAATCTCCAATTCACCAAAGGGGTACCCCTTTCAGAAATCTTCGATTTCTCTAATATGGATTGGAGCATTGTTTTGATCGTGAATAATAAAGAATATGCGAGGGTCATGGGCACAAAAGTTGTAGCCCTATGTCTTAGGGTACTATGTATAAAATTACGTGCAAATCCGAGGTGTGTAGAGGGTGATAGAGTCAAAATATAGAAGGACGTACTAATATAAGGAAAAAACTTGCGAAAATTGCCATCAAAAAGAGGAATTTTTTTTGAAATGTTGACTTAAGGCTCCGTTTCGACTCCAATATATTCATTTACCCATGAGATCTCTTGGGGAAAAATATCGAACGAGTTGAACACGAGGGTAATACATTTCGGAGAAATTAGTGAAATCTCCAATTCACCAAAGGGGTACCCCTTTCAGAAATCTTCGATTTCTCTAATATGGATTGGAGCATTGTTTTGATCGTGAATAATAAAGAATATGCGAGGGTCATGGGCACAAAAGTTGTAGCCCTATGTCTTAGGGTACTATGTATAAAATTACGTGAAAATCCGAGGTGTGTAGAGGGTGATAGAGTCAAAATACTGAGAGATGTACGAATTAAAGGAAAAAACTTGCGAAAATTGCCATCAAAAAGGGGGATTTTTTTTTAAATGTTGAATTAAGGCTCCGTTTCGACTCCAATATATTCATTTACCCATGAGATCTCTTGGGGAAAAATATCGAACGAGTTGAACACGAGGGTAATACATTTCGGAGAAATTAGTGAAATCTCCAATTCACCAAAGGGGTACCCCTTTCAGAAATCTTCGATTTCTCTAATATGGATTGGAGCATTGTTTTGATCGTGAATAATAAAGAATATGCGAGGGTCATGGGCACAAAAGTTGTAGCCCTATGTCTTAGGGTACTATGTATAAAATTACGTGAAAATCCGAGGTGTGTAGAGGGTGATACAGCCAAAATACTGAGAGATGTACGAATATAAGGAAAAAACTTGCGAAAATTGCCATCAAAAAGGGGAATTTTTTTTGAAATGTTGACTTAAGGCTCCGTTTCGACTCCAATATATTCATTTACCCATGAGATCTCTTGGGGAAAAATATCGAACGAGTTGAACACGAGGGTAATACATTTCGGAGAAATTAGTGAAATCTCCAATTCACCAAAGGGGTACCCCTTTCAGAAATCTTCGATTTCTCTAATATGGATTGGAGCATTGTTTTGATCGTGAATAATAAAGAATATGCGAGGGTCATGGGCACAAAAGTTGTAGCCCTATGTCTTAGGGTACTATGTATAAAATTACGTGAAAATCCGAGGTGTGTAGAGGGTGATACATTCAAAATACTGAGAGATGTACGAATATAAGGAAAAAACTTGCGAAAATTGCCATCAAAAAGGGGAATTTTTTTTGAAATGTTGACTTAAGGCTCCGTTTCGACTCCAATATATTCATTTACCCATGAGATCTCTTGGGGAAAAATATCGAACGAGTTGAACACGAGGGTAATACATTTCGGAGAAATTAGTGAAATTTCCAATTCACCAAAGGGGTACCCCTTTCAGAAATCTTCGATTTCTCTAATATGGATTGGAGCATTGTTTTGATCGTGAATACTAAAGAATATGCGAGGGTCATGGGCACAAAAGTTGTAGCCCTATGTCTTAGGGTACTATGTATAAAATTACGTGAAAATCCGAGGTGTGTAGAGGGTGATACAGTCAAAATACAGAGAGATGTACGAATATAAGGAAAAAACTTGCGAAAATTGCCATCAAAAAGAGGAATTTTTTTTTAAATGTTGACTTAAGGCTCCGTTTCGACTCCAATATATTCATTTACCCATGAGATCTCTTGGGGAAAAATATCGAATGAGTTGAACACGAGGGTAATACATTTCGGAGAAATTAGTGAAATCTCCAATTCACCAAAGGGGTACCCCTTTCAGAAATCTTCGATTTCTCTAATATGGATTGGAGCATTGTTTTGATCGTGAATACTAAAGAATATGCGAGGGTCATGGGCACAAAAGTTGTAGCCCTATGTCTTAGGGTACTATGTATAAAATTACGTGAAAATCCGAGGTGTGTAGAGGGTGATACAGTCAAAATACTGAGAGATGTACGAATATAAGGAAAAAACTTGCGAAAATTGCCATCAAAAAGGGGAATTTTTTTTGAAATGTTGACTTAAGGCTCCGTTTCGACTCCAATATATTCATTTACCCATGAGATCTCTTGGGGAAAAATATCGAACGAGTTGAACACGAGGGTAATACATTTCGGAGAAATTAGTGAAATCTCCAATTCACCAAAGGGGTACCCCTTTCAGAAATCTTCGATTTCTCTAATATGGATTGGAGCATTGTTTTGATCGTGAATACTAAAGAATATGCGAGGGTCATGGGCACAAAAGTTGTAGCCCTATGTCTTAGGGTACTATGTATAAAATTACGTGAAAATCCGAGGTGTGTAGAGGGTGATACAGTCAAAATACAGAGAGATGTACGAATATAAGGAAAAAACTTGCGAAAATTGCCATCAAAAAGAGGAATTTTTTTTTAAATGTTGACTTAAGGCTCCGTTTCGACTCCAATATATTCATTTACCCATGAGATCTCTTGGGGAAAAATATCGAATGAGTTGAACACGAGGGTAATACATTTCGGAGAAATTAGTGAAATCTCCAATTCACCAAAGGGGTACCCCTTTCAGAAATCTTCGATTTCTCTAATATGGATTGGAGCATTGTTTTGATCGTGAATACTAAAGAATATGCGAGGGTCATGGGCACAAAAGTTGTAGCCCTATGTCTTAGGGTACTATGTATAAAATTACGTGAAAATCCGAGGTGTGTAGAGGGTGATAGAGTCAAAATACTGAGAGATGTACGAATATAAGGAAAAAACTTGCGAAAATTGCCATCAAAAAGGGGGATTTTTTTTTAAATGTTGAATTAAGGCTCCGTTTCGACTCCAATATATTCATTTACCCATGAGATCTCTTGGGGAAAAATATCGAACGAGTTGAACACGAGGGTAATACATTTCGGAGAAATTAGTGAAATCTCCAATTCACCAAAGGGGTACCCCTTTCAGAAATCTTCGATTTCTCTAATATGGATTGGAGCATTGTTTTGATCGTGAATAATAAAGAATATGCGAGGGTCATGGGCACAAAAGTTGTAGCCCTATGTCTTAGGGTACTATGTATAAAATTACGTGCAAATCCGAGGTGTGTAGAGGGTGATAGAGTCAAAATATAGAAGGACGTACTAATATAAGGAAAAAACTTGCGAAAATTGCCATCAAAAAGAGGAATTTTTTTTGAAATGTTGACTTAAGGCTCCGTTTCGACTCCAATATATTCATTTACCCATGAGATCTCTTGGGGAAAAATATCGAACGAGTTGAACACGAGGGTAATACATTTCGGAGAAATTAGTGAAATCTCCATTTCACCAAAGGGGTACCCCTTTCAGAAATCTTCGATTTCTCTAATATGGATTGGAGCATTGTTTTGATCGTGAATACTAAAGAATATGAGAGGGACATGGGCACAAAAGTTGTAGCCCTATGTCTTAGAGTACTATGTATAAAATTACGTGCAAATCCGAGGTGTGTAGAGGGTGATAAAGTCAAAATATAGAAGGACGTACTAATATAAGGAAAAAACTTGCGAAAATTGCCATCAAAAAGAGGAATTTTTTTTGAAAAGTTGACTTAAGGCTCCGTTTCGACTCCAATATATTCATTTACCCATGAGATCTCTTGGGGAAAAATATCGAACGAGTTGAACACGAGGGTAATACATTTCGGAGAAATTAGTGAAATCTCCAATTCACCAAAGGGGTACCCCTTTCAGAAATCTTCGATTTCTCTAATATGGATTGGAGCATTGTTTTGATCGTGAATAATAAAGAATATGCGAGGGTCATGGGCACAAAAGTTGTAGCCCTATGTCTTAGGGTACTATGTATAAAATTACGTGAAAATCCGAGGTGTGTAGAGGGTGATACAGCCAAAATACTGAGAGATGTACGAATATAAGGAAAAAACTTGCGAAAATTGCCATCAAAAAGGGGAATTTTTTTTGAAATGTTGACTTAAGGCTCCGTTTCGACTCCAATATATTCATTTACCCATGAGATCTCTTGGGGAAAAATATCGAACGAGTTGAACACGAGGGTAATACATTTCGGAGAAATTAGTGAAATCTCCAATTCACCAAAGGGGAACCCCTTTCAGAAATCTTCGATTTCTCTAATATGGATTGGAGCATTGTTTTGATCGTGAATAATAAAGAATATGCGAGGGTCATGGGCACAAAAGTTGTAGCCCTATGTCTTAGGGTACTATGTATAAAATTACGTGAAAATCCGAGGTGTGTAGAGGGTGATACAGCCAAAATACTGAGAGATGTACGAATATAAGGAAAAAACTTGCGAAAATTGCCATCAAAAAGGGGAATTTTTTTTGAAATGTTGACTTAAGGCTCCGTTTCGACTCCAATATATTCATTTACCCATGAGATCTCTTGGGGAAAAATATCGAACGAGTTGAACACGAGGGTAATACATTTCGGAGAAATTAGTGAAATCTCCAATTCACCAAAGGGGTACCCCTTTCAGAAATCTTCGATTTCTCTAATATGGATTGGAGCATTGTTTTGATCGTGAATAATAAAGAATATGCGAGGGTCATGGGCACAAAAGTTGTAGCCCTATGTCTTAGGGTACTATGTATAAAATTACGTGAAAATCCGAGGTGTGTAGAGGGTGATACAGTCAAAATACTGAGAGATGTACGAATATAAGGAAAAAACTTGCGAAAATTGCCATCAAAAAGGGGAATTTTTTTTGAAAAGTTGACTTAAGGCTCCGTTTCGACTCCAATATATTCATTTACCCATGAGATCTCTTGGGGAAAAATATCGAACGAGTTGAACACGAGGGTAATACATTTCGGAGAAATTAGTGAAATCTCCAATTCACCAAAGGGGTACCCCTTTCAGAAATCTTCGATTTCTCTAATATGGATTGGAGCATTGTTTTGATCGTGAATAATAAAGAATATGCGAGGGTCATGGGCACAAAAGTTGTAGCCCTATGTCTTAGGGTACTATGTATAAAATTACGTGAAAATCCGAGGTGTGTAGAGGGTGATAGAGTCAAAATACTGAGAGATGTACGAATATAAGGAAAAAACTTGCGAAAATTGCCATCAAAAAGGGGGATTTTTTTTTAAATGTTGAATTAAGGCTCCGTTTCGACTCCAATATATTCATTTACCCATGAGATCTCTTGGGGAAAAATATCGAACGAGTTGAACACGAGGGTAATACATTTCGGAGAAATTAGTGAAATCTCCAATTCACCAAAGGGGTACCCCTTTCAGAAATCTTCGATTTCTCTAATATGGATTGGAGCATTGTTTTGATCGTGAATAATAAAGAATATGCGAGGGTCATGGGCACAAAAGTTGTAGCCCTATGTCTTAGGGTACTATGTATAAAATTACGTGCAAATCCGAGGTGTGTAGAGGGTGATAGAGTCAAAATATAGAAGGACGTACTAATATAAGGAAAAAACTTGCGAAAATTGCCATCAAAAAGAGGAATTTTTTTTGAAATGTTGACTTAAGGCTCCGTTTCGACTCCAATATATTCATTTACCCATGAGATCTCTTGGGGAAAAATATCGAACGAGTTGAACACGAGGGTAATACATTTCGGAGAAATTAGTGAAATCTCCATTTCACCAAAGGGGTACCCCTTTCAGAAATCTTCGATTTCTCTAATATGGATTGGAGCATTGTTTTGATCGTGAATACTAAAGAATATGAGAGGGACATGGGCACAAAAGTTGTAGCCCTATGTCTTAGAGTACTATGTATAAAATTACGTGCAAATCCGAGGTGTGTAGAGGGTGATAAAGTCAAAATATAGAAGGACGTACTAATATAAGGAAAAAACTTGCGAAAATTGCCATCAAAAAGAGGAATTTTTTTTGAAAAGTTGACTTAAGGCTCCGTTTCGACTCCAATATATTCATTTACCCATGAGATCTCTTGGGGAAAAATATCGAACGAGTTGAACACGAGGGTAATACATTTCGGAGAAATTAGTGATATCTCCAATTCACCAAAGGGGTACCCCTTTCAGAAATCTTCGATTTCTCTAATATGGATTGGAGCATTGTTTTGATCGTGAATACTAAAGAATATGCGAGGGTCATGGGCACAAAAGTTGTAGCCCTATGTCTTAGGGTACTATGTATAAAATTACGTGAAAATCCGAGGTGTGTAGACGGTGATAGAGTCAAAATACTGAGAGATGTACGAATATAAGGAAAAAACTTGCGAAAATTGCCATCAAAAAGGGGGATTTTTTTTTAAATGTTGAATTAAGGCTCCGTTTCGACTCCAATATATTCATTTACCCATGAGATCTCTTGGGGAAAAATATCGAACGAGTTGAACACGAGGGTAATACATTTCGGAGAAATTAGTGAAATCTCCAATTCACCAAAGGGGTACCCCTTTCAGAAATCTTCGATTTCTCTAATATGGATTGGAGCATTGTTTTGATCGTGAATAATAAAGAATATGCGAGGGTCATGGGCACAAAAGTTGTAGCCCTATGTCTTAGGGTACTATGTATAAAATTACGTGCAAATCCGAGGTGTGTAGAGGGTGATAGAGTCAAAATATAGAAGGACGTACTAATATAAGGAAAAAACTTGCGAAAATTGCCATCAAAAAGAGGAATTTTTTTTGAAATGTTGACTTAAGGCTCCGTTTCGACTCCAATATATTCATTTACCCATGAGATCTCTTGGGGAAAAATATCGAACGAGTTGAACACGAGGGTAATACATTTCGGAGAAATTAGTGAAATCTCCATTTCACCAAAGGGGTACCCCTTTCAGAAATCTTCGATTTCTCTAATATGGATTGGAGCATTGTTTTGATCATGAATACTAAAGAATATGAGAGGGACATGGGCACAAAAGTTGTAGCCCTATGTCTTAGAGTACTATGTATAAAATTACGTGCAAATCCGAGGTGTGTAGAGGGTGATAAAGTCAAAATATAGAAGGACGTACTAATATAAGGAAAAAACTTGCGAAAATTGCCATCAAAAAGAGGAATTTTTTTTGAAAAGTTGACTTAAGGCTCCGTTTCGACTCCAATATATTCATTTACCCATGAGATCTCTTGGGGAAAAATATCGAACGAGTTGAACACGAGGGTAATACATTTCGGAGAAATTAGTGATATCTCCAATTCACCAAAGGGGTACCCCTTTCAGAAATCTTCGATTTCTCTAATATGGATTGGAGCATTGTTTTGATCGTGAATACTAAAGAATATGCGAGGGTCATGGGCACAAAAGTTGTAGCCCTATGTCTTAGGGTACTATGTATAAAATTACGTGAAAATCCGAGGTGTGTAGAGGGTGATAGAGTCAAAATACTGAGAGAAGTACGAATATAAGGAAAAAACTTGCGAAAATTGCCATCAAAAAGAGGAATTTTTTTTGAAAAGTTGACTTAAGGCTCCGTTTCGACTCCAATATATTCATTTACCCATGAGATCTCTTGGGGAAAAATATCGAACGAGTTGAACACGAGGGTAATACATTTCGGAGAAATTAGTGATATCTCCAATTCACCAAAGGGGTACCCCTTTCAGAAATCTTCGATTTCTCTAATATGGATTGGAGCATTGTTTTGATCGTGAATACTAAAGAATATGCGAGGGTCATGGGCACAAAAGTTGTAGCCCTATGTCTTAGGGTACTATGTATAAAATTACGTGAAAATCCGAGGTGTGTAGACGGTGATAGAGTCAAAATACTGAGAGATGTACGAATATAAGGAAAAAACTTGCGAAAATTGCCATCAAAAAGGGGGATTTTTTTTTAAATGTTGAATTTAGGCTCCGTTTCGACTCCAATATATTCATTTACCCATGAGATCTCTTGGGGAAAAATATCGAACGAGTTGAACACGAGGGTAATACATTTCGGAGAAATTAGTGAAATCTCCAATTCACCAAAGGGGTACCCCTTTCAGAAATCTTCGATTTCTCTAATATGGATTGGAGCATTGTTTTGATCGTGAATAATAAAGAATATGCGAGGGTCATGGGCACAAAAGTTGTAGCCCTATGTCTTAGGGTACTATGTATAAAATTACGTGCAAATCCGAGGTGTGTAGAGGGTGATAGAGTCAAAATATAGAAGGACGTACTAATATAAGGAAAAAACTTGCGAAAATTGCCATCAAAAAGAGGAATTTTTTTTGAAATGTTGACTTAAGGCTCCGTTTCGACTCCAATATATTCATTTACCCATGAGATCTCTTGTGGAAAAATATCGAACGAGTTGAACACGAGGGTAATACATTTCGGAGAAATTAGTGAAATCTCCATTTCACCAAAGGGGTACCCCTTTCAGAAATCTTCGATTTCTCTAATATGGATTGGAGCATTGTTTTGATCGTGAATACTAAAGAATATGAGAGGGACAAGGGCACAAAAGTTGTAGCCCTATGTCTTAGAGTACTATGTATAAAATTACGTGCAAATCCGAGGTGTGTAGAGGGTGATAAAGTCAAAATATAGAAGGACGTACTAATATAAGGAAAAAACTTGCGAAAATTGCCATCAAAAAGAGGAATTTTTTTTGAAAAGTTGACTTAAGGCTCCGTTTCGACTCCAATATATTCATTTACCCATGAGATCTCTTGGGGAAAAATATCGAACGAGTTGAACACGAGGGTAATACATTTCGGAGAAATTAGTGATATCTCCAATTCACCAAAGGGGTACCCCTTTCAGAAATCCTCGATTTCTCTAATATGGATTGGAGCATTGTTTTGATCGTGAATACTAAAGAATATGCGAGGGTCATGGGCACAAAAGTTGTAGCCCTATGTCTTAGGGTACTATGTATAAAATTACGTGAAAATCCGAGGTGTGTAGACGGTGATAGAGTCAAAATACTGAGAGATGTACGAATATAAGGAAAAAACTTGCGAAAATTGCCATCAAAAAGGGGGATTTTTTTTTAAATGTTGAATTTAGGCTCCGTTTCGACTCCAATATATTCATTTACCCATGAGATCTCTTGGGGAAAAATATCGAACGAGTTGAACACGAGGGTAATACATTTCGGAGAAATTAGTGAAATCTCCAATTCACCAAAGGGGTACCCCTTTCAGAAATCTTCGATTTCTCTAATATGGATTGGAGCATTGTTTTGATCGTGAATAATAAAGAATATGCGAGGGTCATGGGCACAAAAGTTGTAGCCCTATGTCTTAGGGTACTATGTATAAAATTACGTGCAAATCCGAGGTGTGTAGAGGGTGATAGAGTCAAAATATAGAAGGACGTACTAATATAAGGAAAAAACTTGCGAAAATTGCCATCAAAAAGAGGAATTTTTTTTGAAATGTTGACTTAAGGCTCCGTTTCGACTCCAATATATTCATTTACCCATGAGATCTCTTGTGGAAAAATATCGAACGAGTTGAACACGAGGGTAATACATTTCGGAGAAATTAGTGAAATCTCCATTTCACCAAAGGGGTACCCCTTTCAGAAATCTTCGATTTCTCTAATATGGATTGGAGCATTGTTTTGATCGTGAATACTAAAGAATATGAGAGGGACAAGGGCACAAAAGTTGTAGCCCTATGTCTTAGAGTACTATGTATAAAATTACGTGCAAATCCGAGGTGTGTAGAGGGTGATAAAGTCAAAATATAGAAGGACGTACTAATATAAGGAAAAAACTTGCGAAAATTGCCATCAAAAAGAGGAATTTTTTTTGAAAAGTTGACTTAAGGCTCCGTTTCGACTCCAATATATTCATTTACCCATGAGATCTCTTGGGGAAAAATATCGAACGAGTTGAACACGAGGGTAATACATTTCGGAGAAATTAGTGATATCTCCAATTCACCAAAGGGGTACCCCTTTCAGAAATCTTCGATTTCTCTAATATGGATTGGAGCATTGTTTTGATCGTGAATACTAAAGAATATGCGAGGGTCATGGGCACAAAAGTTGTAGCCCTATGTCTTAGGGTACTATGTATAAAATTACGTGAAAATCCGAGGTGTGTAGAGGGTGATACAGTCAAAATACTGAGAGATGTACGAATATAAGGAAAAAACTTGCGAAAATTGCCATCAAAAAGGGGAATTTTTTTTGAAATGTTGACTTAAGGCTCCGTTTCGACTCCAATATATTCATTTACCCATGAGATCTCTTGGGGAAAAATATCGAACGAGTTGAACACGAGGGTAATACATTTCGGAGAAATTAGTGAAATCTCCAATTCACCAAAGGGGTACCCCTTTCAGAAATCTTCGATTTCTCTAATATGGATTGGAGCATTGTTTTGATCGTGAATAATAAAGAATATGCGAGGGTCATGGGCACAAAAGTTGTAGCCCTATGTCTTAGGGTACTATGTAAAAAATTACGTGCAAATCCGAGGTGTGTAGAGGGTGATAGAGTCAAAATATAGAAGGACGTACTAATATAAGGAAAAAACTTGCGAAAATTGCCATCAAAAAGAGGAATTTTTTTTGAAATGTTGACTTAAGGCTCCGTTTCGACTCCAATATATTCATTTACCCATGAGATCTCTTGGGGAAAAATATCGAACGAGTTGAACACGAGGGTAATACATTTCGGAGAAATTAGTGATATCTCCAATTCACCAAAGGGGTACCCCTTTCAGAAATCTTCGATTTCTCTAATATGGATTGGAGCATTGTTTTGATCGTGAATACTAAAGAATATGCGAGGGTCATGGGCACAAAAGTTGTAGCCCTATGTCTTAGGGTACTATGTATAAAATTACGTGAAAATCCGAGGTGTGTAGACGGTGATAGAGTCAAAATACTGAGAGATGTACGAATATAAGGAAAAAACTTGCGAAAATTGCCATCAAAAAGGGGGATTTTTTTTTAAATGTTGAATTTAGGCTCCGTTTCGACTCCAATATATTCATTTACCCATGAGATCTCTTGGGGAAAAATATCGAACGAGTTGAACACGAGGGTAATACATTTCGGAGAAATTAGTGAAATCTCCAATTCACCAAAGGGGTACCCCTTTCAGAAATCTTCGATTTCTCTAATATGGATTGGAGCATTGTTTTGATCGTGAATAATAAAGAATATGCGAGGGTCATGGGCACAAAAGTTGTAGCCCTATGTCTTAGGGTACTATGTATAAAATTACGTGCAAATCCGAGGTGTGTAGAGGGTGATAGAGTCAAAATATAGAAGGACGTACTAATATAAGGAAAAAACTTGCGAAAATTGCCATCAAAAAGAGGAATTTTTTTTGAAATGTTGACTTAAGGCTCCGTTTCGACTCCAATATATTCATTTACCCATGAGATCTCTTGTGGAAAAATATCGAACGAGTTGAACACGAGGGTAATACATTTCGGAGAAATTAGTGAAATCTCCATTTCACCAAAGGGGTACCCCTTTCAGAAATCTTCGATTTCTCTAATATGGATTGGAGCATTGTTTTGATCGTGAATACTAAAGAATATGAGAGGGACAAGGGCACAAAAGTTGTAGCCCTATGTCTTAGAGTACTATGTATAAAATTACGTGCAAATCCGAGGTGTGTAGAGGGTGATAAAGTCAAAATATAGAAGGACGTACTAATATAAGGAAAAAACTTGCGAAAATTGCCATCAAAAAGAGGAATTTTTTTTGAAAAGTTGACTTAAGGCTCCGTTTCGACTCCAATATATTCATTTACCCATGAGATCTCTTGGGGAAAAATATCGAACGAGTTGAACACGAGGGTAATACATTTCGGAGAAATTAGTGATATCTCCAATTCACCAAAGGGGTACCCCTTTCAGAAATCCTCGATTTCTCTAATATGGATTGGAGCATTGTTTTGATCGTGAATACTAAAGAATATGCGAGGGTCATGGGCACAAAAGTTGTAGCCCTATGTCTTAGGGTACTATGTATAAAATTACGTGAAAATCCGAGGTGTGTAGACGGTGATAGAGTCAAAATACTGAGAGATGTACGAATATAAGGAAAAAACTTGCGAAAATTGCCATCAAAAAGGGGGATTTTTTTTTAAATGTTGAATTTAGGCTCCGTTTCGACTCCAATATATTCATTTACCCATGAGATCTCTTGGGGAAAAATATCGAACGAGTTGAACACGAGGGTAATACATTTCGGAGAAATTAGTGAAATCTCCAATTCACCAAAGGGGTACCCCTTTCAGAAATCTTCGATTTCTCTAATATGGATTGGAGCATTGTTTTGATCGTGAATAATAAAGAATATGCGAGGGTCATGGGCACAAAAGTTGTAGCCCTATGTCTTAGGGTACTATGTATAAAATTACGTGCAAATCCGAGGTGTGTAGAGGGTGATAGAGTCAAAATATAGAAGGACGTACTAATATAAGGAAAAAACTTGCGAAAATTGCCATCAAAAAGAGGAATTTTTTTTGAAATGTTGACTTAAGGCTCCGTTTCGACTCCAATATATTCATTTACCCATGAGATCTCTTGTGGAAAAATATCGAACGAGTTGAACACGAGGGTAATACATTTCGGAGAAATTAGTGAAATCTCCATTTCACCAAAGGGGTACCCCTTTCAGAAATCTTCGATTTCTCTAATATGGATTGGAGCATTGTTTTGATCGTGAATACTAAAGAATATGAGAGGGACAAGGGCACAAAAGTTGTAGCCCTATGTCTTAGAGTACTATGTATAAAATTACGTGCAAATCCGAGGTGTGTAGAGGGTGATAAAGTCAAAATATAGAAGGACGTACTAATATAAGGAAAAAACTTGCGAAAATTGCCATCAAAAAGAGGAATTTTTTTTGAAAAGTTGACTTAAGGCTCCGTTTCGACTCCAATATATTCATTTACCCATGAGATCTCTTGGGGAAAAATATCGAACGAGTTGAACACGAGGGTAATACATTTCGGAGAAATTAGTGATATCTCCAATTCACCAAAGGGGTACCCCTTTCAGAAATCTTCGATTTCTCTAATATGGATTGGAGCATTGTTTTGATCGTGAATACTAAAGAATATGCGAGGGTCATGGGCACAAAAGTTGTAGCCCTATGTCTTAGGGTACTATGTATAAAATTACGTGAAAATCCGAGGTGTGTAGAGGGTGATACAGTCAAAATACTGAGAGATGTACGAATATAAGGAAAAAACTTGCGAAAATTGCCATCAAAAAGGGGAATTTTTTTTGAAATGTTGACTTAAGGCTCCGTTTCGACTCCAATATATTCATTTACCCATGAGATCTCTTGGGGAAAAATATCGAACGAGTTGAACACGAGGGTAATACATTTCGGAGAAATTAGTGAAATCTCCAATTCACCAAAGGGGTACCCCTTTCAGAAATCTTCGATTTCTCTAATATGGATTGGAGCATTGTTTTGATCGTGAATAATAAAGAATATGCGAGGGTCATGGGCACAAAAGTTGTAGCCCTATGTCTTAGGGTACTATGTAAAAAATTACGTGCAAATCCGAGGTGTGTAGAGGGTGATAGAGTCAAAATATAGAAGGACGTACTAATATAAGGAAAAAACTTGCGAAAATTGCCATCAAAAAGAGGAATTTTTTTTGAAATGTTGACTTAAGGCTCCGTTTCGACTCCAATATATTCATTTACCCATGAGATCTCTTGGGGAAAAATATCGAACGAGTTGAACACGAGGGTAATACATTTCGGAGAAATTAGTGATATCTCCAATTCACCAAAGGGGTACCCCTTTCAGAAATCTTCGATTTCTCTAATATGGATTGGAGCATTGTTTTGATCGTGAATACTAAAGAATATGCGAGGGTCATGGGCACAAAAGTTGTAGCCCTATGTCTTAGGGTACTATGTATAAAATTACGTGAAAATCCGAGGTGTGTAGACGGTGATAGAGTCAAAATACTGAGAGATGTACGAATATAAGGAAAAAACTTGCGAAAATTGCCATCAAAAAGGGGGATTTTTTTTTAAATGTTGAATTTAGGCTCCGTTTCGACTCCAATATATTCATTTACCCATGAGATCTCTTGGGGAAAAATATCGAACGAGTTGAACACGAGGGTAATACATTTCGGAGAAATTAGTGAAATCTCCAATTCACCAAAGGGGTACCCCTTTCAGAAATCTTCGATTTCTCTAATATGGATTGGAGCATTGTTTTGATCGTGAATAATAAAGAATATGCGAGGGTCATGGGCACAAAAGTTGTAGCCCTATGTCTTAGGGTACTATGTATAAAATTACGTGCAAATCCGAGGTGTGTAGAGGGTGATAGAGTCAAAATATAGAAGGACGTACTAATATAAGGAAAAAACTTGCGAAAATTGCCATCAAAAAGAGGAATTTTTTTTGAAATGTTGACTTAAGGCTCCGTTTCGACTCCAATATATTCATTTACCCATGAGATCTCTTGTGGAAAAATATCGAACGAGTTGAACACGAGGGTAATACATTTCGGAGAAATTAGTGAAATCTCCATTTCACCAAAGGGGTACCCCTTTCAGAAATCTTCGATTTCTCTAATATGGATTGGAGCATTGTTTTGATCGTGAATACTAAAGAATATGAGAGGGACATGGGCACAAAAGTTGTAGCCCTATGTCTTAGAGTACTATGTATAAAATTACGTGCAAATCCGAGGTGTGTAGAGGGTGATAAAGTCAAAATATAGAAGGACGTACTAATATAAGGAAAAAACTTGCGAAAATTGCCATCAAAAAGAGGAATTTTTTTTGAAAAGTTGACTTAAGGCTCCGTTTCGACTCCAATATATTCATTTACCCATGAGATCTCTTGGGGAAAAATATCGAACGAGTTGAACACGAGGGTAATACATTTCGGAGAAATTAGTGATATCTCCAATTCACCAAAGGGGTACCCCTTTCAGAAATCTTCGATTTCTCTAATATGGATTGGAGCATTGTTTTGATCGTGAATACTAAAGAATATGCGAGGGTCATGGGCACAAAAGTTGTAGCCCTATGTCTTAGGGTACTATGTATAAAATTACGTGAAAATCCGAGGTGTGTAGACGGTGATAGAGTCAAAATACTGAGAGATGTACGAATATAAGGAAAAAACTTGCGAAAATTGCCATCAAAAAGGGGGATTTTTTTTTAAATGTTGAATTTAGGCTCCGTTTCGACTCCAATATATTCATTTACCCATGAGATCTCTTGGGGAAAAATATCGAACGAGTTGAACACGAGGGTAATACATTTCGGAGAAATTAGTGAAATCTCCAATTCACCAAAGGGGTACCCCTTTCAGAAATCTTCGATTTCTCTAATATGGATTGGAGCATTGTTTTGATCGTGAATAATAAAGAATATGCGAGGGTCATGGGCACAAAAGTTGTAGCCCTATGTCTTAGGGTACTATGTATAAAATTACGTGCAAATCCGAGGTGTGTAGAGGGTGATAGAGTCAAAATATAGAAGGACGTACTAATATAAGGAAAAAACTTGCGAAAATTGCCATCAAAAAGAGGAATTTTTTTTGAAATGTTGACTTAAGGCTCCGTTTCGACTCCAATATATTCATTTACCCATGAGATCTCTTGTGGAAAAATATCGAACGAGTTGAACACGAGGGTAATACATTTCGGAGAAATTAGTGAAATCTCCATTTCACCAAAGGGGTACCCCTTTCAGAAATCTTCGATTTCTCTAATATGGATTGGAGCATTGTTTTGATCGTGAATACTAAAGAATATGAGAGGGACATGGGCACAAAAGTTGTAGCCCTATGTCTTAGAGTACTATGTATAAAATTACGTGCAAATCCGAGGTGTGTAGAGGGTGATAAAGTCAAAATATAGAAGGACGTACTAATATAAGGAAAAAACTTGCGAAAATTGCCATCAAAAAGAGGAATTTTTTTTGAAAAGTTGACTTAAGGCTCCGTTTCGACTCCAATATATTCATTTACCCATGAGATCTCTTGGGGAAAAATATCGAACGAGTTGAACACGAGGGTAATACATTTCGGAGAAATTAGTGATATCTCCAATTCACCAAAGGGGTACCCCTTTCAGAAATCTTCGATTTCTCTAATATGGATTGGAGCATTGTTTTGATCGTGAATACTAAAGAATATGCGAGGGTCATGGGCACAAAAGTTGTAGCCCTATGTCTTAGGGTACTATGTATAAAATTACGTGAAAATCCGAGGTGTGTAGAGGGTGATACAGTCAAAATACTGAGAGATGTACGAATATAAGGAAAAAACTTGCGAAAATTGCCATCAAAAAGGGGAATTTTTTTTGAAATGTTGACTTAAGGCTCCGTTTCGACTCCAATATATTCATTTACCCATGAGATCTCTTGGGGAAAAATATCGAACGAGTTGAACACGAGGGTAATACATTTCGGAGAAATTAGTGAAATCTCCAATTCACCAAAGGGGTACCCCTTTCAGAAATCTTCGATTTCTCTAATATGGATTGGAGCATTGTTTTGATCGTGAATAATAAAGAATATGCGAGGGTCATGGGCACAAAAGTTGTAGCCCTATGTCTTAGGGTACTATGTAAAAAATTACGTGCAAATCCGAGGTGTGTAGAGGGTGATAGAGTCAAAATATAGAAGGACGTACTAATATAAGGAAAAAACTTGCGAAAATTGCCATCAAAAAGAGGAATTTTTTTTGAAATGTTGACTTAAGGCTCCGTTTCGACTCCAATATATTCATTTACCCATGAGATCTCTTGGGGAAAAATATCGAACGAGTTGAACACGAGGGTAATACATTTCGGAGAAATTAGTGAAATCTCCATTTCACCAAAGGGGTACCCCTTTCAGAAATCTTCGATTTCTCTAATATGGATTGGAGCATTGTTTTGATCATGAATACTAAAGAATATGAGAGGGACATGGGCACAAAAGTTGTAGCCCTATGTCTTAGAGTACTATGTATAAAATTACGTGCAAATCCGAGGTGTGTAGAGGGTGATAAAGTCAAAATATAGAAGGACGTACTAATATAAGGAAAAAACTTGCGAAAATTGCCATCAAAAAGAGGAATTTTTTTTGAAAAGTTGACTTAAGGCTCCGTTTCGACTCCAATATATTCATTTACCCATGAGATCTCTTGGGGAAAAATATCGAACGAGTTGAACACGAGGGTAATACATTTCGGAGAAATTAGTGATATCTCCAATTCACCAAAGGGGTACCCCTTTCAGAAATCTTCGATTTCTCTAATATGGATTGGAGCATTGTTTTGATCGTGAATACTAAAGAATATGCGAGGGTCATGGGCACAAAAGTTGTAGCCCTATGTCTTAGGGTACTATGTATAAAATTACGTGAAAATCCGAGGTGTGTAGAGGGTGATAGAGTCAAAATACTGAGAGAAGTACGAATATAAGGAAAAAACTTGCGAAAATTGCCATCAAAAAGAGGAATTTTTTTTGAAAAGTTGACTTAAGGCTCCGTTTCGACTCCAATATATTCATTTACCCATGAGATCTCTTGGGGAAAAATATCGAACGAGTTGAACACGAGGGTAATACATTTCGGAGAAATTAGTGATATCTCCAATTCACCAAAGGGGTACCCCTTTCAGAAATCTTCGATTTCTCTAATATGGATTGGAGCATTGTTTTGATCGTGAATACTAAAGAATATACGAGGGTCATGGGCACAAAAGTTGTAGCCCTATGTCTTAGGGTACTATGTATAAAATTACGTGAAAATCCGAGGTGTGTAGAGGGTGATAGAGTCAAAATACTGAGAGATGTACGAATATAAGGAAAAAACTTGCGAAAATTGCCATCAAAAAGGGGGATTTTTTTTTAAATGTTGAATTAAGGCTCCGTTTCGACTCCAATATATTCATTTACCCATGAGATCTCTTGGGGAAAAATATCGAACGAGTTGAACACGAGGGTAATACATTTCGGAGAAATTAGTGAAATCTCCAATTCACCAAAGGGGTACCCCTTTCAGAAATCTTCGATTTCTCTAATATGGATTGGAGCATTGTTTTGATCGTGAATACTAAAGAATATACGAGGGTCATGGGCACAAAAGTTGTAGCCCTATGTCTTAGGGTACTATGTATAAAATTACGTGAAAATCCGAGGTGTGTAGAGGGTGATAGAGTCAAAATACTGAGAGATGTACGAATATAAGGAAAAAACTTGCGAAAATTGCCATCAAAAAGGGGGATTTTTTTTTAAATGTTGAATTAAGGCTCCGTTTCGACTCCAATATATTCATTTACCCATGAGATCTCTTGGGGAAAAATATCGAACGAGTTGAACACGAGGGTAATACATTTCGGAGAAATTAGTGAAATCTCCAATTCACCAAAGGGGTACCCCTTTCAGAAATCTTCGATTTCTCTAATATGGATTGGAGCATTGTTTTGATCGTGAATAATAAAGAATATGCGAGGGTCATGGGCACAAAAGTTGTAGCCCTATGTCTTAGGGTACTATGTATAAAATTACGTGCAAATCCGAGGTGTGTAGAGGGTGATAGAGTCAAAATATAGAAGGACGTACTAATATAAGGAAAAAACTTGCGAAAATTGCCATCAAAAAGAGGAATTTTTTTTGAAAAGTTGACTTAAGGCTCCGTTTCGACTCCAATATATTCATTTACCCATGAGATCTCTTGGGGAAAAATATCGAACGAGTTGAACACGAGGGTAATACATTTCGGAGAAATTAGTGATATCTCCAATTCACCAAAGGGGTACCCCTTTCAGAAATCTTCGATTTCTCTAATATGGATTGGAGCATTGTTTTGATCGTGAATACTAAAGAATATGCGAGGGTCATGGGCACAAAAGTTGTAGCCCTATGTCTTAGGGTACTATGTATAAAATTACGTGAAAATCCGAGGTGTGTAGAGGGTGATACAGTCAAAATACTGAGAGATGTACGAATATAAGGAAAAAACTTGCGAAAATTGCCATCAAAAAGGGGAATTTTTTTTGAAATGTTGACTTAAGGCTCCGTTTCGACTCCAATATATTCATTTACCCATGAGATCTCTTGGGGAAAAATATCGAACGAGTTGAACACGAGGGTAATACATTTCGGAGAAATTAGTGAAATCTCCAATTCACCAAAGGGGTACCCCTTTCAGAAATCTTCGATTTCTCTAATATGGATTGGAGCATTGTTTTGATCGTGAATAATAAAGAATATGCGAGGGTCATGGGCTCAAAAGTTGTAGCCCTATGTCTTAGGGTACTATGTATAAAATTACGTGCAAATCCGAGGTGTGTAGAGGGTGATAGAGTCAAAATATAGAAGGACGTACTAATATAAGGAAAAAACTTGCGAAAATTGCCATCAAAAAGGGGAATTTTTTTTGAAATGTTGACTTAAGGCTCCGTTTCGACTCCAATATATTCATTTACCCATGAGATCTCTTGGGGAAAAATATCGAACGAGTTGAACACGAGGGTAATACATTTCGGAGAAATTAGTGAAATCTCCATTTCACCAAAGGGGTACCCCTTTCAGAAATCTTCGATTTCTCTAATATGGATTGGAGCATTGTTTTGATCGTGAATACTAAAGAATATGAGAGGGACATGGGCACAAAAGTTGTAGCCCTATGTCTTAGAGTACTATGTATAAAATTACGTGCAAATCCGAGGTGTGTAGAGGGTGATAAAGTCAAAATATAGAAGGACGTACTAATATAAGGAAAAAACTTGCGAAAATTGCCATCAAAAAGGGGAATTTTTTTTGAAAAGTTGACTTAAGGCTCCGTTTCGACTCCAATATATTCATTTACCCATGAGATCTCTTGGGGAAAAATATCGAACGAGTTGAACACGAGGGTAATACATTTCGGAGAAATTAGTGAAATCTCCAATTCACCAAAGGGGTACCCCTTTCAGAAATCTTCGATTTCTCTAATATGGATTGGAGCATTGTTTTGATCGTGAATAATAAAGAATATGCGAGGGTCATGGGCACAAAAGTTGTAGCCCTATGTCTTAGGGTACTATGTATAAAATTACGTGAAAATCCGAGGTGTGTAGAGGGTGATACAGTCAAAATACTGAGAGATGTACGAATATAAGGAAAAAACTTGCGAAAATTGCCATCAAAAAGGGGAATTTTTTTTGAAATGTTGACTTAAGGCTCCGTTTCGACTCCAATATATTCATTTACCCATGAGATCTCTTGGGGAAAAATATCGAACGAGTTGAACACGAGGGTAATACATTTCGGAGAAATTAGTGAAATCTCCAATTCACCAAAGGGGTACCCCTTTCAGAAATCTTCGATTTCTCTAATATGGATTGGAGCATTGTTTTGATCGTGAATAATAAAGAATATGCGAGGGTCATGGGCACAAAAGTTGTAGCCCTATGTCTTAGGGTACTATGTATAAAATTACGTGCAAATCCGAGGTGTGTAGAGGGTGATAGAGTCAAAATATAGAAGGACGTACTAATATAAGGAAAAAACTTGCGAAAATTGCCATCAAAAAGAGGAATTTTTTTTGAAATGTTGACTTAAGGCTCCGTTTCGACTCCAATATATTCATTTACCCATGAGATCTCTTGGGGAAAAATATCGAACGAGTTGAACACGAGGGTAATACATTTCGGAGAAATTAGTGAAATCTCCAATTCACCAAAGGGGTACCCCTTTCAGAAATCTTCGATTTCTCTAATATGGATTGGAGCATTGTTTTGATCGTGAATACTAAAGAATATGAGAGGGACATGGGCACAAAAGTTGTAGCCCTATGTCTTAGAGTACTATGTATAAAATTACGTGCAAATCCGAGGTGTGTAGAGGGTGATAAAGTCAAAATATAGAAGGACGTACTAATATAAGGAAAAAACTTGCGAAAATTGCCATCAAAAAGAGGAATTTTTTTTGAAAAGTTGACTTAAGGCTCCGTTTCGACTCCAATATATTCATTTACCCATGAGATCTCTTGGGGAAAAATATCGAACGAGTTGAACACGAGGGTAATACATTTCGGAGAAATTAGTGATATCTCCAATTCACCAAAGGGGTACCCCTTTCAGAAATCTTCGATTTCTCTAATATGGATTGGAGCATTGTTTTGATCGTGAATACTAAAGAATATGCGAGGGTCATGGGCAGAAAAGTTGTAGCCCTATGTCTTAGGGTACTATGTATAAAATTACGTGAAAATCCGAGGTGTGTAGAGGGTGATACAGTCAAAATACTGAGAGATGTACGAATATAAGGAAAAAACTTGCGAAAATTGCCATCAAAAAGGGGAATTTTTTTTGAAATGTTGACTTAAGGCTCCGTTTCGACTCCAATATATTCATTTACCCATGAGATCTCTTGGGGAAAAATATCGAACGAGTTGAACACGAGGGTAATACATTTCGGAGAAATTAGTGAAATCTCCAATTCACCAAAGGGGTACCCCTTTCAGAAATCTTCGATTTCTCTAATATGGATTGGAGCATTGTTTTGATCGTGAATAATAAAGAATATGCGAGGGTCATGGGCACAAAAGTTGTAGCCCTATGTCTTAGGGTACTATGTATAAAATTACGTGAAAATCCGAGGTGTGTATAGGGTGATAGAGTCAAAATACTGAGAGATGTACGAATATAAGGAAAAAACTTGCGAAAATTGCCATCAAAAAGGGGGATTTTTTTTTAAATGTTGAATTAAGGCTCCGTTTCGACTCCAATATATTCATTTACCCATGAGATCTCTTGGGGAAAAATATCGAACGAGTTGAACACGAGGGTAATACATTTCGGAGAAATTAGTGAAATCTCCAATTCACCAAAGGGGTACCCCTTTCAGAAATCTTCGATTTCTCTAATATGGATTGGAGCATTGTTTTGATCGTGAATAATAAAGAATATGCGAGGGTCATGGGCACAAAAGTTGTAGCCCTATGTCTTAGGGTACTATGTATAAAATTACGTGCAAATCCGAGGTGTGTAGAGGGTGATAGAGTCAAAATATAGAAGGACGTACTAATATAAGGAAAAAACTTGCGAAAATTGCCATCAAAAAGAGGAATTTTTTTTGAAATGTTGACTTAAGGCTCCGTTTCGACTCCAATATATTCATTTACCCATGAGATCTCTTGGGGAAAAATATCGAACGAGTTGAACACGAGGGTAATACATTTCGGAGAAATTAGTGAAATCTCCAATTCACCAAAGGGGTACCCCTTTCAGAAATCTTCGATTTCTCTAATATGGATTGGAGCATTGTTTTGATCGTGAATAATAAAGAATATGCGAGGGTCATGGGCACAAAAGTTGTAGCCCTATGTCTTAGGGTACTATGTATAAAATTACGTGAAAATCCGAGGTGTGTAGAGGGTGATAGAGTCAAAATACTGAGAGATGTACGAATATAAGGAAAAAACTTGCGAAAATTGCCATCAAAAAGGGGGATTTTTTTTTAAATGTTGAATTAAGGCTCCGTTTCGACTCCAATATATTCATTTACCCATGAGATCTCTTGGGGAAAAATATCGAACGAGTTGAACACGAGGGTAATACATTTCGGAGAAATTAGTGAAATCTCCAATTCACCAAAGGGGTACCCCTTTCAGAAATCTTCGATTTCTCTAATATGGATTGGAGCATTGTTTTGATCGTGAATAATAAAGAATATGCGAGGGTCATGGGCACAAAAGTTGTAGCCCTATGTCTTAGGGTACTATGTATAAAATTACGTGCAAATCCGAGGTGTGTAGAGGGTGATACAGCCAAAATACTGAGAGATGTACGAATATAAGGAAAAAACTTGCGAAAATTGCCATCAAAAAGGGGAATTTTTTTTGAAATGTTGACTTAAGGCTCCGTTTCGACTCCAATATATTCATTTACCCATGAGATCTCTTGGGGAAAAATATCGAACGAGTTGAACACGAGGGTAATACATTTCGGAGAAATTAGTGAAATCTCCAATTCACCAAAGGGGTACCCCTTTCAGAAATCTTCGATTTCTCTAATATGGATTGGAGCATTGTTTTGATCATGAATAATAAAGAATATGCGAGGGACATGGGCACAAAAGTTGTAGCCCTATGTCTTAGGGTACTATGTATAAAATTACGTGCAAATCCGAGGTGTGTAGAGGGTGATAAAGTCAAAATATAGAAGGACGTACTAATATAAGGAAAAAACTTGCGAAAATTGCCATCAAAAAGAGGAATTTTTTTTTAAATGTTGACTTAAGGCTCCGTTTCGACTCCAATATATTCATTTACCCATGAGATCTCTTGGGGAAAAATATCGAACGAGTTGAACACGAGGGTAATACATTTCGGAGAAATTAGTGAAATCTCCAATTCACCAAAGGGGTACCCCTTTCAGAAATCTTCGATTTCTCTAATATGGATTGGAGCATTGTTTTGATCGTGAATAATAAAGAATATGCGAGGGTCATGGGCACAAAAGTTGTAGCCCTATGTCTTAGGGTACTATGTATAAAATTACGTGAAAATCCGAGGTGTGTATAGGGTGATAGAGTCAAAATATAGAAGGACGTACTAATATAAGGAAAAAACTTGCGAAAATTGCCATCAAAAAGGGGGATTTTTTTTTAAATGTTGAATTAAGGCTCCGTTTCGACTCCAATATATTCATTTACCCATGAGATCTCTTGGGGAAAAATATCGAACGAGTTGAACACGAGGGTAATACATTTCGGAGAAATTAGTGAAATCTCCAATTCACCAAAGGGGTACCCCTTTCAGAAATCTTCGATTTCTCTAATATGGATTGGAGCATTGTTTTGATCGTGAATAATAAAGAATATGCGAGGGACATGGGCACAAAAGTTGTAGCCCTATGTCTTAGGGTACTATGTATAAAATTATGTGCAAATCCGAGGTGTGTAGAGGGTGATAGAGTCAAAATATAGAAGGACGTACTAATATAAGGAAAAAACTTGCGAAAATTGCCATCAAAAAGAGGAATTTTTTTTGAAATGTTGACTTAAGGCTCCGTTTCGACTCCAATATATTCATTTACCCATGAGATCTCTTGGGGAAAAATATCGAACGAGTTGAACACGAGGGTAATACATTTCGGAGAAATTAGTGAAATCTCCAATTCACCAAAGGGGTACCCCTTTCAGAAATCTTCGATTTCTCTAATATGGATTGGAGCATTGTTTTGATCGTGAATAATAAAGAATATGCGAGGGTCATGGGCACAAAAGTTGTAGCCCTATGTCTTAGGGTACTATGTATAAAATTACGTGAAAATCCGAGGTGTGTAGAGGGTGATAGAGTCAAAATACTGAGAGATGTACGAATATAAGGAAAAAACTTGCGAAAATTGCCATCAAAAAGGGGGATTTTTTTTTAAATGTTGAATTAAGGCTCCGTTTCGACTCCAATATATTCATTTACCCATGAGATCTCTTGGGGAAAAATATCGAACGAGTTGAACACGAGGGTAATACATTTCGGAGAAATTAGTGAAATCTCCAATTCACCAAAGGGGTACCCCTTTCAGAAATCTTCGATTTCTCTAATATGGATTGGAGCATTGTTTTGATCGTGAATAATAAAGAATATGCGAGGGTCATGGGCACAAAAGTTGTAGCCCTATGTCTTAGGGTACTATGTATAAAATTACGTGAAAATCCGAGGTGTGTAGAGGGTGATACAGCCAAAATACTGAGAGATGTACGAATATAAGGAAAAAACTTGCGAAAATTGCCATCAAAAAGGGGAATTTTTTTTGAAATGTTGACTTAAGGCTCCGTTTCGACTCCAATATATTCATTTACCCATGAGATCTCTTGGGGAAAAATATCGAACGAGTTGAACACGAGGGTAATACATTTCGGAGAAATTAGTGAAATCTCCAATTCACCAAAGGGGTACCCCTTTCAGAAATCTTCGATTTCTCTAATATGGATTGGAGCATTGTTTTGATCATGAATAATAAAGAATATGCGAGGGTCATGGGCACAAAAGTTGTAGCCCTATGTCTTAGGGTACTATGTATAAAATTACGTGAAAATCCGAGGTGTGTAGAGGGTGATACATTCAAAATACTGAGAGATGTACGAATATAAGGAAAAAACTTGCGAAAATTGCCATCAAAAAGGGGAATTTTTTTTGAAATGTTGACTTAAGGCTCCGTTTCGACTCCAATATATTCATTTACCCATGAGATCTCTTGGGGAAAAATATCGAACGAGTTGAACACGAGGGTAATACATTTCGGAGAAATTAGTGAAATCTCCAATTCACCAAAGGGGTACCCCTTTCAGAAATCTTCGATTTCTCTAATATGGATTGGAGCATTGTTTTGATCGTGAATAATAAAGAATATGCGAGGGTCATGGGCACAAAAGTTGTAGCCCTATGTCTTAGAGTACTATGTATAAAATTACGTGCAAATCCGAGGTGTGTAGAGGGTGATAGAGTCAAAATATAGAAGGACGTACTAATATAAGGAAAAAACTTGCGAAAATTGCCATCAAAAAGAGGAATTTTTTTTGAAATGTTGACTTAAGGCTCCGTTTCGACTCCAATATATTCATTTACCCATGAGATCTCTTGGGGAAAAATATCGAACGAGTTGAACACGAGGGTAATACATTTCGGAGAAATTAGTGAAATCTCCAATTCACCAAAGGGGTACCCCTTTCAGAAATCTTCGATTTCTCTAATATGGATTGGAGCATTGTTTTGATCGTGAATAATAAAGAATATGAGAGGGACATGGGCACAAAAGTTGTAGCCCTATGTCTTAGAGTACTATGTATAAAATTACGTGCAAATCCGAGGTGTGTAGAGGGTGATAAAGTCAAAATATAGAAGGACGTACTAATATAAGGAAAAAACTTGCGAAAATTGCCATCAAAAAGAGGAATTTTTTTTTAAATGTTGACTTAAGGCTCCGTTTCGACTCCAATATATTCATTTACCCATGAGATCTCTTGGGGAAAAATATCGAATGAGTTGAACACGAGGGTAATACATTTCGGAGAAATTAGTGAAATCTCCAATTCACCAAAGGGGTACCCCTTTCAGAAATCTTCGATTTCTCTAATATGGATTGGAGCATTGTTTTGATCGTGAATACTAAAGAATATGCGAGGGTCATGGGCACAAAAGTTGTAGCCCTATGTCTTAGGGTACTATGTATAAAATTACGTGAAAATCCGAGGTGTGTAGAGGGTGATACAGTCAAAATACTGAGAGATGTACGAATATAAGGAAAAAACTTGCGAAAATTGCCATCAAAAAGGGGAATTTTTTTTGAAATGTTGACTTAAGGCTCCGTTTCGACTCCAATATATTCATTTACCCATGAGATCTCTTGGGGAAAAATATCGAACGAGTTGAACACGAGGGTAATACATTTCGGAGAAATTAGTGAAATCTCCAATTCACCAAAGGGGTACCCCTTTCAGAAATCTTCGATTTCTCTAATATGGATTGGAGCATTGTTTTGATCGTGAATAATAAAGAATATGCGAGGGACATGGGCACAAAAGTTGTAGCCCTATGTCTTAGAGTACTATGTATAAAATTACGTGCAAATCCGAGGTGTGTAGAGGGTGATAAAGTCAAAATATAGAAGGACGTACTAATATAAGGAAAAAACTTGCGAAAATTGCCATCAAAAAGAGGAATTTTTTTTTAAATGTTGACTTAAGGCTCCGTTTCGACTCCAATATATTCATTTACCCATGAGATCTCTTGGGGAAAAATATCGAATGAGTTGAACACGAGGGTAATACATTTCGGAGAAATTAGTGAAATCTCCAATTCACCAAAGGGGTACCCCTTTCAGAAATCTTCGATTTCTCTAATATGGATTGGAGCATTGTTTTCATCCTGAATACTAAAGAATATGCGAGGGTCATGGGCACAAAAGTTGTAGCCCTATGTCTTAGGGTACTATGTATAAAATTACGTGAAAATCCGAGGTGTGTAGAGGGTGATACAGTCAAAATACTGAGAGATGTACGAATATAAGGAAAAAACTTGCGAAAATTGCCATCAAAAAGGGGAATTTTTTTTGAAAAGTTGACTTAAGGCTCCGTTTCGACTCCAATATATTCATTTACCCATGAGATCTCTTGGGGAAAAATATCGAACGAGTTGAACACGAGGGTAATACATTTCGGAGAAATTAGTGAAATCTCCAATTCACCAAAGGGGTACCCCTTTCAGAAATCTTCGATTTCTCTAATATGGATTGGAGCATTGTTTTGATCGTGAATAATAAAGAATATGCGAGGGTCATGGGCACAAAAGTTGTAGCCCTATGTCTTAGGGTACTATGTATAAAATTACGTGAAAATCCGAGGTGTGTAGAGGGTGATAGAGTCAAAATACTGAGAGATGTACGAATATAAGGAAAAAACTTGCGAAAATTGCCATCAAAAAGGGGGATTTTTTTTTAAATGTTGAATTAAGGCTCCGTTTCGACTCCAATATATTCATTTACCCATGAGATCTCTTGGGGAAAAATATCGAACGAGTTGAACACGAGGGTAATACATTTCGGAGAAATTAGTGAAATCTCCAATTCACCAAAGGGGTACCCCTTTCAGAAATCTTCGATTTCTCTAATATGGATTGGAGCATTGTTTTGATCGTGAATAATAAAGAATATGCGAGGGTCATGGGCACAAAAGTTGTAGCCCTATGTCTTAGGGTACTATGTATAAAATTACGTGCAAATCCGAGGTGTGTAGAGGGTGATAGAGTCAAAATATAGAAGGACGTACTAATATAAGGAAAAAACTTGCGAAAATTGCCATCAAAAAGAGGAATTTTTTTTGAAATGTTGACTTAAGGCTCCGTTTCGACTCCAATATATTCATTTACCCATGAGATCTCTTGGGGAAAAATATCGAACGAGTTGAACACGAGGGTAATACATTTCGGAGAAATTAGTGAAATCTCCATTTCACCAAAGGGGTACCCCTTTCAGAAATCTTCGATTTCTCTAATATGGATTGGAGCATTGTTTTGATCGTGAATACTAAAGAATATGAGAGGGACATGGGCACAAAAGTTGTAGCCCTATGTCTTAGAGTACTATGTATAAAATTACGTGCAAATCCGAGGTGTGTAGAGGGTGATAAAGTCAAAATATAGAAGGACGTACTAATATAAGGAAAAAACTTGCGAAAATTGCCATCAAAAAGAGGAATTTTTTTTGAAAAGTTGACTTAAGGCTCCGTTTCGACTCCAATATATTCATTTACCCATGAGATCTCTTGGGGAAAAATATCGAACGAGTTGAACACGAGGGTAATACATTTCGGAGAAATTAGTGATATCTCCAATTCACCAAAGGGGTACCCCTTTCAGAAATCTTCGATTTCTCTAATATGGATTGGAGCATTGTTTTGATCGTGAATACTAAAGAATATGCGAGGGTCATGGGCACAAAAGTTGTAGCCCTATGTCTTAGGGTACTATGTATAAAATTACGTGAAAATCCGAGGTGTGTAGAGGGTGATACAGTCAAAATACTGAGAGATGTACGAATATAAGGAAAAAACTTGTGAAAATTGCCATCAAAAAGGGGAATTTTTTTTGAAATGTTGACTTAAGGCTCCGTTTCGACTCCAATATATTCATTTACCCATGAGATCTCTTGGGGAAAAATATCGAACGAGTTGAACACGAGGGTAATACATTTCGGAGAAATTAGTGAAATCTCCAATTCACCAAAGGGGTACCCCTTTCAGAAATCTTCGATTTCTCTAATATGGATTGGAGCATTGTTTTGATCGTGAATAATAAAGAATATGCGAGGGTCATGGGCACAAAAGTTGTAGCCCTATGTCTTAGGGTACTATGTATAAAATTACGTGAAAATCCGAGGTGTGTAGAGGGTGATAGAGTCAAAATACTGAGAGATGTACGAATATAAGGAAAAAACTTGCGAAAATTGCCATCAAAAAGGGGGATTTTTTTTTAAATGTTGAATTAAGGCTCCGTTTCGACTCCAATATATTCATTTACCCATGAGATCTCTTGGGGAAAAATATCGAACGAGTTGAACACGAGGGTAATACATTTCGGAGAAATTAGTGAAATCTCCAATTCACCAAAGGGGTACCCCTTTCAGAAATCTTCGATTTCTCTAATATGGATTGGAGCATTGTTTTGATCGTGAATAATAAAGAATATGCGAGGGTCATGGGCACAAAAGTTGTAGCCCTATGTCTTAGGGTACTATGTATAAAATTACGTGCAAAGCCGAGGTGTGTAGAGGGTGATAGAGTCAAAATATAGAAGGACGTACTAATATAAGGAAAAAACTTGCGAAAATTGCCATCAAAAAGAGGAATTTTTTTTGAAATGTTGACTTAAGGCTCCGTTTCGACTCCAATATATTCATTTACCCATGAGATCTCTTGGGGAAAAATATCGAACGAGTTGAACACGAGGGTAATACATTTCGGAGAAATTAGTGAAATCTCCATTTCACCAAAGGGGTACCCCTTTCAGAAATCTTCGATTTCTCTAATATGGATTGGAGCATTGTTTTGATCGTGAATACTAAAGAATATGAGAGGGACATGGGCACAAAAGTTGTAGCCCTATGTCTTAGAGTACTATGTATAAAATTACGTGCAAATCCGAGGTGTGTAGAGGGTGATAAAGTCAAAATATAGAAGGACGTACTAATATAAGGAAAAAACTTGCGAAAATTGCCATCAAAAAGAGGAATTTTTTTTGAAAAGTTGACTTAAGGCTCCGTTTCGACTCCAATATATTCATTTACCCATGAGATCTCTTGGGGAAAAATATCGAACGAGTTGAACACGAGGGTAATACATTTCGGAGAAATTAGTGATATCTCCAATTCACCAAAGGGGTACCCCTTTCAGAAATCTTCGATTTCTCTAATATGGATTGGAGCATTGTTTTGATCGTGAATACTAAAGAATATGCGAGGGTCATGGGCACAAAAGTTGTAGCCCTATGTCTTAGGGTACTATGTATAAAATTACGTGAAAATCCGAGGTGTGTAGAGGGTGATACAGTCAAAATACTGAGAGATGTACGAATATAAGGAAAAAACTTGTGAAAATTGCCATCAAAAAGGGGAATTTTTTTTGAAATGTTGACTTAAGGCTCCGTTTCGACTCCAATATATTCATTTACCCATGAGATCTCTTGGGGAAAAATATCGAACGAGTTGAACACGAGGGTAATACATTTCGGAGAAATTAGTGAAATCTCCAATTCACCAAAGGGGTACCCCTTTCAGAAATCTTCGATTTCTCTAATATGGATTGGAGCATTGTTTTGATCGTGAATAATAAAGAATATGCGAGGGTCATGGGCACAAAAGTTGTAGCCCTATGTCTTAGGGTACTATGTATAAAATTACGTGCAAATCCGAGGTGTGTAGAGGGTGATAGAGTCAAAATATAGAAGGACGTACTAATATAAGGAAAAAACTTGCGAAAATTGCCATCAAAAAGGGGAATTTTTTTTGAAATGTTGACTTAAGGCTCCGTTTCGACTCCAATATATTCATTTACCCATGAGATCTCTTGGGGAAAAATATCGAACGAGTTGAACACGAGGGTAATACATTTCGGAGAAATTAGTGAAATCTCCATTTCACCAAAGGGGTACCCCTTTCAGAAATCTTCGATTTCTCTAATATGGATTGGAGCATTGTTTTGATCGTGAATACTAAAGAATATGAGAGGGACATGGGCACAAAAGTTGTAGCCCTATGTCTTAGAGTACTATGTATAAAATTACGTGCAAATCCGAGGTGTGTAGAGGGTGATAAAGTCAAAATATAGAAGGACGTACTAATATAAGGAAAAAACTTGCGAAAATTGCCATCAAAAAGAGGAATTTTTTTTGAAAAGTTGACTTAAGGCTCCGTTTCGACTCCAATATATTCATTTACCCATGAGATCTCTTGGGGAAAAATATCGAACGAGTTGAACACGAGGGTAATACATTTCGGAGAAATTAGTGATATCTCCAATTCACCAAAGGGGTACCCCTTTCAGAAATCTTCGATTTCTCTAATATGGATTGGAGCATTGTTTTGATCGTGAATACTAAAGAATATGCGAGGGTCATGGGCACAAAAGTTGTAGCCCTATGTCTTAGGGTACTATGTATAAAATTACGTGCAAATCCGAGGTGTGTAGAGGGTGATAGAGTCAAAATATAGAAGGACGTACTAATATAAGGAAAAAACTTGCGAAAATTGCCATCAAAAAGAGGAATTTTTTTTGAAAAGTTGACTTAAGGCTCCGTTTCGACTCCAATATATTCATTTACCCATGAGATCTCTTGGGGAAAAATATCGAACGAGTTGAACACGAGGGTAATACATTTCGGAGAAATTAGTGATATCTCCAATTCACCAAAGGGGTACCCCTTTCAGAAATCTTCGATTTCTCTAATATGGATTGGAGCATTGTTTTGATCGTGAATACTAAAGAATATGCGAGGGTCATGGGCACAAAAGTTGTAGCCCTATGTCTTAGGGTACTATGTATAAAATTACGTGAAAATCCGAGGTGTGTAGAGGGTGATAGAGTCAAAATACTGAGAGAAGTACGAATATAAGGAAAAAACTTGCGAAAATTGCCATCAAAAAGAGGAATTTTTTTTGAAAAGTTGACTTAAGGCTCCGTTTCGACACTAATATATTCATTTACCCATGAGATCTCTTGGGGAAAAATATCGAACGAGTTGAACACGAGGGTAATACATTTCGGAGAAATTAGTGATATCTCCAATTCACCAAAGGGGTACCCCTTTCAGAAATCTTCGATTTCTCTAATATGGATTGGAGCATTGTTTTGATCGTGAATACTAAAGAATATGCGAGGGTCATGGGCACAAAAGTTGTAGCCCTATGTCTTAGGGTACTATGTATAAAATTACGTGAAAATCCGAGGTGTGTAGACGGTGATAGAGTCAAAATACTGAGAGATGTACGAATATAAGGAAAAAACTTGCGAAAATTGCCATCAAAAAGGGGGATTTTTTTTTAAATGTTGAATTTAGGCTCCGTTTCGACTCCAATATATTCATTTACCCATGAGATCTCTTGGGGAAAAATATCGAACGAGTTGAACACGAGGGTAATACATTTCGGAGAAATTAGTGAAATCTCCAATTCACCAAAGGGGTACCCCTTTCAGAAATCTTCGATTTCTCTAATATGGATTGGAGCATTGTTTTGATCGTGAATAATAAAGAATATGCGAGGGTCATGGGCACTAAAGTTGTAGCCCTATGTCTTAGGGTACTATGTATAAAATTACGTGCAAATCCGAGGTGTGTAGAGGGTGATAGAGTCAAAATATAGAAGGACGTACTAATATAAGGAAAAAACTTGCGAAAATTGCCATCAAAAAGAGGAATTTTTTTTGAAAAGTTGACTTAAGGCTCCGTTTCGACTCCAATATATTCATTTACCCATGAGATCTCTTGGGGAAAAATATCGAACGAGTTGAACACGAGGGTAATACATTTCGGAGAAATTAGTGATATCTCCAATTCACCAAAGGGGTACCCCTTTCAGAAATCTTCGATTTCTCTAATATGGATTGGAGCATTGTTTTGATCGTGAATACTAAAGAATATGCGAGGGTCATGGGCACAAAAGTTGTAGCCCTATGTCTTAGGGTACTATGTATAAAATTACGTGAAAATCCGAGGTGTGTAGAGGGTGATAGAGTCAAAATACTGAGAGAAGTACGAATATAAGGAAAAAACTTGCGAAAATTGCCATCAAAAAGAGGAATTTTTTTTGAAAAGTTGACTTAAGGCTCCGTTTCGACACTAATATATTCATTTACCCATGAGATCTCTTGGGGAAAAATATCGAACGAGTTGAACACGAGGGTAATACATTTCGGAGAAATTAGTGATATCTCCAATTCACCAAAGGGGTACCCCTTTCAGAAATCTTCGATTTCTCTAATATGGATTGGAGCATTGTTTTGATCGTGAATACTAAAGAATATGCGAGGGTCATGGGCACAAAAGTTGTAGCCCTATGTCTTAGGGTACTATGTATAAAATTACGTGAAAATCCGAGGTGTGTAGACGGTGATAGAGTCAAAATACTGAGAGATGTACGAATATAAGGAAAAAACTTGCGAAAATTGCCATCAAAAAGGGGGATTTTTTTTTAAATGTTGAATTTAGGCTCCGTTTCGACTCCAATATATTCATTTACCCATGAGATCTCTTGGGGAAAAATATCGAACGAGTTGAACACGAGGGTAATACATTTCGGAGAAATTAGTGAAATCTCCAATTCACCAAAGGGGTACCCCTTTCAGAAATCTTCGATTTCTCTAATATGGATTGGAGCATTGTTTTGATCGTGAATAATAAAGAATATGCGAGGGTCATGGGCACAAAAGTTGTAGCCCTATGTCTTAGGGTACTATGTATAAAATTACGTGCAAATCCGAGGTGTGTAGAGGGTGATAGAGTCAAAATATAGAAGGACGTACTAATATAAGGAAAAAACTTGCGAAAATTGCCATCAAAAAGAGGAATTTTTTTTGAAATGTTGACTTAAGACTCCGTTTCGACTCCAATATATTCATTTACCCATGAGATCTCTTGTGGAAAAATATCGAACGAGTTGAACACGAGGGTAATACATTTCGGAGAAATTAGTGAAATCTCCATTTCACCAAAGGGGTACCCCTTTCAGAAATCTTCGATTTCTCTAATATGGATTGGAGCATTGTTTTGATCGTGAATACTAAAGAATATGAGAGGGACATGGGCACAAAAGTTGTAGCCCTATGTCTTAGAGTACTATGTATAAAATTACGTGCAAATCCGAGGTGTGTAGAGGGTGATAAAGTCAAAATATAGAAGGACGTACTAATATAAGGAAAAAACTTGCGAAAATTGCCATCAAAAAGAGGAATTTTTTTTGAAAAGTTGACTTAAGGCTCCGTTTCGACTCCAATATATTCATTTACCCATGAGATCTCTTGGGGAAAAATATCGAACGAGTTGAACACGAGGGTAATACATTTCGGAGAAATTAGTGATATCTCCAATTCACCAAAGGGGTACCCCTTTCAGAAATCTTCGATTTCTCTAATATGGATTGGAGCATTGTTTTGATCGTGAATACTAAAGAATATGCGAGGGTCATGGGCACAAAAGTTGTAGCCCTATGTCTTAGGGTACTATGTATAAAATTACGTGAAAATCCGAGGTGTGTAGAGGGTGATACAGTCAAAATACTGAGAGATGTACGAATATAAGGAAAAAACTTGCGAAAATTGCCATCAAAAAGGGGAATTTTTTTTGAAATGTTGACTTAAGGCTCCGTTTCGACTCCAATATATTCATTTACCCATGAGATCTCTTGGGGAAAAATATCGAACGAGTTGAACACGAGGGTAATACATTTCGGAGAAATTAGTGAAATCTCCAATTCACCAAAGGGGTACCCCTTTCAGAAATCTTCGATTTCTCTAATATGGATTGGAGCATTGTTTTGATCGTGAATAATAAAGAATATGCGAGGGTCATGGGCACAAAAGTTGTAGCCCTATGTCTTAGGGTACTATGTAAAAAATTACGTGCAAATCCGAGGTGTGTAGAGGGTGATAGAGTCAAAATATAGAAGGACGTACTAATATAAGGAAAAAACTTGCGAAAATTGCCATCAAAAAGAGGAATTTTTTTTGAAATGTTGACTTAAGGCTCCGTTTCGACTCCAATATATTCATTTACCCATGAGATCTCTTGGGGAAAAATATCGAACGAGTTGAACACGAGGGTAATACATTTCGGAGAAATTAGTGAAATCTCCAATTCACCAAAGGGGTACCCCTTTCAGAAATCTTCGATTTCTCTAATATGGATTGGAGCATTGTTTTGATCGTGAATAATAAAGAATATGCGAGGGTCATGGGCACAAAAGTTGTAGCCCTATGTCTTAGGGTACTATGTATAAAATTACGTGCAAAGCCGAGGTGTGTAGAGGGTGATAGAGTCAAAATATAGAAGGACGTACTAATATAAGGAAAAAACTTGCGAAAATTGCCATCAAAAAGAGGAATTTTTTTTGAAAAGTTGACTTAAGGCTCCGTTTCGACTCCAATATATTCATTTACCCATGAGATCTCTTGGGGAAAAATATCGAACGAGTTGAACACGAGGGTAATACATTTCGGAGAAATTAGTGATATCTCCAATTCACCAAAGGGGTACCCCTTTCAGAAATCTTCGATTTCTCTAATATGGATTGGAGCATTGTTTTGATCGTGAATAATAAAGAATATGCGAGGGTCATGGGCACAAAAGTTGTAGCCCTATGTCTTAGGGTACTATGTATAAAATTACGTGCAAATCCGAGGTGTGTAGAGGGTGATAGAGTCAAAATATAGAAGGACGTACTAATATAAGGAAAAAACTTGCGAAAATTGCCATCAAAAAGAGGAATTTTTTTTGAAATGTTGACTTAAGGCTCCGTTTCGACTCCAATATATTCATTTACCCATGAGATCTCTTGTGGAAAAATATCGAACGAGTTGAACACGAGGGTAATACATTTCGGAGAAATTAGTGAAATCTCCATTTCACCAAAGGGGTACCCCTTTCAGAAATCTTCGATTTCTCTAATATGGATTGGAGCATTGTTTTGATCGTGAATACTAAAGAATATGAGAGGGACATGGGCACAAAAGTTGTAGCCCTATGTCTTAGAGTACTATGTATAAAATTACGTGCAAATCCGAGGTGTGTAGAGGGTGATAAAGTCAAAATATAGAAGGACGTACTAATATAAGGAAAAAACTTGCGAAAATTGCCATCAAAAAGAGGAATTTTTTTTGAAAAGTTGACTTAAGGCTCCGTTTCGACTCCAATATATTCATTTACCCATGAGATCTCTTGGGGAAAAATATCGAACGAGTTGAACACGAGGGTAATACATTTCGGAGAAATTAGTGATATCTCCAATTCACCAAAGGGGTACCCCTTTCAGAAATCTTCGATTTCTCTAATATGGATTGGAGCATTGTTTTGATCGTGAATACTAAAGAATATGCGAGGGTCATGGGCACAAAAGTTGTAGCCCTATGTCTTAGGGTACTATGTATAAAATTACGTGAAAATCCGAGGTGTGTAGAGGGTGATACAGTCAAAATACTGAGAGATGTACGAATATAAGGAAAAAACTTGCGAAAATTGCCATCAAAAAGGGGAATTTTTTTTGAAATGTTGACTTAAGGCTCCGTTTCGACTCCAATATATTCATTTACCCATGAGATCTCTTGGGGAAAAATATCGAACGAGTTGAACACGAGGGTAATACATTTCGGAGAAATTAGTGAAATCTCCAATTCACCAAAGGGGTACCCCTTTCAGAAATCTTCGATTTCTCTAATATGGATTGGAGCATTGTTTTGATCGTGAATAATAAAGAATATGCGAGGGTCATGGGCACAAAAGTTGTAGCCCTATGTCTTAGGGTACTATGTAAAAAATTACGTGCAAATCCGAGGTGTGTAGAGGGTGATAGAGTCAAAATATAGAAGGACGTACTAATATAAGGAAAAAACTTGCGAAAATTGCCATCAAAAAGAGGAATTTTTTTTGAAATGTTGACTTAAGGCTCCGTTTCGACTCCAATATATTCATTTACCCATGAGATCTCTTGGGGAAAAATATCGAACGAGTTGAACACGAGGGTAATACATTTCGGAGAAATTAGTGAAATCTCCAATTCACCAAAGGGGTACCCCTTTCAGAAATCTTCGATTTCTCTAATATGGATTGGAGCATTGTTTTGATCGTGAATAATAAAGAATATGCGAGGGTCATGGGCACAAAAGTTGTAGCCCTATGTCTTAGGGTACTATGTATAAAATTACGTGCAAAGCCGAGGTGTGTAGAGGGTGATAGAGTCAAAATATAGAAGGACGTACTAATATAAGGAAAAAACTTGCGAAAATTGCCATCAAAAAGAGGAATTTTTTTTGAAAAGTTGACTTAAGGCTCCGTTTCGACTCCAATATATTCATTTACCCATGAGATCTCTTGGGGAAAAATATCGAACGAGTTGAACACGAGGGTAATACATTTCGGAGAAATTAGTGATATCTCCAATTCACCAAAGGGGTACCCCTTTCAGAAATCTTCGATTTCTCTAATATGGATTGGAGCATTGTTTTGATCGTGAATACTAAAGAATATGCGAGGGTCATGGGCACAAAAGTTGTAGCCCTATGTCTTAGGGTACTATGTATAAAATTACGTGCAAATCCGAGGTGTGTAGAGGGTGATAGAGTCAAAATATAGAAGGACGTACTAATATAAGGAAAAAACTTGCGAAAATTGCCATCAAAAAGAGGAATTTTTTTTGAAAAGTTGACTTAAGGCTCCGTTTCGACTCCAATATATTCATTTACCCATGAGATCTCTTGGGGAAAAATATCGAACGAGTTGAACACGAGGGTAATACATTTCGGAGAAATTAGTGATATCTCCAATTCACCAAAGGGGTACCCCTTTCAGAAATCTTCGATTTCTCTAATATGGATTGGAGCATTGTTTTGATCGTGAATACTAAAGAATATGCGAGGGTCATGGGCACAAAAGTTGTAGCCCTATGTCTTAGGGTACTATGTATAAAATTACGTGAAAATCCGAGGTGTGTAGAGGGTGATAGAGTCAAAATACTGAGAGAAGTACGAATATAAGGAAAAAACTTGCGAAAATTGCCATCAAAAAGAGGAATTTTTTTTGAAAAGTTGACTTAAGGCTCCGTTTCGACACTAATATATTCATTTACCCATGAGATCTCTTGGGGAAAAATATCGAACGAGTTGAACACGAGGGTAATACATTTCGGAGAAATTAGTGATATCTCCAATTCACCAAAGGGGTACCCCTTTCAGAAATCTTCGATTTCTCTAATATGGATTGGAGCATTGTTTTGATCGTGAATACTAAAGAATATGCGAGGGTCATGGGCACAAAAGTTGTAGCCCTATGTCTTAGGGTACTATGTATAAAATTACGTGAAAATCCGAGGTGTGTAGACGGTGATAGAGTCAAAATACTGAGAGATGTACGAATATAAGGAAAAAACTTGCGAAAATTGCCATCAAAAAGGGGGATTTTTTTTTAAATGTTGAATTTAGGCTCCGTTTCGACTCCAATATATTCATTTACCCATGAGATCTCTTGGGGAAAAATATCGAACGAGTTGAACACGAGGGTAATACATTTCGGAGAAATTAGTGAAATCTCCAATTCACCAAAGGGGTACCCCTTTCAGAAATCTTCGATTTCTCTAATATGGATTGGAGCATTGTTTTGATCGTGAATAATAAAGAATATGCGAGGGTCATGGGCACAAAAGTTGTAGCCCTATGTCTTAGGGTACTATGTATAAAATTACGTGCAAATCCGAGGTGTGTAGAGGGTGATAGAGTCAAAATATAGAAGGACGTACTAATATAAGGAAAAAACTTGCGAAAATTGCCATCAAAAAGAGGAATTTTTTTTGAAAAGTTGACTTAAGGCTCCGTTTCGACTCCAATATATTCATTTACCCATGAGATCTCTTGGGGATAAATATCGAACGAGTTGAACACGAGGGTAATACATTTCGGAGAAATTAGTGATATCTCCAATTCACCAAAGGGGTACCCCTTTCAGAAATCTTCGATTTCTCTAATATGGATTGGAGCATTGTTTTGATCGTGAATACTAAAGAATATGCGAGGGTCATGGGCACAAAAGTTGTAGCCCTATGTCTTAGGGTACTATGTATAAAATTACGTGAAAATCCGAGGTGTGTAGAGGGTGATAGAGTCAAAATACTGAGAGAAGTACGAATATAAGGAAAAAACTTGCGAAAATTGCCATCAAAAAGAGGAATTTTTTTTGAAAAGTTGACTGAAGGCTCCGTTTCGACACTAATATATTCATTTACCCATGAGATCTCTTGGGGAAAAATATCGAACGAGTTGAACACGAGGGTAATACATTTCGGAGAAATTAGTGATATCTCCAATTCACCAAAGGGGTACCCCTTTCAGAAATCTTCGATTTCTCTAATATGGATTGGAGCATTGTTTTGATCGTGAATACTAAAGAATATGCGAGGGTCATGGGCACAAAAGTTGTAGCCCTATGTCTTAGGGTACTATGTATAAAATTACGTGAAAATCCGAGGTGTGTAGACGGTGATAGAGTCAAAATACTGAGAGATGTACGAATATAAGGAAAAAACTTGCGAAAATTGCCATCAAAAAGGGGGATTTTTTTTTAAATGTTGAATTTAGGCTCCGTTTCGACTCCAATATATTCATTTACCCATGAGATCTCTTGGGGAAAAATATCGAACGAGTTGAACACGAGGGTAATACATTTCGGAGAAATTAGTGAAATCTCCAATTCACCAAAGGGGTACCCCTTTCAGAAATCTTCGATTTCTCTAATATGGATTGGAGCATTGTTTTGATCGTGAATAATAAAGAATATGCGAGGGTCATGGGCACAAAAGTTGTAGCCCTATGTCTTAGGGTACTATGTATAAAATTACGTGCAAATCCGAGGTGTGTAGAGGGTGATAGAGTCAAAATATAGAAGGACGTACTAATATAAGGAAAAAACTTGCGAAAATTGCCATCAAAAAGAGGAATTTTTTTTGAAATGTTGACTTAAGGCTCCGTTTCGACTCCAATATATTCATTTACCCATGAGATCTCTTGTGGAAAAATATCGAACGAGTTGAACACGAGGGTAATACATTTCGGAGAAATTAGTGAAATCTCCATTTCACCAAAGGGGTACCCCTTTCAGAAATCTTCGATTTCTCTAATATGGATTGGAGCATTGTTTTGATCGTGAATACTAAAGAATATGAGAGGGACATGGGCACAAAAGTTGTAGCCCTATGTCTTAGAGTACTATGTATAAAATTACGTGCAAATCCGAGGTGTGTAGAGGGTGATAAAGTCAAAATATAGAAGGACGTACTAATATAAGGAAAAAACTTGCGAAAATTGCCATCAAAAAGAGGAATTTTTTTTGAAAAGTTGACTTAAGGCTCCGTTTCGACTCCAATATATTCATTTACCCATGAGATCTCTTGGGGAAAAATATCGAACGAGTTGAACACGAGGGTAATACATTTCGGAGAAATTAGTGATATCTCCAATTCACCAAAGGGGTACCCCTTTCAGAAATCTTCGATTTCTCTAATATGGATTGGAGCATTGTTTTGATCGTGAATACTAAAGAATATGCGAGGGTCATGGGCACAAAAGTTGTAGCCCTATGTCTTAGGGTACTATGTATAAAATTACGTGAAAATCCGAGGTGTGTAGAGGGTGATACAGTCAAAATACTGAGAGATGTACGAATATAAGGAAAAAACTTGCGAAAATTGCCATCAAAAAGGGGAATTTTTTTTGAAATGTTGACTTAAGGCTCCGTTTCGACTCCAATATATTCATTTACCCATGAGATCTCTTGGGGAAAAATATCGAACGAGTTGAACACGAGGGTAATACATTTCGGAGAAATTAGTGAAATCTCCAATTCACCAAAGGGGTACCCCTTTCAGAAATCTTCGATTTCTCTAATATGGATTGGAGCATTGTTTTGATCGTGAATAATAAAGAATATGCGAGGGTCATGGGCACAAAAGTTGTAGCCCTATGTCTTAGGGTACTATGTAAAAAATTACGTGCAAATCCGAGGTGTGTAGAGGGTGATAGAGTCAAAATATAGAAGGACGTACTAATATAAGGAAAAAACTTGCGAAAATTGCCATCAAAAAGAGGAATTTTTTTTGAAATGTTGACTTAAGGCTCCGTTTCGACTCCAATATATTCATTTACCCATGAGATCTCTTGGGGAAAAATATCGAACGAGTTGAACACGAGGGTAATACATTTCGGAGAAATTAGTGAAATCTCCATTTCACCAAAGGGGTACCCCTTTCAGAAATCTTCGATTTCTCTAATATGGATTGGAGCATTGTTTTGATCATGAATACTAAAGAATATGAGAGGGACATGGGCACAAAAGTTGTAGCCCTATGTCTTAGAGTACTATGTATAAAATTACGTGCAAATCCGAGGTGTGTAGAGGGTGATAAAGTCAAAATATAGAAGGACGTACTAATATAAGGAAAAAACTTGCGAAAATTGCCATCAAAAAGAGGAATTTTTTTTGAAAAGTTGACTTAAGGCTCCGTTTCGACTCCAATATATTCATTTACCCATGAGATCTCTTGGGGAAAAATATCGAACGAGTTGAACACGAGGGTAATACATTTCGGAGAAATTAGTGATATCTCCAATTCACCAAAGGGGTACCCCTTTCAGAAATCTTCGATTTCTCTAATATGGATTGGAGCATTGTTTTGATCGTGAATACTAAAGAATATGCGAGGGTCATGGGCACAAAAGTTGTAGCCCTATGTCTTAGGGTACTATGTATAAAATTACGTGAAAATCCGAGGTGTGTAGAGGGTGATACAGTCAAAATACTGAGAGATGTACGAATATAAGGAAAAAACTTGCGAAAATTGCCATCAAAAAGGGGAATTTTTTTTGAAAAGTTGACTTAAGGCTCCGTTTCGACTCCAATATATTCATTTACCCATGAGATCTCTTGGGGAAAAATATCGAACGAGTTGAACACGAGGGTAATACATTTCGGAGAAATTAGTGAAATCTCCAATTCACCAAAGGGGTACCCCTTTCAGAAATCTTCGATTTCTCTAATATGGATTGGAGCATTGTTTTGATCGTGAATAATAAAGAATATGCGAGGGTCATGGGCACAAAAGTTGTAGCCCTATGTCTTAGGGTACTATGTATAAAATTACGTGAAAATCCGAGGTGTGTAGAGGGTGATACAGTCAAAATACTGAGAGATGTACGAATATAAGGAAAAAACTTGCGAAAATTGCCATCAAAAAGGGGAATTTTTTTTGAAATGTTGACTTAAGGCTCCGTTTCGACTCCAATATATTCATTTACCCATGAGATCTCTTGGGGAAAAATATCGAACGAGTTGAACACGAGGGTAATACATTTCGGAGAAATTAGTGAAATCTCCAATTCACCAAAGGGGTACCCCTTTCAGAAATCTTCGATTTCTCTAATATGGATTGGAGCATTGTTTTGATCGTGAATAATAAAGAATATGCGAGGGTCATGGGCACAAAAGTTGTAGCCCTATGTCTTAGGGTACTATGTATAAAATTACGTGCAAATCCGAGGTGTGTAGAGGGTGATAGAGTCAAAATATAGAAGGACGTACTAATATAAGGAAAAAACTTGCGAAAATTGCCATCAAAAAGGGGAATTTTTTTTGAAAAGTTGACTTAAGGCTCCGTTTCGACACCAATATATTCATTTACCCATGAGATCTCTTGGGGAAAAATATCGAACGAGTTGAACACGAGGGTAATACATTTCGGAGAAATTAGTGAAATCTCCAATTCACCAAAGGGGTACCCCTTTCAGAAATCTTCGATTTCTCTAATATGGATTGGAGCATTGTTTTGATCGTGAATAATAAAGAATATGCGAGGGTCATGGGCACAAAAGTTGTAGCCCTATGTCTTAGGGTACTATGTATAAAATTACGTGAAAATCCGAGGTGTGTAGAGGGTGATAGAGTCAAAATACTGAGAGATGTACGAATATAAGGAAAAAACTTGCGAAAATTGCCATCAAAAAGGGGGATTTTTTTTTAAATGTTGAATTAAGGCTCCGTTTCGACTCCAATATATTCATTTACCCATGAGATCTCTTGGGGAAAAATATCGAACGAGTTGAACACGAGGGTAATACATTTCGGAGAAATTAGTGAAATCTCCAATTCACCAAAGGGGTACCCCTTTCAGAAATCTTCGATTTCTCTAATATGGATTGGAGCATTGTTTTGATCGTGAATAATAAAGAATATGCGAGGGTCATGGGCACAAAAGTTGTAGCCCTATGTCTTAGGGTACTATGTATAAAATTACGTGCAAATCCGAGGTGTGTAGAGGGTGATAGAGTCAAAATATAGAAGGACGTACTAATATAAGGAAAAAACTTGCGAAAATTGCCATCAAAAAGAGGAATTTTTTTTGAAATGTTGACTTAAGGCTCCGTTTCGACTCCAATATATTCATTTACCCATGAGATCTCTTGGGGAAAAATATCGAACGAGTTGAACACGAGGGTAATACATTTCGGAGAAATTAGTGAAATCTCCATTTCACCAAAGGGGTACCCCTTTCAGAAATCTTCGATTTCTCTAATATGGATTGGAGCATTGTTTTGATCGTGAATACTAAAGAATATGAGAGGGACATGGGCACAAAAGTTGTAGCCCTATGTCTTAGAGTACTATGTATAAAATTACGTGCAAATCCGAGGTGTGTAGAGGGTGATAAAGTCAAAATATAGAAGGACGTACTAATATAAGGAAAAAACTTGCGAAAATTGCCATCAAAAAGAGGAATTTTTTTTGAAAAGTTGACTTAAGGCTCCGTTTCGACTCCAATATATTCATTTACCCATGAGATCTCTTGGGGAAAAATATCGAACGAGTTGAACACGAGGGTAATACATTTCGGAGAAATTAGTGATATCTCCAATTCACCAAAGGGGTACCCCTTTCAGAAATCTTCGATTTCTCTAATATGGATTGGAGCATTGTTTTGATCGTGAATACTAAAGAATATGCGAGGGTCATGGGCACAAAAGTTGTAGCCCTATGTCTTAGGGTACTATGTATAAAATTACGTGAAAATCCGAGGTGTGTAGAGGGTGATACAGTCAAAATACTGAGAGATGTACGAATATAAGGAAAAAACTTGCGAAAATTGCCATCAAAAAGGGGAATTTTTTTTGAAAAGTTGACTTAAGGCTCCGTTTCGACTCCAATATATTCATTTACCCATGAGATCTCTTGGGGAAAAATATCGAACGAGTTGAACACGAGGGTAATACATTTCGGAGAAATTAGTGAAATCTCCAATTCACCAAAGGGGTACCCCTTTCAGAAATCTTCGATTTCTCTAATATGGATTGGAGCATTGTTTTGATCGTGAATAATAAAGAATATGCGAGGGTCATGGGCACAAAAGTTGTAGCCCTATGTCTTAGGGTACTATGTATAAAATTACGTGAAAATCCGAGGTGTGTAGAGGGTGATACAGTCAAAATACTGAGAGATGTACGAATATAAGGAAAAAACTTGCGAAAATTGCCATCAAAAAGGGGAATTTTTTTTGAAATGTTGACTTAAGGCTCCGTTTCGACTCCAATATATTCATTTACCCATGAGATCTCTTGGGGAAAAATATCGAACGAGTTGAACACGAGGGTAATACATTTCGGAGAAATTAGTGAAATCTCCAATTCACCAAAGGGGTACCCCTTTCAGAAATCTTCGATTTCTCTAATATGGATTGGAGCATTGTTTTGATCGTGAATAATAAAGAATATGCGAGGGTCATGGGCACAAAAGTTGTAGCCCTATGTCTTAGGGTACTATGTATAAAATTACGTGCAAATCCGAGGTGTGTAGAGGGTGATAGAGTCAAAATATAGAAGGACGTACTAATATAAGGAAAAAACTTGCGAAAATTGCCATCAAAAAGAGGAATTTTTTTTGAAATGTTGACTTAAGGCTCCGTTTCGACTCCAATATATTCATTTACCCATGAGATCTCTTGGGGAAAAATATCGAACGAGTTGAACACGAGGGTAATACATTTCGGAGAAATTAGTGAAATCTCCAATTCACCAAAGGGGTACCCCTTTCAGAAATCTTCGATTTCTCTAATATGGATTGGAGCATTGTTTTGATCGTGAATACTAAAGAATATGAGAGGGACATGGGCACAAAAGTTGTAGCCCTATGTCTTAGAGTACTATGTATAAAATTACGTGCAAATCCGAGGTGTGTAGAGGGTGATAAAGTCAAAATATAGAAGGACGTACTAATATAAGGAAAAAACTTGCGAAAATTGCCATCAAAAAGAGGAATTTTTTTTGAAAAGTTGACTTAAGGCTCCGTTTCGACTCCAATATATTCATTTACCCATGAGATCTCTTGGGGAAAAATATCGAACGAGTTGAACACGAGGGTAATACATTTCGGAGAAATTAGTGATATCTCCAATTCACCAAAGGGGTACCCCTTTCAGAAATCTTCGATTTCTCTAATATGGATTGGAGCATTGTTTTGATCGTGAATACTAAAGAATATGCGAGGGTCATGGGCACAAAAGTTGTAGCCCTATGTCTTAGGGTACTATGTATAAAATTACGTGAAAATCCGAGGTGTGTAGAGGGTGATACAGTCAAAATACTGAGAGATGTACGAATATAAGGAAAAAACTTGCGAAAATTGCCATCAAAAAGGGGAATTTTTTTTGAAATGTTGACTTAAGGCTCCGTTTCGACTCCAATATATTCATTTACCCATGAGATCTCTTGGGGAAAAATATCGAACGAGTTGAACACGAGGGTAATACATTTCGGAGAAATTAGTGAAATCTCCAATTCACCAAAGGGGTACCCCTTTCAGAAATCTTCGATTTCTCTAATATGGATTGGAGCATTGTTTTGATCGTGAATAATAAAGAATATGCGAGGGTCATGGGCACAAAAGTTGTAGCCCTATGTCTTAGGGTACTATGTATAAAATTACGTGCAAATCCGAGGTGTGTAGAGGGTGATAGAGTCAAAATATAGAAGGACGTACTAATATAAGGAAAAAACTTGCGAAAATTGCCATCATAAAGAGGAATTTTTTTTGAAATGTTGACTTAAGGCTCCGTTTCAACTCCAATATATTCATTTACCCATGAGATCTCTTGGGGAAAAATATCGAACGAGTTGAACACGAGGGTAATACATTTCGGAGAAATTAGTGAAATCTCCAATTCACCAAAGGGGTACCCCTTTCAGAAATCTTCGATTTCTCTAATATGGATTGGAGCATTGTTTTGATCGTGAATACTAAAGAATATGAGAGGGACATGGGCACAAAAGTTGTAGCCCTATGTCTTAGAGTACTATGTATAAAATTACGTGCAAATCCGAGGTGTGTAGAGGGTGATAAAGTCAAAATATAGAAGGACGTACTAATATAAGGAAAAAACTTGCGAAAATTGCCATCAAAAAGAGGAATTTTTTTTGAAAAGTTGACTTAAGGCTCCGTTTCGACTCCAATATATTCATTTACCCATGAGATCTCTTGGGGAAAAATATCGAACGAGTTGAACACGAGGGTAATACATTTCGGAGAAATTAGTGATATCTCCAATTCACCAAAGGGGTACCCCTTTCAGAAATCTTCGATTTCTCTAATATGGATTGGAGCATTGTTTTGATCGTGAATACTAAAGAATATGCAAGGGTCATGGGCACAAAAGTTGTAGCCCTATGTCTTAGGGTACTATGTATAAAATTACGTGAAAATCCGAGGTGTGTAGAGGGTGATACAGTCAAAATACTGAGAGATGTACGAATATAAGGAAAAAACTTGCGAAAATTGCCATCAAAAAGGGGAATTTTTTTTGAAATGTTGACTTAAGGCTCCGTTTCGACTCCAATATATTCATTTACCCATGAGATCTCTTGGGGAAAAATATCGAACGAGTTGAACACGAGGGTAATACATTTCGGAGAAATTAGTGAAATCTCCAATTCACCAAAGGGGTACCCCTTTCAGAAATCTTCGATTTCTCTAATATGGATTGGAGCATTGTTTTGATCGTGAATAATAAAGAATATGCGAGGGTCATGGGCACAAAAGTTGTAGCCCTATGTCTTAGGGTACTATGTATAAAATTACGTGCAAATCCGAGGTGTGTAGAGGGTGATAGAGTCAAAATATAGAAGGACGTACTAATATAAGGAAAAAACTTGCGAAAATTGCCATCATAAAGAGGAATTTTTTTTGAAATGTTGACTTAAGGCTCCGTTTCAACTCCAATATATTCATTTACCCATGAGATCTCTTGGGGAAAAATATCGAACGAGTTGAACACGAGGGTAATACATTTCGGAGAAATTAGTGAAATCTCCAATTCACCAAAGGGGTACCCCTTTCAGAAATCTTCGATTTCTCTAATATGGATTGGAGAATTGTTTTGATCGTGAATAATAAAGAATATGAGAGGGACATGGGCACAAAAGTTGTAGCCCTATGTCTTAGAGTACTATGTATAAAATTACGTGCAAATCCGAGGTGTGTAGAGGGTGATAAAGTCAAAATATAGAAGGACGTACTAATATAAGGAAAAAACTTGCGAAAATTGCCATCAAAAAGAGGAATTTTTTTTTAAATGTTGACTTAAGGCTCCGTTTCGACTCCAATATATTCATTTACCCATGAGATCTCTTGGGGAAAAATATCGAACGAGTTGAACACGAGGGTAATACATTTCGGAGAAATTAGTGAAATCTCCAATTCACCAAAGGGGTACCCCTTTCAGAAATCTTCGATTTCTCTAATATGGATTGGAGCATTGTTTTGATCGTGAATAATAAAGAATATGCGAGGGTCATGGGCACAAAAGTTGTAGCCCTATGTCTTAGGGTACTATGTATAAAATTACGTGAAAATCCGAGGTGTGTAGAGGGTGATACAGTCAAAATACTGAGAGATGTACGAATATAAGGAAAAAACTTGCGAAAATTGCCATCAAAAAGGGGAATTTTTTTTGAAATGTTGACTTAAGGCTCCGTTTCGACTCCAATATATTCATTTACCCATGAGATCTCTTGGGGAAAAATATCGAACGAGTTGAACACGAGGGTAATACATTTCGGAGAAATTAGTGAAATCTCCAATTCACCAAAGGGGTACCCCTTTCAGAAATCTTCGATTTCTCTAATATGGATTGGAGCATTGTTTTGATCGTGAATAATAAAGAATATGCGAGGGTCATGGGCACAAAAGTTGTAGCCCTATGTCTTAGGGTACTATGTATAAAATTACGTGCAAATCCGAGGTGTGTAGAGGGTGATAGAGTCAAAATATAGAAGGACGTACTAATATAAGGAAAAAACTTGCGAAAATTGCCATCATAAAGAGGAATTTTTTTTGAAATGTTGACTTAAGGCTCCGTTTCAACTCCAATATATTCATTTACCCATGAGATCTCTTGGGGAAAAATATCGAACGAGTTGAACACGAGGGTAATACATTTCGGAGAAATTAGTGAAATCTCCAATTCACCAAAGGGGTACCCCTTTCAGAAATCTTCGATTTCTCTAATATGGATTGGAGCATTGTTTTGATCGTGAATAATAAAGAATATGAGAGGGACATGGGCACAAAAGTTGTAGCCCTATGTCTTAGAGTACTATGTATAAAATTACGTGCAAATCCGAGGTGTGTAGAGGGTGATAAAGTCAAAATATAGAAGGACGTACTAATATAAGGAAAAAACTTGCGAAAATTGCCATCAAAAAGAGGAATTTTTTTTTAAATGTTGACTTAAGGCTCCGTTTCGACTCCAATATATTCATTTACCCATGAGATCTCTTGGGGAAAAATATCGAACGAGTTGAACACGAGGGTAATACATTTCGGAGAAATTAGTGAAATCTCCAATTCACCAAAGGGGTACCCCTTTCAGAAATCTTCGATTTCTCTAATATGGATTGGAGCATTGTTTTGATCGTGAATAATAAAGAATATGCGAGGGTCATGGGCACAAAAGTTGTAGCCCTATGTCTTAGGGTACTATGTATAAAATTACGTGCAAATCCGAGGTGTGTAGAGGGTGATAGAGTCAAAATATAGAAGGACGTACTAATATAAGGAAAAAACTTGCGAAAATTGCCATCATAAAGAGGAATTTTTTTTGAAATGTTGACTTAAGGCTCCGTTTCAACTCCAATATATTCATTTACCCATGAGATCTCTTGGGGAAAAATATCGAACGAGTTGAACACGAGGGTAATACATTTCAGAGAAATTAGTGAAATCTCCAATTCACCAAAGGGGTACCCCTTTCAGAAATCTTCGATTTCTCTAATATGGATTGGAGCATTGTTTTGATCGTGAATAATAAAGAATATGAGAGGGACATGGGCACAAAAGTTGTAGCCCTATGTCTTAGAGTACTATGTATAAAATTACGTGCAAATCCGAGGTGTGTAGAGGGTGATAAAGTCAAAATATAGAAGGACGTACTAATATAAGGAAAAAACTTGCGAAAATTGCCATCAAAAAGAGGAATTTTTTTTTAAATGTTGACTTAAGGCTCCGTTTCGACTCCAATATATTCATTTACCCATGAGATCTCTTGGGGAAAAATATCGAACGAGTTGAACACGAGGGTAATACATTTCGGAGAAATTAGTGAAATCTCCAATTCACCAAAGGGGTACCCCTTTCAGAAATCTTCGATTTCTCTAATATGGATTGGAGCATTGTTTTGATCGTGAATAATAAAGAATATGCGAGGGTCATGGGCACAAAAGTTGTAGCCCTATGTCTTAGGGTACTATGTATAAAATTACGTGAAAATCCGAGGTGTGTATAGGGTGATAGAGTCAAAATACTGAGAGATGTACGAATATAAGGAAAAAACTTGCGAAAATTGCCATCAAAAAGGGGGATTTTTTTTTAAATGTTGAATTAAGGCTCCGTTTCGACTCCAATATATTCATTTACCCATGAGATCTCTTGGGGAAAAATATCGAACGAGTTGAACACGAGGGTAATACATTTCGGAGAAATTAGTGAAATCTCCAATTCACCAAAGGGGTACCCCTTTCAGAAATCTTCGATTTCTCTAATATGGATTGGAGCATTGTTTTGATCGTGAATAATAAAGAATATGCGAGGGTCATGGGCACAAAAGTTGTAGCCCTATGTCTTAGGGTACTATGTATAAAATTACGTGCAAATCCGAGGTGTGTAGAGGGTGATAGAGTCAAAATATAGAAGGACGTACTAATATAAGGAAAAAACTTGCGAAAATTGCCATCAAAAAGAGGAATTTTTTTTGAAATGTTGACTTAAGGCTCCGTTTCGACTCCAATATATTCATTTACCCATGAGATCTCTTGGGGAAAAATATCGAACGAGTTGAACACGAGGGTAATACATTTCGGAGAAATTAGTGAAATCTCCAATTCACCAAAGGGGTACCCCTTTCAGAAATCTTCGATTTCTCTAATATGGATTGGAGCATTGTTTTGATCGTGAATAATAAAGAATATGCGAGGGTCATGGGCACAAAAGTTGTAGCCCTATGTCTTAGGGTACTATGTATAAAATTACGTGAAAATCCGAGGTGTGTAGAGGGTGATAGAGTCAAAATACTGAGAGATGTACGAATATAAGGAAAAAACTTGCGAAAATTGCCATCAAAAAGGGGGATTTTTTTTTAAATGTTGAATTAAGGCTCCGTTTCGACTCCAATATATTCATTTACCCATGAGATCTCTTGGGGAAAAATATCGAACGAGTTGAACACGAGGGTAATACATTTCGGAGAAATTAGTGAAATCTCCAATTCACCAAAGGGGTACCCCTTTCAGAAATCTTCGATTTCTCTAATATGGATTGGAGCATTGTTTTGATCGTGAATAATAAAGAATATGCGAGGGTCATGGGCACAAAAGTTGTAGCCCTATGTCTTAGGGTACTATGTATAAAATTACGTGAAAATCCGAGGTGTGTAGAGGGTGATACAGCCAAAATACTGAGAGATGTACGAATATAAGGAAAAAACTTGCGAAAATTGCCATCAAAAAGGGGAATTTTTTTTGAAATGTTGACTTAAGGCTCCGTTTTGACTCCAATATATTCATTTACCCATGAGATCTCTTGGGGAAAAATATCGAACGAGTTGAACACGAGGGTAATACATTTCGGAGAAATTAGTGAAATCTCCAATTCACCAAAGGGGTACCCCTTTCAGAAATCTTCGATTTCTCTAATATGGATTGGAGCATTGTTTTGATCGTGAATAATAAAGAATATGCGAGGGTCATGGGCACAAAAGTTGTAGCCCTATGTCTTAGGGTACTATGTATAAAATTACGTGCAAATCCGAGGTGTGTAGAGGGTGATAGAGTCAAAATATAGAAGGACGTACTAATATAAGGAAAAAACTTGCGAAAATTGCCATCAAAAAGAGGAATTTTTTTTGAAATGTTGACTTAAGGCTCCGTTTCGACTCCAATATATTCATTTACCCATGAGATCTCTTGGGGAAAAATATCGAACGAGTTGAACACGAGGGTAATACATTTCGGAGAAATTAGTGAAATCTCCAATTCACCAAAGGGGTACCCCTTTCAGAAATCTTCGATTTCTCTAATATGGATTGGAGCATTGTTTTGATCGTGAATAATAAAGAATATGCGAGGGTCATGGGCACAAAAGTTGTAGCCCTATGTCTTAGGGTACTATGTATAAAATTACGTGAAAATCCGAGGTGTGTAGAGGGTGATAGAGTCAAAATACTGAGAGATGTACGAATATAAGGAAAAAACTTGCGAAAATTGCCATCAAAAAGGGGGATTTTTTTTTAAATGTTGAATTAAGGCTCCGTTTCGACTCCAATATATTCATTTACCCATGAGATCTCTTGGGGAAAAATATCGAACGAGTTGAACACGAGGGTAATACATTTCGGAGAAATTAGTGAAATCTCCAATTCACCAAAGGGGTACCCCTTTCAGAAATCTTCGATTTCTCTAATATGGATTGGAGCATTGTTTTGATCGTGAATAATAAAGAATATGCGAGGGTCATGGGCACAAAAGTTGTAGCCCTATGTCTTAGGGTACTATGTATAAAATTACGTGAAAATCCGAGGTGTGTAGAGGGTGATACGGCCAAAATACTGAGAGATGTACGAATATAAGGAAAAAACTTGCGAAAATTGCCATCAAAAAGGGGAATTTTTTTTGAAATGTTGACTTAAGGCTCCGTTTTGACTCCAATATATTCATTTACCCATGAGATCTCTTGGGGAAAAATATCGAACGAGTTGAACACGAGGGTAATACATTTCGGAGAAATTAGTGAAATCTCCAATTCACCAAAGGGGTACCCCTTTCAGAAATCTTCGATTTCTCTAATATGGATTGGAGCATTGTTTTGATCGTGAATAATAAAGAATATGCGAGGGTCATGGGCACAAAAGTTGTAGCCCTATGTCTTAGGGTACTATGTATAAAATTACGTGAAAATCCGAGGTGTGTAGAGGGTGATAGAGTCAAAATACTGAGAGATGTACGAATATAAGGAAAAAACTTGCGAAAATTGCCATCAAAAAGGGGGATTTTTTTTTAAATGTTGAATTAAGGCTCCGTTTCGACTCCAATATATTCATTTACCCATGAGATCTCTTGGGGAAAAATATCGAACGAGTTGAACACGAGGGTAATACATTTCGGAGAAATTAGTGAAATCTCCAATTCACCAAAGGGGTACCCCTTTCAGAAATCTTCGATTTCTCTAATATGGATTGGAGCATTGTTTTGATCGTGAATAATAAAGAATATGCGAGGGTCATGGGCACAAAAGTTGTAGCCCTATGTCTTAGGGTACTATGTATAAAATTACGTGAAAATCCGAGGTGTGTAGAGGGTGATACAGCCAAAATACTGAGAGATGTACGAATATAAGGAAAAAACTTGCGAAAATTGCCATCAAAAAGGGGAATTTTTTTTGAAATGTTGACTTAAGGCTCCGTTTTGACTCCAATATATTCATTTACCCATGAGATCTCTTGGGGAAAAATATCGAACGAGTTGAACACGAGGGTAATACATTTCGGAGAAATTAGTGAAATCTCCAATTCACCAAAGGGGTACCCCTTTCAGAAATCTTCGATTTCTCTAATATGGATTGGAGCATTGTTTTGATCATGAATAATAAAGAATATGCGAGGGTCATGGGCACAAAAGTTGTAGCCCTATGTCTTAGGGTACTATGTATAAAATTACGTGAAAATCCGAGGTGTGTAGAGGGTGATACATTCAAAATACTGAGAGATGTACGAATATAAGGAAAAAACTTGCGAAAATTGCCATCAAAAAGGGGAATTTTTTTTGAAATGTTGACTTAAGGCTCCGTTTCGACTCCAATATATTCATTTACCCATGAGATCTCTTGGGGAAAAATATCGAACGAGTTGAACACGAGGGTAATACATTTCGGAGAAATTAGTGAAATCTCCAATTCTCCAAAGGGGTACCCCTTTCAGAAATCTTCGATTTCTCTAATATGGATTGGAGCATTGTTTTGATCGTGAATAATAAAGAATATGCGAGGGTCATGGGCACAAAAGTTGTAGCCCTATGTCTTAGAGTACTATGTATAAAATTACGTGCAAATCCGAGGTGTGTAGAGGGTGATAGAGTCAAAATATAGAAGGACGTACTAATATAAGGAAAAAACTTGCGAAAATTGCCATCAAAAAGAGGAATTTTTTTTGAAATGTTGACTTAAGGCTCCGTTTCGACTCCAATATATTCATTTACCCATGAGATCTCTTGGGGAAAAATATCGAACGAGTTGAACACGAGGGTAATACATTTCGGAGAAATTAGTGAAATCTCCAATTCACCAAAGGGGTACCCCTTTCAGAAATCTTCGATTTCTCTAATATGGATTGGAGCATTGTTTTGATCGTGAATAATAAAGAATATGAGAGGGACATGGGCACAAAAGTTGTAGCCCTATGTCTTAGAGTACTATGTATAAAATTACGTGCAAATCCGAGGTGTGTAGAGGGTGATAAAGTCAAAATATAGAAGGACGTACTAATATAAGGAAAAAACTTGCGAAAATTGCCATCAAAAAGAGGAATTTTTTTTTAAATGTTGACTTAAGGCTCCGTTTCGACTCCAATATATTCATTTACCCATGAGATCTCTTGGGGAAAAATATCGAATGAGTTGAACACGAGGGTAATACATTTCGGAGAAATTAGTGAAATCTCCAATTCACCAAAGGGGTACCCCTTTCAGAAATCTTCGATTTCTCTAATATGGATTGGAGCATTGTTTTGATCGTGAATAATAAAGAATATGCGAGGGTCATGGGCACAAAAGTTGTAGCCCTATGTCTTAGGGTACTATGTATAAAATTACGTGAAAATCCGAGGTGTGTAGAGGGTGATACAGTCAAAATACTGAGAGATGTACGAATATAAGGAAAAAACTTGCGAAAATTGCCATCAAAAAGGGGAATTTTTTTTGAAATGTTGACTTAAGGCTCCGTTTCGACTCCAATATATTCATTTACCCATGAGATCTCTTGGGGAAAAATATCGAACGAGTTGAACACGAGGGTAATACATTTCGGAGAAATTAGTGAAATCTCCAATTCACCAAAGGGGTACCCCTTTCAGAAATCTTTGATTTCTCTAATATGGATTGGAGCATTGTTTTGATCGTGAATAATAAAGAATATGCGAGGGTCATGGGCACAAAAGTTGTAGCCCTATGTCTTAGGGTACTATGTATAAAATTACGTGAAAATCTGAGGTGTGTAGAGGGTGATACAGCCAAAATACTGAGAGATGTACGAATATAAGGAAAAAACTTGCGAAAATTGCCATCAAAAAGGGGAATTTTTTTTGAAATGTTGACTTAAGGCTCCGTTTCGACTCCAATATATTCATTTACCCATGAGATCTCTTGGGGAAAAATATCGAACGAGTTGAACACGAGGGTAATACATTTCGGAGAAATTAGTGAAATCTCCAATTCACCAAAGGGGTACCCCTTTCAGAAATCTTCGATTTCTCTAATATGGATTGGAGCATTGTTTTGATCGTGAATAATAAAGAATATGCGAGGGTCATGGGCACAAAAGTTGTAGCCCTATGTCTTAGGGTACTATGTATAAAATTACGTGCAAATCCGAGGTGTGTAGAGGGTGATAGAGTCAAAATATAGAAGGACGTACTAATATAAGGAAAAAACTTGCGAAAATTGCCATCAAAAAGAGGAATTTTTTTTGAAATGTTGACTTAAGGCTCCGTTTCGACTCCAATATATTCATTTACCCATGAGATCTCTTGGGGAAAAATATCGAACGAGTTGAACACGAGGGTAATACATTTCGGAGAAATTAGTGAAATCTCCAATTCACCAAAGGGGTACCCCTTTCAGAAATCTTCGATTTCTCTAATATGGATTGGAGCATTGTTTTGATCGTGAATACTAAAGAATATGCGAGGGTCATGGGCACAAAAGTTGTAGCCCTATGTCTTAGGGTACTATGTATAAAATTACGTGCAAATCCGAGGCGTGTAGAGGGTGATAGAGTCAAAATATAGAAGGACGTACTAATATAAGGAAAAAACTTGCAAAAATTGCCATCAAAAAGAGGAATTTTTTTTTAAATGTTGACTTAAGGCTCCGTTTCGACTCCAATATATTCATTTACCAATGAGATCTCTTGGGGAAAAATATCGAACGAGTTGAACACGAGGGTAATACATTTCGGAGAAATTAGTGAAATCTCCAATTCACCAAAGGGGTACCCCTTTCAGAAATCTTCGATTTCTCTAATATGGATTGGAGCATTGTTTTGATCGTGAATAATAAAGAATATGCGAGGGTCATGGGCACAAAAGTTGTAGCCCTATGTCTTAGGGTACTATGTATAAAATTACGTGCAAATCCGAGGTGTGTAGAGGGTGATAGAGTCAAAATATAGAAGGACGTACTAATATAAGGAAAAAACTTGCGAAAATTGCCATCAAAAAGGGGGATTTTTTTTGAAATGTTGACTTAAGGCTCCGTTTCCACTCTAATATATTCATTTACCCATGAGATCTCTTGGGGAAAAATATCGAACGAGTTGAACACGTGGGTAATACATTTCGGAGAAATTAGTGAAATCTCCAATTCACCAAAGGGGTACCCCTTTCAGAAATCTTCGATTTCTCTAATATGGATTGGAGCATTGTTTTGATCGTGAATAATAAAGAATATGCAAGGGTCATGGGCACAAAATTTGTAGCCCTATGTCTTAGGGTACTATGTATAAAATTACGTGCAAATCCGAGGTGTGTAGAGGGTGATAGAGTCAAAATATAGAAGGACGTACTAATATAAGGAAAAAACTTGCGAAAATTGCCATCAAAAAGAGGAATTTTTTTTGAAATGTTGACTTAAGGCTCCGTTTCGACTCCAATATATTCATTTACCCATGAGATCTCTTGGGGAAAAATATCGAACGAGTTGAACACGAGGGTAATACATTTCGGAGAAATTAGTGAAATCTCCAATTCACCAAAGGGGTACCCCTTTCAGAAATCTTCGATTTCTCTAATATGGATTGGAGCATTGTTTTGATCGTGAATAATAAAGAATATGAGAGGGACATGGGCACAAAAGTTGTAGCCCTATGTCTTAGAGTACTATGTATAAAATTACGTGCAAATCCGAGGTGTGTAGAGGGTGATAAAGTCAAAATATAGAAGGACGTACTAATATAAGGAAAAAACTTGCGAAAATTGCCATCAAAAAGAGGAATTTTTTTTTAAATGTTGACTTAAGGCTCCGTTTCGACTCCAATATATTCATTTACCCATGAGATCTCTTGGGGAAAAATATCGAATGAGTTGAACACGAGGGTAATACATTTCGGAGAAATTAGTGAAATCTCCAATTCACCAAAGGGGTACCCCTTTCAGAAATCTTCGATTTCTCTAATATGGATTGGAGCATTGTTTTGATCGTGAATACTAAAGAATATGCGAGGGTCATGGGCACAAAAGTTGTAGCCCTATGTCTTAGGGTACTATGTATAAAATTACGTGAAAATCCGAGGTGTGTAGAGGGTGATACAGTCAAAATACTGAGAGATGTACGAATATAAGGAAAAAACTTGCGAAAATTGCCATCAAAAAGGGGAATTTTTTTTGAAATGTTGACTTAAGGCTCCGTTTCGACTCCAATATATTCATTTACCCATGAGATCTCTTGGGGAAAAATATCGAACGAGTTGAACACGAGGGTAATACATTTCGGAGAAATTAGTGAAATCTCCAATTCACCAAAGGGGTACCCCTTTCAGAAATCTTCGATTTCTCTAATATGGATTGGAGCATTGTTTTGATCATGAATAATAAAGAATATGCGAGGGTCATGGGCACAAAAGTTGTAGCCCTATGTCTTAGGGTACTATGTATAAAATTACGTGCAAATCCGAGGTGTGTAGAGGGTGATAGAGTCAAAATATAGAAGGACGTACTAATATAAGGAAAAAACTTGTGAAAATTGCCATCAAAAAGAGGAATTTTTTTTTAAATGTTGACTTAAGGCTCCGTTTCGACTCCAATATATTCATTTACCCATGAGATCTCTTGGGGAAAAATATCGAACGAGTTGAACACGAGGGTAATACATTTCGGAGAAATTAGTGAAATCTCCAATTCACCAAAGGGGTACCCCTTTCAGAAATCTTCGATTTCTCTAATATGGATTGGAGCATTGTTTTGATCGTGAATACTAAAGAATATGCGAGGGTCATGGGCACAAAAGTTGTAGCCCTATGTCTTAGGGTACTATGTATAAAAGTACGTGAAAATCCGAGGTGTGTAGAGGGTGATACAGTCAAAATACTGAGAGATGTACGAATATAAGGAAAAAACTTGCGAAAATTGCCATCAAAAAGGGGAATTTTTTTTGAAATGTTGACTTAAGGCTCCGTTTCGACTCCAATATATTCATTTACCCATGAGATCTCTTGGGGAAAAATATCGAACGAGTTGAACACGAGGGTAATACATTTCGGAGAAATTAGTGAAATCTCCAATTCACCAAAGGGGTACCCCTTTCAGAAATCTTCGATTTCTCTAATATGGATTGGAGCATTGATTTGATCGTGAATAATAAAGATTATGCGAGGGTCATGGGCACAAAAGTTGTAGCGCTATGTCTTAGGGTACTATGTATAAAATTACGTGAAAATCCGAGGTGTGTAGAGGGTGATACAGCCAAAATACTGAGAGATGTACGAATATAAGGAAAAAACTTGCGAAAATTGCCATCAAAAAGGGGAATTTTTTTTGAAATGTTGACTTAAGGCTCCGTTTCGACTCCAATATATTCATTTACCCATGAGATCTCTTGGGGAAAAATATCGAACGAGTTGAACACGAGGGTAATACATTTCGGAGAAATTAGTGAAATCTCCAATTCACCAAAGGGGTACCCCTTTCAGAAATCTTCGATTTCTCTAATATGGATTGGAGCATTGTTTTGATCGTGAATAATAAAGAATATGCGAGGGTCATGGGCACAAAAGTTGTAGCCCTATGTCTTAGGGTACTATGTATAAAATTACGTGCAAATCCGAGGTGTGTAGAGGGTGATAGAGTCAAAATATAGAAGGACGTACTAATATAAGGAAAAAACTTGTGAAAATTGCCATCAAAAAGAGGAATTTTTTTTTAAATGTTGACTTAAGGCTCCGTTTCGACTCCAATATATTCATTTACCCATGAGATCTCTTGGGGAAAAATATCGAACGAGTTGAACACGAGGGTAATACATTTCGGAGAAATTAGTGAAATCTCCAATTCACCAAAGGGGTACCCCTTTCAGAAATCTTCGATTTCTCTAATATGGATTGGAGCATTGTTTTGATCGTGAATACTAAAGAATATGCGAGGGTCATGGGCACAAAAGTTGTAGCCCTATGTCTTAGGGTACTATGTATAAAAGTACGTGAAAATCCGAGGTGTGTAGAGGGTGATACAGTCAAAATACTGAGAGATGTACGAATATAAGGAAAAAACTTGCGAAAATTGCCATCAAAAAGGGGAATTTTTTTTGAAATGTTGACTTAAGGCTCCGTTTCGACTCCAATATATTCATTTACCCATGAGATCTCTTGGGGAAAAATATCGAACGAGTTGAAAACGAGGGTAATACATTTCGGAGAAATTAGTGAAATCTCCAATTCACCAAAGGGGTACCCCTTTCAGAAATCTTCGATTTCTCTAATATGGATTGGAACATTGTTTTGATCGTGAATAATAAAGAATATGCGAGGGTCATGGGCACAAAAGTTGTAGCCCTATGTCTTAGGGTACTATGTATAAAATTACGTGAAAATCCGAGGTGTGTAGAGGGTGATACAGCCAAAATACTGAGAGATGTACGAATATAAGGAAAAAACTTGCGAAAATGGCCATCAAAAAGGGGAATTTTTTTTGAAATGTTGACTTAAGGCTCCGTTTCGACTCCAATATATTGATTTACCCATGAGATCTCTTGGGGAAAAATATCGAACGAGTTGAACACGAGGGTAATACATTTCGGAGAAATTAGTGAAATCTCCAATTCACCAAAGGGGTACCCCTTTCAGAAATCTTCGATTTCTCTAATATGGATTGGAGCATTGTTTTGATCGTGAATACTAAAGAATATGCGAGGGTCATGGGCACAAGAGTTGTAGCCCTATGTCTTAGGGTACTATGTATAAAATTACGTGAAAATCCGAGGTGTGTAGAGGGTGATACAGCCAAAATACTGAGAGATGTACGAATATAAGGAAAAAACTTGCGAAAATTGCCATCAAAAAGGGGAATTTTTTTTGAAATGTTGACTTAAGGCTCCGTTTCGACTCCAATATATTCATTTACCCATGAGATCTCTTGGGGAAAAATATCGAACGAGTTGAACACGAGGGTAATACATTTCGGAGAAATTAGTGAAATCTCCAATTCACCAAAGGGGTACCCCTTTCAGAAATCTTCGATTTCTCTAATATGGATTGGAGCATTGTTTTGATCGTGAATACTAAAGAATATGCGAGGGTCATGGGCACAAAAGTTGTAGCCCTATGTCTTAGGGTACTATGTATAAAAGTACGTGAAAATCCGAGGTGTGTAGAGGGTGATACAGTCAAAATACTGAGAGATGTACGAATATAAGGAAAAAACTTGCGAAAATTGCCATCAAAAAGGGGAATTTTTTTTGAAATGTTGACTTAAGGCTCCGTTTCGACTCCAATATATTCATTTACCCATGAGATCTCTTGGGGAAAAATATCGAACGAGTTGAACACGAGGGTAATACATTTCGGAGAAATTAGTGAAATCTCCAATTCACCAAAGGGGTACCCCTTTCAGAAATCTTCGATTTCTCTAATATGGATTGGAGCATTGATTTGATCGTGAATAATAAAGATTATGCGAGGGTCATGGGCACAAAAGTTGTAGCGCTATGTCTTAGGGTACTATGTATAAAATTACGTGAAAATCCGAGGTGTGTAGAGGGTGATACAGCCAAAATACTGAGAGATGTACGAATATAAGGAAAAAACTTGCGAAAATTGCCATCAAAAAGGGGAATTTTTTTTGAAATGTTGACTTAAGGCTCCGTTTCGACTCCAATATATTCATTTACCCATGAGATCTCTTGGGGAAAAATATCGAACGAGTTGAACACGAGGGTAATACATTTCGGAGAAATTAGTGAAATCTCCAATTCACCAAAGGGGTACCCCTTTCAGAAATCTTCGATTTCTCTAATATGGATTGAAGCATTGTTTTGATCGTGAATAATAAAGAATATGCGAGGGTCATGGGCACAAAAGTTGTAGCCCTATGTCTTAGGGTACTATGTATAAAATTACGTGCAAATCCGAGGTGTGTAGAGGGTGATAGAGTCAAAATATAGAAGGACGTACTAATATAAGGAAAAAACTTGTGAAAATTGCCATCAAAAAGAGGAATTTTTTTTTAAATGTTGACTTAAGGCTCCGTTTCGACTCCAATATATTCATTTACCCATGAGATCTCTTGGGGAAAAATATCGAACGAGTTGAACACGAGGGTAATACATTTCGGAGAAATTAGTGAAATCTCCAATTCACCAAAGGGGTACCCCTTTCAGAAATCTTCGATTTCTCTAATATGGATTGGAGCATTGTTTTGATCGTGAATACTAAAGAATATGCGAGGGTCATGGGCACAAAAGTTGTAGCCCTATGTCTTAGGGTACTATGTATAAAAGTACGTGAAAATCCGAGGTGTGTAGAGGGTGATACAGTCAAAATACTGAGAGATGTACGAATATAAGGAAAAAACTTGCGAAAATTGCCATCAAAAAGGGGAATTTTTTTTGAAATGTTGACTTAAGGCTCCGTTTCGACTCCAATATATTCATTTACCCATGAGATCTCTTGGGGAAAAATATCGAACGAGTTGAACACGAGGGTAATACATTTCGGAGAAATTAGTGAAATCTCCAATTCACCAAAGGGGTACCCCTTTCAGAAATCTTCGATTTCTCTAATATGGATTGGAGCATTGTTTTGATCGTGAATAATAAAGAATATGCGAGGGTCATGGGCACAAAAGTTGTAGCCCTATGTCTTAGGGTACTATGTATAAAATTACGTGCAAATCCGAGGTGTGTAGAGGGTGATAGAGTCAAAATATAGAAGGACGTACTAATATAAGGAAAAAACTTGCGAAAATTGCCATCAAAAAGGGGAATTTTTTTTGAAATGTTGACTTAAGGCTCCGTTTCGACTCCAATATATTCATTTACCCATGAGATCTCTTGGGGAAAAATATCGAACGAGTTGAACACGAGGGTAATACATTTCGGAGAAATTAGTGAAATCTCCAATTCACCAAAGGGGTACCCCTTTCAGAAATCTTCGATTTCTCTAATATGGATTGGAGCATTGTTTTGATCGTGAATAATAAAGAATATGCGAGGGTCATGGGCACAAAAGTTGTAGCGCTATGTCTTAGGGTACTATGTATAAAATTACGTGAAAATCCGAGGTGTGTAGAGGGTGATACAGCCAAAATACTGAGAGATGTACGAATATAAGGAAAAAACTTGCGAAAATTGCCATCAAAAAGGGGAATTTTTTTTGAAATGTTGACTTAAGGCTCCGTTTCGACTCCAATATATTCATTTACCCATGAGATCTCTTGGGGAAAAATATCGAACGAGTTGAACACGAGGGTAATACATTTCGGAGAAATTAGTGAAATCTCCAATTCACCAAAGGGGTACCCCTTTCAGAAATCTTCGATTTCTCTAATATGGATTGGAGCATTGTTTTGATCGTGAATAATAAAGAATATGCGAGGGTCATGGGCACAAAAGTTGTAGCCCTATGTCTTAGGGTACTATGTATAAAATTACGTGAAAATCCGAGGTGTGTAGAGGGTGATACAGCCAAAATACTGAGAGATGTACGAATATAAGGAAAAAACTTGCGAAAATGGCCATCAAAAAGGGGAATTTTTTTTGAAATGTTGACTTAAGGCTCCGTTTCGACTCCAATATATTCATTTACCCATGAGATCTCTTGGGGAAAAATATCGAACGAGTTGAACACGAGGGTAATACATTTCGGAGAAATTAGTGAAATCTCCAATTCACCAAAGGGGTACCCCTTTCAGAAATCTTCGATTTCTCTAATATGGATTGGAGCATTGTTTTGATCGTGAATAATAAAGATTATGCGAGGGTCATGGGCACAAAAGTTGTAGCGCTATGTCTTAGGGTACTATGTATAAAATTACGTGAAAATCCGAGGTGTGTAGAGGGTGATACAGCCAAAATACTGAGAGATGTACGAATATAAGGAAAAAACTTGCGAAAATTGCCATCAAAAAGGGGAATTTTTTTTGAAATGTTGACTTAAGGCTCCGTTTCGACTCCAATATATTCATTTACCCATGAGATCTCTTGGGGAAAAATATCGAACGAGTTGAACACGAGGGTAATACATTTCGGAGAAATTAGTGAAATCTCCAATTCACCAAAGGGGTACCCCTTTCAGAAATCTTCGATTTCTCTAATATGGATTGGAGCATTGTTTTGATCGTGAATAATAAAGAATATGCGAGGGTCATGGGCACAAAAGTTGTAGCCCTATGTCTTAGGGTACTATGTATAAAATTACGTGCAAATCCGAGGTGTGTAGAGGGTGATAGAGTCAAAATATAGAAGGACGTACTAATATAAGGAAAAAACTTGTGAAAATTGCCATCAAAAAGAGGAATTTTTTTTTAAATGTTGACTTAAGGCTCCGTTTCGACTCCAATATATTCATTTACCCATGAGATCTCTTGGGGAAAAATATCGAACGAGTTGAACACGAGGGTAATACATTTCGGAGAAATTAGTGAAATCTCCAATTCACCAAAGGGGTACCCCTTTCAGAAATCTTCGATTTCTCTAATATGGATTGGAGCATTGTTTTGATCGTGAATACTAAAGAATATGCGAGGGTCATGGGCACAAAAGTTGTAGCCCTATGTCTTAGGGTACTATGTATAAAAGTACGTGAAAATCCGAGGTGTGTAGAGGGTGATACAGTCAAAATACTGAGAGATGTACGAATATAAGGAAAAAACTTGCGAAAATTGCCATCAAAAAGGGGAATTTTTTTTGAAATGTTGACTTAAGGCTCCGTTTCGACTCCAATATATTCATTTACCCATGAGATCTCTTGGGGAAAAATATCGAACGAGTTGAAAACGAGGGTAATACATTTCGGAGAAATTAGTGAAATCTCCAATTCACCAAAGGGGTACCCCTTTCAGAAATCTTCGATTTCTCTAATATGGATTGGAGCATTGTTTTGATCGTGAATAATAAAGAATATGCGAGGGTCATGGGCACAAAAGTTGTAGCCCTATGTCTTAGGGTACTATGTATAAAATTACGTGAAAATCCGAGGTGTGTAGAGGGTGATACAGCCAAAATACTGAGAGATGTACGAATATAAGGAAAAAACATGCGAAAATTGCCATCAAAAAGGGGAATTTTTTTTGAAATGTTGACTTAAGGCTCCGTTTCGACTCCAATATATTCATTTACCCATGAGATCTCTTGGGGAAAAATATCGAACGAGTTGAACACGAGGGTAATACATTTCGGAGAAATTAGTGAAATCTCCAATTCACCAAAGGGGTACCCCTTTCAGAAATCTTCGATTTCTCTAATATGGATTGGAGCATTGTTTTGATCGTGAATAATAAAGAATATGCGAGGGTCATGGGCACAAAAGTTGTAGCCCTATGTCTTAGGGTACTATGTATAAAATTACGTGAAAATCCGAGGTGTGTAGAGGGTGATAGAGTCAAAATACTGAGAGATGTACGAATATAAGGAAAAAACTTGCGAAAATTGCCATCAAAAAGGGGGATTTTTTTTTAAATGTTGAATTAAGGCTCCGTTTCGACTCCAATATATTCATTTACCCATGAGATCTCTTGGGGAAAAATATCGAACGAGTTGAACACGAGGGTAATACATTTCGGAGAAATTAGTGAAATCTCCAATTCACCAAAGGGGTACCCCTTTCAGAAATCTTCGATTTCTCTAATATGGATTGGAGCATTGTTTTGATCGTGAATAATAAAGAATATGCGAGGGTCATGGGCACAAAAGTTGTAGCCCTATGTCTTAGGGTACTATGTATAAAATTACGTGCAAATCCGAGGTGTGTAGAGGGTGATAGAGTCAAAATATAGAAGGACGTACTAATATAAGGAAAAAACTTGTGAAAATTGCCATCAAAAAGAGGAATTTTTTTTTAAATGTTGACTTAAGGCTCCGTTTCGACTCCAATATATTCATTTACCCATGAGATCTCTTGGGGAAAAATATCGAACGAGTTGAACACGAGGGTAATACATTTCGGAGAAATTAGTGAAATCTCCAATTCACCAAAGGGGTACCCCTTTCAGAAATCTTCGATTTCTCTAATATGGATTGGAGCATTGTTTTGATCGTGAATACTAAAGAATATGCGAGGGTCATGGGCACAAAAGTTGTAGCCCCATGTCTTAGGGTACTATGTATAAAAGTACGTGAAAATCCGAGGTGTGTAGAGGGTGATACAGTCAAAATACTGAGAGATGTACGAATATAAGGAAAAAACTTGCGAAAATTGCCATCAAAAAGGGGAATTTTTTTTGAAATGTTGACTTAAGGCTCCGTTTCGACTCCAATATATTCATTTACCCATGAGATCTCTTGGGGAAAAATATCGAACGAGTTGAACACGAGGGTAATACATTTCGGAGAAATTAGTGAAATCTCCAATTCACCAAAGGGGTACCCCTTTCAGAAATCTTCGATTTCTCTAATATGGATTGGAGCATTGTTTTGATCGTGAATAATAAAGAATATGCGAGGGTCATGGGCACAAAAGTTGTAGCCCTATGTCTTAGGGTACTATGTATAAAATTACGTGAAAATCCGAGGTGTGTAGAGGGTGATAGAGTCAAAATACTGAGAGATGTACGAATATAAGGAAAAAACTTGCGAAAATTGCCATCAAAAAGGGGGATTTTTTTTTAAATGTTGAATTAAGGCTCCGTTTCGACTCCAATATATTCATTTACCCATGAGATCTCTTGGGGAAAAATATCGAACGAGTTGAACACGAGGGTAATACATTTCGGAGAAATTAGTGAAATCTCCAATTCACCAAAGGGGTACCCCTTTCAGAAATCTTCGATTTCTCTAATATGGATTGGAGCATTGTTTTGATCGTGAATAATAAAGAATATGCGAGGGTCATGGGCACAAAAGTTGTAGCCCTATGTCTTAGAGTACTATGTATAAAATTACGTGCAAATCCGAGGTGTGTAGAGGGTGATAAAGTCAAAATATAGAAGGACGTACTAATATAAGGAAAAACCTTGCGAAAATTGCCATCCAAAAGAGGAATTTTTTTTTAAATGTTGACTTAAGGCTCCGTTTCGACTCCAATATATTCATTTACCCATGAGATCTCTTGGGGAAAAATATCGAACGAGTTGAACACGAGGGTAATACATTTCGGAGAAATTAGTGAAATCTCCAATTCACCAAAGGGGTACCCCTTTCAGAAATCTTCGATTTCTCTAATATGGATTGGAGCATTGTTTTGATCGTGAATAATAAAGAATATGCGAGGGTCATGGGCACAAAAGTTGTAGCCCTATGTCTTAGGGTACTATGTATAAAATTACGTGAAAATCCGAGGTGTGTAGAGGGTGATACAGCCAAAATACTGAGAGATGTACGAATATAAGGAAAAAACTTGCGAAAATGGCCATCAAAAAGGGGAATTTTTTTTGAAATGTTGACTTAAGGCTCCGTTTCGACTCCAATATATTCATTTACCCATGAGATCTCTTGGGGAAAAATATCGAACGAGTTGAACACGAGGGTAATACATTTCGGAGAAATTAGTGAAATCTCCAATTCACCAAAGGGGTACCCCTTTCAGAAATCTTCGATTTCTCTAATATGGATTGGAGCATTGTTTTGATCGTGAATACTAAAGAATATGCGAGGGTCATGGGCACAAAAGTTGTAGCCCCATGTCTTAGGGTACTATGTATAAAAGTACGTGAAAATCCGAGGTGTGTAGAGGGTGATACAGTCAAAATACTGAGAGATGTACGAATATAAGGAAAAAACTTGCGAAAATTGCCATCAAAAAGGGGAATTTTTTTTGAAATGTTGACTTAAGGCTCCGTTTCGACTCCAATATATTCATTTACCCATGAGATCTCTTGGGGAAAAATATCGAACGAGTTGAACACGAGGGTAATACATTTCGGAGAAATTAGTGAAATCTCCAATTCACCAAAGGGGTACCCCTTTCAGAAATCTTCGATTTCTCTAATATGGATTGGAGCATTGTTTTGATCGTGAATAATAAAGAATATGCGAGGGTCATGGGCACAAAAGTTGTAGCCCTATGTCTTAGGGTACTATGTATAAAATTACGTGAAAATCCGAGGTGTGTAGAGGGTGATAGAGTCAAAATACTGAGAGATGTACGAATATAAGGAAAAAACTTGCGAAAATTGCCATCAAAAAGGGGGATTTTTTTTTAAATGTTGAATTAAGGCTCCGTTTCGACTCCAATATATTCATTTACCCATGAGATCTCTTGGGGAAAAATATCGAACGAGTTGAACACGAGGGTAATACATTTCGGAGAAATTAGTGAAATCTCCAATTCACCAAAGGGGTACCCCTTTCAGAAATCTTCGATTTCTCTAATATGGATTGGAGCATTGTTTTGATCGTGAATAATAAAGAATATGCGAGGGTCATGGGCACAAAAGTTGTAGCCCTATGTCTTAGAGTACTATGTATAAAATTACGTGCAAATCCGAGGTGTGTAGAGGGTGATAAAGTCAAAATATAGAAGGACGTACTAATATAAGGAAAAACCTTGCGAAAATTGCCATCCAAAAGAGGAATTTTTTTTTAAATGTTGACTTAAGGCTCCGTTTCGACTCCAATATATTCATTTACCCATGAGATCTCTTGGGGAAAAATATCGAACGAGTTGAACACGAGGGTAATACATTTCGGAGAAATTAGTGAAATCTCCAATTCACCAAAGGGGTACCCCTTTCAGAAATCTTCGATTTCTCTAATATGGATTGGAGCATTGTTTTGATCGTGAATAATAAAGAATATGCGAGGGTCATGGGCACAAAAGTTGTAGCCCTATGTCTTAGGGTACTATGTATAAAATTACGTGAAAATCCGAGGTGTGTAGAGGGTGATACAGCCAAAATACTGAGAGATGTACGAATATAAGGAAAAAACTTGCGAAAATGGCCATCAAAAAGGGGAATTTTTTTTGAAATGTTGACTTAAGGCTCCGTTTCGACTCCAATATATTCATTTACCCATGAGATCTCTTGGGGAAAAATATCGAACGAGTTGAACACGAGGGTAATACATTTCGGAGAAATTAGTGAAATCTCCAATTCACCAAAGGGGTACCCCTTTCAGAAATCTTCGATTTCTCTAATATGGATTGGAGCATTGTTTTGATCGTGAATAATAAAGATTATGCGAGGGTCATGGGCACAAAAGTTGTAGCGCTATGTCTTAGGGTACTATGTATAAAATTACGTGAAAATCCGAGGTGTGTAGAGGGTGATACAGCCAAAATACTGAGAGATGTACGAATATAAGGAAAAAACTTGCGAAAATTGCCATCAAAAAGGGGAATTTTTTTTGAAATGTTGACTTAAGGCTCCGTTTCGACTCCAATATATTCATTTACCCATGAGATCTCTTGGGGAAAAATATCGAACGAGTTGAACACGAGGGTAATACATTTCGGAGAAATTAGTGAAATCTCCAATTCACCAAAGGGGTACCCCTTTCAGAAATCTTCGATTTCTCTAATATGGATTGGAGCATTGTTTTGATCGTGAATAATAAAGAATATGCGAGGGTCATGGGCACAAAAGTTGTAGCCCTATGTCTTAGGGTACTATGTATAAAATTACGTGCAAATCCGAGGTGTGTAGAGGGTGATAGAGTCAAAATATAGAAGGACGTACTAATATAAGGAAAAAACTTGTGAAAATTGCCATCAAAAAGAGGAATTTTTTTTTAAATGTTGACTTAAGGCTCCGTTTCGACTCCAATATATTCATTTACCCATGAGATCTCTTGGGGAAAAATATCGAACGAGTTGAACACGAGGGTAATACATTTCGGAGAAATTAGTGAAATCTCCAATTCACCAAAGGGGTACCCCTTTCAGAAATCTTCGATTTCTCTAATATGGATTGGAGCATTGTTTTGATCGTGAATACTAAAGAATATGCGAGGGTCATGGGCACAAAAGTTGTAGCCCTATGTCTTAGGGTACTATGTATAAAAGTACGTGAAAATCCGAGGTGTGTAGAGGGTGATACAGTCAAAATACTGAGAAATGTACGAATATAAGGAAAAAACTTGCGAAAATTGCCATCAAAAAGGGGAATTTTTTTTGAAATGTTGACTTAAGGCTCCGTTTCGACTCCAATATATTCATTTACCCATGAGATCTCTTGGGGAAAAATATCGAACGAGTTGAAAACGAGGGTAATACATTTCGGAGAAATTAGTGAAATCTCCAATTCACCAAAGGGGTACCCCTTTCAGAAATCTTCGATTTCTCTAATATGGATTGGAGCATTGTTTTGATCGTGAATAATAAAGAATATGCGAGGGTCATGGGCACAAAAGTTGTAGCCCTATGTCTTAGGGTACTATGTATAAAATTACGTGAAAATCCGAGGTGTGTAGAGGGTGATACAGCCAAAATACTGAGAGATGTACGAATATAAGGAAAAAACATGCGAAAATTGCCATCAAAAAGGGGAATTTTTTTTGAAATGTTGACTTAAGGCTCCGTTTCGACTCCAATATATTCATTTACCCATGAGATCTCTTGGGGAAAAATATCGAACGAGTTGAACACGAGGGTAATACATTTCGGAGAAATTAGTGAAATCTCCAATTCACCAAAGGGGTACCCCTTTCAGAAATCTTCGATTTCTCTAATATGGATTGGAGCATTGTTTTGATCGTGAATAATAAAGAATATGCGAGGGTCATGGGCACAAAAGTTGTAGCCCTATGTCTTAGGGTACTATGTATAAAATTACGTGAAAATCCGAGGTGTGTAGAGGGTGATAGAGTCAAAATACTGAGAGATGTACGAATATAAGGAAAAAACTTGCGAAAATTGCCATCAAAAAGGGGGATTTTTTTTTAAATGTTGAATTAAGGCTCCGTTTCGACTCCAATATATTCATTTACCCATGAGATCTCTTGGGGAAAAATATCGAACGAGTTGAACACGAGGGTAATACATTTCGGAGAAATTAGTGAAATCTCCAATTCACCAAAGGGGTACCCCTTTCAGAAATCTTCGATTTCTCTAATATGGATTGGAGCATTGTTTTGATCGTGAATAATAAAGAATATGCGAGGGTCATGGGCACAAAAGTTGTAGCCCTATGTCTTAGGGTACTATGTATAAAATTACGTGCAAATCCGAGGTGTGTAGAGGGTGATAGAGTCAAAATATAGAAGGACGTACTAATATAAGGAAAAAACTTGTGAAAATTGCCATCAAAAAGAGGAATTTTTTTTTAAATGTTGACTTAAGGCTCCGTTTCGACTCCAATATATTCATTTACCCATGAGATCTCTTGGGGAAAAATATCGAACGAGTTGAACACGAGGGTAATACATTTCGGAGAAATTAGTGAAATCTCCAATTCACCAAAGGGGTACCCCTTTCAGAAATCTTCGATTTCTCTAATATGGATTGGAGCATTGTTTTGATCGTGAATACTAAAGAATATGCGAGGGTCATGGGCACAAAAGTTGTAGCCCCATGTCTTAGGGTACTATGTATAAAAGTACGTGAAAATCCGAGGTGTGTAGAGGGTGATACAGTCAAAATACTGAGAGATGTACGAATATAAGGAAAAAACTTGCGAAAATTGCCATCAAAAAGGGGAATTTTTTTTGAAATGTTGACTTAAGGCTCCGTTTCGACTCCAATATATTCATTTACCCATGAGATCTCTTGGGGAAAAATATCGAACGAGTTGAACACGAGGGTAATACATTTCGGAGAAATTAGTGAAATCTCCAATTCACCAAAGGGGTACCCCTTTCAGAAATCTTCGATTTCTCTAATATGGATTGGAGCATTGTTTTGATCGTGAATAATAAAGAATATGCGAGGGTCATGGGCACAAAAGTTGTAGCCCTATGTCTTAGGGTACTATGTATAAAATTACGTGAAAATCCGAGGTGTGTAGAGGGTGATAGAGTCAAAATACTGAGAGATGTACGAATATAAGGAAAAAACTTGCGAAAATTGCCATCAAAAAGGGGGATTTTTTTTTAAATGTTGAATTAAGGCTCCGTTTCGACTCCAATATATTCATTTACCCATGAGATCTCTTGGGGAAAAATATCGAACGAGTTGAACACGAGGGTAATACATTTCGGAGAAATTAGTGAAATCTCCAATTCACCAAAGGGGTACCCCTTTCAGAAATCTTCGATTTCTCTAATATGGATTGGAGCATTGTTTTGATCGTGAATAATAAAGAATATGCGAGGGTCATGGGCACAAAAGTTGTAGCCCTATGTCTTAGAGTACTATGTATAAAATTACGTGCAAATCCGAGGTGTGTAGAGGGTGATAAAGTCAAAATATAGAAGGACGTACTAATATAAGGAAAAACCTTGCGAAAATTGCCATCCAAAAGAGGAATTTTTTTTTAAATGTTGACTTAAGGCTCCGTTTCGACTCCAATATATTCATTTACCCATGAGATCTCTTGGGGAAAAATATCGAACGAGTTGAACACGAGGGTAATACATTTCGGAGAAATTAGTGAAATCTCCAATTCACCAAAGGGGTACCCCTTTCAGAAATCTTCGATTTCTCTAATATGGATTGGAGCATTGTTTTGATCGTGAATACTAAAGAATATGCGAGGGTCATGGGCACAAAAGTTGTAGCCCTATGTCTTAGGGTACTATGTATAAAAGTACGTGAAAATCCGAGGTGTGTAGAGGGTGATACAGTCAAAATACTGAGAGATGTACGAATATAAGGAAAAAACTTGCGAAAATTGCCATCAAAAAGGGGAATTTTTTTTGAAATGTTGACTTAAGGCTCCGTTTCGACTCCAATATATTCATTTACCCATGAGATCTTTTGGGGAAAAATATCGAACGAGTTGAAAACGAGGGTAATACATTTCGGAGAAATTAGTGAAATCTCCAATTCACCAAAGGGGTACCCCTTTCAGAAATCTTCGATTTCTCTAATATGGATTGGAACATTGTTTTGATCGTGAATAATAAAGAATATGCGAGGGTCATGGGCACAAAAGTTGTAGCCCTATGTCTTAGGGTACTATGTATAAAATTACGTGAAAATCCAAGGTGTGTAGAGGGTGATACAGCCAAAATACTGAGAGATGTACGAATATAAGGAAAAAACATGCGAAAATTGCCATCAAAAAGGGGAATTTTTTTTGAAATGTTGACTTAAGGCTCCGTTTCGACTCCAATATATTCATTTACCCATGAGATCTCTTGGGGAAAAATATCGAACGAGTTGAACACGAGGGTAATACATTTCGGAGAAATTAGTGAAATCTCCAATTCACCAAAGGGGTACCCCTTTCAGAAATCTTCGATTTCTCTAATATGGATTGGAGCATTGTTTTGATCGTGAATAATAAAGAATATGCGAGGGTCATGGGCACAAAAGTTGTAACCCTATGTCTTAGGGTACTATGTATAAAATTACGTGAAAATCCGAGGTGTGTAGAGGGTGATAGAGTCAAAATACTGAGAGATGTACGAATATAAGGAAAAAACTTGCGAAAATTGCCATCAAAAAGGGGGATTTTTTTTTAAATGTTGAATTAAGGCTCCGTTTCGACTCCAATATATTCATTTACCCATGAGATCTCTTGGGGAAAAATATCGAACGAGTTGAACACGAGGGTAATACATTTCGGAGAAATTAGTGAAATCTCCAATTCACCAAAGGGGTACCCCTTTCAGAAATCTTCGATTTCTCTAATATGGATTGGAGCATTGTTTTGATCGTGAATAATAAAGAATATGAGAGGGACATGGGCACAAAAGTTGTAGCCCTATGTCTTAGAGTACTATGTATAAAATTACGTGCAAATCCGAGGTGTGTAGAGGGTGATAAAGTCAAAATATAGAAGGACGTACTAATATAAGGAAAAACCTTGCGAATATTGCCATCCAAAAGAGGAATTTTTTTTTAAATGTTGACTTAAGGCTCCGTTTCGACTCCAATATATTCATTTACCCATGAGATCTCTTGGGGAAAAATATCGAACGAGTTGAACACGAGGGTAATACATTTCGGAGAAATTAGTGAAATCTCCAATTCACCAAAGGGGTACCCCTTTCAGAAATCTTCGATTTCTCTAATATGGATTGGAGCATTGTTTTGATCGTGAATACTAAAGAATATGCGAGGGTCATGGGCACAAAAGTTGTAGCCCTATGTCTTAGGGTACTATGTATAAAAGTACGTGAAAATCCGAGGTGTGTAGAGGGTGATACAGTCAAAATACTGAGAGATGTACGAATATAAGGAAAAAACTTGCGAAAATTGCCATCAAAAAGGGGAATTTTTTTTGAAATGTTGACTTAAGGCTCCGTTTCGACTCCAATATATTCATTTACCCATGAGATCTCTTGGGGAAAAATATCGAACGAGTTGAAAACGAGGGTAATACATTTCGGAGAAATTAGTGAAATCTCCAATTCACCAAAGGGGTACCCCTTTCAGAAATCTTCGATTTCTCTAATATGGATTGGAACATTGTTTTGATCGTGAATAATAAAGAATATGCGAGGGTCATGGGCACAAAAGTTGTAGCCCTATGTCTTAGGGTACTATGTATAAAATTACGTGAAAATCCGAGGTGTGTAGAGGGTGATACAGCCAAAATACTGAGAGATGTACGAATATAAGGAAAAAACATGCGAAAATTGCCATCAAAAAGGGGAATTTTTTTTGAAATGTTGACTTAAGGCTCCGTTTCGACTCCAATATATTCATTTACCCATGAGATCTCTTGGGGAAAAATATCGAACGAGTTGAACACGAGGGTAATACATTTCGGAGAAATTAGTGAAATCTCCAATTCACCAAAGGGGTACCCCTTTCAGAAATCTTCGATTTCTCTAATATGGATTGGAACATTGTTTTGATCGTGAATAATAAAGAATATGCGAGGGTCATGGGCACAAAAGTTGTAGCCCTATGTCTTAGGGTACTATGTATAAAATTACGTGAAAATCCAAGGTGTGTAGAGGGTGATACAGCCAAAATACTGAGAGATGTACGAATATAAGGAAAAAACATGCGAAAATTGCCATCAAAAAGGGGAATTTTTTTTGAAATGTTGACTTAAGGCTCCGTTTCGACTCCAATATATTCATTTACCCATGAGATCTCTTGGGGAAAAATATCGAACGAGTTGAACACGAGGGTAATACATTTCGGAGAAATTAGTGAAATCTCCAATTCACCAAAGGGGTACCCCTTTCAGAAATCTTCGATTTCTCTAATATGGATTGGAGCATTGTTTTGATCGTGAATAATAAAGAATATGCGAGGGTCATGGGCACAAAAGTTGTAACCCTATGTCTTAGGGTACTATGTATAAAATTACGTGAAAATCCGAGGTGTGTAGAGGGTGATAGAGTCAAAATACTGAGAGATGTACGAATATAAGGAAAAAACTTGCGAAAATTGCCATCAAAAAGGGGGATTTTTTTTTAAATGTTGAATTAAGGCTCCGTTTCGACTCCAATATATTCATTTACCCATGAGATCTCTTGGGGAAAAATATCGAACGAGTTGAACACGAGGGTAATACATTTCGGAGAAATTAGTGAAATCTCCAATTCACCAAAGGGGTACCCCTTTCAGAAATCTTCGATTTCTCTAATATGGATTGGAGCATTGTTTTGATCGTGAATAATAAAGAATATGAGAGGGACATGGGCACAAAAGTTGTAGCCCTATGTCTTAGAGTACTATGTATAAAATTACGTGCAAATCCGAGGTGTGTAGAGGGTGATAAAGTCAAAATATAGAAGGACGTACTAATATAAGGAAAAACCTTGCGAATATTGCCATCCAAAAGAGGAATTTTTTTTTAAATGTTGACTTAAGGCTCCGTTTCGACTCCAATATATTCATTTACCCATGAGATCTCTTGGGGAAAAATATCGAACGAGTTGAACACGAGGGTAATACATTTCGGAGAAATTAGTGAAATCTCCAATTCACCAAAGGGGTACCCCTTTCAGAAATCTTCGATTTCTCTAATATGGATTGGAGCATTGTTTTGATCGTGAATACTAAAGAATATGCGAGGGTCATGGGCACAAAAGTTGTAGCCCTATGTCTTAGGGTACTATGTATAAAAGTACGTGAAAATCCGAGGTGTGTAGAGGGTGATACAGTCAAAATACTGAGAGATGTACGAATATAAGGAAAAAACTTGCGAAAATTGCCATCAAAAAGGGGAATTTTTTTTGAAATGTTGACTTAAGGCTCCGTTTCGACTCCAATATATTCATTTACCCATGAGATCTCTTGGGGAAAAATATCGAACGAGTTGAAAACGAGGGTAATACATTTCGGAGAAATTAGTGAAATCTCCAATTCACCAAAGGGGTACCCCTTTCAGAAATCTTCGATTTCTCTAATATGGATTGGAACATTGTTTTGATCGTGAATAATAAAGAATATGCGAGGGTCATGGGCACAAAAGTTGTAGCCCTATGTCTTAGGGTACTATGTATAAAATTACGTGAAAATCCGAGGTGTGTAGAGGGTGATACAGCCAAAATACTGAGAGATGTACGAATATAAGGAAAAAACATGCGAAAATTGCCATCAAAAAGGGGAATTTTTTTTGAAATGTTGACTTAAGGCTCCGTTTCGACTCCAATATATTCATTTACCCATGAGATCTCTTGGGGAAAAATATCGAACGAGTTGAACACGAGGGTAATACATTTCGGAGAAATTAGTGAAATCTCCAATTCACCAAAGGGGTACCCCTTTCAGAAATCTTCGATTTCTCTAATATGGATTGGAGCATTGTTTTGATCGTGAATAATAAAGAATATGCGAGGGTCATGGGCACAAAAGTTGTAGCCCTATGTCTTAGGGTACTATGTATAAAATTACGTGCAAATCCGAGGTGTGTAGAGGGTGATAGAGTCAAAATATAGAAGGACGTACTAATATAAGGAAAAAACTTGTGAAAATTGCCATCAAAAAGAGGAATTTTTTTTTTAAATGTTGACTTAAGGCTCCGTTTCGACTACAATATATTCATTTACCCATGAGATCTCTTGGGGAAAAATATCGAACGAGTTGAACACGAGGGTAATACATTTCGGAGAAATTAGTGAAATCTCCAATTCACCAAAGGGGTACCCCTTTCAGAAATCTTCGATTTCTCTAATATGGATTGGAGCATTGTTTTGATCGTGAATAATAAAGAATATGCGAGGGTCATGGGCACAAAAGTTGTAACCCTATGTCTTAGGGTACTATGTATAAAATTACGTGAAAATCCGAGGTGTGTAGAGGGTGATAGAGTCAAAATACTGAGAGATGTACGAATATAAGGAAAAAACTTGCGAAAATTGCCATCAAAAAGGGGGATTTTTTTTTAAATGTTGAATTAAGGCTCCGTTTCGACTCCAATATATTCATTTACCCATGAGATCTCTTGGGGAAAAATATCGAACGAGTTGAACACGAGGGTAATACATTTCGGAGAAATTAGTGAAATCTCCAATTCACCAAAGGGGTACCCCTTTCAGAAATCTTCGATTTCTCTAATATGGATTGGAGCATTGTTTTGATCGTGAATAATAAAGAATATGAGAGGGACATGGGCACAAAAGTTGTAGCCCTATGTCTTAGAGTACTATGTATAAAATTACGTGCAAATCCGAGGTGTGTAGAGGGTGATAAAGTCAAAATATAGAAGGACGTACTAATATAAGGAAAAACCTTGCGAATATTGCCATCCAAAAGAGGAATTTTTTTTTAAATGTTGACTTAAGGCTCCGTTTCGACTCCAATATATTCATTTACCCATGAGATCTCTTGGGGAAAAATATCGAACGAGTTGAACACGAGGGTAATACATTTCGGAGAAATTAGTGAAATCTCCAATTCACCAAAGGGGTACCCCTTTCAGAAATCTTCGATTTCTCTAATATGGATTGGAGCATTGTTTTGATCGTGAATACTAAAGAATATGCGAGGGTCATGGGCACAAAAGTTGTAGCCCTATGTCTTAGGGTACTATGTATAAAAGTACGTGAAAATCCGAGGTGTGTAGAGGGTGATACAGTCAAAATACTGAGAGATGTACGAATATAAGGAAAAAACTTGCGAAAATTGCCATCAAAAAGGGGAATTTTTTTTGAAATGTTGACTTAATGCTCCGTTTCGACTCCAATATATTCATTTACCCATGAGATCTCTTGGGGAAAAATATCGAACGAGTTGAACACGAGGGTAATACATTTCGGAGAAATTAGTGAAATCTCCAATTCACCAAAGGGGTACCCCTTTCAGAAATCTTCGATTTCTCTAATATGGATTGGAACATTGTTTTGATCGTGAATAATAAAGAATATGCGAGGGTCATGGGCACAAAAGTTGTAGCCCTATGTCTTAGGGTACTATGTATAAAATTACGTGAAAATCCGAGGTGTGTAGAGGGTGATACAGCCAAAATACTGAGAGATGTACGAATATAAGGAAAAAACATGCGAAAATTGCCATCAAAAAGGGGAATTTTTTTTGAAATGTTGACTTAAGGCTCCGTTTCGACTCCAATATATTCATTTACCCATGAGATCTCTTGGGGAAAAATATCGAACGAGTTGAACACGAGGGTAATACATTTCGGAGAAATTAGTGAAATCTCCAATTCACCAAAGGGGTACCCCTTTCAGAAATCTTCGATTTCTCTAATATGGATTGGAGCATTGTTTTGATCGTGAATAATAAAGAATATGCGAGGGTCATGGGCACAAAAGTTGTAGCCCTATGTCTTAGGGTACTATGTATAAAATTACGTGCAAATCCGAGGTGTGTAGAGGGTGATAGAGTCAAAATATAGAAGGACGTACTAATATAAGGAAAAAACTTGTGAAAATTGCCATCAAAAAGAGGAATTTTTTTTTTAAATGTTGACTTAAGGCTCCGTTTCGACTACAATATATTCATTTACCCATGAGATCTCTTGGGGAAAAATATCGAACGAGTTGAACACGAGGGTAATACATTTCGGAGAAATTAGTGAAATCTCCAATTCACCAAAGGGGTACCCCTTTCAGAAATCTTCGATTTCTCTAATATGGATTGGAGCATTGTTTTGATCGTGAATAATAAAGAATATGCGAGGGTCATGGGCACAAAAGTTGTAACCCTATGTCTTAGGGTACTATGTATAAAATTACGTGAAAATCCGAGGTGTGTAGAGGGTGATAGAGTCAAAATACTGAGAGATGTACGAATATAAGGAAAAAACTTGCGAAAATTGCCATCAAAAAGGGGGATTTTTTTTTAAATGTTGAATTAAGGCTCCGTTTCGACTCCAATATATTCATTTACCCATGAGATCTCTTGGGGAAAAATATCGAACGAGTTGAACACGAGGGTAATACATTTCGGAGAAATTAGTGAAATCTCCAATTCACCAAAGGGGTACCCCTTTCAGAAATCTTCGATTTCTCTAATATGGATTGGAGCATTGTTTTGATCGTGAATAATAAAGAATATGAGAGGGACATGGGCACAAAAGTTGTAGCCCTATGTCTTAGAGTACTATGTATAAAATTACGTGCAAATCCGAGGTGTGTAGAGGGTGATAAAGTCAAAATATAGAAGGACGTACTAATATAAGGAAAAACCTTGCGAATATTGCCATCCAAAAGAGGAATTTTTTTTTAAATGTTGACTTAAGGCTCCGTTTCGACTCCAATATATTCATTTACCCATGAGATCTCTTGGGGAAAAATATCGAACGAGTTGAACACGAGGGTAATACATTTCGGAGAAATTAGTGAAATCTCCAATTCACCAAAGGGGTACCCCTTTCAGAAATCTTCGATTTCTCTAATATGGATTGGAGCATTGTTTTGATCGTGAATACTAAAGAATATGCGAGGGTCATGGGCACAAAAGTTGTAGCCCTATGTCTTAGGGTACTATGTATAAAAGTACGTGAAAATCCGAGGTGTGTAGAGGGTGATACAGTCAAAATACTGAGAGATGTACGAATATAAGGAAAAAACTTGCGAAAATTGCCATCAAAAAGGGGAATTTTTTTTGAAATGTTGACTTAAGGCTCCGTTTCGACTCCAATATATTCATTTACCCATGAGATCTCTTGGGGAAAAATATCGAACGAGTTGAAAACGAGGGTAATACATTTCGGAGAAATTAGTGAAATCTCCCATTCACCAAAGGGGTACCCCTTTCAGAAATCTTCGATTTCTCTAATATGGATTGGAACATTGTTTTGATCGTGAATAATAAAGAATATGCGAGGGTCATGGGCACAAAAGTTGTAGCCCTATGTCTTAGGGTACTATGTATAAAATTACGTGAAAATCCGAGGTGTGTAGAGGGTGATACAGCCAAAATACTGAGAGATGTACGAATATAAGGAAAAAACATGCGAAAATTGCCATCAAAAAGGGGAATTTTTTTTGAAATGTTGACTTAAGGCTCCGTTTCGACTCCAATATATTCATTTACCCATGAGATCTCTTGGGGAAAAATATCGAACGAGTTGAACACGAGGGTAATACATTTCGGAGAAATTAGTGAAATCTCCAATTCACCAAAGGGGTACCCCTTTCAGAAATCTTCGATTTCTCTAATATGGATTGGAGCATTGTTTTGATCGTGAATAATAAAGAATATGCGAGGGTCATGGGCACAAAAGTTGTAGCCCTATGTCTTAGGGTACTATGTATAAAATTACGTGCAAATCCGAGGTGTGTAGAGGGTGATAGAGTCAAAATATAGAAGGACGTACTAATATAAGGAAAAAACTTGTGAAAATTGCCATCAAAAAGAGGAATTTTTTTTTAAATGTTGACTTAAGGCTCCGTTTCGACTACAATATATTCATTTACCCATGAGATCTCTTGGGGAAAAATATCGAACGAGTTGAACACGAGGGTAATACATTTCGGAGAAATTAGTGAAATCTCCAATTCACCAAAGGGGTACCCCTTTCAGAAATCTTCGATTTCTCTAATATGGATTGGAGCATTGTTTTGATCGTGAATACTAAAGAATATGCGAGGGTCATGGGCACAAAAGTTGTAGCCCTATGTCTTAGGGTACTATGTATAAAAGTACGTGAAAATCCGAGGTGTGTAGAGGGTGATACAGTCAAAATACTGAGAGATGTACGAATATAAGGAAAAAACTTGCGAAAATTGCCATCAAAAAGGGGAATTTTTTTTGAAATGTTGACTTAATGCTCCGTTTCGACTCCAATATATTCATTTACCCATGAGATCTCTTGGGGAAAAATATCGAACGAGTTGAACACGAGGGTAATACATTTCGGAGAAATTAGTGAAATCTCCAATTCACCAAAGGGGTACCCCTTTCAGAAATCTTCGATTTCTCTAATATGGATTGGAGCATTGTTTTGATCATGAATAATAAAGAATATGCGAGGGTCATGGGCACAAAAGTTGTAGCCGTATGTCTTAGGGTACTATGTATAAAATTACGTGAAAATCCGAGGTGTGTAGAGGGTGATACAGTCAAAATACTGAGAGATGTACGAATATAAGGAAAAAACTTGCGAAAATTGCCATCAAAAAGGGGAATTTTTTTTGAAATGTTGACTTAAGGCTCCGTTTCGACTCCAATATATTCATTTACCCATGAGATCTCTTGGGGAAAAATATCGAACGAGTTGAACACGAGGGTAATACATTTCGGAGAAATTAGTGAAATCTCCAATTCACCAAAGGGGTACCCCTTTCAGAAATCTTCGATTTCTCTAATATGGATTGGAGCATTGTTTTGATCGTGAATATTAAAGAATATGCGAGGGTCATGGGCACAAAAGTTGTAGCCCGATGTCTTAGGGTACTATGTATAAAATTACGTGAAAATCCGAGGTGTGTAGAGGGTGATACAGTCAAAATACTGAGAGATGTACGAATATAAGGAAAAAACTTGCGAAAATTGCCATCAAAAAGGGGGATTTTTTTTTAAATGTTGAATTAAGGCTCCGTTTCGACTCCAATATATTCATTTACCCATGAGATCTCTTGGGGAAAAATATCGAACGAGTTGAACACGAGGGTAATACATTTCGGAGAAATTAGTGAAATCTCCAATTCACCAAAGGGGTACCCCTTTCAGAAATCTTCGATTTCTCTAATATGGATTGGAGCATTGTTTTGATCGTGAATAATAAAGAATATGCGAGGGTCATGGGCACAAAAGTTGTAGCCCTATGTCTTAGGGTACTATGTATAAAATTACGTGCAAATCCGAGGTGTGTAGAGGGTGATAGAGTCAAAATATAGAAGGACGTACTAATATAAGGAAAAAACTTGTGAAAATTGCCATCAAAAAGAGGAATTCTTTTTTAAATGTTGACTTAAGGCTCCGTTTCGACTCCAATATATTCATTTACCCATGAGATCTCTTGGGGAAAAATATCGAACGAGTTGAACACGAGGGTAATACATTTCGGAGAAATTAGTGAAATCTCCAATTCACCAAAGGGGTACCCCTTTCAGAAATCTTCGATTTCTCTAATATGGATTGGAGCATTGTTTTGATCGTGAATACTAAAGAATATGCGAGGGTCATGGGCACAAAAGTTGTAGCCGTATGTCTTAGGGTACTATGTATAAAATTACGTGAAAATCCGAGGTGTGTAGAGGGTGATACAGTCAAAATACTGAGAGATGTACGAATATAAGGAAAAAACTTGCGAAAATTGCCATCAAAAAGGGGAATTTTTTTTGAAATGTTGACTTAAGGCTCCGTTTCGACTCCAATATATTCATTTACCCATGAGATCTCTTGGGGAAAAATATCGAACGAGTTGAACACGAGGGTAATACATTTCGGAGAAATTAGTGAAATCTCCAATTCACCAAAGGGGTACCCCTTTCAGAAATCTTCGATTTCTCTAATATGGATTGGAGCATTGTTTTGATCGTGAATATTAAAGAATATGCGAGGGTCATGGGCACAAAAGTTGTAGCCCGATGTCTTAGGGTACTATGTATAAAATTACGTGAAAATCCGAGGTGTGTAGAGGGTGATACAGTCAAAATACTGAGAGATGTACGAATATAAGGAAAAAACTTGCGAAAATTGCCATCAAAAAGGGGGATTTTTTTTTAAATGTTGAATTAAGGCTCCGTTTCGACTCCAATATATTCATTTACCCATGAGATCTCTTGGGGAAAAATATCGAATGAGTTGAACACGAGGGTAATACATTTCGGAGAAATTAGTGAAATCTCCAATTCACCAAAGGGGTACCCCTTTCAGAAATCTTCGATTTCTCTAATATGGATTGGAGCATTGTTTTGATCGTGAATAATAAAGAATATGCGAGGGTCATGGGCACAAAAGTTGTAGCCCTATGTCTTAGGGTACTATGTATAAAATTACGTGCAAATCCGAGGTGTGTAGAGGGTGATAGAGTCAAAATATAGAAGGACGTACTAATATAAGGAAAAAACTTGTGAAAATTGCCATCAAAAAGAGGAATTTTTTTTTAAATGTTGACTTAAGGCTCCGTTTCGACTCCAATATATTCATTTACCCATGAGATCTCTTGGGGAAAAATATCGAACGAGTTGAACACGAGGGTAATACATTTCGGAGAAATTAGTGAAATCTCCAATTCACCAAAGGGGTACCCCTTTCAGAAATCTTCGATTTCTCTAATATGGATTGGAGCATTGTTTTGATCGTGAATACTAAAGAATATGCGAGGGTCATGGGCACAAAAGTTGTAGCCCTATGTCTTAGGGTACTATGTATAAAAGTACGTGAAAATCCGAGGTGTGTAGAGGGTGATACAGTCAAAATACTGAGAGATGTACGAATATAAGGAAAAAACTTGCGAAAATTGCCATCAAAAAGGGGAATTTTTTTTGAAATGTTGACTTAATGCTCCGTTTCGACTCCAATATATTCATTTACCCATGAGATCTCTTGGGGAAAAATATCGAACGAGTTGAACACGAGGGTAATACATTTCGGAGAAATTAGTGAAATCTCCAATTCACCAAAGGGGTACCCCTTTCAGAAATCTTCGATTTCTCTAATATGGATTGGAGCATTGTTTTGATCGTGAATACTAAAGAATATGCGAGGGTCATGGGCACAAAAGTTGTAGCCCTATGTCTTAGGGTACTATGTATAAAAGTACGTGAAAATCCGAGGTGTGTAGAGGGTGATACAGTCAAAATACTGAGAGATGTACGAATATAAGGAAAAAACTTGCGAAAATTGCCATCAAAAAGGGGAATTTTTTTTGAAATGTTGACTTAATGCTCCGTTTCGACTCCAATATATTCATTTACCCATGAGATCTCTTGGGGAAAAATATCGAACGAGTTGAACACGAGGGTAATACATTTCGGAGAAATTAGTGAAATCTCCAATTCACCAAAGGGGTACCCCTTTCAGAAATCTTCGATTTCTCTAATATGGATTGGAGCATTGTTTTGATCATGAATAATAAAGAATATGCGAGGGTCATGGGCACAAAAGTTGTAGCCGTATGTCTTAGGGTACTATGTATAAAATTACGTGAAAATCCGAGGTGTGTAGAGGGTGATACAGTCAAAATACTGAGAGATGTACGAATATAAGGAAAAAACTTGCGAAAATTGCCATCAAAAAGGGGAATTTTTTTTGAAATGTTGACTTAAGGCTCCGTTTCGACTCCAATATATTCATTTACCCATGAGATCTCTTGGGGAAAAATATCGAACGAGTTGAACACGAGGGTAATACATTTCGGAGAAATTAGTGAAATCTCCAATTCACCAAAGGGGTACCCCTTTCAGAAATCTTCGATTTCTCTAATATGGATTGGAGCATTGTTTTGATCGTGAATATTAAAGAATATGCGAGGGTCATGGGCACAAAAGTTGTAGCCCGACGTCTTAGGGTACTATGTATAAAATTACGTGAAAATCCGAGGTGTGTAGAGGGTGATACAGTCAAAATACTGAGAGATGTACGAATATAAGGAAAAAACTTGCGAAAATTGCCATCAAAAAGGGGGATTTTTTTTTAAATGTTGAATTAAGGCTCCGTTTCGACTCCAATATATTCATTTACCCATGAGATCTCTTGGGGAAAAATATCGAACGAGTTGAACACGAGGGTAATACATTTCGGAGAAATTAGTGAAATCTCCAATTCACCAAAGGGGTACCCCTTTCAGAAATCTTCGATTTCTCTAATATGGATTGGAGCATTGTTTTGATCGTGAATACTAAAGAATATGCGAGGGTCATGGGCACAAAAGTTGTAGCCCTATGTCTTAGGGTACTATGTATAAAATTACGTGCAAATCCGAGGTGTGTAGAGGGTGATAGAGTCAAAATATAGAAGGACGTACTAATATAAGGAAAAAACTTGCGAAAATTGCCATCAAAAAGGGGGATTTTTTTTGAAATGTTGACTTAAGGCTCCGTTTCGACTCCAATATATTCATTTACCCATGAGATCTCTTGGGGAAAAATATCGAACGAGTTGAACACGAGGGTAATACATTTCGGAGAAATTAGTGAAATCTCCAATTCACCAAAGGGGTACCCCTTTCAGAAATCTTCGATTTCTCTAATATGGATTGGAGCATTGTTTTGATCGTGAATAATAAAGAATATGCGAGGGTCATGGGCACAAAAGTTGTAGCCCTATGTCTTAGGGTACTATGTATAAAATTACGTGAAAATCCGAGGTGTGTAGAGGGTGATACAGCCAAAATACTGAGAGATGTACGAATATAAGGAAAAAACTTGCGAAAATGGCCATCAAAAAGGGGAATTTTTTTTGAAATGTTGACTTAAGGCTCCGTTTCGACTCCAATATATTCATTTACCCATGAGATCTCTTGGGGAAAAATATCGAACGAGTTGAACACGAGGGTAATACATTTCGGAGAAATTAGTGAAATCTCCAATTCACCAAAGGGGTACCCCTTTCAGAAATCTTCGATTTCTCTAATATGGATTGGAGCATTGTTTTGATCGTGAATAATAAAGAATATGCGAGGGTCATGGGCACAAAAGTTGTAGCCCTATGTCTTAGGGTACTATGTATAAAATTACGTGCAAATCCGAGGTGTGTAGAGGGTGATAGAGTCAAAATATAGAAGGACGTACTAATATAAGGAAAAAACTTGTGAAAATTGCCATCAAAAAGAGGAATTTTTTTTTAAATGTTGACTTAAGGCTCCGTTTCGACTCCAATATATTCATTTACCCATGAGATCTCTTGGGGAAAAATATCGAACGAGTTGAACACGAGGGTAATACATTTCGGAGAAATTAGTGAAATCTCCAATTCACCAAAGGGGTACCCCTTTCAGAAATCTTCGATTTCTCTAATATGGATTGGAGCATTGTTTTGATCGTGAATAATAAAGAATATGCGAGGGTCATGGGCACAAAAGTTGTAGCCCTATGTCTTAGGGTACTATGTATAAAATTACGTGCAAATCCGAGGTGTGTAGAGGGTGATAGAGTCAAAATATAGAAGGACGTACTAATATAAGGAAAAAACTTGTGAAAATTGCCATCAAAAAGAGGAATTTTTTTTTAAATGTTGACTTAAGGCTCCGTTTCGACTCCAATATATTCATTTACCCATGAGATCTCTTGGGGAAAAATATCGAACGAGTTGAACACGAGGGTAATACATTTCGGAGAAATTAGTGAAATCTCCAATTCACCAAAGGGGTACCCCTTTCAGAAATCTTCGATTTCTCTAATATGGATTGGAGCATTGTTTTGATCGTGAATACTAAAGAATATGCGAGGGTCATGGGCACAAAAGTTGTAGCCCTATGTCTTAGGGTACTATGTATAAAAGTACGTGAAAATCCGAGGTGTGTAGAGGGTGATACAGTCAAAATACTGAGAGATGTACGAATATAAGGAAAAAACTTGCGAAAATTGCCATCAAAAAGGGGAATTTTTTTTGAAATGTTGACTTAATGCTCCGTTTCGACTCCAATATATTCATTTACCCATGAGATCTCTTGGGGAAAAATATCGAACGAGTTGAACACGAGGGTAATACATTTCGGAGAAATTAGTGAAATCTCCAATTCACCAAAGGGGTACCCCTTTCAGAAATCTTCGATTTCTCTAATATGGATTGGAGCATTGTTTTGATCATGAATAATAAAGAATATGCGAGGGTCATGGGCACAAAAGTTGTAGCCGTATGTCTTAGGGTACTATGTATAAAATTACGTGAAAATCCGAGGTGTGTAGAGGGTGATACAGTCAAAATACTGAGAGATGTACGAATATAAGGAAAAAACTTGCGAAAACTGCCATCAAAAAGGGGAATTTTTTTTGAAATGTTGACTTAAGGCTCCGTTTCGACTCCAATATATTCATTTACCCATGAGATCTCTTGGGGAAAAATATCGAACGAGTTGAACACGAGGGTAATACATTTCGGAGAAATTAGTGAAATCTCCAATTCACCAAAGGGGTACCCCTTTCAGAAATCTTCGATTTCTCTAATATGGATTGGAGCATTGTTTTGATCGTGAATATTAAAGAATATGCGAGGGTCATGGGCACAAAAGTTGTAGCCCGATGTCTTAGGGTACTATGTATAAAATTACGTGAAAATCCGAGGTGTGTAGAGGGTGATACAGTCAAAATACTGAGAGATGTACGAATATAAGGAAAAAACTTGCGAAAATTGCCATCAAAAAGGGGAATTTTTTTTTAAATGTTGATTTAAGGCTCCGTTTCGACTCCAATATATTCATTTACCCATGAGATCTCTTGGGGAAAAATATCGAACGAGTTGAACACGAGGGTAATACATTTCGGAGAAATTAGTGAAATCTCCAATTCACCAAAGGGGTACCCCTTTCAGAAATCTTCGATTTCTCTAATATGGATTGGAGCATTGTTTTGATCGTGAATAATAAAGAATATGCGAGGGTCATGGGCACAAAAGTTGTAGCCCTATGTCTTAGGGTACTATTTATAAAATTACGTGAAAATCCGAGGTGTGTAGAGGGTGATAGAGTCAAAATACTGAGAGATGTACGAATATAAGGAAAAAACTTGCGAAAATTGCCATCAAAAAGGGGGATTTTTTTTTAAATGTTGAATTAAGGCTCCGTTTCGACTCCAATATATTCATTTACCCATGAGATCTCTTGGGGAATAATATCGAACGAGTTGAACACGAGGGTAATACATTTCGGAGAAATTAGTGAAATCTCCAATTCACCAAAGGGGTACCCCTTTCAGAAATCTTCGATTTCTCTAATATGGATTGGAGCATTGTTTTGATCGTGAATAATAAAGAATATGCGAGGGTCATGGGCACAAAAGTTGTAGCCCTATGTCTTAGGGTACTATGTATAAAATTACGTGCAAATCCGAGGTGTGTAGAGGGTGATAGAGTCAAAATATAGAAGGACGTACTAATATAAGGAAAAAACTTGTGAAAATTGCCATCAAAAAGAGGAATTTTTTTTTAAATGTTGACTTAAGGCTCCGTTTCGACTACAATATATTCATTTACCCATGAGATCTCTTGGGGAAAAATATCGAACGAGTTGAACACGAGGGTAATACATTTCGGAGAAATTAGTGAAATCTCCAATTCACCAAAGGGGTACCCCTTTCAGAAATCTTCGATTTCTCTAATATGGATTGGAGCATTGTTTTGATCGTGAATACTAAAGAATATGCGAGGGTCATGGGCACAAAAGTTGTAGCCCTATGTCTTAGGGTACTATGTATAAAAGTACGTGAAAATCCGAGGTGTGTAGAGGGTGATACAGTCAAAATACTGAGAGATGTACGAATATAAGGAAAAAACTTGCGAAAATTGCCATCAAAAAGGGGAATTTTTTTTGAAATGTTGACTTAATGCTCCGTTTCGACTCCAATATATTCATTTACCCATGAGATCTCTTGGGGAAAAATATCGAACGAGTTGAACACGAGGGTAATACATTTCGGAGAAATTAGTGAAATCTCCAATTCACCAAAGGGGTACCCCTTTCAGAAATCTTCGATTTCTCTAATATGGATTGGAGCATTGTTTTGATCATGAATAATAAAGAATATGCGAGGGTCATGGGCACAAAAGTTGTAGCCGTATGTCTTAGGGTACTATGTATAAAATTACGTGAAAATCCGAGGTGTGTAGAGGGTGATACAGTCAAAATACTGAGAGATGTACGAATATAAGGAAAAAACTTGCGAAAATTGCCATCAAAAAGGGGAATTTTTTTTGAAATGTTGACTTAAGGCTCCGTTTCGACTCCAATATATTCATTTACCCATGAGATCTCTTGGGGAAAAATATCGAACGAGTTGAACACGAGGGTAATACATTTCGGAGAAATTAGTGAAATCTCCAATTCACCAAAGGGGTACCCCTTTCAGAAATCTTCGATTTCTCTAATATGGATTGGAGCATTGTTTTGATCGTGAATATTAAAGAATATGCGAGGGTCATGGGCACAAAAGTTGTAGCCCGATGTCTTAGGGTACTATGTATAAAATTACGTGAAAATCCGAGGTGTGTAGAGGGTGATACAGTCAAAATACTGAGAGATGTACGAATATAAGGAAAAAACTTGCGAAAATTGCCATCAAAAAGGGGAATTTTTTTTGAAATGTTGAATTAAGGCTCCGTTTCGACTCCAATATATTCATTTACCCATGAGATCTCTTGGGGGAAAATATCGAACGAGTTGAACATGAGGGTAATACATTTCGGAGAAATTAGTGAAATCTCCAATTCACCAAAGGGGTACCCCTTTCAGAAATCTTCGATTTCTCTAATATGGATTGGAGCATTGTTTTGATCGTGAATAATAAAGAATATGCGAGGGTCATGGGCACAAAAGTTGTAGCCCTATGTCTTATGGTACTATGTATAAAATTACGTGAAAATCCGAGGTGTGTAGAGGGTGATACAGTCAAAATACTGAGAGATGTACGAATATAAGGAAAAAACTTGCGAAAATTGCCATCAAAAAGGGGAATTTTTTTTGAAATGTTGAATTAAGGCTCCGTTTCGACTCCAATATATTCATTTACCCATGAGATCTCTTGGGGGAAAATATCGAACGAGTTGAACATGAGGGTAATACATTTCGGAGAAATTAGTGAAATCTCCAATTCACCAAAGGGGTACCCCTTTCAGAAATCTTCGATTTCTCTAATATGGATTGGAGCATTGTTTTGATCGTGAATAATAAAGAATATGCGAGGGTCATGGGCACAAAAGTTGTAGCCCTATGTCTTAGGGTACTATGTATAAAATTACGTGCAAATCCGAGGTGTGTAGAGGGTGATAGAGTCAAAATATAGAAGGACGTACTAATATAAGGAAAAAACTTGCGAAAATTGCCATCAAAAAGGGGGATTTTTTTTTAAATGTTGAATTAAGGCTCCGTTTCGACTCCAATATATTCATTTACCCATGAGATCTCTTGGGGAAATATATCGAACGAGTTGAACACGAGGGTAATACATTTCGGAGAAATTAGTGAAATCTCCAATTCACCAAAGGGGTACCCCTTTCAGAAATCTTCGATTTCTCTAATATGGATTGGAGCATTGTTTTGATCGTGAATAATAAAGAATATGCGAGGGTCATGGGCACAAAAGTTGTAGCCCTATGTCTTAGGGTACTATGTATAAAATTACGTGCAAATCCGAGGTGTGTAGAGGGTGATAGAGTCAAAATATAGAAGGACGTACTAATATAAGGAAAAAACTTGCGAAAATTGCCATCAAAAAGGGGGATTTTTTTTTAAATGTTGAATTAAGGCTCCGTTTCGACTCCAATATATTCATTTACCCATGAGATCTCTTGGGGAAATATATCGAACGAGTTGAACACGAGGGTAATACATTTCGGAGAAATTAGTGAAATCTCCAATTCACCAAAGGGGTACCCCTTTCAGAAATCTTCGATTTCTCTAATATGGATTGGAGCATTGTTTTGATCGTGAATAATAAAGAATATGCGAGGGTCATGGGCACAAAAGTTGTAGCCCTATGTCTTAGGGTACTATGTATAAAATTACGTGAAAATACGAGGTCTGTAGAGGGTGATAGTGTCAAAATACTGAGAGATGTACGAATATAAGGAAAAAACTTGCGAAAATTGCCATCAAAAAGGGGAATTTTTTTTGAAATGTTGAATTAAGGCTCCGTTTCGACTCCAATATATTCATTTACCCATGAGATCTCTTGGGGGAAAATATCGAACGAGTTGAACATGAGGGTAATACATTTCGGAGAAATTAGTGAAATCTCCAATTCACCAAAGGGGTACCCCTTTCAGAAATCTTCGATTTCTCTAATATGGATTGGAGCATTGTTTTGATCGTGAATAATAAAGAATATGCGAGGGTCATGGGCACAAAAGTTGTAGCCCTATGTCTTAGGGTACTATGTATAAAATTACGTGCAAATCCGAGGTGTGTAGAGGGTGATAGAGTCAAAATATAGAAGGACGTACTAATATAAGGAAAAAACTTGCGAAAATTGCCATCAAAAAGGGGGATTTTTTTTTAAATGTTGAATTAAGGCTCCGTTTCGACTCCAATATATTCATTTACCCATGAGATCTCTTGGGGAAATATATCGAACGAGTTGAACACGAGGGTAATACATTTCGGAGAAATTAGTGAAATCTCCAATTCACCAAAGGGGTACCCCTTTCAGAAATCTTCGATTTCTCTAATATGGATTGGAGCATTGTTTTGATCGTGAATAATAAAGAATATGCGAGGGTCATGGGCACAAAAGTTGTAGCCCTATGTCTTAGGGTACTATGTATAAAATTACGTGAAAATACGAGGTATGTAGAGGGTGATAGTGTCAAAATACTGAGAGATGTACGAATATAAGGAAAAAACTTGCGAAAATTGCCATCAAAAAGGGGAATTTTTTTTGAAATGTTGAATTAAGGCTCCGTTTCGACTCCAATATATTCATTTACCCATGAGATCTCTTGGGGGAAAATATCGAACGAGTTGAACATGAGGGTAATACATTTCGGAGAAATTAGTGAAATCTCCAATTCACCAAAGGGGTACCCCTTTCAGAAATCTTCGATTTCTCTAATATGGATTGGAGCATTGTTTTGATCGTGAATAATAAAGAATATGCGAGGGTCATGGGCACAAAAGTTGTAGCCCTATGTCTTAGGGTACTATGTATAAAATTACGTGCAAATCCGAGGTGTGTAGAGGGTGATAGAGTCAAAATAAAGAAGGACGTACTAATATAAGGAAAAAACTTGCGAAAATTGCCATCAAAAAGAGGAATTTTTTTTGAAATGTTGACTTAAGGCTCCGTTTCGACTCCAATATATTCATTTACCCATGAGATCTCTTGGGGAAAAATATCGAACGAGTTGAACACGAGGGTAATACATTTCGGAGAAATTAGTGAAATCTCCAATTCACCAAAGGGGTACCCCTTTCAGAAATCTTCGATTTCTCTAATATGGATTGGAGCATTGTTTTGATCGTGAATAATAAAGAATATGCGAGGGTCATGGGCACAAAAGTTGTAGCCTATGTCTTAGGGTACTATGTATAAAATTACTAGAAAATCCGAGGTGTGTAGAGGGTGATACAGTCAAAATACTGAGAGATGTACGAATATAAGGAAAAAACTTGCGAAAATTGCCATCAAAAAGGGGAATTTTTTTTGAAATGTTGACTTAAGGCTCCGTTTCGACTCCAATATATTCATTTACCCATGAGATCTCTCGCGGAAAAATATCGAACGAGTTGAACACGAGGGTAATACATTTCGGAGAAATTAGTGAAATCTCCAATTCACCAAAGGGGTACCCCTTTCAGAAATCTTCGATTTCTCTAATATGGATTCGAGCAAGGTTTTGATAATGAATACTAAAGAATACAAGAGGGTCATGGTCACAAAAGTTGTAGCCCTATGTCTTAGGGATCTATGTATAAGATTTCGTGCAAATCCGGGGTGTGTATAGGGTGATACAGTCAAAATACTGAGGGATGTACGAATATAAGGAAAAAACTTGCGAAAATTGCCATCAAAAAGGGGGATTTTTTTTTAAATGTTGATTTAAGGCTCCGTTTCGACTCCAATATATTCATTTACCCATGAGATCTCTTGGGGAAAAATATCGAACGAGTTGAACACGAGGGTAATACATTTCGGAGAAATTAGTGAAATCTCCAATTCACCAAAGGGGTACCCCTTTCAGAAATCTTCGATTTCTCTAATATGGATTGGAGCATTGTTTTGATCATGAATACTAAAGACTATGCGAGGGTCATGGGCACAAAAGTTGTAGCCCTATGTCTTATGGTACTATGTATAAAATTACGTGAAAATCCGAGGTGTGTAGAGGGTGATACAGTCAAAATACTGAGAGATGTACGAATATAAGGAAAAAACTTGCGAAAATTGCCATCAAAAAGGGGGATTTTTTTTTAAATGTTGAATTAAGGCTCCGTTTCGACTCCAATATATTCATTTACCCATGAGATCTCTTGGGGAAAAATATCGAACGAGTTGAACACGAGGGTAATACATTTCGGAGAAATTAGTGAAATCTCCAATTCACCAAAGGGGTACCCCTTTCAGAAATCTTCGATTTCTCTAATATGGATTGGAGCATGGTTTTGATCGTGAATAATAAAGAATATGCGAGGGTCATGGGCACAAAAGTTGTAGCCCTATGTCTTAGGGTACTATGTATAAAATTACGTGAAAATCCGAGGTGTGTAGAGGGTGATACAGTCAAAATACTGAGAGATGTACGAATATAAGGAAAAAACTTGCGAAAATTGCCATCAAAAAGGGGAATTTTTTTTGAAATGTTGACTTAAGGCTCCGTTTCGACTCCAATATATTCATTTACCCATGAGATCTCTTGGGGAAAAATATCGAACGAGTTGAACACGAGGGTAATACATTTCGGAGAAATTAGTGAAATCTCCAATTCACCAAAGGGGTACCCCTTTCAGAAATCTTCGATTTCTCTAATATGGATTGGAGCATTGTTTTGATCGTGAATAATAAAGAATATGCGAGGGTCATGGGCACAAAAGTTGTAGCCCTATGTCTTAGGGTACTATGTATAAAATTACGTGAAAATACGAGGTCTGTAGAGGGTGATAGAGTCAAAATACTGAGAGATGTACGAATATAAGGAAAAAACTTGCGAAAATTGCCATCAAAAAGGGGAATTTTTTTTGAAATGTTGAATTAAGGCTCCGTTTCGACTCCAATATATTCATTTACCCATGAGATCTCTTGGGGGAAAATATCGAACGAGTTGAACATGAGGGTAATACATTTCGGAGAAATTAGTGAAATCTCCAATTCACCAAAGGGGTACCCCTTTCAGAAATCTTCGATTTCTCTAATATGGATTGGAGCATTGTTTTGATCGTGAATAATAAAGAATATGCGAGGGTCATGGGCACAAAAGTTGTAGCCCTATGTCTTAGGGTACTATGTATAAAATTACGTGCAAATCTGAGGTGTGTAGAGGGTGATAGAGTCAAAATATAGAAGGACGTACTAATATAAGGAAAAAACTTGCGAAAATTGCCATCAAAAAGAGGAATTTTTTTTGAAATGTTGACTTAAGGCTCCGTTTCGACTCCAATATATTCATTTACCCATGAGATCTCTTGGGGAAAAATATCGAACGAGTTGAACACGAGGGTAATACATTTCGGAGAAATTAGTGAAATCTCCAATTCACCAAAGGGGTACCCCTTTCAGAAATCTTCGATTTCTCTAATATGGATTGGAGCATTGTTTTGATCGTGAATAATAAAGAATATGCGAGGGTCATGGGCACAAAAGTTGTAGCCTATGTCTTAGGGTACTATGTATAAAATTACGTGAAAATCCGAGGTGTGTAGAGGGTGATACAGTCAAAATACTGAGAGATGTACGAATATAAGGAAAAAACTTGCGAAAATTGCCATCAAAAAGGGGAATTTTTTTTGAAATGTTGACTTAAGGCTCCGTTTCGACCCCAATATATTCATTTACCCATGAGATCTCTCGCGGAAAAATATCGAACGAGTTGAACACGAGGGTAATACATTTCGGAGAAATTAGTGAAATCTCCAATTCACCAAAGGGGTACCCCTTTCAGAAATCTTCGATTTCTCTAATATGGATTCGAGCAAGGTTTTGATAATGAATACTAAAGAATACAAGAGGGTCATGGTCACAAAAGTTGTAGCCCTATGACTTAGGGATCTATGTATAAGATTTCGTGCAAATCCGGGGTGTGTATAGGGTGATACAGTCAAAATACTGAGGGATGTACGAATATTAGGAAAAAAACTTGTGAAAATTGCCCTCAAAAAGGGGAATTTTTTTTGAAATGTTGATTTAAGGCTCCGTTTCGACTCCAATATATTCATTTACCCATGAGATCTCTTGGGGAAAAATATCGAACGAGTTGAACACGAGGGTAATACATTTCGGAGAAATTAGTGAAATCTCCAATTCACCAAAGGGGTACCCCTTTCAGAAATCTTCGATTTCTCTAATATGGATTGGAGCATTGTTTTGATCATGAATACTAAAGACTATGCGAGGTTCATGGGCACAAAAGTTGTAGCCCTATGTCTTATGGTACTATGTATAAAATTACGTGAAAATCCGAGGTGTGTAGAGGGTGATACAGTCAAAATACTGAGAGATGTACGAATATAAGGAAAAAACTTGCGAAAATTGCCATCAAAAAGGGGGATTTTTTTTTAAATGTTGAATTAAGGCTCCGTTTCGACTCCAATATATTCATTTACCCATGAGATCTCTTGGGGAAAAATATCGAACGAGTTGAACACGAGGGTAATACATTTCGGAGAAATTAGTGAAATCTCCAATTCACCAAAGGGGAACCCCTTTCAGAAATCTTCGATTTCTCTAATATGGATTGGAGCATTGTTTTGATCGTGAATAATAAAGAATATGCGAGGGTCATGGGCACAAAAGTTGTAGCCCTATGTCTTAGGGTACTATGTATAAAATTACGTGAAAATCCGAGATGTGTAGAGGGTGATACAGTCAAAATACTGAGAGATGTACGAATATAAGGAAAAAACTTGCGAAAATTGCCATCAAAAAGGGGAATTTTTTTTGAAATGTTGACTTAAGGCTCCGTTTCGACTCCAATATATTCATTTACCCATGAGATCTCTTGGGGAAAAATATCGAACGAGTTGAACACGAGGGTAATACATTTCGGAGAAATTAGTGAAATCTCCAATTCACCAAAGGGGTACCCCTTTCAGAAATCTTCGATTTCTCTAATATGGATTGGAGCATTGTTTTGATCGTGAATAATAAAGAATATGCGAGGGTCATGGGCACAAAAGTTGTAGCCCTATGTCTTAGGGTACTATGTATAAAATTACGTGCAAATCCGAGGTGTGTAGAGGGTGATAGAGTCAAAATATAGAAGGACGTACTAATATAAGGAAAAAACTTGCGAAAATTGCCATCAAAAAGAGGAATTTTTTTTGAAATGTTGACTTAAGGCTCCGTTTCGACTCCAATATATTCATTTACCCATGAGATCTCTTGGGGAAAAATATCGAACGAGTTGAACACGAGGGTAATACATTTCGGAGAAATTAGTGAAATCTCCAATTCACCAAAGGGGTACCCCTTTCAGAAATCTTCGATTTCTCTAATATGGATTGGAGCATGGTTTTGATCGTGAATAATAAAGAATATGCGAGGGTCATGGGCACAAAAGTTGTAGCCCTATGTCTTAGGGTACTATGTATAAAATTACGTGAAAATCCGAGGTGTGTAGAGGGTGATAGTGTCAAAATACTGAGAGATGTACGAATATAAGGAAAAAACTTGCGAAAATTGCCATCAAAAAGGGGAATTTTTTTTGAAATGTTGAATTAAGGCTCCGTTTCGACTCCAATATATTCATTTACCCATGAGATCTCTTGGGGGAAAATATCGAACGAGTTGAACATGAGGGTAATACATTTCGGAGAAATTAGTGAAATCTCCAATTCACCAAAGGGGTACCCCTTTCAGAAATCTTCGATTTCTCTAATATGGATTGGAGCATTGTTTTGATCGTGAATAATAAAGAATATGCGAGGGTCATGGGCACAAAAGTTGTAGCCCTATGTCTTAGGGTACTATGTATAAAATTACGTGCAAATCCGAGGTGTGTAGAGGGTGATAGAGTCAAAATATAGAAGGACGTACTAATATAAGGAAAAAACTTGCGAAAATTGCCATCAAAAAGAGGAATTTTTTTTGAAATGTTGACTTAAGGCTCCGTTTCGACTCCAATATATTCATTTACCCATGAGATCTCTTGGGGAAAAATATCGAACGAGTTGAACACGAGGGTAATACATTTCGGAGAAATTAGTGAAATCTCCAATTCACCAAAGGGGTACCCCTTTCAGAAATCTTCGATTTCTCTAATATGGATTGGAGCATTGTTTTGATCGTGAATAATAAAGAATATGCGAGGGTCATGGGCACAAAAGTTGTAGCCTATGTCTTAGGGTACTATGTATAAAATTACTAGAAAATCCGAGGTGTGTAGAGGGTGATACAGTCAAAATACTGAGAGATGTACGAATATAAGGAAAAAACTTGCGAAAATTGCCATCAAAAAGGGGAATTTTTTTTGAAATGTTGACTTAAGGCTCCGTTTCGACTCCAATATATTCATTTACCCATGAGATCTCTCGCGGAAAAATATCGAACGAGTTGAACACGAGGGTAATACATTTCGGAGAAATTAGTGAAATCTCCAATTCACCAAAGGGGTACCCCTTTCAGAAATCTTCGATTTCTCTAATATGGATTGGAGCATGGTTTTGATCGTGAATAATAAAGAATATGCGAGGGTCATGGGCACAAAAGTTGTAGCCCTATGTCTTAGGGTACTATGTATAAAATTACGTGAAAATCCGAGGTGTGTAGAGGGTGATACAGTCAAAATACTGAGAGATGTACGAATATAAGGAAAAAACTTGCGAAAATTGCCATCAAAAAGGGGAATTTTTTTTGAAATGTTGACTTAAGGCTCCGTTTCGACTCCAATATATTCATTTACCCATGAGATCTCTTGGGGAAAAATATCGAACGAGTTGAACACGAGGGTAATACATTTCGGAGAAATTAGTGAAATCTCCAATTCACCAAAGGGGTACCCCTTTCAGAAATCTTCGATTTCTCTAATATGGATTGGAGCATGGTTTTGATCGTGAATAATAAAGAATATGCGAGGGTCATGGGCACAAAAGTTGTAGCCCTATGTCTTAGGGTACTATGTATAAAATTACGTGAAAATCCGAGGTGTGTAGAGGGTGATAGTGTCAAAATACTGAGAGATGTACGAATATAAGGAAAAAACTTGCGAAAATTGCCATCAAAAAGGGGAATTTTTTTTGAAATGTTGAATTAAGGCTCCGTTTCGACTCCAATATATTCATTTACCCATGAGATCTCTTGGGGGAAAATATCGAACGAGTTGAACATGAGGGTAATACATTTCGGAGAAATTAGTGAAATCTCCAATTCACCAAAGGGGTACCCCTTTCAGAAATCTTCGATTTCTCTAATATGGATTGGAGCATTGTTTTGATCGTGAATAATAAAGAATATGCGAGGGTCATGGGCACAAAAGTTGTAGCCCTATGTCTTAGGGTACTATGTATAAAATTACGTGCAAATCCGAGGTGTGTAGAGGGTGATAGAGTCAAAATATAGAAGGACGTACTAATATAAGGAAAAAACTTGCGAAAATTGCCATCAAAAAGAGGAATTTTTTTTGAAATGTTGACTTAAGGCTCCGTTTCGACTCCAATATATTCATTTACCCATGAGATCTCTTGGGGAAAAATATCGAACGAGTTGAACACGAGGGTAATACATTTCGGAGAAATTAGTGAAATCTCCAATTCACCAAAGGGGTACCCCTTTCAGAAATCTTCGATTTCTCTAATATGGATTGGAGCATTGTTTTGATCGTGAATAATAAAGAATATGCGAGGGTCATGGGCACAAAAGTTGTAGCCTATGTCTTAGGGTACTATGTATAAAATTACTAGAAAATCCGAGGTGTGTAGAGGGTGATACAGTCAAAATACTGAGAGATGTACGAATATAAGGAAAAAACTTGCGAAAATTGCCATCAAAAAGGGGAATTTTTTTTGAAATGTTGACTTAAGGCTCCGTTTCGACTCCAATATATTCATTTACCCACGAGATCTCTCGCGGAAAAATATCGAACGAGTTGAACACGAGGGTAATACATTTCGGAGAAATTAGTGAAATCTCCAATTCACCAAAGGGGTACCCCTTTCAGAAATCTTCGATTTCTCTAATATGGATTCGAGCAAGGTTTTGATAATGAATACTAAAGAATACAAGAGGGTCATGGTCACAAAAGTTGTAGCCCTATGTCTTAGGGATCTATGTATAAGATTTCGTGCAAATCCGGGGTGTGTATAGGGTGATACAGTCAAAATACTGAGGGATGTACGAATATAAGGAAAAAACTTGCGAAAATTGCCATCAAAAAGGGGGATTTTTTTTTAAATGTTGATTTAAGGCTCCGTTTCGACTCCAATATATTCATTTACCCATGAGATCTCTTGGGGAAAAATATCGAACGAGTTGAACACGAGGGTAATACATTTCGGAGAAATTAGTGAAATCTCCAATTCACCAAAGGGGTACCCCTTTCAGAAATCTTCGATTTCTCTAATATGGATTGGAGCATTGTTTTGATCATGAATACTAAAGACTATGCGAGGGTCATGGGCACAAAAGTTGTAGCCCTATGTCTTATGGTACTATGTATAAAATTACGTGAAAATCCGAGGTGTGTAGAGGGTGATACAGTCAAAATACTGAGAGATGTACGAATATAAGGAAAAAACTTGCGAAAATTGCCATCAAAAAGGGGGATTTTTTTTTAAATGTTGAATTAAGGCTCCGTTTCGACTCCAATATATTCATTTACCCATGAGATCTCTTGGGGAAAAATATCGAACGAGTTGAACACGAGGGTAATACATTTCGGAGAAATTAGTGAAATCTCCAATTCACCAAAGGGGTACCCCTTTCAGAAATCTTCGATTTCTCTAATATGGATTGGAGCATGGTTTTGATCGTGAATAATAAAGAATATGCGAGGGTCATGGGCACAAAAGTTGTAGCCCTATGTCTTAGGGTACTATGTATAAAATTACGTGAAAATCCGAGGTGTGTAGAGGGTGATACAGTTAAAATACTGAGAGATGTACGAATATAAGGAAAAAACTTGCGAAAATTGCCATCAAAAAGGGGAATTTTTTTTGAAATGTTGACTTAAGGCTCCGTTTCGACTCCAATATATTCATTTACCCATGAGATCTCTTGGGGAAAAATATCGAACGAGTTGAACACGAGGGTAATACATTTCGGAGAAATTAGTGAAATCTCCAATTCACCAAAGGGGTACCCCTTTCAGAAATCTTCGATTTCTCTAATATGGATTGGAGCATTGTTTTGATCGTGAATAATAAAGAATATGCGAGGGTCATGGGCACAAAAGTTGTAGCCCTATGTCTTAGGGTACTATGTATAAAATTACGTGAAAATACGAGGTATGTAGAGGGTGATAGAGTCAAAATACTGAGAGATGTACGAATATAAGGAAAAAACTTGCGAAAATTGCCATCAAAAAGGGGAATTTTTTTTGAAATGTTGAATTAAGGCTCCGTTTCGACTCCAATATATTCATTTACCCATGAGATCTCTTGGGGGAAAATATCGAACGAGTTGAACATGAGGGTAATACATTTCGGAGAAATTAGTGAAATCTCCAATTCACCAAAGGGGTACCCCTTTCAGAAATCTTCGATTTCTCTAATATGGATTGGAGCATTGTTTTGATCGTGAATAATAAAGAATATGCGAGGGTCATGGGCACAAAAGTTGTAGCCCTATGTCTTAGGGTACTATGTATAAAATTACGTGCAAATCTGAGGTGTGTAGAGGGTGATAGAGTCAAAATATAGAAGGACGTACTAATATAAGGAAAAAACTTGCGAAAATTGCCATCAAAAAGAGGAATTTTTTTTGAAATGTTGACTTAAGGCTCCGTTTCGACTCCAATATATTCATTTACCCATGAGATCTCTTGGGGAAAAATATCGAACGAGTTGAACACGAGGGTAATACATTTCGGAGAAATTAGTGAAATCTCCAATTCACCAAAGGGGTACCCCTTTCAGAAATCTTCGATTTCTCTAATATGGATTGGAGCATTGTTTTGATCGTGAATAATAAAGAATATGCGAGGGTCATGGGCACAAAAGTTGTAGCCTATGTCTTAGGGTACTATGTATAAAATTACGTGAAAATCCGAGGTGTGTAGAGGGTGATACAGTCAAAATACTGAGAGATGTACGAATATAAGGAAAAAACTTGCGAAAATTGCCATCAAAAAGGGGAATTTTTTTTGAAATGTTGACTTAAGGCTCCGTTTCGACCCCAATATATTCATTTACCCATGAGATCTCTCGCGGAAAAATATCGAACGAGTTGAACACGAGGGTAATACATTTCGGAGAAATTAGTGAAATCTCCAATTCACCAAAGGGGTACCCCTTTCAGAAATCTTCGATTTCTCTAATATGGATTCGAGCAAGGTTTTGATAATGAATACTAAAGAATACAAGAGGGTCATGGTCACAAAAGTTGTAGCCCTATGACTTAGGGATCTATGTATAAGATTTCGTGCAAATCCGGGGTGTGTATAGGGTGATACAGTCAAAATACTGAGGGATGTACGAATATTAGGAAAAAAACTTGTGAAAATTGCCCTCAAAAAGGGGAATTTTTTTTGAAATGTTGATTTAAGGCTCCGTTTCGACTCCAATATATTCATTTACCCATGAGATCTCTTGGGGAAAAATATCGAACGAGTTGAACACGAGGGTAATACATTTCGGAGAAATTAGTGAAATCTCCAATTCACCAAAGGGGTACCCCTTTCAGAAATCTTCGATTTCTCTAATATGGATTGGAGCATTGTTTTGATCATGAATACTAAAGACTATGCGAGGTTCATGGGCACAAAAGTTGTAGCCCTATGTCTTATGGTACTATGTATAAAATTACGTGAAAATCCGAGGTGTGTAGAGGGTGATACAGTCAAAATACTGAGAGATGTACGAATATAAGGAAAAAACTTGCGAAAATTGCCATCAAAAAGGGGGATTTTTTTTTAAATGTTGAATTAAGGCTCCGTTTCAACTCCAATATATTCATTTACCCATGAGATCTCTTGGGGAAAAATATCGAACGAGTTGAACACGAGGGTAATACATTTCGGAGAAATTAGTGAAATCTCCAATTCACCAAAGGGGTACCCCTTTCAGAAATCTTCGATTTCTCTAATATGGATTGGAGCATGGTTTTGATCGTGAATAATAAAGAATATGCGAGGGTCATGGGCACAAAAGTTGTAGCCCTATGTCTTAGGGTACTATGTATAAAATTACGTGAAAATCCGAGGTGTGTAGAGGGTGATACAGTCAAAATACTGAGAGATGTACGAATATAAGGAAAAAACTTGCGAAAATTGCCATCAAAAAGGGGAATTTTTTTTGAAATGTTGACTTAAGGCTCCGTTTCGACTCCAATATATTCATTTACCCATGAGATCTCTTGGGGAAAAATATCGAACGAGTTGAACACGAGGGTAATACATTTCGGAGAAATTAGTGAAATCTCCAATTCACCAAAGGGGTACCCCTTTCAGAAATCTTCGATTTCTCTAATATGGATTGGAGCATTGTTTTGATCGTGAATAATAAAGAATATGCGAGGGTCATGGGCACAAAAGTTGTAGCCTATGTCTTAGGGTACTATGTATAAAATTACGTGAAAATCCGAGGTGTGTAGAGGGTGATACAGTCAAAATACTGAGAGATGTACGAATATAAGGAAAAAACTTGCGAAAATTGCCATCAAAAAGGGGAATTTTTTTTGAAATGTTGACTTAAGGCTCCGTTTCGACCCCAATATATTCATTTACCCATGAGATCTCTCGCGGAAAAATATCGAACGAGTTGAACACGAGGGTAATACATTTCGGAGAAATTAGTGAAATCTCCAATTCACCAAAGGGGTACCCCTTTCAGAAATCTTCGATTTCTCTAATATGGATTCGAGCAAGGTTTTGATAATGAATACTAAAGAATACAAGAGGGTCATGGTCACAAAAGTTGTAGCCCTATGACTTAGGGATCTATGTATAAGATTTCGTGCAAATCCGGGGTGTGTATAGGGTGATACAGTCAAAATACTGAGGGATGTACGAATATTAGGAAAAAAACTTGTGAAAATTGCCCTCAAAAAGGGGAATTTTTTTTGAAATGTTGATTTAAGGCTCCGTTTCGACTCCAATATATTCATTTACCCATGAGATCTCTTGGGGAAAAATATCGAACGAGTTGAACACGAGGGTAATACATTTCGGAGAAATTAGTGAAATCTCCAATTCACCAAAGGGGTACCCCTTTCAGAAATCTTCGATTTCTCTAATATGGATTGGAGCATTGTTTTGATCATGAATACTAAAGACTATGCGAGGTTCATGGGCACAAAAGTTGTAGCCCTATGTCTTATGGTACTATGTATAAAATTACGTGAAAATCCGAGGTGTGTAGAGGGTGATACAGTCAAAATACTGAGAGATGTACGAATATAAGGAAAAAACTTGCGAAAATTGCCATCAAAAAGGGGGATTTTTTTTTAAATGTTGAATTAAGGCTCCGTTTCAACTCCAATATATTCATTTACCCATGAGATCTCTTGGGGAAAAATATCGAACGAGTTGAACACGAGGGTAATACATTTCGGAGAAATTAGTGAAATCTCCAATTCACCAAAGGGGTACCCCTTTCAGAAATCTTCGATTTCTCTAATATGGATTGGAGCATGGTTTTGATCGTGAATAATAAAGAATATGCGAGGGTCATGGGCACAAAAGTTGTAGCCCTATGTCTTAGGGTACTATGTATAAAATTACGTGAAAATCCGAGGTGTGTAGAGGGTGATACAGTCAAAATACTGAGAGATGTACGAATATAAGGAAAAAACTTGCGAAAATTGCCATCAAAAAGGGGAATTTTTTTTGAAATGTTGACTTAAGGCTCCGTTTCGACTCCAATATATTCATTTACCCATGAGATCTCTTGGGGAAAAATATCGAACGAGTTGAACACGAGGGTAATACATTTCGGAGAAATTAGTGAAATCTCCAATTCACCAAAGGGGTACCCCTTTCAGAAATCTTCGATTTCTCTAATATGGATTGGAGCATTGTTTTGATCGTGAATAATAAAGAATATGCGAGGGTCATGGGCACAAAAGTTGTAGCCTATGTCTTAGGGTACTATGTATAAAATTACGTGAAAATCCGAGGTGTGTAGAGGGTGATACAGTCAAAATACTGAGAGATGTACGAATATAAGGAAAAAACTTGCGAAAATTGCCATCAAAAAGGGGAATTTTTTTTGAAATGTTGACTTAAGGCTCCGTTTCGACCCCAATATATTCATTTACCCATGAGATCTCTCGCGGAAAAATATCGAACGAGTTGAACACGAGGGTAATACATTTCGGAGAAATTAGTGAAATCTCCAATTCACCAAAGGGGTACCCCTTTCAGAAATCTTCGATTTCTCTAATATGGATTCGAGCAAGGTTTTGATAATGAATACTAAAGAATACAAGAGGGTCATGGTCACAAAAGTTGTAGCCCTATGACTTAGGGATCTATGTATAAGATTTCGTGCAAATCCGGGGTGTGTATAGGGTGATACAGTCAAAATACTGAGGGATGTACGAATATTAGGAAAAAAACTTGTGAAAATTGCCCTCAAAAAGGGGAATTTTTTTTGAAATGTTGATTTAAGGCTCCGTTTCGACTCCAATATATTCATTTACCCATGAGATCTCTTGGGGAAAAATATCGAACGAGTTGAACACGAGGGTAATACATTTCGGAGAAATTAGTGAAATCTCCAATTCACCAAAGGGGTACCCCTTTCAGAAATCTTCGATTTCTCTAATATGGATTGGAGCATTGTTTTGATCATGAATACTAAAGACTATGCGAGGTTCATGGGCACAAAAGTTGTAGCCCTATGTCTTATGGTACTATGTATAAAATTACGTGAAAATCCGAGGTGTGTAGAGGGTGATACAGTCAAAATACTGAGAGATGTACGAATATAAGGAAAAAACTTGCGAAAATTGCCATCAAAAAGGGGGATTTTTTTTTAAATGTTGAATTAAGGCTCCGTTTCAACTCCAATATATTCATTTACCCATGAGATCTCTTGGGGAAAAATATCGAACGAGTTGAACACGAGGGTAATACATTTCGGAGAAATTAGTGAAATCTCCAATTCACCAAAGGGGTACCCCTTTCAGAAATCTTCGATTTCTCTAATATGGATTGGAGCATGGTTTTGATCGTGAATAATAAAGAATATGCGAGGGTCATGGGCACAAAAGTTGTAGCCCTATGTCTTAGGGTACTATGTATAAAATTACGTGAAAATCCGAGGTGTGTAGAGGCTGATACAGTCAAAATACTGAGAGATGTACGAATATAAGGAAAAAACTTGCGAAAATTGCCATCAAAAAGGGGAATTTTTTTTGAAATGTTGACTTAAGGCTCCGTTTCGACTCCAATATATTCATTTACCCATGAGATCTCTTGGGGAAAAATATCGAACGAGTTGAACACGAGGGTAATACATTTCGGAGAAATTAGTGAAATCTCCAATTCACCAAAGGGGTACCCCTTTCAGAAATCTTCGATTTCTCTAATATGGATTGGAGCATTGTTTTGATCGTGAATAATAAAGAATATGCGAGGGTCATGGGCACAAAAGTTGTAGCCCTATGTCTTAGGTTACTATGTATAAAAGTACGTGAAAATCCGAGGTGTGTAGAGGGTGATACAGTCAAAATATAGAAGGACGTACTAATATAAGGAAAAAACTTGCGAAAATTGCCATCAAAAAGGGGAATTTTTTTTGAAATGTTGACTTAAGGCTCCGTTTCGACTCCAATATATTCATTTACCCATGAGATCTCTTGGGGAAAAATATCGAACGAGTTGAACACGAGGGTAATACATTTCGGAGAAATTAGTGAAATCTCCAATTCACCAAAGGGGTACCCCTTTCAGAAATCTTCGATTTCTCTAATATGGATTGGAGCATTGTTTTGATCATGAATACTAAAGACTATGCGAGGGTCATAGGCACAAAAGTTGTAGCCCTATGTCTTATGGTACTATGTATAAAATTACGTGAAAATCCGAGGTGTGTAGAGGGTGATACAGTCAAAATACTGAGAGATGTACGAATATAAGGAAAAAACTTGCGAAAATTGCCATCAAAAAGGGGGATTTTTTTTTAAATGTTGAATTAAGGCTCCGTTTCGACTCCAATATATTCATTTACCCATGAGATCTCTTGGGGAAAAATATCGAACGAGTTGAACACGAGGGTAATACATTTCGGAGAAATTAGTGAAATCTCCAATTCACCAAAGGGGTACCCCTTTCAGAAATCTTCGATTTCTCTAATATGGATTGGAGCATTGTTTTGATCGTGAATAATAAAGAATATGCGAGGGTCATGGGCACAAAAGTTGTAGCCCTATGTCTTAGGGTACTATGTATAAAATTACGTGAAAATACGAGGTATGTAGAGGGTGATAGAGTCAAAATACTGAGAGATGTACGAATATAAGGAAAAAACTTGCGAAAATTGCCATCAAAAAGGGGAATTTTTTTTGAAATGTTGACTTAAGGCTCCGTTTCGACTCCAATATATTCATTTACCCATGAGATCTCTTGGGGAAAAATATCGAACGAGTTGAACACGAGGGTAATACATTTCGGAGAAATTAGTGAAATCTCCAATTCACCAAAGGGGTACCCCTTTCAGAAATCTTCGATTTCTCTAATATGGATTGGAGCATTGTTTTGATCATGAATACTAAAGACTATGCGAGGGTCATGGGCACAAAAGTTGTAGCCCTATGTCTTATGGTACTATGTATAAAATTACGTGAAAATCCGAGGTGTGTAGAGGGTGATACAGTCAAAATACTGAGAGATGTACGAATATAAGGAAAAAACTTGCGAAAATTGCCATCAAAAAGGGGGATTTTTTTTTAAATGTTGAATTAAGGCTCCGTTTCGACTCCAATATATTCATTTACCCATGAGATCTCTTGGGGAAAAATATCGAACGAGTTGAACACGAGGGTAATACATTTCGGAGAAATTAGTGAAATCTCCAATTCACCAAAGGGGTACCCCTTTCAGAAATTTTCGATTTCTCTAATATGGATTGGAGCATTGTTTTGATCGTGAATAATAAAGAATATGCGAGGGTCATGGGCACAAAAGTTGTAGCCCTATGTCTTAGGGTACTATGTATAAAATTACGTGAAAATCCGAGGTGTGTAGAGGGTGATACAGTCAAAATACTGAGAGATGTACGAATATAAGGAAAAAACTTGCGAAAATTGCCATCAAAAAGGGGGATTTTTTTTTAAATGTTGAATTAAGGCTCCGTTTCAACTCCAATATATTCATTTACCCATGAGATCTCTTGGGGAAAAATATCGAACGAGTTGAACACGAGGGTAATACATTTCGGAGAAATTAGTGAAATCTCCAATTCACCAAAGGGGTACCCCTTTCAGAAATCTTCGATTTCTCTAATATGGATTGGAGCATTGTTTTGATCGTGAATAATAAAGAATATGCGAGGGTCATGGGCACAAAAGTTGTAGCCCTATGTCTTAGGGTACTATGTATAAAATTACGTGAAAATCCGAGGTGTGTAGAGGGTGATACAGTCAAAATACTGAGAGATGTACGAATATAAGGAAAAAACTTGCGAAAATTGCCATCAAAAAGGGGAATTTTTTTTGAAATGTTGACTTAAGGCTCCGTTTCGACTCCAATATATTCATTTACCCATGAGATCTCTTGGGGAAAAATATCGAACGAGTTGAACACGAGGGTAATACATTTCGGAGAAATTAGTGAAATCTCCAATTCACCAAAGGGGTACCCCTTTCAGAAATCTTCGATTTCTCTAATATGGATTGGAGCATTGTTTTGATCATGAATACTAAAGACTATGCGAGGGTCATAGGCACAAAAGTTGTAGCCCTATGTCTTATGGTACTATGTATAAAATTACGTGAAAATCCGAGGTGTGTAGAGGGTGATACAGTCAAAATACTGAGAGATGTACGAATATAAGGAAAAAACTTGCGAAAATTGCCATCAAAAAGGGGAATTTTTTTTGAAATGTTGACTTAAGGCTCCGTTTCGACTCCAATATATTCATTTACCCATGAGATCTCTTGGGGAAAAATATCGAACGAGTTGAACACGAGGGTAATACATTTCGGAGAAATTAGTGAAATCTCCAATTCACCAAAGGGGTACCCCTTTCAGAAATCTTCGATTTCTCTAATATGGATTGGAGCATTGTTTTGATCGTGAATAATAAAGAATATGCGAGGGTCATGGGCACAAAAGTTGTAGCCCTATGTCTTAGGGTACTATGTATAAAATTACGTGAAAATCCGAGGTGTGTAGAGGGTGATACAGTCAAATTACTGAGAGATGTACGAATATAAGGAAAAAACTTGCGAAAATTGCCATCAAAAAGGGGAATTTTTTTTGAAATGTTGACTTAAGGCTCCGTTTCGACTCCAATATATTCATTTACCCATGAGATCTCTTGGGGAAAAATATCGAACGAGTTGAACACGAGGGTAATACATTTCGGAGAAATTAGTGAAATCTCCAATTCACCAAAGGGGTACCCCTTTCAGAAATCTTCGATTTCTCTAATATGGATTGGAGCATTGTTTTGATCATGAATACTAAAGACTATGCGAGGGTCATAGGCACAAAAGTTGTAGCCCTATGTCTTATGGTACTATGTATAAAATTACGTGAAAATCCGAGGTGTGTAGAGGGTGATACAGTCAAAATACTGAGAGATGTACGAATATAAGGAAAAAACTTGCGAAAATTGCCATCAAAAAGGGGGATTTTTTTTTAAATGTTGAATTAAGGCTCCGTTTCGACTCCAATATATTCATTTACCCATGAGATCTCTTGGGGAAAAATATCGAACGAGTTGAACACGAGGGTAATACATTTCGGAGAAATTAGTGAAATCTCCAATTCACCAAAGGGGTACCCCTTTCAGAAATCTTCGATTTCTCTAATATGGATTGGAGCATTGTTTTGATCGTGAATAATAAAGAATATGCGAGGGTCATGGGCACAAAAGTTGTAGCCCTATGTCTTAGGGTACTATGTATAAAATTACGTGAAAATCCGAGGTGTGTAGAGGGTGATACAGTCAAATTACTGAGAGATGTACGAATTTAAGGAAAAAACTTGCGAAAATTGCCATCAAAAAGGGGAATTTTTTTTGAAATGTTGACTTAAGGCTCCGTTTCGACTCCAATATATTCATTTACCCATGAGATCTCTTGGGGAAAAATATCGAACGAGTTGAACACGAGGGTAATACATTTCGGAGAAATTAGTGAAATCTCCAATTCACCAAAGGGGTACCCCTTTCAGAAATCTTCGATTTCTCTAATATGGATTGGAGCATTGTTTTGATCATGAATACTAAAGACTATGCGAGGGTCATAGGCACAAAAGTTGTAGCCCTATGTCTTATGGTACTATGTATAAAATTACGTGAAAATCCGAGGTGTGTAGAGGGTGATACAGTTAAAATACTGAGAGATGTACGAATATAAGGAAAAAACTTGCGAAAATTGCCATCAAAAAGGGGAATTTTTTTTGAAATGTTGACTTAAGGCTCCGTTTCGACTCCAATATATTCATTTACCCATGAGATCTCTTGGGGAAAAATATCGAACGAGTTGAACACGAGGGTAATACATTTCGGAGAAATTAGTGAAATCTCCAATTCACCAAAGGGGTACCCCTTTCAGAAATCTTCGATTTCTCTAATATGGATTGGAGCATTGTTTTGATCGTGAATAATAAAGAATATGCGAGGGTCATGGGCACAAAAGTTGTAGCCCTATGTCTTAGGGTACTATGTATAAAATTACGTGAAAATCCGAGGTGTGTAGAGGGTGATACAGTCAAAATACTGAGAGATGTACGAATATAAGGAAAAAACTTGCGAAAATTGCCATCAAAAAGGGGGATTTTTTTTTAAATGTTGAATTAAGGCTCCGTTTCAACTCCAATATATTCATTTACCCATGAGATCTCTTGGGGAAAAATATCGAACGAGTTGAACACGAGGGTAATACATTTCGGAGAAATTAGTGAAATCTCCAATTCACCAAAGGGGTACCCCTTTCAGAAATCTTCGATTTCTCTAATATGGATTGGAGCATGGTTTTGATCGTGAATAATAAATAATATGCGAGGGTCATAGGCACAAAAGTTGTAGCCCTATGTCTTATGGTACTATGTATAAAATTACGTGAAAATCCGAGGTGTGTAGAGGGTGATACAGTCAAAATACTGAGAGATGTACGAATATAAGGAAAAAACTTGCGAAAATTGCCATCAAAAAGGGGAATTTTTTTTGAAATGTTGACTTAAGGCTCCGTTTCGACTCCAATATATTCATTTACCCATGAGATCTCTTGGGGAAAAATATCGAACGAGTTGAACACGAGGGTAATACATTTCGGAGAAATTAGTGAAATCTCCAATTCACCAAAGGGGTACCCCTTTCAGAAATCTTCGATTTCTCTAATATGGATTGGAGCATTGTTTTGATCGTGAATAATAAAGAATATGCGAGGGTCATGGGCACAAAAGTTGTAGCCCTATGTCTTAGGGTACTATGTATAAAATTACGTGAAAATCCGAGGTGTGTAGAGGGTGATACAGTCAAAATACTGAGAGATGTACGAATATAAGGAAAAAACTTGCGAAAATTGCCATCAAAAAGGGGGATTTTTTTTTAAATGTTGAATTAAGGCTCCGTTTCAACTCCAATATATTCATTTACCCATGAGATCTCTTGGGGAAAAATATCGAACGAGTTGAACACGAGGGTAATACATTTCGGAGAAATTAGTGAAATCTCCAATTCACCAAAGGGGTACCCCTTTCAGAAATCTTCGATTTCTCTAATATGGATTGGAGCATGGTTTTGATCGTGAATAATAAATAATATGCGAGGGTCATAGGCACAAAAGTTGTAGCCCTATGTCTTATGGTACTATGTATAAAATTACGTGAAAATCCGAGGTGTGTAGAGGGTGATACAGTCAAAATACTGAGAGATGTACGAATATAAGGAAAAAACTTGCGAAAATTGCCATCAAAAAGGGGAATTTTTTTTGAAATGTTGACTTAAGGCTCCGTTTCGACTCCAATATATTCATTTACCCATGAGATCTCTTGGGGAAAAATATCGAACGAGTTGAACACGAGGGTAATACATTTCGGAGAAATTAGTGAAATCTCCAATTCACCAAAGGGGTACCCCTTTCAGAAATCTTCGATTTCTCTAATATGGATTGGAGCATTGTTTTGATCGTGAATAATAAAGAATATGCGAGGGTCATGGGCACAAAAGTTGTAGCCCTATGTCTTAGGGTACTATGTATAAAATTACGTGAAAATCCGAGGTGTGTAGAGGGTGATACAGTCAAAATACTGAGAGATGTACGAATATAAGGAAAAAACTTGCGAAAATTGCCATCAAAAAGGGGGATTTTTTTTTAAATGTTGAATTAAGGCTCCGTTTCAACTCCAATATATTCATTTACCCATGAGATCTCTTGGGGAAAAATATCGAACGAGTTGAACACGAGGGTAATACATTTCGGAGAAATTAGTGAAATCTCCAATTCACCAAAGGGGTACCCCTTTCAGAAATCTTCGATTTCTCTAATATGGATTGGAGCATGGTTTTGATCGTGAATAATAAATAATATGCGAGGGTCATAGGCACAAAAGTTGTAGCCCTATGTCTTATGGTACTATGTATAAAATTACGTGAAAATCCGAGGTGTGTAGAGGGTGATACAGTCAAAATACTGAGAGATGTACGAATATAAGGAAAAAACTTGCGAAAATTGCCATCAAAAAGGGGAATTTTTTTTGAAATGTTGACTTAAGGCTCCGTTTCGACTCCAATATATTCATTTACCCATGAGATCTCTTGGGGAAAAATATCGAACGAGTTGAACATGAGGGTAATACATTTCGGAGAAATTAGTGAAATCTCCAATTCACCAAAGGGGTACCCCTTTCAGAAATCTTCGATTTCTCTAATATGGATTGGAGCATTGTTTTGATCATGAATACTAAAGACTATGCGAGGGTCATGGGCACAAAAGTTGTAGCCCTATGTCTTATGGTACTATGTATAAAATTACGTGAAAATCCGAGGTGTGTAGAGGGTGATACAGTCAAAATACTGAGAGATGTACGAATATAAGGAAAAAACTTGCGAAAATTGCCATCAAAAAGGGGGATTTTTTTTTAAATGTTGAATTAAGGCTCCGTTTCGACTCCAATATATTCATTTACCCATGAGATCTCTTGGGGAAAAATATCGAACGAGTTGAACACGAGGGTAATACATTTCGGAGAAATTAGTGAAATCTCCAATTCACCAAAGGGGTACCCCTTTCAGAAATCTTCGATTTCTCTAATATGGATTGGAGCATTGTTTTGATCGTGAATAATAAAGAATATGCGAGGGTCATGGGCACAAAAGTTGTAGCCCTATGTCTTAGGGTACTATGTATAAAATTACGTGAAAATCCGAGGTGTGTAGAGGGTGATACAGTCAAATTACTGAGAGATGTACGAATATAAGGAAAAAACTTGCGAAAATTGCCATCAAAAAGGGGAATTTTTTTTGAAATGTTGACTTAAGGCTCCGTTTCGACTCCAATATATTCATTTACCCATGAGATCTCTTGGGGAAAAATATCGAACGAGTTGAACACGAGGGTAATACATTTCGGAGAAATTAGTGAAATCTCCAATTCACCAAAGGGGTACCCCTTTCAGAAATCTTCGATTTCTCTAATATGGATTGGAGCATTGTTTTGATCATGAATACTAAAGACTATGCGAGGGTCATAGGCACAAAAGTTGTAGCCCTATGTCTTATGGTACTATGTATAAAATTACGTGAAAATCCGAGGTGTGTAGAGGGTGATACAGTCAAAATACTGAGAGATGTACGAATATAAGGAAAAAACTTGCGAAAATTGCCATCAAAAAGGGGGATTTTTTTTTAAATGTTGAATTAAGGCTCCGTTTCGACTCCAATATATTCATTTACCCATGAGATCTCTTGGGGAAAAATATCGAACGAGTTGAACACGAGGGTAATACATTTCGGAGAAATTAGTGAAATCTCCAATTCACCAAAGGGGTACCCCTTTCAGAAATCTTCGATTTCTCTAATATGGATTGGAGCATTGTTTTGATCGTGAATAATAAAGAATATGCGAGGGTCATGGGCACAAAAGTTGTAGCCCTATGTCTTAGGGTACTATGTATAAAATTACGTGAAAATCCGAGGTGTGTAGAGGGTGATACAGTCAAATTACTGAGAGATGTACGAATTTAAGGAAAAAACTTGCGAAAATTGCCATCAAAAAGGGGAATTTTTTTTGAAATGTTGACTTAAGGCTCCGTTTCGACTCCAATATATTCATTTACCCATGAGATCTCTTGGGGAAAAATATCGAACGAGTTGAACACGAGGGTAATACATTTCGGAGAAATTAGTGAAATCTCCAATTCACCAAAGGGGAACCCCTTTCAGAAATCTTCGATTTCTCTAATATGGATTGGAGCATTGTTTTGATCGTGAATAATAAAGAATATGCGAGGGTCATGGGCACAAAAGTTGTAGCCCTATGTCTTAGGGTACTATGTATAAAATTACGTGAAAATCCGAGGTGTGTAGAGGGTGATACAGTCAAAATACTGAGAGATGTACGAATATAAGGAAAAAACTTGCGAAAATTGCCATCAAAAAGGGGAATTTTTTTTGAAATGTTGACTTAAGGCTCCGTTTCGACTCCAATATATTCATTTACCCATGAGATCTCTTGGGGAAAAATATCGAACGAGTTGAACACGAGGGTAATACATTTCGGAGAAATTAGTGAAATCTCCAATTCACCAAAGGGGTACCCCTTTCAGAAATCTTCGATTTCTCTAATATGGATTGGAGCATGGTTTTGATCGTGAATAATAAAGAATATGCGAGGGTCATGGGCACAAAAGTTGTAGCCCTATGTCTTAGGGTACTATGTATAAAATTACGTGAAAATCCGAGGTGTGTAGAGGGTGATACAGTCAAAATACTGAGAGATGTACGAATATAAGGAAAAAACTTGCGAAAATTGCCATCAAAAAGGGGAATTTTTTTTGAAATGTTGACTTAAGGCTCCGTTTCGACTCCAATATATTCATTTACCCATGAGATCTCTTGGGGAAAAATATCGAACGAGTTGAACACGAGGGTAATACATTTCGGAGAAATTAGTGAAATCTCCAATTCACCAAAGGGGTACCCCTTTCAGAAATCTTCGATTTCTCTAATATGGATTGGAGCATTGTTTTGATCATGAATACTAAAGACTATGCGAGGGTCATAGGCACAAAAGTTGTAGCCCTATGTCTTATGGTACTATGTATAAAATTACGTGAAAATCCGAGGTGTGTAGAGGGTGATACAGTCAAAATACTGAGAGATGTACGAATATAAGGAAAAAACTTGCGAAAATTGCCATCAAAAAGGGGGATTTTTTTTTAAATGTTGAATTAAGGCTCCGTTTCGACTCCAATATATTCATTTACCCATGAGATCTCTTGGGGAAAAATATCGAACGAGTTGAACACGAGGGTAATACATTTCGGAGAAATTAGTGAAATCTCCAATTCACCAAAGGGGTACCCCTTTCAGAAATCTTCGATTTCTCTAATATGGATTGGAGCATTGTTTTGATCGTGAATAATAAAGAATATGCGAGGGTCATGGGCACAAAAGTTGTAGCCCTATGTCTTAGGGTACTATGTATAAAATTACGTGAAAATCCGAGGTGTGTAGAGGGTGATACAGTCAAATTACTGAGAGATGTACGAATATAAGGAAAAAACTTGCGAAAATTGCCATCAAAAAGGGGAATTTTTTTTGAAATGTTGACTTAAGGCTCCGTTTCGACTCCAATATATTCATTTACCCATGAGATCTCTTGGGGAAAAATATCGAACGAGTTGAACACGAGGGTAATACATTTCGGAGAAATTAGTGAAATCTCCAATTCACCAAAGGGGAACCCCTTTCAGAAATCTTCGATTTCTCTAATATGGATTGGAGCATTGTTTTGATCGTGAATAATAAAGAATATGCGAGGGTCATGGGCACAAAAGTTGTAGCCCTATGTCTTAGGGTACTATGTATAAAATTACGTGAAAATCCGAGGTGTGTAGAGGGTGATACAGTCAAAATACTGAGAGATGTACGAATATAAGGAAAAAACTTGCGAAAATTGCCATCAAAAAGGGGGATTTTTTTTTAAATGTTGAATTAAGGCTCCGTTTCGACTCCAATATATTCATTTACCCATGAGATCTCTTGGGGAAAAATATCGAACGAGTTGAACACGAGGGTAATACATTTCGGAGAAATTAGTGAAATCTCCAATTCACCAAAGGGGTACCCCTTTCAGAAATCTTCGATTTCTCTAATATGGATTGGAGCATGGTTTTGATCGTGAATAATAAAGAATATGCGAGGGTCATGGGCACAAAAGTTGTAGCCCTATGTCTTAGGGTACTATGTATAAAATTACGTGAAAATCCGAGGTGTGTAGAGGGTGATACAGTCAAAATACTGAGAGATGTACGAATATAAGGAAAAAACTTGCGAAAATTGCCATCAAAAAGGGGAATTTTTTTTGAAATGTTGACTTAAGGCTCCGTTTCGACTCCAATATATTCATTTACCCATGAGATCTCTTGGGGAAAAATATCGAACGAGTTGAACACGAGGGTAATACATTTCGGAGAAATTAGTGAAATCTCCAATTCACCAAAGGGGAACCCCTTTCAGAAATCTTCGATTTCTCTAATATGGATTGGAGCATTGTTTTGATCGTGAATAATAAAGAATATGCGAGGGTCATGGGCACAAAAGTTGTAGCCCTATGTCTTAGGGTACTATGTATAAAATTACGTGAAAATCCGAGGTGTGTAGAGGGTGATACAGTCAAAATACTGAGAGATGTACGAATATAAGGAAAAAACTTGCGAAAATTGCCATCAAAAAGGGGAATTTTTTTTGAAATGTTGACTTAAGGCTCCGTTTCGACTCCAATATATTCATTTACCCATGAGATCTCTTGGGGAAAAATATCGAACGAGTTGAACACGAGGGTAATACATTTCGGAGAAATTAGTGAAATCTCCAATTCACCAAAGGGGTACCCCTTTCAGAAATCTTCGATTTCTCTAATATGGATTGGAGCATTGTTTTGATCATGAATACTAAAGACTATGCGAGGGTCATAGGCACAAAAGTTGTAGCCCTATGTCTTATGGTACTATGTATAAAATTACGTGAAAATCCGAGGTGTGTAGAGGGTGATACAGTCAAAATACTGAGAGATGTACGAATATAAGGAAAAAACTTGCGAAAATTGCCATCAAAAAGGGGGATTTTTTTTTAAATGTTGAATTAAGGCTCCGTTTCGACTCCAATATATTCATTTACCCATGAGATCTCTTGGGGAAAAATATCGAACGAGTTGAACACGAGGGTAATACATTTCGGAGAAATTAGTGAAATCTCCAATTCACCAAAGGGGTACCCCTTTCAGAAATCTTCGATTTCTCTAATATGGATTGGAGCATGGTTTTGATCGTGAATAATAAAGAATATGCGAGGGTCATGGGCACAAAAGTTGTAGCCCTATGTCTTAGGGTACTATGTATAAAATTACGTGAAAATCCGAGGTGTGTAGAGGGTGATACAGTCAAAATACTGAGAGATGTACGAATATAAGGAAAAAACTTGCGAAAATTGCCATCAAAAAGGGGAATTTTTTTTGAAATGTTGACTTAAGGCTCCGTTTCGACTCCAATATATTCATTTACCCATGAGATCTCTTGGGGAAAAATATCGAACGAGTTGAACACGAGGGTAATACATTTCGGAGAAATTAGTGAAATCTCCAATTCACCAAAGGGGTACCCCTTTCAGAAATCTTCGATTTCTCTAATATGGATTGGAGCATTGTTTTGATCGTGAATAATAAAGAATATGCGAGGGTCATGGGCACAAAAGTTGTAGCCCTATGTCTTAGGGTACTATGTATAAAATTACGTGAAAATCCGAGGTGTGTAGAGGGTGATACAGTCAAAATACTGAGAGATGTACGAATATAAGGAAAAAACTTGCGAAAATTGCCATCAAAAAGGGGAATTTTTTTTGAAATGTTGACTTAAGGCTCCGTTTCGACTCCAATATATTCATTTACCCATGAGATCTCTTGGGGAAAAATATCGAACGAGTTGAACACGAGGGTAATACATTTCGGAGAAATTAGTGAAATCTCCAATTCACCAAAGGGGTACCCCTTTCAGAAATCTTCGATTTCTCTAATATGGATTGGAGCATTGTTTTGATCATGAATACTAAAGACTATGCGAGGGTCATAGGCACAAAAGTTGTAGCCCTATGTCTTATGGTACTATGTATAAAATTACGTGAAAATCCGAGGTGTGTAGAGGGTGATACAGTCAAAATACTGAGAGATGTACGAATATAAGGAAAAAACTTGCGAAAATTGCCATCAAAAAGGGGGATTTTTTTTTAAATGTTGAATTAAGGCTCCGTTTCGACTCCAATATATTCATTTACCCATGAGATCTCTTGGGGAAAAATATCGAACGAGTTGAACACGAGGGTAATACATTTCGGAGAAATTAGTGAAATCTCCAATTCACCAAAGGGGTACCCCTTTCAGAAATCTTCGATTTCTCTAATATGGATTGGAGCATGGTTTTGATCGTGAATAATAAAGAATATGCGAGGGTCATGGGCACAAAAGTTGTAGCCCTATGTCTTAGGGTACTATGTATAAAATTACGTGAAAATCCGAGGTGTGTAGAGGGTGATACAGTCAAAATACTGAGAGATGTACGAATATAAGGAAAAAACTTGCGAAAATTGCCATCAAAAAGGGGGATTTTTTTTTAAATGTTGAATTAAGGCTCCGTTTCGACTCCAATATATTCATTTACCCATGAGATCTCTTGGGGAAAAATATCGAACGAGTTGAACACGAGGGTAATACATTTCGGAGAAATTAGTGAAATCTCCAATTCACCAAAGGGGTACCCCTTTCAGAAATCTTCGATTTCTCTAATATGGATTGGAGCATGGTTTTGATCGTGAATAATAAAGAATATGCGAGGGTCATGGGCACAAAAGTTGTAGCCCTATGTCTTAGGGTACTATGTATAAAATTACGTGAAAATCCGAGGTGTGTAGAGGGTGATACAGTCAAAATACTGAGAGATGTACGAATATAAGGAAAAAACTTGCGAAAATTGCCATCAAAAAGGGGAATTTTTTTTGAAATGTTGACTTAAGGCTCCGTTTCGACTCCAATATATTCATTTACCCATGAGATCTCTTGGGGAAAAATATCGAACGAGTTGAACACGAGGGTAATACATTTCGGAGAAATTAGTGAAATCTCCAATTCACCAAAGGGGTACCCCTTTCAGAAATCTTCGATTTCTCTAATATGGATTGGAGCATTGTTTTGATCGTGAATAATAAAGAATATGCGAGGGTCATGGGCACAAAAGTTGTAGCCCTATGTCTTAGGGTACTATGTATAAAATTACGTGAAAATCCGAGGTGTGTAGAGGGTGATACAGTCAAAATACTGAGAGATGTACGAATATAAGGAAAAAACTTGCGAAAATTGCCATCAAAAAGGGGAATTTTTTTTGAAATGTTGACTTAAGGCTCCGTTTCGACTCCAATATATTCATTTACCCATGAGATCTCTTGGGGAAAAATATCGAACGAGTTGAACACGAGGGTAATACATTTCGGAGAAATTAGTGAAATCTCCAATTCACCAAAGGGGTACCCCTTTCAGAAATCTTCGATTTCTCTAATATGGATTGGAGCATGGTTTTGATCGTGAATAATAAAGAATATGCGAGGGTCATGGGCACAAAAGTTGTAGCCCTATGTCTTAGGGTACTATGTATAAAATTACGTGAAAATCCGAGGTGTGTAGAGGGTGATACAGTCAAAATACTGAGAGATGTACGAATATAAGGAAAAAACTTGCGAAAATTGCCATCAAAAAGGGGGATTTTTTTTTAAATGTTGAATTAAGGCTCCGTTTCGACTCCAATATATTCATTTACCCATGAGATCTCTTGGGGAAAAATATCGAACGAGTTGAACACGAGGGTAATACATTTCGGAGAAATTAGTGAAATCTCCAATTCACCAAAGGGGTACCCCTTTCAGAAATCTTCGATTTCTCTAATATGGATTGGAGCATGGTTTTGATCGTGAATAATAAAGAATATGCGAGGGTCATGGGCACAAAAGTTGTAGCCCTATGTCTTAGGGTACTATGTATAAAATTACGTGAAAATCCGAGGTGTGTAGAGGGTGATACAGTCAAAATACTGAGAGATGTACGAATATAAGGAAAAAACTTGCGAAAATTGCCATCAAAAAGGGGAATTTTTTTTGAAATGTTGACTTAAGGCTCCGTTTCGACTCCAATATATTCATTTACCCATGAGATCTCTTGGGGAAAAATATCGAACGAGTTGAACACGAGGGTAATACATTTCGGAGAAATTAGTGAAATCTCCAATTCACCAAAGGGGTACCCCTTTCAGAAATCTTCGATTTCTCTAATATGGATTGGAGCATTGTTTTGATCGTGAATAATAAAGAATATGCGAGGGTCATGGGCACAAAAGTTGTAGCCCTATGTCTTAGGGTACTATGTATAAAATTACGTGAAAATCCGAGGTGTGTAGAGGGTGATACAGTCAAAATACTGAGAGATGTACGAATATAAGGAAAAAACTTGCGAAAATTGCCATCAAAAAGGGGAATTTTTTTTGAAATGTTGACTTAAGGCTCCGTTTCGACTCCAATATATTCATTTACCCATGAGATCTCTTGGGGAAAAATATCGAACGAGTTGAACACGAGGGTAATACATTTCGGAGAAATTAGTGAAATCTCCAATTCACCAAAGGGGTACCCCTTTCAGAAATCTTCGATTTCTCTAATATGGATTGGAGCATTGTTTTGATCATGAATACTAAAGACTATGCGAGGGTCATAGGCACAAAAGTTGTAGCCCTATGTCTTATGGTACTATGTATAAAATTACGTGAAAATCCGAGGTGTGTAGAGGGTGATACAGTCAAAATACTGAGAGATGTACGAATATAAGGAAAAAACTTGCGAAAATTGCCATCAAAAAGGGGGATTTTTTTTTAAATGTTGAATTAAGGCTCCGTTTCGACTCCAATATATTCATTTACCCATGAGATCTCTTGGGGAAAAATATCGAACGAGTTGAACACGAGGGTAATACATTTCGGAGAAATTAGTGAAATCTCCAATTCACCAAAGGGGTACCCCTTTCAGAAATCTTCGATTTCTCTAATATGGATTGGAGCATGGTTTTGATCGTGAATAATAAAGAATATGCGAGGGTCATGGGCACAAAAGTTGTAGCCCTATGTCTTAGGGTACTATGTATAAAATTACGTGAAAATCCGAGGTGTGTAGAGGGTGATACAGTCAAAATACTGAGAGATGTACGAATATAAGGAAAAAACTTGCGAAAATTGCCATCAAAAAGGGGAATTTTTTTTGAAATGTTGACTTAAGGCTCCGTTTCGACTCCAATATATTCATTTACCCATGAGATCTCTTGGGGAAAAATATCGAACGAGTTGAACACGAGGGTAATACATTTCGGAGAAATTAGTGAAATCTCCAATTCACCAAAGGGGTACCCCTTTCAGAAATCTTCGATTTCTCTAATATGGATTGGAGCATTGTTTTGATCGTGAATAATAAAGAATATGCGAGGGTCATGGGCACAAAAGTTGTAGCCCTATGTCTTAGGGTACTATGTATAAAATTACGTGAAAATCCGAGGTGTGTAGAGGGTGATACAGTCAAAATACTGAGAGATGTACGAATATAAGGAAAAAACTTGCGAAAATTGCCATCAAAAAGGGGAATTTTTTTTGAAATGTTGACTTAAGGCTCCGTTTCGACTCCAATATATTCATTTACCCATGAGATCTCTTGGGGAAAAATATCGAACGAGTTGAACACGAGGGTAATACATTTCGGAGAAATTAGTGAAATCTCCAATTCACCAAAGGGGTACCCCTTTCAGAAATCTTCGATTTCTCTAATATGGATTGGAGCATTGTTTTGATCGTGAATAATAAAGAATATGCGAGGGTCATGGGCACAAAAGTTGTAGCCCTATGTCTTAGGGTACTATTTATAAAATTACGTGAAAATCCGAGGTGTGTAGAGGGTGATAGAGTCAAAATACTGAGAGATGTACGAATATAAGGAAAAAACTTGCGAAAATTGCCATCAAAAAGGGGGATTTTTTTTTAAATGTTGAATTAAGGCTCCGTTTCGACTCCAATATATTCATTTACCCATGAGATCTCTTGGGGAAAAATATCGAACGAGTTGAACACGAGGGTAATACATTTTGGAGAAATTAGTGAAATCTCCAATTCACCAAAGGGGTACCCCTTTCAGAAATCTTCGATTTCTCTAATATGGATTGGAGCATTGTTTTGATCGTGAATACTAAAGAATATGCGAGGGTCATGGGCACAAAAGTTGTAGCCCTATGTCTTAGGTTACTATGTATAAAAGTACGTGAAAATCCGAGGTGTGTAGAGGGTGATACAGTCAAAATATAGAAGGACGTACTAATATAAGGAAAAAACTTGCGAAAATTGCCATCAAAAAGGGGAATTTTTTTTGAAATGTTGATTTAAGGCTCCGTTTCGACTCCAATATATTCATTTACCCATGAGATCTCTTGGGGAAAAATATCGAACGAGTTGAACACGAGGGTAATACATTTCGGAGAAATTAGTGAAATCTCCAATTCACCAAAGGGGTACCCCTTTCAGAAATCTTCGATTTCTCTAATATGGATTGGAGCATTGTTTTGATCGTGAATAATAAAGAATATGCGAGGGTCATGGGCACAAAAGTTGTAGCCCTATGTCTTAGGGTACTATGTATAAAATTACGTGAAAATCCGAGGTGTGTAGAGGGTGATACAGTCAAAATACTGAGAGAGGTACGAATATAAGGAAAAAACTTGCGAAAATTGCCATCAAAAAGGGGAATTTTTTTTGAAATGTTGACTTAAGGCTCCGTTTCGACTCCAATATATTCATTTACCCATGAGATCTCTTGGGGAAAAATATCGAACGAGTTGAACACGAGGGTAATACATTTCGGAGAAATTAGTGAAATCTCCAATTCACCAAAGGGGTACCCCTTTCAGAAATCTTCGATTTCTCTAATATGGATTGGAGCATTGTTTTGATCATGAATACTAAAGACTATGCGAGGGTCATAGGCACAAAAGTTGTAGCCCTATGTCTTATGGTACTATGTATAAAATTACGTGAAAATCCGAGGTGTGTAGAGGGTGATACAGTCAAAATACTGAGAGATGTACGAATATAAGGAAAAAACTTGCGAAAATTGCCATCAAAAAGGGGGATTTTTTTTTAAATGTTGAATTAAGGCTCCGTTTCGACTCCAATATATTCATTTACCCATGAGATCTCTTGGGGAAAAATATCGAACGAGTTGAACACGAGGGTAATACATTTCGGAGAAATTAGTGAAATCTCCAATTCACCAAAGGGGTACCCCTTTCAGAAATCTTCGATTTCTCTAATATGGATTGGAGCATGGTTTTGATCGTGAATAATAAAGAATATGCGAGGGTCATGGGCACAAAAGTTGTAGCCCTATGTCTTAGGGTACTATGTATAAAATTACGTGAAAATCCGAGGTGTGTAGAGGGTGATACAGTCAAAATACTGAGAGATGTACGAATATAAGGAAAAAACTTGCGAAAATTGCCATCAAAAAGGGGAATTTTTTTTGAAATGTTGACTTAAGGCTCCGTTTCGACTCCAATATATTCATTTACCCATGAGATCTCTTGGGGAAAAATATCGAACGAGTTGAACACGAGGGTAATACATTTCGGAGAAATTAGTGAAATCTCCAATTCACCAAAGGGGTACCCCTTTCAGAAATCTTCGATTTCTCTAATATGGATTGGAGCATTGTTTTGATCGTGAATAATAAAGAATATGCGAGGGTCATGGGCACAAAAGTTGTAGCCCTATGTCTTAGGGTACTATGTATAAAATTACGTGAAAATCTGAGGTGTGTAGAGGGTGATAGAGTCAAAATACTGAGAGATGTACGAATATAAGGAAAAAACTTGCGAAAATTGCCATCAAAAAGGGGGATTTTTTTTTAAATGTTGAATTAAGGCTCCGTTTCGACTCCAATATATTCATTTACCCATGAGATCTCTTGGGGAAAAATATCGAACGAGTTGAACACGAGGGTAATACATTTTGGAGAAATTAGTGAAATCTCCAATTCACCAAAGGGGTACCCCTTTCAGAAATCTTCGATTTCTCTAATATGGATTGGAGCATTGTTTTGATCGTGAATACTAAAGAATATGCGAGGGTCATGGGCACAAAAGTTGTAGCCCTATGTCTTAGGTTACTATGTATAAAAGTACGTGAAAATCCGAGGTGTGTAGAGGGTGATACAGTCAAAATATAGAAGGACGTACTAATATAAGGAAAAAACTTGCGAAAATTGCCATCAAAAAGGGGAATTTTTTTTGAAATGTTGATTTAAGGCTCCGTTTCGACTCCAATATATTCATTTACCCATGAGATCTCTTGGGGAAAAATATCGAACGAGTTGAACACGAGGGTAATACATTTCGGAGAAATTAGTGAAATCTCCAATTCACCAAAGGGGTACCCCTTTCAGAAATCTTCGATTTCTCTAATATGGATTGGAGCATTGTTTTGATCGTGAATACTAAAGACTATGCGAGGGTCATGGGCACAAAAGTTGTAGCCCTATGTCTTATGGTACTATGTATAAAATTACGTGAAAATCCGAGGTGTGTAGAGGGTGATACAGTCAAAATACTGAGAAATGTACGAATATAAGGAAAAAACTTGCGAAAATTGCCATCAAAAAGGGGAATTTTTTTTGAAATGTTGACTTAAGGCTCCGTTTCGACTCCAATATATTCATTTACCCATGAGATCTCTTGGGGAAAAATATCGAACGAGTTGAACACGAGGGTAAGACATTTCGGAGAAATTAGTGAAATCTCCAATTCACCAAAGGGGTACCCCTTTCAGAAATCTTCGATTTCTCTAATATGGATTGGAGCATTGTTTTGATCGTGAATAATAAAGAATATGCGAGGGTCATGGGCACAAAAGTTGTAGCCCTATGTCTTAGGGTACTATGTATAAAATTACGTGAAAATCCGAGGTGTGTAGAGGGTGATACAGTCAAAATACTGAGAGATGTACGAATATAAGGAAAAAACTTGCGAAAATTGCCATCAAATAGGGGAATTTTTTTTGAAATGTTGACTTAAGGCTCCGTTTCGACTCCAATATATTCATTTACCCATGAGATCTCTTGGGGAAAAATATCGAACGAGTTGAACACGAGGGTAATACATTTCGGAGAAATTAGTGAAATCTCCAATTCACCAAAGGGGTACCCCTTTCAGAAATCTTCGATTTCTCTAATATGGATTGGAGCATTGTTTTGATCGTGAATAATAAAGAATATGCGAGGGTCATGGGCACAAAAGTTGTAGCCCTATGTCTTAGGGTACTATGTATAAAATTACGTGAAAATCCGAGGTGTGTAGAGGGTGATACAGTCAAAATACTGAGAGATGTACGAATATAAGGAAAAAACTTGCGAAAATTGCCATCAAAAAGGGGAATTTTTTTTGAAATGTTGACTTAAGGCTCCGTTTCGACTCCAATATATTCATTTACCCATGAGATCTCTTGGGGAAAAATATCGAACGAGTTGAACACGAGGGTAATACATTTCGGAGAAATTAGTGAAATCTCCAATTCACCAAAGGGGTACCCCTTTCAGAAATCTTCGATTTCTCTAATATGGATTGGAGCATTGTTTTGATCGTGAATAATAAAGAATATGCGAGGGTCATGGGCACAAAAGTTGTAGCCCTATGTCTTAGGGTACTATGTATAAAATTACGTGAAAATCCGAGGTGTGTAGAGGGTGATAGAGTCAAAATATAGAAGGACGTACGAATATAAGGAAAAAACTTGCGAAAATTGACATCAAAAAGGGGGATTTTTTTTTAGATGTTGAATTAAGGCTCCGTTTCGACTCCAATATATTCATTTACCCATGAGATCTCTTGGGGAAAAATATCGAACGAGTTGAACACGAGGGTAATACATTTCGGAGAAATTAGTGAAATCTCCAATTCACCAAAGGGGTACCCCTTTCAGAAATCTTCGATTTCTCTAATATGGATTGGAGCATTGTTTTGATCATGAATACTAAAGACTATGCGAGGGTCATGGGCACAAAAGTTGTAGCCCTATGTCTTATGGTACTATGTATAAAATTACGTGAAAATCCGAGGTGTGTAGAGGGTGATACAGTCAAAATACTGAGAGATGTACGAATATAAGGAAAAAACTTGCGAAAATTGCCATCAAAAAGGGGAATTTTTTTTGAAATGTTGACTTAAGGCTCCGTTTCGACTCCAATATATTCATTTACCCATGAGATCTCTTGGGGAAAAATATCGAACGAGTTGAACACGAGGGTAATACATTTCGGAGAAATTAGTGAAATCTCCAATTCACCAAAGGGGTACCCCTTTCAGAAATCTTCGATTTCTCTAATATGGATTGGAGCATTGTTTTGATCGTGAATAATAAAGAATATGCGAGGGTCATGGGCACAAAAGTTGTAGCCCTATGTCTTAGGGTACTATGTATAAAATTACGTGAAAATCCGAGGTGTGTAGAGGGTGATAGAGTCAAAATACTGAGAGATGTACGAATATAAGGAAAAAACTTGCGAAAATTGCCATCAAAAAGGGGGATTTTTTTTTAAATGTTGAATTAAGGCTCCGTTTCGACTCCAATATATTCATTTACCCATGAGATCTCTTGGGGAAAAATATCGAACGAGTTGAACACGAGGGTAATACATTTTGGAGAAATTAGTGAAATCTCCAATTCACCAAAGGGGTACCCCTTTCAGAAATCTTCGATTTCTCTAATATGGATTGGAGCATTGTTTTGATCGTGAATACTAAAGAATATGCGAGGGTCATGGGCACAAAAGTTGTAGCCCTATGTCTTAGGTTACTATGTATAAAAGTACGTGAAAATCCGAGGTGTGTAGAGGGTGATACAGTCAAAATATAGAAGGACGTACTAATATTAGGAAAAAAACTTGTGAAAATTGCCATCAAAAAGGGGAATTTTTTTTGAAATGTTGATTTAAGGCTCCGTTTCGACTCCAATATATTCATTTACCCATGAGATCTCTTGGGGAAAAATATCGAACGAGTTGAACACGAGGGTAATACATTTCGGAGAAATTAGTGAAATCTCCAATTCACCAAAGGGGTACCCCTTTCAGAAATCTTCGATTTCTCTAATATGGATTGGAGCATTGTTTTGATCGTGAATACTAAAGACTATGCGAGGGTCATGGGCACAAAAGTTGTAGCCCTATGTCTTATGGTACTATGTATAAAATTACGTGAAAATCCGAGGTGTGTAGAGGGTGATACAGTCAAAATACTGAGAAATGTACGAATATAAGGAAAAAACTTGCGAAAATTGCCATCAAAAAGGGGAATTTTTTTTGAAATGTTGACTTAAGGCTCCGTTTTGACTCCAATATATTCATTTACCCATGAGATCTCTTGGGGAAAAATATCGAACGAGTTGAACACGAGGGTAAGACATTTCGGAGAAATTCGTGAAATCTCCAATTCACCAAAGGGGTACCCCTTTCAGAAATCTTCGATTTCTCTAATATGGATTGGAGCATTGTTTTGATCGTGAATAATAAAGAATATGCGAGGGTCATGGGCACAAAAGTTGTAGCCCTATGTCTTAGGGTACTATGTATAAAATTACGTGAAAATCCGAGGTGTGTAGAGGGTGATACAGTCAAAATACTGAGAGATGTACGAATATAAGGAAAAAACTTGCGAAAATTGCCATCAAATAGGGGAATTTTTTTTGAAATGTTGACTTAAGGCTCCGTTTCGACTCCAATATATTCATTTACCCATGAGATCTCTTGGGGAAAAATATCGAACGAGTTGAACACGAGGGTAATACATTTCGGAGAAATTAGTGAAATCTCCAATTCACCAAAGGGGTACCCCTTTCAGAAATCTTCGATTTCTCTAATATGGATTGGAGCATTGTTTTGATCGTGAATAATAAAGAATATGCGAGGGTCATGGGCACAAAAGTTGTAGCCCTATGTCTTAGGGTACTATTTATAAAATTATGTGAAAATCCGAGGTGTGTAGAGGGTGATAGAGTCAAAATATAGAAGGACGTACGAATATAAGGAAAAAACTTGCGAAAATTGCCATCAAAAAGGGGGATTTTTTTTTAGATGTTGAATTAAGGCTCCGTTTCGACTCCAATATATTCATTTACCCATGAGATCTCTTGGGGAAAAATATCGAACGAGTTGAACACGAGGGTAATACATTTTGGAGAAATTAGTGAAATCTCCAATTCACCAAAGGGGTACCCCTTTCAGAAATCTTCGATTTCTCTAATATGGATTGGAGCATTGTTTTGATCGTGAATACTAAAGAATATGCGAGGGTCATGGGCACAAAAGTTGTAGCCCTATGTCTTAGGTTACTATGTATAAAAGTACGTGAAAATCCGAGGTGTGTAGAGGGTGATACAGTCAAAATATAGAAGGACGTACTAATATAAGGAAAAAACTTGCGAAAATTGCCATCAAAAAGGGGAATTTTTTTTGAAATGTTGATTTAAGGCTCCGTTTCGACTCCAATATATTCATTTACCCATGAGATCTCTTGGGGAAAAATATCGAACGAGTTGAACACGAGGGTAATACATTTCGGAGAAATTAGTGAAATCTCCAATTCACCAAAGGGGTACCCCTTTCAGAAATCTTCGATTTCTCTAATATGGATTGGAGCATTGTTTTGATCGTGAATACTAAAGACTATGCGAGGGTCATGGGCACAAAAGTTGTAGCCCTATGTCTTATGGTACTATGTATAAAATTACGTGAAAATCCGAGGTGTGTAGAGGGTGATACAGTCAAAATACTGAGAAATGTACGAATATAAGGAAAAAACTTGCGAAAATTGCCATCAAAAAGGGGAATTTTTTTTGAAATGTTGACTTAAGGCTCCGTTTCGACTCCAATATATTCATTTACCCATGAGATCTCTTGGGGAAAAATATCGAACGAGTTGAACACGAGGGTAAGACATTTCGGAGAAATTCGTGAAATCTCCAATTCACCAAAGGGGTACCCCTTTCAGAAATCTTCGATTTCTCTAATATGGATTGGAGCATTGTTTTGATCGTGAATAATAAAGAATATGCGAGGGTCATGGGCACAAAAGTTGTAGCCCTATGTCTTAGGGTACTATGTATAAAATTACGTGAAAATCCGAGGTGTGTAGAGGGTGATACAGTCAAAATACTGAGAGATGTACGAATATAAGGAAAAAACTTGCGAAAATTGCCATCAAATAGGGGAATTTTTTTTGAAATGTTGACTTAAGGCTCCGTTTCGACTCCAATATATTCATTTACCCATGAGATCTCTTGGGGAAAAATATCGAACGAGTTGAACACGAGGGTAATACATTTCGGAGAAATTAGTGAAATCTCCAATTCACCAAAGGGGTACCCCTTTCAGAAATCTTCGATTTCTCTAATATGGATTGGAGCATTGTTTTGATCGTGAATAATAAAGAATATGCGAGGGTCATGGGCACAAAAGTTGTAGCCCTATGTCTTAGGGTACTATTTATAAAATTATGTGAAAATCCGAGGTGTGTAGAGGGTGATAGAGTCAAAATATAGAAGGACGTACGAATATAAGGAAAAAACTTGCGAAAATTGCCATCAAAAAGGGGGATTTTTTTTTAGATGTTGAATTAAGGCTCCGTTTCGACTCCAATATATTCATTTACCCATGAGATCTCTTGGGGAAAAATATCGAACGAGTTGAACACGAGGGTAATACATTTCGGAGAAATTAGTGAAATCTCCAATTCACCAAAGGGGTACCCCTTTCAGAAATCTTCGATTTCTCTAATATGGATTGGAGCATTGTTTTGATCATGAATACTAAAGACTATGCGAGGGTCATGGGCACAAAAGTTGTAGCCCTATGTCTTATGGTACTATGTATAAAATTACGTGAAAATCCGAGGTGTGTAGAGGGTGATACAGTCAAAATACTGAGAGATGTACGAATATAAGGAAAAAACTTGCGAAAATTGCCATCAAAAAGGGGGATTTTTTTTTAAATGTTGAATTAAGGCTCCGTTTCGACTCCAATATATTCATTTACCCATGAGATCTCTTGGGGAAATATATCGAACGAGTTGAACACGAGGGTAATACATTTCGGAGAAATTAGTGAAATCTCCAATTCACCAAAGGGGTACCCCTTTCAGAAATCTTCGATTTCTCTAATATGGATTGGAGCATTGTTTTGATCGTGAATAATAAAGAATATGCGAGGGTCATGGGCACAAAAGTTGTAGCCCTATGTCTTAGGGTACTATGTATAAAATTACGTGAAAATCCGAGGTGTGTAGAGGGTGATAGAGTCAAAATACTGAGAGATGTACGAATATAAGGAAAAAACTTGCGAAAATTGCCATCAAAAAGGGGGATTTTTTTTTAAATGTTGAATTAAGGCTCCGTCTCGACTCCAATATATTCATTTACCCATGAGATCTCTTGGGGAAAAATATCAAACGAGTTGAACACGAGGGTAATACATTTCGGAGAAATTAGTGAAATCTCCAATTCACCAAAGGGGTACCCCTTTCAGAAATCTTCGATTTCTCTAATATGGATTGGAGCATGGTTTTGATCGTGAATACTAAAGGCTATGCGAGGGTCATGGGCACAAAAGTTGTAGCCCTATGTCTTATGGTACTATGTATAAAATTACGTGAAAATCCGAGGTGTGTAGAGGGTGATACAGTCAAAATACTGAGAGATGTACGAATATAAGGAAAAAACTTGCGAAAATTGCCATCAAAAAGGGGGATTTTTTTTTAAATGTTGAATTAAGGCTCCGTTTCGACTCCAATATATTCATTTACCCATGAGATCTCTTGGGGAAAAATATCGAACGAGTTGAACACGAGGGTAATACATTTCGGAGAAATTAGTGAAATCTCCAATTCACCAAAGGGGTACCCCTTTCAGAAATCTTCGATTTCTCTAATATGGATTGGAGCATTGTTTTGATCGTGAATAATAAAGAATATGCGAGGGTCATGGGCACAAAAGTTGTAGCCCTATGTCTTAGGGTACTATGTATAAAATTACGTGAAAATCCGAGGTGTGTAGAGGGTGATAGAGTCAAAATACTGAGAGATGTACGAATATAAGGAAAAAACTTGCGAAAATTGCCATCAAAAAGGGGGATTTTTTTTTAAATGTTGAATTAAGGCTCCGTCTCGACTCCAATATATTCATATACCCATGAGATCTCTTGGGGAAAAATATCGAACGAGTTGAACACGAGGGTAATACATTTCGGAGAAATTAGTGAAATCTCCAATTCACCAAAGGGGTACCCCTTTCAGAAATCTTCGATTTCTCTAATATGGATTGGAGCATTGTTTTGATCGTGAATACTAAAGAATATGCGAGGGTCATGGGCACAAAAGTTGTAGCCCTATGTCTTAGGTTACTATGTATAAAAGTACGTGAAAATCCGAGGTGTGTAGAGGGTGATACAGTCAAAATATAGAAGGACGTACTAATATAAGGAAAAAACTTGCGAAAATTGCCATAAAAAAGGGGAATTTTTTTTGAAATGTTGATTTAAGGCTCCGTTTCGACTCCAATATATTCATTTACCCATGAGATCTCTTGGGGAAAAATATCGAACGAGTTGAACACGAGGGTAATACATTTCGGAGAAATTAGTGAAATCTCCAATTCACCAAAGGGGTACCCCTTTCAGAAATCTTCGATTTCTCTAATATGGATTGGAGCATTGTTTTGATCGTGAATAATAAAGAATATGCAAGGGTCATGGGCACAAAAGTTGTAGCCCTATGTCTTAGGGTACTATGTATAAAATTACGTGAATATCCGAGGTGTGTAGAGGATGATAGAGTCAAAATACTGAGAGATGTACGAATATAAGGAAAAAACTTGCGAAAATTGCCATCAAAAAGGGGGATTTTTTTTTAAATGTTGAATTAAGGCTCCGTCTCGACTCCAATATATTCATTTACCCATGAGATCTCTTGGGGAAAAATATCGAACGAGTTGAACACGAGGGTAATACATTTCGGAGAAATTAGTGAAATCTCCAATTCACCAAAGGGGTACCCCTTTCAGAAATCTTCGATTTCTCTAATATGGATTGGAGCATTGTTTTGATCGTGAATAATAAAGAATATGCGAGGGTCATGGGCACAAAAGTTGTAGCCCTATGTCTTAGGGTACTATGTATAAAATTACGTGAAAATCCGAGGTGTGTAGAGGGTGATAGAGTCAAAATACTGAGAGATGTACGAATATAAGGAAAAAACTTGCGAAAATTGCCATCAAAAAGGGGGATTTTTTTTTAAATGTTGAATTAAGGCTCCGTCTCGACTCCAATATATTCATTTACCCATGAGATCTCTTGGGGAAAAATATCGAACGAGTTGAACACGAGGGTAATACATTTCGGAGAAATTAGTGAAATCTCCAATTCACCAAAGGGGTACCCCTTTCAGAAATCTTCGATTTCTCTAATATGGATTGGAGCATTGTTTTGATCGTGAATAATAAAGAATATGCGAGGGTCATGGGCACAAAAGTTGTAGCCCTATGTCTTAGGGTACTATGTATAAAATTACGTGAATATCCGAGGTGTGTAGAGGGTGATAGAGTCAAAATACTGAGAGATGTACGAATATAAGGAAAAAACTTGCGAAAATTGCCATCAAAAAGGGGGATTTTTTTTTAAATGTTGAATTAAGGCTCCGTCTCGACTCCAATATATTCATTTACCCATGAGATCTCTTGGGGAAAAATATCGAACGAGTTGAACACGAGGGTAATACATTTCGGAGAAATTAGTAAAATCTCCAATTCACCAAAGGGGTACCCCTTTCAGAAATCTTCGATTTCTCTAATATGGATTGGAGCATTGTTTTGATCGTGAATAATAAAGAATATGCGAGGGTCATGGGCACAAAAGTTGTAGCCCTATGTCTTAGGGTACTATGTATAAAATTACGTGAAAATCCGAGGTGTGTAGAGGGTGATAGAGTCAAAATACTGAGAGATGTACGAATATAAGGAAAAAACTTGCGAAAATTGCCATCAAAAAGGGGGATTTTTTTTTAAATGTTGAATTAAGGCTCCGTCTCGACTCCAATATATTCATTTACCCATGAGATCTCTTGGGGAAAAATATCAAACGAGTTGAACACGAGGGTAATACATTTCGGAGAAATTAGTGAAATCTCCAATTCACCAAAGGGGTACCCCTTTCAGAAATCTTCGATTTCTCTAATATGGATTGGAGCATGGTTTTGATCGTGAATACTAAAGGCTATGCGAGGGTCATGGGCACAAAAGTTGTAGCCCTATGTCTTATGGTACTATGTATAAAATTACGTGAAAATCCGAGGTGTGTAGAGGGTGATACAGTCAAAATACTGAGAGATGTACGAATATAAGGAAAAAACTTGCGAAAATTGCCATCAAAAAGGGGGATTTTTTTTTAAATGTTGAATTAAGGCTCCGTGTCGACTCCAATATATTCATTTACCCATGAGATCTCTTGGGGAAAAATATCGAACGAGTTGAACACGAGGGTAATACATTTCGGAGAAATTAGTGAAATCTCCAATTCACCAAAGGGGTACCCCTTTCAGAAATCTTCGATTTCTCTAATATGGATTGGAGCATTGTTTTGATCGTGAATAATAAAGAATATGCGAGGGTCATGGGCACAAAAGTTGTAGCCCTATGTCTTAGGGTACTATGTATAAAATTACGTGAAAATCCGAGGTGTGTAGAGGGTGATAGAGTCAAAATACTGAGAGATGTACGAATATAAGGAAAAAACTTGCGAAAATTGCCATCAAAAAGGGGGATTTTTTTTTAAATGTTGAATTAAGGCTCCGTCTCGACTCCAATATATTCATATACCCATGAGATCTCTTGGGGAAAAATATCGAACGAGTTGAACACGAGGGTAATACATTTCGGAGAAATTAGTGAAATCTCCAATTCACCAAAGGGGTACCCCTTTCAGAAATCTTCGATTTCTCTAATATGGATTGGAGCATTGTTTTGATCGTGAATACTAAAGAATATGCGAGGGTCATGGGCACAAAAGTTGTAGCCCTATGTCTTAGGTTACTATGTATAAAAGTACGTGAAAATCCGAGGTGTGTAGAGGGTGATACAGTCAAAATATAGAAGGACGTACTAATATAAGGAAAAAACTTGCGAAAATTGCCATAAAAAAGGGGAATTTTTTTTGAAATGTTGATTTAAGGCTCCGTTTCGACTCCAATATATTCATTTACCCATGAGATCTCTTGGGGAAAAATATCGAACGAGTTGAACACGAGGGTAATACATTTCGGAGAAATTAGTGAAATCTCCAATTCACCAAAGGGGTACCCCTTTCAGAAATCTTCGATTTCTCTAATATGGATTGGAGCATTGTTTTGATCGTGAATAATAAAGAATATGCAAGGGTCATGGGCACAAAAGTTGTAGCCCTATGTCTTAGGGTACTATGTATAAAATTACGTGAATATCCGAGGTGTGTAGAGGATGATAGAGTCAAAATACTGAGAGATGTACGAATATAAGGAAAAAACTTGCGAAAATTGCCATCAAAAAGGGGGATTTTTTTTTAAATGTTGAATTAAGGCTCCGTCTCGACTCCAATATATTCATTTACCCATGAGATCTCTTGGGGAAAAATATCGAACGAGTTGAACACGAGGGTAATACATTTCGGAGAAATTAGTGAAATCTCCAATTCACCAAAGGGGTACCCCTTTCAGAAATCTTCGATTTCTCTAATATGGATTGGAGCATTGTTTTGATCGTGAATAATAAAGAATATGCGAGGGTCATGGGCACAAAAGTTGTAGCCCTATGTCTTAGGGTACTATGTATAAAATTACGTGAAAATCCGAGGTGTGTAGAGGGTGATAGAGTCAAAATACTGAGAGATGTACGAATATAAGGAAAAAACTTGCGAAAATTGCCATCAAAAAGGGGGATTTTTTTTTAAATGTTGAATTAAGGCTCCGTCTCGACTCCAATATATTCATTTACCCATGAGATCTCTTGGGGAAAAATATCGAACGAGTTGAACACGAGGGTAATACATTTCGGAGAAATTAGTAAAATCTCCAATTCACCAAAGGGGTACCCCTTTCAGAAATCTTCGATTTCTCTAATATGGATTGGAGCATTGTTTTGATCGTGAATAATAAAGAATATGCGAGGGTCATGGGCACAAAAGTTGTAGCCCTATGTCTTAGGGTACTATGTATAAAATTACGTGAATATCCGAGGTGTGTAGAGGGTGATAGAGTCAAAATACTGAGAGATGTACGAATATAAGGAAAAAACTTGCGAAAATTGCCATCAAAAAGGGGGATTTTTTTTTAAATGTTGAATTAAGGCTCCGTCTCGACTCCAATATATTCATTTACCCATGAGATCTCTTGGGGAAAAATATCGAACGAGTTGAACACGAGGGTAATACATTTCGGAGAAATTAGTAAAATCTCCAATTCACCAAAGGGGTACCCCTTTCAGAAATCTTCGATTTCTCTAATATGGATTGGAGCATTGTTTTGATCGTGAATAATAAAGAATATGCGAGGGTCATGGGCACAAAAGTAGTAGCCCTATGTCTTAGGGTACTATGTATAAAATTACGTGAAAATCCGAGGTGTGTAGAGGGTGATAGAGTCAAAATACTGAGAGATGTACGAATATAAGGAAAAAACTTGCGAAAATTGCCATCAAAAAGGGGGATTTTTTTTTAAATGTTGAATTAAGGCTCCGTCTCGACTCCAATATATTCATTTACCCATGAGATCTCTTGGGGAAAAATATCAAACGAGTTGAACACGAGGGTAATACATTTCGGAGAAATTAGTGAAATCTCCAATTCACCAAAGGGGTACCCCTTTCAGAAATCTTCGATTTCTCTAATATGGATTGGAGCATGGTTTTGATCGTGAATACTAAAGGCTATGCGAGGGTCATGGGCACAAAAGTTGTAGCCCTATGTCTTATGGTACTATGTATAAAATTACGTGAAAATCCGAGGTGTGTAGAGGGTGATACAGTCAAAATACTGAGAGATGTACGAATATAAGGAAAAAACTTGCGAAAATTGCCATCAAAAAGGGGGATTTTTTTTTAAATGTTGAATTAAGGCTCCGTTTCGACTCCAATATATTCATTTACCCATGAGATCTCTTGGGGAAAAATATCGAACGAGTTGAACACGAGGGTAATACATTTCGGAGAAATTAGTGAAATCTCCAATTCACCAAAGGGGTACCCCTTTCAGAAATCTTCGATTTCTCTAATATGGATTGGAGCATTGTTTTGATCGTGAATAATAAAGAATATGCGAGGGTCATGGGCACAAAAGTTGTAGCCCTATGTCTTAGGGTACTATGTATAAAATTACGTGAAAATCCGAGGTGTGTAGAGGGTGATAGAGTCAAAATACTGAGAGATGTACGAATATAAGGAAAAAACTTGCGAAAATTGCCATCAAAAAGGGGGATTTTTTTTTAAATGTTGAATTAAGGCTCCGTCTCGACTCCAATATATTCATATACCCATGAGATCTCTTGGGGAAAAATATCGAACGAGTTGAACACGAGGGTAATACATTTCGGAGAAATTAGTGAAATCTCCAATTCACCAAAGGGGTACCCCTTTCAGAAATCTTCGATTTCTCTAATATGGATTGGAGCATTGTTTTGATCGTGAATACTAAAGACTATGCGAGGGTCATGGGCACAAAAGTTGTAGCCCTATGTCTTAGGTTACTATGTATAAAAGTACGTGAAAATCCGAGGTGTGTAGAGGGTGATACAGTCAAAATATAGAAGGACGTACTAATATAAGGAAAAAACTTGCGAAAATTGCCATAAAAAAGGGGAATTTTTTTTGAAATGTTGATTTAAGGCTCCGTTTCGACTCCAATATATTCATTTACCCATGAGATCTCTTGGGGAAAAATATCGAACGAGTTGAACACGAGGGTAATACATTTCGGAGAAATTAGTGAAATCTCCAATTCACCAAAGGGGTACCCCTTTCAGAAATCTTCGATTTCTCTAATATGGATTGGAGCATTGTTTTGATCGTGAATAATAAAGAATATGCAAGTGTCATGGGCACAAAAGTTGTAGCCCTATGTCTTAGGGTACTATGTATAAAATTACGTGAATATCCGAGGTGTGTAGAGGATGATAGAGTCAAAATACTGAGAGATGTACGAATATAAGGAAAAAACTTGCGAAAATTGCCATCAAAAAGGGGGATTTTTTTTTAAATGTTGAATTAAGGCTCCGTCTCGACTCCAATATATTCATTTACCCATGAGATCTCTTGGGGAAAAATATCGAACGAGTTGAACACGAGGGTAATACATTTCGGAGAAATTAGTGAAATCTCCAATTCACCAAAGGGGTACCCCTTTCAGAAATCTTCGATTTCTCTAATATGGATTGGAGCATTGTTTTGATCGTGAATAATAAAGAATATGCGAGGGTCATGGGCACAAAAGTTGTAGCCCTATGTCTTAGGGTACTATGTATAAAATTACGTGAAAATCCGAGGTGTGTAGAGGGTGATAGAGTCAAAATACTGAGAGATGTACGAATATAAGGAAAAAACTTGCGAAAATTGCCATCAAAAAGGGGGATTTTTTTTTAAATGTTGAATTAAGGCTCCGTCTCGACTCCAATATATTCATTTACCCATGAGATCTCTTGGGGAAAAATATCGAACGAGTTGAACACGAGGGTAATACATTTCGGAGAAATTAGTGAAATCTCCAATTCACCAAAGGGGTACCCCTTTCAGAAATCTTCGATTTCTCTAATATGGATTGGAGCATTGTTTTGATCGTGAATAATAAAGAATATGCGAGGGTCATGGGCACAAAAGTTGTAGCCCTATGTCTTAGGGTACTATGTATAAAATTACGTGAATATCCGAGGTGTGTAGAGGGTGATAGAGTCAAAATACTGAGAGATGTACGAATATAAGGAAAAAACTTGCGAAAATTGCCATCAAAAAGGGGGATTTTTTTTTAAATGTTGAATTAAGGCTCCGTCTCGACTCCAATATATTCATTTACCCATGAGATCTCTTGGGGAAAAATATCGAACGAGTTGAACACGAGGGTAATACATTTCGGAGAAATTAGTAAAATCTCCAATTCACCAAAGGGGTACCCCTTTCAGAAATCTTCGATTTCTCTAATATGGATTGGAGCATTGTTTTGATCGTGAATAATAAAGAATATGCGAGGGTCATGGGCACAAAAGTTGTAGCCCTATGTCTTAGGGTACTATGTATAAAATTACGTGAAAATCCGAGGTGTGTAGAGGGTGATAGAGTCAAAATACTGAGAGATGTACGAATATAAGGAAAAAACTTGCGAAAATTGCCATCAAAAAGGGGGATTTTTTTTTAAATGTTGAATTAAGGCTCCGTCTCGACTCCAATATATTCATTTACCCATGAGATCTCTTGGGGAAAAATATCAAACGAGTTGAACACGAGGGTAATACATTTCGGAGAAATTAGTGAAATCTCCAATTCACCAAAGGGGTACCCCTTTCAGAAATCTTCGATTTCTCTAATATGGATTGGAGCATGGTTTTGATCGTGAATACTAAAGGCTATGCGAGGGTCATGGGCACAAAAGTTGTAGCCCTATGTCTTATGGTACTATGTATAAAATTACGTGAAAATCCGAGGTGTGTAGAGGGTGATACAGTCAAAATACTGAGAGATGTACGAATATAAGGAAAAAACTTGCGAAAATTGCCATCAAAAAGGGGGATTTTTTTTTAAATGTTGAATTAAGGCTCCGTCTCGACTCCAATATATTCATTTACCCATGAGATCTCTTGGGGAAAAATATCGAACGAGTTGAACACGAGGGTAATACATTTCGGAGAAATTAGTGAAATCTCCAATTCACCAAAGGGGTACCCCTTTCAGAAATCTTCGATTTCTCTAATATGGATTGGAGCATTGTTTTGATCGTGAATAATAAAGAATATGCGAGGGTCATGGGCACAAAAGTTGTAGCCCTATGTCTTAGGGTACTATGTATAAAATTACGTGAATATCCGAGGTGTGTAGAGGGTGATAGAGTCAAAATACTGAGAGATGTACGAATATAAGGAAAAAACTTGCGAAAATTGCCATCAAAAAGGGGGATTTTTTTTTAAATGTTGAATTAAGGCTCCGTCTCGACTCCAATATATTCATTTACCCATGAGATCTCTTGGGGAAAAATATCGAACGAGTTGAACACGAGGGTAATACATTTCGGAGAAATTAGTGAAATCTCCAATTCACCAAAGGGGTACCCCTTTCAGAAATCTTCGATTTCTCTAATATGGATTGGAGCATTGTTTTGATCGTGAATAATAAAGAATATGCGAGGGTCATGGGCACAAAAGTTGTAGCCCTATGTCTTAGGGTACTATGTATAAAATTACGTGAATATCCGAGGTGTGTAGAGGGTGATAGAGTCAAAATACTGAGAGATGTACGAATATAAGGAAAAAACTTGCGAAAATTGCCATCAAAAAGGGGGATTTTTTTTTAAATGTTGAATTAAGGCTCCGTCTCGACTCCAATATATTCATTTACCCATGAGATCTCTTGGGGAAAAATATCGAACGAGTTGAACACGAGGGTAATACATTTCGGAGAAATTAGTAAAATCTCCAATTCACCAAAGGGGTACCCCTTTCAGAAATCTTCGATTTCTCTAATATGGATTGGAGCATTGTTTTGATCGTGAATAATAAAGAATATGCGAGGGTCATGGGCACAAAAGTTGTAGCCCTATGTCTTAGGGTACTATGTATAAAATTACGTGAAAATCCGAGGTGTGTAGAGGGTGATAGAGTCAAAATACTGAGAGATGTACGAATATAAGGAAAAAACTTGCGAAAATTGCCATCAAAAAGGGGGATTTTTTTTTAAATGTTGAATTAAGGCTCCGTCTCGACTCCAATATATTCATTTACCCATGAGATCTCTTGGGGAAAAATATCAAACGAGTTGAACACGAGGGTAATACATTTCGGAGAAATTAGTGAAATCTCCAATTCACCAAAGGGGTACCCCTTTCAGAAATCTTCGATTTCTCTAATATGGATTGGAGCATGGTTTTGATCGTGAATACTAAAGGCTATGCGAGGGTCATGGGCACAAAAGTTGTAGCCCTATGTCTTATGGTACTATGTATAAAATTACGTGAAAATCCGAGGTGTGTAGAGGGTGATACAGTCAAAATACTGAGAGATGTACGAATATAAGGAAAAAACTTGCGAAAATTGCCATCAAAAAGGGGGATTTTTTTTTAAATGTTGAATTAAGGCTCCGTCTCGACTCCAATATATTCATTTACCCATGAGATCTCTTGGGGAAAAATATCGAACGAGTTGAACACGAGGGTAATACATTTCGGAGAAATTAGTGAAATCTCCAATTCACCAAAGGGGTACCCCTTTCAGAAATCTTCGATTTCTCTAATATGGATTGGAGCATTGTTTTGATCGTGAATAATAAAGAATATGCGAGGGTCATGGGCACAAAAGTTGTAGCCCTATGTCTTAGGGTACTATGTATAAAATTACGTGAATATCCGAGGTGTGTAGAGGGTGATAGAGTCAAAATACTGAGAGATGTACGAATATAAGGAAAAAACTTGCGAAAATTGCCATCAAAAAGGGGGATTTTTTTTTAAATGTTGAATTAAGGCTCCGTCTCGACTCCAATATATTCATTTACCCATGAGATCTCTTGGGGAAAAATATCGAACGAGTTGAACACGAGGGTAATACATTTCGGAGAAATTAGTGAAATCTCCAATTCACCAAAGGGGTACCCCTTTCAGAAATCTTCGATTTCTCTAATATGGATTGGAGCATTGTTTTGATCGTGAATAATAAAGAATATGCGAGGGTCATGGGCACAAAAGTTGTAGCCCTATGTCTTAGGGTACTATGTATAAAATTACGTGAATATCCGAGGTGTGTAGAGGGTGATAGAGTCAAAATACTGAGAGATGTACGAATATAAGGAAAAAACTTGCGAAAATTGCCATCAAAAAGGGGGATTTTTTTTTAAATGTTGAATTAAGGCTCCGTCTCGACTCCAATATATTCATTTACCCATGAGATCTCTTGGGGAAAAATATCGAACGAGTTGAACACGAGGGTAATACATTTCGGAGAAATTAGTAAAATCTCCAATTCACCAAAGGGGTACCCCTTTCAGAAATCTTCGATTTCTCTAATATGGATTGGAGCATTGTTTTGATCGTGAATAATAAAGAATATGCGAGGGTCATGGGCACAAAAGTTGTAGCCCTATGTCTTAGGGTACTATGTATAAAATTACGTGAAAATCCGAGGTGTGTAGAGGGTGATAGAGTCAAAATACTGAGAGATGTACGAATATAAGGAAAAAACTTGCGAAAATTGCCATCAAAAAGGGGGATTTTTTTTTAAATGTTGAATTAAGGCTCCGTCTCGACTCCAATATATTCATTTACCCATGAGATCTCTTGGGGAAAAATATCAAACGAGTTGAACACGAGGGTAATACATTTCGGAGAAATTAGTGAAATCTCCAATTCACCAAAGGGGTACCCCTTTCAGAAATCTTCGATTTCTCTAATATGGATTGGAGCATGGTTTTGATCGTGAATACTAAAGGCTATGCGAGGGTCATGGGCACAAAAGTTGTAGCCCTATGTCTTATGGTACTATGTATAAAATTACGTGAAAATCCGAGGTGTGTAGAGGGTGATACAGTCAAAATACTGAGAGATGTACGAATATAAGGAAAAAACTTGCGAAAATTGCCATCAAAAAGGGGGATTTTTTTTTAAATGTTGAATTAAGGCTCCGTCTCGACTCCAATATATTCATTTACCCATGAGATCTCTTGGGGAAAAATATCGAACGAGTTGAACACGAGGGTAATACATTTCGGAGAAATTAGTGAAATCTCCAATTCACCAAAGGGGTACCCCTTTCAGAAATCTTCGATTTCTCTAATATGGATTGGAGCATTGTTTTGATCGTGAATAATAAAGAATATGCGAGGGTCATGGGCACAAAAGTTGTAGCCCTATGTCTTAGGGTACTATGTATAAAATTACGTGAATATCCGAGGTGTGTAGAGGGTGATAGAGTCAAAATACTGAGAGATGTACGAATATAAGGAAAAAACTTGCGAAAATTGCCATCAAAAAGGGGGATTTTTTTTTAAATGTTGAATTAAGGCTCCGTCTCGACTCCAATATATTCATTTACCCATGAGATCTCTTGGGGAAAAATATCGAACGAGTTGAACACGAGGGTAATACATTTCGGAGAAATTAGTGAAATCTCCAATTCACCAAAGGGGTACCCCTTTCAGAAATCTTCGATTTCTCTAATATGGATTGGAGCATTGTTTTGATCGTGAATAATAAAGAATATGCGAGGGTCATGGGCACAAAAGTTGTAGCCCTATGTCTTAGGGTACTATGTATAAAATTACGTGAATATCCGAGGTGTGTAGAGGGTGATAGAGTCAAAATACTGAGAGATGTACGAATATAAGGAAAAAACTTGCGAAAATTGCCATCAAAAAGGGGGATTTTTTTTTAAATGTTGAATTAAGGCTCCGTCTCGACTCCAATATATTCATTTACCCATGAGATCTCTTGGGGAAAAATATCGAACGAGTTGAACACGAGGGTAATACATTTCGGAGAAATTAGTAAAATCTCCAATTCACCAAAGGGGTACCCCTTTCAGAAATCTTCGATTTCTCTAATATGGATTGGAGCATTGTTTTGATCGTGAATAATAAAGAATATGCGAGGGTCATGGGCACAAAAGTTGTAGCCCTATGTCTTAGGGTACTATGTATAAAATTACGTGAAAATCCGAGGTGTGTAGAGGGTGATAGAGTCAAAATACTGAGAGATGTACGAATATAAGGAAAAAACTTGCGAAAATTGCCATCAAAAAGGGGGATTTTTTTTTAAATGTTGAATTAAGGCTCCGTCTCGACTCCAATATATTCATTTACCCATGAGATCTCTTGGGGAAAAATATCAAACGAGTTGAACACGAGGGTAATACATTTCGGAGAAATTAGTGAAATCTCCAATTCACCAAAGGGGTACCCCTTTCAGAAATCTTCGATTTCTCTAATATGGATTGGAGCATGGTTTTGATCGTGAATACTAAAGGCTATGCGAGGGTCATGGGCACAAAAGTTGTAGCCCTATGTCTTATGGTACTATGTATAAAATTACGTGAAAATCCGAGGTGTGTAGAGGGTGATACAGTCAAAATACTGAGAGATGTACGAATATAAGGAAAAAACTTGCGAAAATTGCCATCAAAAAGGGGGATTTTTTTTTAAATGTTGAATTAAGGCTCCGTCTCGACTCCAATATATTCATTTACCCATGAGATCTCTTGGGGAAAAATATCGAACGAGTTGAACACGAGGGTAATACATTTCGGAGAAATTAGTGAAATCTCCAATTCACCAAAGGGGTACCCCTTTCAGAAATCTTCGATTTCTCTAATATGGATTGGAGCATTGTTTTGATCGTGAATAATAAAGAATATGCGAGGGTCATGGGCACAAAAGTTGTAGCCCTATGTCTTAGGGTACTATGTATAAAATTACGTGAATATCCGAGGTGTGTAGAGGGTGATAGAGTCAAAATACTGAGAGATGTACGAATATAAGGAAAAAACTTGCGAAAATTGCCATCAAAAAGGGGGATTTTTTTTTAAATGTTGAATTAAGGCTCCGTCTCGACTCCAATATATTCATTTACCCATGAGATCTCTTGGGGAAAAATATCGAACGAGTTGAACACGAGGGTAATACATTTCGGAGAAATTAGTGAAATCTCCAATTCACCAAAGGGGTACCCCTTTCAGAAATCTTCGATTTCTCTAATATGGATTGGAGCATTGTTTTGATCATGAATAATAAAGAATATGCGAGGGTCATGGGCACAAAAGTTGTAGCCCTATGTCTTAGGGTACTATGTATAAAATTACGTGAATATCCGAGGTGTGTAGAGGGTGATAGAGTCAAAATACTGAGAGATGTACGAATATAAGGAAAAAACTTGCGAAAATTGCCATCAAAAAGGGGGATTTTTTTTTAAATGTTGAATTAAGGCTCCGTCTCGACTCCAATATATTCATTTACCCATGAGATCTCTTGGGGAAAAATATCGAACGAGTTGAACACGAGGGTAATACATTTCGGAGAAATTAGTAAAATCTCCAATTCACCAAAGGGGTACCCCTTTCAGAAATCTTCGATTTCTCTAATATGGATTGGAGCATTGTTTTGATCGTGAATAATAAAGAATATGCGAGGGTCATGGGCACAAAAGTTGTAGCCCTATGTCTTAGGGTACTATGTATAAAATTACGTGAAAATCCGAGGTGTGTAGAGGGTGATAGAGTCAAAATACTGAGAGATGTACGAATATAAGGAAAAAACTTGCGAAAATTGCCATCAAAAAGGGGGATTTTTTTTTAAATGTTGAATTAAGGCTCCGTCTCGACTCCAATATATTCATTTACCCATGAGATCTCTTGGGGAAAAATATCAAACGAGTTGAACACGAGGGTAATACATTTCGGAGAAATTAGTGAAATCTCCAATTCACCAAAGGGGTACCCCTTTCAGAAATCTTCGATTTCTCTAATATGGATTGGAGCATGGTTTTGATCGTGAATACTAAAGGCTATGCGAGGGTCATGGGCACAAAAGTTGTAGCCCTATGTCTTATGGTACTATGTATAAAATTACGTGAAAATCCGAGGTGTGTAGAGGGTGATACAGTCAAAATACTGAGAGATGTACGAATATAAGGAAAAAACTTGCGAAAATTGCCATCAAAAAGGGGGATTTTTTTTTAAATGTTGAATTAAGGCTCCGTCTCGACTCCAATATATTCATTTACCCATGAGATCTCTTGGGGAAAAATATCGAACGAGTTGAACACGAGGGTAATACATTTCGGAGAAATTAGTGAAATCTCCAATTCACCAAAGGGGTACCCCTTTCAGAAATCTTCGATTTCTCTAATATGGATTGGAGCATTGTTTTGATCGTGAATAATAAAGAATATGCGAGGGTCATGGGCACAAAAGTTGTAGCCCTATGTCTTAGGGTACTATGTATAAAATTACGTGAATATCCGAGGTGTGTAGAGGGTGATAGAGTCAAAATACTGAGAGATGTACGAATATAAGGAAAAAACTTGCGAAAATTGCCATCAAAAAGGGGGATTTTTTTTTAAATGTTGAATTAAGGCTCCGTCTCGACTCCAATATATTCATTTACCCATGAGATCTCTTGGGGAAAAATATCGAACGAGTTGAACACGAGGGTAATACATTTCGGAGAAATTAGTAAAATCTCCAATTCACCAAAGGGGTACCCCTTTCAGAAATCTTCGATTTCTCTAATATGGATTGGAGCATTGTTTTGATCGTGAATAATAAAGAATATGCGAGGGTCATGGGCACAAAAGTTGTAGCCCTATGTCTTAGGTTACTATGTATAAAAGTACGTGAAAATCCGAGGTGTGTAGAGGGTGATACAGTCAAAATATAGAAGGACGTACTAATATAAGGAAAAAACTTGCGAAAATTGCCATAAAAAAGGGGAATTTTTTTTGAAATGTTGATTTAAGGCTCCGTTTCGACTCCAATATATTCATTTACCCATGAGATCTCTTGGGGAAAAATATCGAACGAGTTGAACACGAGGGTAATACATTTCGGAGAAATTAGTGAAATCTCCAATTCACCAAAGGGGTACCCCTTTCAGAAATCTTCGATTTCTCTAATATGGATTGGAGCATTGTTTTGATCGTGAATAATAAAGAATATGCAAGGGTCATGGGCACAAAAGTTGTAGCCCTATGTCTTAGGGTACTATGTATAAAATTACGTCAATATCCGAGGTGTGTAGAGGATGATAGAGTCAAAATACTGAGAGATGTACGAATATAAGGAAAAAACTTGCGAAAATTGCCATCAAAAAGGGGGATTTTTTTTTAAATGTTGAATTAAGGCTCCGTCTCGACTCCAATATATTCATTTACCCATGAGATCTCTTGGGGAAAAATATCGAACGAGTTGAACACGAGGGTAATACATTTCGGAGAAATTAGTGAAATCTCCAATTCACCAAAGGGGTACCCCTTTCAGAAATCTTCGATTTCTCTAATATGGATTGGAGCATTGTTTTGATCGTGAATAATAAAGAATATGCGAGGGTCATGGGCACAAAAGTTGTAGCCCTATGTCTTAGGGTACTATGTATAAAATTACGTGAAAATCCGAGGTGTGTAGAGGGTGATAGAGTCAAAATACTGAGAGATGTACGAATATAAGGAAAAAACTTGCGAAAATTGCCATCAAAAAGGGGGATTTTTTTTTAAATGTTGAATTAAGGCTCCGTCTCGACTCCAATATATTCATTTACCCATGAGATCTCTTGGGGAAAAATATCGAACGAGTTGAACACGAGGGTAATACATTTCGGAGAAATTAGTGAAATCTCCAATTCACCAAAGGGGTACCCCTTTCAGAAATCTTCGATTTCTCTAATATGGATTGGAGCATTGTTTTGATCGTGAATAATAAAGAATATGCGAGGGTCATGGGCACAAAAGTTGTAGCCCTATGTCTTAGGGTACTATGTATAAAATTACGTGAATATCCGAGGTGTGTAGAGGGTGATAGAGTCAAAATACTGAGAGATGTACGAATATAAGGAAAAAACTTGCGAAAATTGCCATCAAAAAGGGGGATTTTTTTTTAAATGTTGAATTAAGGCTCCGTCTCGACTCCAATATATTCATTTACCCATGAGATCTCTTGGGGAAAAATATCGAACGAGTTGAACACGAGGGTAATACATTTCGGAGAAATTAGTAAAATCTCCAATTCACCAAAGGGGTACCCCTTTCAGAAATCTTCGATTTCTCTAATATGGATTGGAGCATTGTTTTGATCGTGAATAATAAAGAATATGCGAGGGTCATGGGCACAAAAGTTGTAGCCCTATGTCTTAGGGTACTATGTATAAAATTACGTGAAAATCCGAGGTGTGTAGAGGGTGATAGAGTCAAAATACTGAGAGATGTACGAATATAAGGAAAAAACTTGCGAAAATTGCCATCAAAAAGGGGGATTTTTTTTTAAATGTTGAATTAAGGCTCCGTCTCGACTCCAATATATTCATTTACCCATGAGATCTCTTGGGGAAAAATATCAAACGAGTTGAACACGAGGGTAATACATTTCGGAGAAATTAGTGAAATCTCCAATTCACCAAAGGGGTACCCCTTTCAGAAATCTTCGATTTCTCTAATATGGATTGGAGCATGGTTTTGATCGTGAATACTAAAGGCTATGCGAGGGTCATGGGCACAAAAGTTGTAGCCCTATGTCTTATGGTACTATGTATAAAATTACGTGAAAATCCGAGGTGTGTAGAGGGTGATACAGTCAAAATACTGAGAGATGTACGAATATAAGGAAAAAACTTGCGAAAATTGCCATCAAAAAGGGGGATTTTTTTTTAAATGTTGAATTAAGGCTCCGTCTCGACTCCAATATATTCATTTACCCATGAGATCTCTTGGGGAAAAATATCGAACGAGTTGAACACGAGGGTAATACATTTCGGAGAAATTAGTGAAATCTCCAATTCACCAAAGGGGTACCCCTTTCAGAAATCTTCGATTTCTCTAATATGGATTGGAGCATTGTTTTGATCGTGAATAATAAAGAATATGCGAGGGTCATGGGCACAAAAGTTGTAGCCCTATGTCTTATGGTACTATGTATAAAATTACGTGAAAATCCGAGGTGTGTAGAGGGTGATACAGTCAAAATACTGAGAGATGTACGAATATAAGGAAAAAACTTGCGAAAATTGCCATCAAAAAGGGGGATTTTTTTTTAAATGTTGAATTAAGGCTCCGTCTCGACTCCAATATATTCATTTACCCATGAGATCTCTTGGGGAAAAATATCGAACGAGTTGAACACGAGGGTAATACATTTCGGAGAAATTAGTGAAATCTCCAATTCACCAAAGGGGTACCCCTTTCAGAAATCTTCGATTTCTCTAATATGGATTGGAGCATTGTTTTGATCGTGAATAATAAAGAATATGCGAGGGTCATGGGCACAAAAGTTGTAGCCCTATGTCTTAGGGTACTATGTATAAAATTACGTGAATATCCGAGGTGTGTAGAGGGTGATAGAGTCAAAATACTGAGAGATGTACGAATATAAGGAAAAAACTTGCGAAAATTGCCATCAAAAAGGGGGATTTTTTTTTAAATGTTGAATTAAGGCTCCGTCTCGACTCCAATATATTCATTTACCCATGAGATCTCTTGGGGAAAAATATCGAACGAGTTGAACACGAGGGTAATACATTTCGGAGAAATTAGTAAAATCTCCAATTCACCAAAGGGGTACCCCTTTCAGAAATCTTCGATTTCTCTAATATGGATTGGAGCATTGTTTTGATCGTGAATAATAAAGAATATGCGAGGGTCATGGGCACAAAAGTTGTAGCCCTATGTCTTAGGGTACTATGTATAAAATTACGTGAAAATCCGAGGTGTGTAGAGGGTGATAGAGTCAAAATACTGAGAGATGTACGAATATAAGGAAAAAACTTGCGAAAATTGCCATCAAAAAGGGGGATTTTTTTTTAAATGTTGAATTAAGGCTCCGTCTCGACTCCAATATATTCATTTACCCATGAGATCTCTTGGGGAAAAATATCAAACGAGTTGAACACGAGGGTAATACATTTCGGAGAAATTAGTGAAATCTCCAATTCACCAAAGGGGTACCCCTTTCAGAAATCTTCGATTTCTCTAATATGGATTGGAGCATGGTTTTGATCGTGAATACTAAAGGCTATGCGAGGGTCATGGGCACAAAAGTTGTAGCCCTATGTCTTATGGTACTATGTATAAAATTACGTGAAAATCCGAGGTGTGTAGAGGGTGATACAGTCAAAATACTGAGAGATGTACGAATATAAGGAAAAAACTTGCGAAAATTGCCATCAAAAAGGGGGATTTTTTTTTAAATGTTGAATTAAGGCTCCGTTTCGACTCCAATATATTCATTTACCCATGAGATCTCTTGGGGAAAAATATCGAACGAGTTGAACACGAGGGTAATACATTTCGGAGAAATTAGTGAAATCTCCAATTCACCAAAGGGGTACCCCTTTCAGAAATCTTCGATTTCTCTAATATGGATTGGAGCATTGTTTTGATCGTGAATAATAAAGAATATGCGAGGGTCATGGGCACAAAAGTTGTAGCCCTATGTCTTAGGGTACTATGTATAAAATTACGTGAAAATCCGAGGTGTGTAGAGGGTGATAGAGTCAAAATACTGAGAGATGTACGAATATAAGGAAAAAACTTGCGAAAATTGCCATCAAAAAGGGGGATTTTTTTTTAAATGTTGAATTAAGGCTCCGTCTCGACTCCAATATATTCATATACCCATGAGATCTCTTGGGGAAAAATATCGAACGAGTTGAACACGAGGGTAATACATTTCGGAGAAATTAGTGAAATCTCCAATTCACCAAAGGGGTACCCCTTTCAGAAATCTTCGATTTCTCTAATATGGATTGGAGCATTGTTTTGATCGTGAATACTATAGAATATGCGAGGGTCATGGGCACAAAAGTTGTAGCCCTATGTCTTAGGTTACTATGTATAAAAGTACGTGAAAATCCGAGGTGTGTAGAGGGTGATACAGTCAAAATATAGAAGGACGTACTAATATAAGGAAAAAACTTGCGAAAATTGCCATAAAAAAGGGGAATTTTTTTTGAAATGTTGATTTAAGGCTCCGTTTCGACTCCAATATATTCATTTACCCATGAGATCTCTTGGGGAAAAATATCGAACGAGTTGAACACGAGGGTAATACATTTCGGAGAAATTAGTGAAATCTCCAATTCACCAAAGGGGTACCCCTTTCAGAAATCTTCGATTTCTCTAATATGGATTGGAGCATTGTTTTGATCGTGAATAATAAAGAATATGCGAGGGTCATGGGCACAAAAGTTGTAGCCCTATGTCTTAGGGTACTATGTATAAAATTACGTGAATATCCGAGGTGTGTAGAGGGTGATAGAGTCAAAATACTGAGAGATGTACGAATATAAGGAAAAAACTTGCGAAAATTGCCATCAAAAAGGGGGATTTTTTTTTAAATGTTGAATTAAGGCTCCGTCTCGACTCCAATATATTCATTTACCCATGAGATCTCTTGGGGAAAAATATCGAACGAGTTGAACACGAGGGTAATACATCTCGGAGAAATTAGTAAAATCTCCAATTCACCAAAGGGGTACCCCTTTCAGAAATCTTCGATTTCTCTAATATGGATTGGAGCATTGTTTTGATCGTGAATAATAAAGAATATGCGAGGGTCATGGGCACAAAAGTTGTAGCCCTATGTCTTAGGGTACTATGTATAAAATTACGTGAAAATCCGAGGTGTGTAGAGGGTGATAGAGTCAAAATACTGAGAGATGTACGAATATAAGGAAAAAACTTGCGAAAATTGCCATCAAAAAGGGGGATTTTTTTTTAAATGTTGAATTAAGGCTCCGTCTCGACTCCAATATATTCATTTACCCATGAGATCTCTTGGGGAAAAATATCAAACGAGTTGAACACGAGGGTAATACATTTCGGAGAAATTAGTGAAATCTCCAATTCACCAAAGGGGTACCCCTTTCAGAAATCTTCGATTTCTCTAATATGGATTGGAGCATGGTTTTGATCGTGAATACTAAAGGCTATGCGAGGGTCATGGGCACAAAAGTTGTAGCCCTATGTCTTATGGTACTATGTATAAAATTACGTGAAAATCCGAGGTGTGTAGAGGGTGATACAGTCAAAATACTGAGAGATGTACGAATATAAGGAAAAAACTTGCGAAAATTGCCATCAAAAAGGGGGATTTTTTTTTAAATGTTGAATTAAGGCTCCGTCTCGACTCCAATATATTCATTTACCCATGAGATCTCTTGGGGAAAAATATCGAACGAGTTGAACACGAGGGTAATACATTTCGGAGAAATTAGTGAAATCTCCAATTCACCAAAGGGGTACCCCTTTCAGAAATCTTCGATTTCTCTAATATGGATTGGAGCATTGTTTTGATCGTGAATAATAAAGAATATGCGAGGGTCATGGGCACAAAAGTTGTAGCCCTATGTCTTATGGTACTATGTATAAAATTACGTGAAAATCCGAGGTGTGTAGAGGGTGATACAGTGAAAATACTGAGAGATGTACGAATATAAGGAAAAAACTTGCGAAAATTGCCATCAAAAAGGGGGATTTTTTTTTAAATGTTGAATTAAGGCTCCGTCTCGACTCCAATATATTCATTTACCCATGAGATCTCTTGGGGAAAAATATCGAACGAGTTGAACACGAGGGTAATACATTTCGGAGAAATTAGTGAAATCTCCAATTCACCAAAGGGGTACCCCTTTCAGAAATCTTCGATTTCTCTAATATGGATTGGAGCATTGTTTTGATCGTGAATAATAAAGAATATGCGAGGGTCATGGGCACAAAAGTTGTAGCCCTATGTCTTAGGGTACTATGTATAAAATTACGTGAATATCCGAGGTGTGTAGAGGGTGATAGAGTCAAAATACTGAGAGATGTACGAATATAAGGAAAAAACTTGCGAAAATTGCCATCAAAAAGGGGGATTTTTTTTTAAATGTTGAATTAAGGCTCCGTCTCGACTCCAATATATTCATTTACCCATGAGATCTCTTGGGGAAAAATATCGAACGAGTTGAACACGAGGGTAATACATTTCGGAGAAATTAGTAAAATCTCCAATTCACCAAAGGGGTACCCCTTTCAGAAATCTTCGATTTCTCTAATATGGATTGGAGCATTGTTTTGATCGTGAATAATAAAGAATATGCGAGGGTCATGGGCACAAAAGTTGTAGCCCTATGTCTTAGGGTACTATGTATAAAATTACGTGAAAATCCGAGGTGTGTAGAGGGTGATAGAGTCAAAATACTGAGAGATGTACGAATATAAGGAAAAAACTTGCGAAAATTGCCATCAAAAAGGGGGATTTTTTTTTAAATGTTGAATTAAGGCTCCGTCTCGACTCCAATATATTCATTTACCCATGAGATCTCTTGGGGAAAAATATCAAACGAGTTGAACACGAGGGTAATACATTTCGGAGAAATTAGTGAAATCTCCAATTCACCAAAGGGGTACCCCTTTCAGAAATCTTCGATTTCTCTAATATGGATTGGAGCATGGTTTTGATCGTGAATACTAAAGGCTATGCGAGGGTCATGGGCACAAAAGTTGTAGCCCTATGTCTTATGGTACTATGTATAAAATTACGTGAAAATCCGAGGTGTGTAGAGGGTGATACAGTCAAAATACTGAGAGATGTACGAATATAAGGAAAAAACTTGCGAAAATTGCCATCAAAAAGGGGGATTTTTTTTTAAATGTTGAATTAAGGCTCCGTTTCGACTCCAATATATTCATTTACCCATGAGATCTCTTGGGGAAAAATATCGAACGAGTTGAACACGAGGGTAATACATTTCGGAGAAATTAGTGAAATCTCCAATTCACCAAAGGGGTACCCCTTTCAGAAATCTTCGATTTCTCTAATATGGATTGGAGCATTGTTTTGATCGTGAATAATAAAGAATATGCGAGGGTCATGGGCACAAAAGTTGTAGCCCTATGTCTTAGGGTACTATGTATAAAATTACGTGAAAATCCGAGGTGTGTAGAGGGTGATAGAGTCAAAATACTGAGAGATGTACGAATATAAGGAAAAAACTTGCGAAAATTGCCATCAAAAAGGGGGATTTTTTTTTAAATGTTGAATTAAGGCTCCGTCTCGACTCCAATATATTCATATACCCATGAGATCTCTTGGGGAAAAATATCGAACGAGTTGAACACGAGGGTAATACATTTCGGAGAAATTAGTGAAATCTCCAATTCACCAAAGGGGTACCCCTTTCAGAAATCTTCGATTTCTCTAATATGGATTGGAGCATTGTTTTGATCGTGAATACTAAAGAATATGCGAGGGTCATGGGCACAAAAGTTGTAGCCCTATGTCTTAGGTTACTATGTATAAAAGTACGTGAAAATCCGAGGTGTGTAGAGGGTGATACAGTCAAAATATAGAAGGACGTACTAATATAAGGAAAAAACTTGCGAAAATTGCCATAAAAAAGGGGAATTTTTTTTGAAATGTTGATTTAAGGCTCCGTTTCGACTCCAATATATTCATTTACCCATGAGATCTCTTGGGGAAAAATATCGAACGAGTTGAACACGAGGGTAATACATTTCGGAGAAATTAGTGAAATCTCCAATTCACCAAAGGGGTACCCCTTTCAGAAATCTTCGATTTCTCTAATATGGATTGGAGCATTGTTTTGATCGTGAATAATAAAGAATATGCAAGGGTCATGGGCACAAAAGTTGTAGCCCTATGTCTTAGGGTACTATGTATAAAATTACGTGAATATCCGAGGTGTGTAGAGGATGATAGAGTCAAAATACTGAGAGATGTACGAATATAAGGAAAAAACTTGCGAAAATTGCCATCAAAAAGGGGGATTTTTTTTTAAATGTTGAATTAAGGCTCCGTCTCGACTCCAATATATTCATTTACCCATGAGATCTCTTGGGGAAAAATATCGAACGAGTTGAACACGAGGGTAATACATTTCGGAGAAATTAGTGAAATCTCCAATTCACCAAAGGGGTACCCCTTTCAGAAATCTTCGATTTCTCTAATATGGATTGGAGCATTGTTTTGATCGTGAATAATAAAGAATATGCGAGGGTCATGGGCACAAAAGTTGTAGCCCTATGTCTTAGGGTACTATGTATAAAATTACGTGAAAATCCGAGGTGTGTAGAGGGTGATAGAGTCAAAATACTGAGAGATGTACGAATATAAGGAAAAAACTTGCGAAAATTGCCATCAAAAAGGGGGATTTTTTTTTAAATGTTGAATTAAGGCTCCGTCTCGACTCCAATATATTCATTTACCCATGAGATCTCTTGGGGAAAAATATCGAACGAGTTGAACACGAGGGTAATACATTTCGGAGAAATTAGTGAAATCTCCAATTCACCAAAGGGGTACCCCTTTCAGAAATCTTCGATTTCTCTAATATGGATTGGAGCATTGTTTTGATCGTGAATAATAAAGAATATGCGAGGGTCATGGGCACAAAAGTTGTAGCCCTATGTCTTAGGGTACTATGTATAAAATTACGTGAATATCCGAGGTGTGTAGAGGGTGATAGAGTCAAAATACTGAGAGATGTACGAATATAAGGAAAAAACTTGCGAAAATTGCCATCAAAAAGGGGGATTTTTTTTTAAATGTTGAATTAAGGCTCCGTCTCGACTCCAATATATTCATTTACCCATGAGATCTCTTGGGGAAAAATATCGAACGAGTTGAACACGAGGGTAATACATTTCGGAGAAATTAGTGAAATCTCCAATTCACCAAAGGGGTACCCCTTTCAGAAATCTTCGATTTCTCTAATATGGATTGGAGCATTGTTTTGATCGTGAATAATAAAGAATATGCGAGGGTCATGGGCACAAAAGTTGTAGCCCTATGTCTTAGGGTACTATGTATAAAATTACGTGAATATCCGAGGTGTGTAGAGGGTGATAGAGTCAAAATACTGAGAGATGTACGAATATAAGGAAAAAACTTGCGAAAATTGCCATCAAAAAGGGGGATTTTTTTTTAAATGTTGAATTAAGGCTCCGTCTCGACTCCAATATATTCATTTACCCATGAGATCTCTTGGGGAAAAATATCGAACGAGTTGAACACGAGGGTAATACATTTCGGAGAAATTAGTAAAATCTCCAATTCACCAAAGGGGTACCCCTTTCAGAAATCTTCGATTTCTCTAATATGGATTGGAGCATTGTTTTGATCGTGAATAATAAAGAATATGCGAGGGTCATGGGCACAAAAGTTGTAGCCCTATGTCTTAGGGTACTATGTATAAAATTACGTGAAAATCCGAGGTGTGTAGAGGGTGATAGAGTCAAAATACTGAGAGATGTACGAATATAAGGAAAAAACTTGCGAAAATTGCCATCAAAAAGGGGGATTTTTTTTTAAATGTTGAATTAAGGCTCCGTCTCGACTCCAATATATTCATTTACCCATGAGATCTCTTGGGGAAAAATATCAAACGAGTTGAACACGAGGGTAATACATTTCGGAGAAATTAGTGAAATCTCCAATTCACCAAAGGGGTACCCCTTTCAGAAATCTTCGATTTCTCTAATATGGATTGGAGCATGGTTTTGATCGTGAATACTAAAGGCTATGCGAGGGTCATGGGCACAAAAGTTGTAGCCCTATGTCTTATGGTACTATGTATAAAATTACGTGAAAATCCGAGGTGTGTAGAGGGTGATACAGTCAAAATACTGAGAGATGTACGAATATAAGGAAAAAACTTGCGAAAATTGCCATCAAAAAGGGGGATTTTTTTTTAAATGTTGAATTAAGGCTCCGTTTCGACTCCAATATATTCATTTACCCATGAGATCTCTTGGGGAAAAATATCGAACGAGTTGAACACGAGGGTAATACATTTCGGAGAAATTAGTGAAATCTCCAATTCACCAAAGGGGTACCCCTTTCAGAAATCTTCGATTTCTCTAATATGGATTGGAGCATTGTTTTGATCGTGAATAATAAAGAATATGCGAGGGTCATGGGCACAAAAGTTGTAGCCCTATGTCTTAGGGTACTATGTATAAAATTACGTGAAAATCCGAGGTGTGTAGAGGGTGATAGAGTCTAAATACTGAGAGATGTACGAATATAAGGAAAAAACTTGCGAAAATTGCCATCAAAAAGGGGGATTTTTTTTTAAATGTTGAATTAAGGCTCCGTCTCGACTCCAATATATTCATATACCCATGAGATCTCTTGGGGAAAAATATCGAACGAGTTGAACACGAGGGTAATACATTTCGGAGAAATTAGTGAAATCTCCAATTCACCAAAGGGGTACCCCTTTCAGAAATCTTCGATTTCTCTAATATGGATTGGAGCATTGTTTTGATCGTGAATACTAAAGAATATGCGAGGGTCATGGGCACAAAAGTTGTAGCCCTATGTCTTAGGTTACTATGTATAAAAGTACGTGAAAATCCGAGGTGTGTAGAGGGTGATACAGTCAAAATATAGAAGGACGTACTAATATAAGGAAAAAACTTGCGAAAATTGCCATAAAAAAGGGGAATTTTTTTTGAAATGTTGATTTAAGGCTCCGTTTCGACTCCAATATATTCATTTACCCATGAGATCTCTTGGGGAAAAATATCGAACGAGTTGAACACGAGGGTAATACATTTCGGAGAAATTAGTGAAATCTCCAATTCACCAAAGGGGTACCCCTTTCAGAAATCTTCGATTTCTCTAATATGGATTGGAGCATTGTTTTGATCGTGAATAATAAAGAATATGCAAGGGTCATGGGCACAAAAGTTGTAGCCCTATGTCTTAGGGTACTATGTATAAAATTACGTGAATATCCGAGGTGTGTAGAGGATGATAGAGTCAAAATACTGAGAGATGTACGAATATAAGGAAAAAACTTGCGAAAATTGCCATCAAAAAGGGGGATTTTTTTTTAAATGTTGAATTAAGGCTCCGTCTCGACTCCAATATATTCATTTACCCATGAGATCTCTTGGGGAAAAATATCGAACGAGTTGAACACGAGGGTAATACATTTCGGAGAAATTAGTAAAATCTCCAATTCACCAAAGGGGTACCCCTTTCAGAAATCTTCGATTTCTCTAATATGGATTGGAGCATTGTTTTGATCGTGAATAATAAAGAATATGCGAGGGTCATGGGCACAAAAGTTGTAGCCCTATGTCTTAGGGTACTATGTATAAAATTACGTGAAAATCCGAGGTGTGTAGAGGGTGATAGAGTCAAAATACTGAGAGATGTACGAATATAAGGAAAAAACTTGCGAAAATTGCCATCAAAAAGGGGGATTTTTTTTTAAATGTTGAATTAAGGCTCCGTCTCGACTCCAATATATTCATTTACCCATGAGATCTCTTGGGGAAAAATATCGAACGAGTTGAACACGAGGGTAATACATTTCGGAGAAATTAGTGAAATCTCCAATTCACCAAAGGGGTACCCCTTTCAGAAATCTTCGATTTCTCTAATATGGATTGGAGCATTGTTTTGATCGTGAATAATAAAGAATATGCGAGGGTCATGGGCACAAAAGTTGTAGCCCTATGTCTTAGGGTACTATGTATAAAATTACGTGAATATCCGAGGTGTGTAGAGGGTGATAGAGTCAAAATACTGAGAGATGTACGAATATAAGGAAAAAACTTGCGAAAATTGCCATCAAAAAGGGGGATTTTTTTTTAAATGTTGAATTAAGGCTCCGTCTCGACTCCAATATATTCATTTACCCATGAGATCTCTTGGGGAAAAATATCGAACGAGTTGAACACGAGGGTAATACATTTCGGAGAAATTAGTGAAATCTCCAATTCACCAAAGGGGTACCCCTTTCAGAAATCTTCGATTTCTCTAATATGGATTGGAGCATTGTTTTGATCGTGAATAATAAAGAATATGCGAGGGTCATGGGCACAAAAGTTGTAGCCCTATGTCTTAGGGTACTATGTATAAAATTACGTGAAAATCCGAGGTGTGTAGAGGGTGATAGAGTCAAAATACTGAGAGATGTACGAATATAAGGAAAAAACTTGCGAAAATTGCCATCAAAAAGGGGGATTTTTTTTTAAATGTTGAATTAAGGCTCCGTCTCGACTCCAATATATTCATTTACCCATGAGATCTCTTGGGGAAAAATATCAAACGAGTTGAACACGAGGGTAATACATTTCGGAGAAATTAGTGAAATCTCCAATTCACCAAAGGGGTACCCCTTTCAGAAATCTTCGATTTCTCTAATATGGATTGGAGCATGGTTTTGATCGTGAATACTAAAGGCTATGCGAGGGTCATGGGCACAAAAGTTGTAGCCCTATGTCTTATGGTACTATGTATAAAATTACGTGAAAATCCGAGGTGTGTAGAGGGTGATACAGTCAAAATACTGAGAGATGTACGAATATAAGGAAAAAACTTGCGAAAATTGCCATCAAAAAGGGGGATTTTTTTTTAAATGTTGAATTAAGGCTCCGTTTCGACTCCAATATATTCATTTACCCATGAGATCTCTTGGGGAAAAATATCGAACGAGTTGAACACGAGGGTAATACATTTCGGAGAAATTAGTGAAATCTCCAATTCACCAAAGGGGTACCCCTTTCAGAAATCTTCGATTTCTCTAATATGGATTGGAGCATTGTTTTGATCGTGAATAATAAAGAATATGCGAGGGTCATGGGCACAAAAGTTGTAGCCCTATGTCTTAGGGTACTATGTATAAAATTACGTGAAAATCCGAGGTGTGTAGAGGGTGATAGAGTCAAAATACTGAGAGATGTACGAATATAAGGAAAAAACTTGCGAAAATTGCCATCAAAAAGGGGGATTTTTTTTTAAATGTTGAATTAAGGCTCCGTCTCGACTCCAATATATTCATATACCCATGAGATCTCTTGGGGAAAAATATCGAACGAGTTGAACACGAGGGTAATACATTTCGGAGAAATTAGTGAAATCTCCAATTCACCAAAGGGGTACCCCTTTCAGAAATCTTCGATTTCTCTAATATGGATTGGAGCATTGTTTTGATCGTGAATACTAAAGAATATGCGAGGGTCATGGGCACAAAAGTTGTAGCCCTATGTCTTAGGTTACTATGTATAAAAGTACGTGAAAATCCGAGGTGTGTAGAGGGTGATACAGTCAAAATATAGAAGGACGTACTAATATAAGGAAAAAACTTGCGAAAATTGCCATAAAAAAGGGGAATTTTTTTTGAAATGTTGATTTAAGGCTCCGTTTCGACTCCAATATATTCATTTACCCATGAGATCTCTTGGGGAAAAATATCGAACGAGTTGAACACGAGGGTAATACATTTCGGAGAAATTAGTGAAATCTCCAATTCACCAAAGGGGTACCCCTTTCAGAAATCTTCGATTTCTCTAATATGGATTGGAGCATTGTTTTGATCGTGAATAATAAAGAATATGCAAGGGTCATGGGCACAAAAGTTGTAGCCCTATGTCTTAGGGTACTATGTATAAAATTACGTGAATATCCGAGGTGTGTAGAGGATGATAGAGTCAAAATACTGAGAGATGTACGAATATAAGGAAAAAACTTGCGAAAATTGCCATCAAAAAGGGGGATTTTTTTTTAAATGTTGAATTAAGGCTCCGTCTCGACTCCAATATATTCATTTACCCATGAGATCTCTTGGGGAAAAATATCGAACGAGTTGAACACGAGGGTAATACATTTCGGAGAAATTAGTAAAATCTCCAATTCACCAAAGGGGTACCCCTTTCAGAAATCTTCGATTTCTCTAATATGGATTGGAGCATTGTTTTGATCGTGAATAATAAAGAATATGCGAGGGTCATGGGCACAAAAGTTGTAGCCCTATGTCTTAGGGTACTATGTATAAAATTACGTGAAAATCCGAGGTGTGTAGAGGGTGATAGAGTCAAAATACTGAGAGATGTACGAATATAAGGAAAAAACTTGCGAAAATTGCCATCAAAAAGGGGGATTTTTTTTTAAATGTTGAATTAAGGCTCCGTCTCGACTCCAATATATTCATTTACCCATGAGATCTCTTGGGGAAAAATATCGAACGAGTTGAACACGAGGGTAATACATTTCGGAGAAATTAGTGAAATCTCCAATTCACCAAAGGGGTACCCCTTTCAGAAATCTTCGATTTCTCTAATATGGATTGGAGCATTGTTTTGATCGTGAATAATAAAGAATATGCGAGGGTCATGGGCACAAAAGTTGTAGCCCTATGTCTTAGGGTACTATGTATAAAATTACGTGAATATCCGAGGTGTGTAGAGGGTGATAGAGTCAAAATACTGAGAGATGTACGAATATAAGGAAAAAACTTGCGAAAATTGCCATCAAAAAGGGGGATTTTTTTTTAAATGTTGAATTAAGGCTCCGTCTCGACTCCAATATATTCATTTACCCATGAGATCTCTTGGGGAAAAATATCGAACGAGTTGAACACGAGGGTAATACATTTCGGAGAAATTAGTAAAATCTCCAATTCACCAAAGGGGTACCCCTTTCAGAAATCTTCGATTTCTCTAATATGGATTGGAGCATTGTTTTGATCGTGAATAATAAAGAATATGCGAGGGTCATGGGCACAAAAGTTGTAGCCCTATGTCTTAGGGTACTATGTATAAAATTACGTGAAAATCCGAGGTGTGTAGAGGGTGATAGAGTCAAAATACTGAGAGATGTACGAATATAAGGAAAAAACTTGCGAAAATTGCCATCAAAAAGGGGGATTTTTTTTTAAATGTTGAATTAAGGCTCCGTCTCGACTCCAATATATTCATTTACCCATGAGATCTCTTGGGGAAAAATATCAAACGAGTTGAACACGAGGGTAATACATTTCGGAGAAATTAGTGAAATCTCCAATTCACCAAAGGGGTACCCCTTTCAGAAATCTTCGATTTCTCTAATATGGATTGGAGCATGGTTTTGATCGTGAATACTAAAGGCTATGCGAGGGTCATGGGCACAAAAGTTGTAGCCCTATGTCTTATGGTACTATGTATAAAATTACGTGAAAATCCGAGGTGTGTAGAGGGTGATACAGTCAAAATACTGAGAGATGTACGAATATAAGGAAAAAACTTGCGAAAATTGCCATCAAAAAGGGGGATTTTTTTTTAAATGTTGAATTAAGGCTCCGTCTCGACTCCAATATATTCATTTACCCATGAGATCTCTTGGGGAAAAATATCGAACGAGTTGAACACGAGGGTAATACATTTCGGAGAAATTAGTGAAATCTCCAATTCACCAAAGGGGTACCCCTTTCAGAAATCTTCGATTTCTCTAATATGGATTGGAGCATTGTTTTGATCGTGAATAATAAAGAATATGCGAGGGTCATGGGCACAAAAGTTGTAGCCCTATGTCTTAGGGTACTATGTAAAAAATTACGTGAATATCCGAGGTGTGTAGAGGGTGATAGAGTCAAAATACTGAGAGATGTACGAATATAAGGAAAAAACTTGCGAAAATTGCCATCAAAAAGGGGGATTTTTTTTTAAATGTTGAATTAAGGCTCCGTCTCGACTCCAATATATTCATTTACCCATGAGATCTCTTGGGGAAAAATATCGAACGAGTTGAACACGAGGGTAATACATTTCGGAGAAATTAGTAAAATCTCCAATTCACCAAAGGGGTACCCCTTTCAGAAATCTTCGATTTCTCTAATATGGATTGGAGCATTGTTTTGATCGTGAATAATAAAGAATATGCGAGGGTCATGGGCACAAAAGTTGTAGCCCTATGTCTTAGGTTACTATGTATAAAAGTACGTGAAAATCCGAGGTGTGTAGAGGGTGATACAGTCAAAATATAGAAGGACGTACTAATATAAGGAAAAAACTTGCGAAAATTGCCATAAAAAAGGGGAATTTTTTTTGAAATGTTGATTTAAGGCTCCGTTTCGACTCCAATATATTCATTTACCCATGAGATCTCTTGGGGAAAAATATCGAACGAGTTGAACACGAGGGTAATACATTTCGGAGAAATTAGTGAAATCTCCAATTCACCAAAGGGGTACCCCTTTCAGAAATCTTCGATTTCTCTAATATGGATTGGAGCATTGTTTTGATCGTGAATAATAAAGAATATGCAAGGGTCATGGGCACAAAAGTTGTAGCCCTATGTCTTAGGGTACTATGTATAAAATTACGTGAATATCCGAGGTGTGTAGAGGATGATAGAGTCAAAATACTGAGAGATGTACGAATATAAGGAAAAAACTTGCGAAAATTGCCATCAAAAAGGGGGATTTTTTTTTAAATGTTGAATTAAGGCTCCGTCTCGACTCCAATATATTCATTTACCCATGAGATCTCTTGGGGAAAAATATCGAACGAGTTGAACACGAGGGTAATACATTTCGGAGAAATTAGTGAAATCTCCAATTCACCAAAGGGGTACCCCTTTCAGAAATCTTCGATTTCTCTAATATGGATTGGAGCATTGTTTTGATCGTGAATAATAAAGAATATGCGAGGGTCATGGGCACAAAAGTTGTAGCCCTATGTCTTATGGTACTATGTATAAAATTACGTGAAAATCCGAGGTGTGTAGAGGGTGATACAGTCAAAATACTGAGAGATGTACGAATATAAGGAAAAAACTTGCGAAAATTGCCATCAAAAAGGGGGATTTTTTTTTAAATGTTGAATTAAGGCTCCGTCTCGACTCCAATATATTCATTTACCCATGAGATCTCTTGGGGAAAAATATCGAACGAGTTGAACACGAGGGTAATACATTTCGGAGAAATTAGTGAAATCTCCAATTCACCAAAGGGGTACCCCTTTCAGAAATCTTCGATTTCTCTAATATGGATTGGAGCATTGTTTTGATCGTGAATAATAAAGAATATGCGAGGGTCATGGGCACAAAAGTTGTAGCCCTATGTCTTAGGGTACTATGTATAAAATTACGTGAATATCCGAGGTGTGTAGAGGGTGATAGAGTCAAAATACTGAGAGATGTACGAATATAAGGAAAAAACTTGCGAAAATTGCCATCAAAAAGGGGGATTTTTTTTTAAATGTTGAATTAAGGCTCCGTCTCGACTCCAATATATTCATTTACCCATGAGATCTCTTGGGGAAAAATATCGAACGAGTTGAACACGAGGGTAATACATTTCGGAGAAATTAGTAAAATCTCCAATTCACCAAAGGGGTACCCCTTTCAGAAATCTTCGATTTCTCTAATATGGATTGGAGCATTGTTTTGATCGTGAATAATAAAGAATATGCGAGGGTCATGGGCACAAAAGTTGTAGCCCTATGTCTTAGGGTACTATGTATAAAATTACGTGAAAATCCGAGGTGTGTAGAGGGTGATAGAGTCAAAATACTGAGAGATGTACGAATATAAGGAAAAAACTTGCGAAAATTGCCATCAAAAAGGGGGATTTTTTTTTAAATGTTGAATTAAGGCTCCGTCTCGACTCCAATATATTCATTTACCCATGAGATCTCTTGGGGAAAAATATCAAACGAGTTGAACACGAGGGTAATACATTTCGGAGAAATTAGTGAAATCTCCAATTCACCAAAGGGGTACCCCTTTCAGAAATCTTCGATTTCTCTAATATGGATTGGAGCATGGTTTTGATCGTGAATACTAAAGGCTATGCGAGGGTCATGGGCACAAAAGTTGTAGCCCTATGTCTTATGGTACTATGTATAAAATTACGTGAAAATCCGAGGTGTGTAGAGGGTGATACAGTCAAAATACTGAGAGATGTACGAATATAAGGAAAAAACTTGCGAAAATTGCCATCAAAAAGGGGGATTTTTTTTTAAATGTTGAATTAAGGCTCCGTTTCGACTCCAATATATTCATTTACCCATGAGATCTCTTGGGGAAAAATATCGAACGAGTTGAACACGAGGGTAATACATTTCGGAGAAATTAGTGAAATCTCCAATTCACCAAAGGGGTACCCCTTTCAGAAATCTTCGATTTCTCTAATATGGATTGGAGCATTGTTTTGATCGTGAATAATAAAGAATATGCGAGGGTCATGGGCACAAAAGTTGTAGCCCTATGTCTTAGGGTACTATGTATAAAATTACGTGAAAATCCGAGGTGTGTAGAGGGTGATAGAGTCAAAATACTGAGAGATGTACGAATATAAGGAAAAAACTTGCGAAAATTGCCATCAAAAAGGGGGATTTTTTTTTAAATGTTGAATTAAGGCTCCGTCTCGACTCCAATATATTCATATACCCATGAGATCTCTTGGGGAAAAATATCGAACGAGTTGAACACGAGGGTAATACATTTCGGAGAAATTAGTGAAATCTCCAATTCACCAAAGGGGTACCCCTTTCAGAAATCTTCGATTTCTCTAATATGGATTGGAGCATTGTTTTGATCGTGAATACTAAAGAATATGCGAGGGTCATGGGCACAAAAGTTGTAGCCCTATGTCTTAGGTTACTATGTATAAAAGTACGTGAAAATCCGAGGTGTGTAGAGGGTGATACAGTCAAAATATAGAAGGACGTACTAATATAAGGAAAAAACTTGCGAAAATTGCCATAAAAAAGGGGAATTTTTTTTGAAATGTTGATTTAAGGCTCCGTTTCGACTCCAATATATTCATTTACCCATGAGATCTCTTGGGGAAAAATATCGAACGAGTTGAACACGAGGGTAATACATTTCGGAGAAATTAGTGAAATCTCCAATTCACCAAAGGGGTACCCCTTTCAGAAATCTTCGATTTCTCTAATATGGATTGGAGCATTGTTTTGATCGTGAATAATAAAGAATATGCAAGGGTCATGGGCACAAAAGTTGTAGCCCTATGTCTTAGGGTACTATGTATAAAATTACGTGAATATCCGAGGTGTGTAGAGGATGATAGAGTCAAAATACTGAGAGATGTACGAATATAAGGAAAAAACTTGCGAAAATTGCCATCAAAAAGGGGGATTTTTTTTTAAATGTTGAATTAAGGCTCCGTCTCGACTCCAATATATTCATTTACCCATGAGATCTCTTGGGGAAAAATATCGAACGAGTTGAACACGAGGGTAATACATTTCGGAGAAATTAGTGAAATCTCCAATTCACCAAAGGGGTACCCCTTTCAGAAATCTTCGATTTCTCTAATATGGATTGGAGCATTGTTTTGATCGTGAATAATAAAGAATATGCGAGGGTCATGGGCACAAAAGTTGTAGCCCTATGTCTTAGGGTACTATGTATAAAATTACGTGAAAATCCGAGGTGTGTAGAGGGTGATAGAGTCAAAATACTGAGAGATGTACGAATATAAGGAAAAAACTTGCGAAAATTGCCATCAAAAAGGGGGATTTTTTTTTAAATGTTGAATTAAGGCTCCGTCTCGACTCCAATATATTCATTTACCCATGAGATCTCTTGGGGAAAAATATCGAACGAGTTGAACACGAGGGTAATACATTTCGGAGAAATTAGTGAAATCTCCAATTCACCAAAGGGGTACCCCTTTCAGAAATCTTCGATTTCTCTAATATGGATTGGAGCATTGTTTTGATCGTGAATAATAAAGAATATGCGAGGGTCATGGGCACAAAAGTTGTAGCCCTATGTCTTAGGGTACTATGTATAAAATTACGTGAATATCCGAGGTGTGTAGAGGGTGATAGAGTCAAAATACTGAGAGATGTACGAATATAAGGAAAAAACTTGCGAAAATTGCCATCAAAAAGGGGGATTTTTTTTTAAATGTTGAATTAAGGCTCCGTCTCGACTCCAATATATTCATTTACCCATGAGATCTCTTGGGGAAAAATATCGAACGAGTTGAACACGAGGGTAATACATTTCGGAGAAATTAGTAAAATCTCCAATTCACCAAAGGGGTACCCCTTTCAGAAATCTTCGATTTCTCTAATATGGATTGGAGCATTGTTTTGATCGTGAATAATAAAGAATATGCGAGGGTCATGGGCACAAAAGTTGTAGCCCTATGTCTTAGGGTACTATGTATAAAATTACGTGAATATCCGAGGTGTGTAGAGGGTGATAGAGTCAAAATACTGAGAGATGTACGAATATAAGGAAAAAACTTGCGAAAATTGCCATCAAAAAGGGGAATTTTTTTTGAAATGTTGAATTAAGGCTCCGTTTCGACGCCAATATATTCATTTACCCATGAGATCTCTTGGGGGAAAATATCGAACGAGTTGAACATGAGGGTAATACATTTCGGAGAAATTAGTGAAATCTCCAATTCACCAAAGGGGTACCCCTTTCAGAAATCTTCGATTTCTCTAATATGGATTGGAGCATTGTTTTGATCGTGAATAATAAAGAATATGCGAGGGTCATGGGCACAAAAGTTGTAGCCCTATGTCTTAGGGTACTATGTATAAAATTACGTGAATATCCGAGGTGTGTAGAGGGTGATAGAGTCAAAATACTGAGAGATGTACGAATATAAGGAAAAAACTTGCGAAAATTGCCATCAAAAAGGGGGATTTTTTTTTAAATGTTGAATTAAGGCTCCGTCTCGACTCCAATATATTCATATACCCATGAGATCTCTTGGGGAAAAATATCGAACGAGTTGAACACGAGGGTAATACATTTCGGAGAAATTAGTGAAATCTCCAATTCACCAAAGGGGTACCCCTTTCAGAAATCTTCGATTTCTCTAATATGGATTGGAGCATTGTTTTGATCGTGAATACTAAAGAATATGCGAGGGTCATGGGCACAAAAGTTGTAGCCCTATGTCTTAGGTTACTATGTATAAAAGTACGTGAAAATCCGAGGTGTGTAGAGGGTGATACAGTCAAAATATAGAAGGACGTACTAATATAAGGAAAAAACTTGCGAAAATTGCCATAAAAAAGGGGAATTTTTTTTGAAATGTTGATTTAAGGCTTCGTTTCGACTCCAATATATTCATTTACCCATGAGATCTCTTGGGGAAAAATATCGAACGAGTTGAACACGAGGGTAATACATTTCGGAGAAATTAGTGAAATCTCCAATTCACCAAAGGGGTACCCCTTTCAGAAATCTTCGATTTCTCTAATATGGATTGGAGCATTGTTTTGATCGTGAATAATAAAGAATATGCAAGGGTCATGGGCACAAAAGTTGTAGCCCTATGTCTTAGGGTACTATGTATAAAATTACGTGAATATCCGAGGTGTGTAGAGGGTGATAGAGTCAAAATACTGAGAGATGTACGAATATAAGGAAAAAACTTGCGAAAATTGCCATCAAAAAGGGGGATTTTTTTTTAAATGTTGAATTAAGGCTCCGTCTCGACTCCAATATATTCATATACCCATGAGATCTCTTGGGGAAAAATATCGAACGAGTTGAACACGAGGGTAATACATTTCGGAGAAATTAGTGAAATCTCCAATTCACCAAAGGGGTACCCCTTTCAGAAATCTTCGATTTCTCTAATATGGATTGGAGCATTGTTTTGATCGTGAATACTAAAGAATATGCGAGGGTCATGGGCACAAAAGTTGTAGCCCTATGTCTTAGGTTACTATGTATAAAAGTACGTGAAAATCCGAGGTGTGTAGAGGGTGATACAGTCAAAATATAGAAGGACGTACTAATATAAGGAAAAAACTTGCGAAAATTGCCATAAAAAAGGGGAATTTTTTTTGAAATGTTGATTTAAGGCTCCGTTTCGACTCCAATATATTCATTTACCCATGAGATCTCTTGGGGAAAAATATCGAACGAGTTGAACACGAGGGTAATACATTTCGGAGAAATTAGTGAAATCTCCAATTCACCAAAGGGGTACCCCTTTCAGAAATCTTCGATTTCTCTAATATGGATTGGAGCATTGTTTTGATCGTGAATAATAAAGAATATGCAAGGGTCATGGGCACAAAAGTTGTAGCCCTATGTCTTAGGGTACTATGTATAAAATTACGTGAATATCCGAGGTGTGTAGAGGATGATAGAGTCAAAATACTGAGAGATGTACGAATATAAGGAAAAAACTTGCGAAAATTGCCATCAAAAAGGGGGATTTTTTTTTAAATGTTGAATTAAGGCTCCGTCTCGACTCCAATATATTCATTTACCCATGAGATCTCTTGGGGAAAAATATCGAACGAGTTGAACACGAGGGTAATACATTTCGGAGAAATTAGTGAAATCTCCAATTCACCAAAGGGGTACCCCTTTCAGAAATCTTCGATTTCTCTAATATGGATTGGAGCATTGTTTTGATCGTGAATAATAAAGAATATGCGAGGGTCATGGGCACAAAAGTTGTAGCCCTATGTCTTAGGGTACTATGTATAAAATTACGTGAAAATCCGAGGTGTGTAGAGGGTGATAGAGTCAAAATACTGAGAGATGTACGAATATAAGGAAAAAACTTGCGAAAATTGCCATCAAAAAGGGGGATTTTTTTTTAAATGTTGAATTAAGGCTCCGTCTCGACTCCAATATATTCATTTACCCATGAGATCTCTTGGGGAAAAATATCGAACGAGTTGAACACGAGGGTAATACATTTCGGAGAAATTAGTGAAATCTCCAATTCACCAAAGGGGTACCCCTTTCAGAAATCTTCGATTTCTCTAATATGGATTGGAGCATTGTTTTGATCGTGAATAATAAAGAATATGCGAGGGTCATGGGCACAAAAGTTGTAGCCCTATGTCTTAGGGTACTATGTATAAAATTACGTGAATATCCGAGGTGTGTAGAGGGTGATAGAGTCAAAATACTGAGAGATGTACGAATATAAGGAAAAAACTTGCGAAAATTGCCATCAAAAAGGGGGATTTTTTTTTAAATGTTGAATTAAGGCTCCGTCTCGACTCCAATATATTCATTTACCCATGAGATCTCTTGGGGAAAAATATCGAACGAGTTGAACACGAGGGTAATACATTTCGGAGAAATTAGTAAAATCTCCAATTCACCAAAGGGGTACCCCTTTCAGAAATCTTCGATTTCTCTAATATGGATTGGAGCATTGTTTTGATCGTGAATAATAAAGAATATGCGAGGGTCATGGGCACAAAAGTTGTAGCCCTATGTCTTAGGGTACTATGTATAAAATTACGTGAATATCCGAGGTGTGTAGAGGGTGATAGAGTCAAAATACTGAGAGATGTACGAATATAAGGAAAAAACTTGCGAAAATTGCCATCAAAAAGGGGAATTTTTTTTGAAATGTTGAATTAAGGCTCCGTTTCGACGCCAATATATTCATTTACCCATGAGATCTCTTGGGGGAAAATATCGAACGAGTTGAACATGAGGGTAATACATTTCGGAGAAATTAGTGAAATCTCCAATTCACCAAAGGGGTACCCCTTTCAGAAATCTTCGATTTCTCTAATATGGATTGGAGCATTGTTTTGATCGTGAATAATAAAGAATATGCGAGGGTCATGGGCACAAAAGTTGTAGCCCTATGTCTTAGGGTACTATGTATAAAATTACGTGAATATCCGAGGTGTGTAGAGGGTGATAGAGTCAAAATACTGAGAGATGTACGAATATAAGGAAAAAACTTGCGAAAATTGCCATCAAAAAGGGGGATTTTTTTTTAAATGTTGAATTAAGGCTCCGTCTCGACTCCAATATATTCATATACCCATGAGATCTCTTGGGGAAAAATATCGAACGAGTTGAACACGAGGGTAATACATTTCGGAGAAATTAGTGAAATCTCCAATTCACCAAAGGGGTACCCCTTTCAGAAATCTTCGATTTCTCTAATATGGATTGGAGCATTGTTTTGATCGTGAATACTAAAGAATATGCGAGGGTCATGGGCACAAAAGTTGTAGCCCTATGTCTTAGGTTACTATGTATAAAAGTACGTGAAAATCCGAGGTGTGTAGAGGGTGATACAGTCAAAATATAGAAGGACGTACTAATATAAGGAAAAAACTTGCGAAAATTGCCATAAAAAAGGGGAATTTTTTTTGAAATGTTGATTTAAGGCTTCGTTTCGACTCCAATATATTCATTTACCCATGAGATCTCTTGGGGAAAAATATCGAACGAGTTGAACACGAGGGTAATACATTTCGGAGAAATTAGTGAAATCTCCAATTCACCAAAGGGGTACCCCTTTCAGAAATCTTCGATTTCTCTAATATGGATTGGAGCATTGTTTTGATCGTGAATAATAAAGAATATGCAAGGGTCATGGGCACAAAAGTTGTAGCCCTATGTCTTAGGGTACTATGTATAAAATTACGTGAATATCCGAGGTGTGTAGAGGGTGATAGAGTCAAAATACTGAGAGATGTACGAATATAAGGAAAAAACTTGCGAAAATTGCCATCAAAAAGGGGGATTTTTTTTTAAATGTTGAATTAAGGCTCCGTCTCGACTCCAATATATTCATTTACCCATGAGATCTCTTGGGGAAAAATATCGAACGAGTTGAACACGAGGGTAATACATTTCGGAGAAATTAGTGAAATCTCCAATTCACCAAAGGGGTACCCCTTTCAGAAATCTTCGATTTCTCTAATATGGATTGGAGCATTGTTTTGATCGTGAATAATAAAGAATATGCGAGGGTCATGGGCACAAAAGTTGTAGCCCTATGTCTTAGGGTACTATGTATAAAATTACGTGAAAATCCGAGGTGTGTAGAGGGTGATAGAGTCAAAATACTGAGAGATGTACGAATATAAGGAAAAAACTTGCGAAAATTGCCATCAAAAAGGGGGATTTTTTTTTAAATGTTGAATTAAGGCTCCGTCTCGACTCCAATATATTCATTTACCCATGAGATCTCTTGGGGAAAAATATCGAACGAGTTGAACACGAGGGTAATACATTTCGGAGAAATTAGTGAAATCTCCAATTCACCAAAGGGGTACCCCTTTCAGAAATCTTCGATTTCTCTAATATGGATTGGAGCATTGTTTTGATCATGAATAATAAAGAATATGCGAGGGTCATGGGCACAAAAGTTGTAGCCCTATGTCTTAGGGTACTATGTATAAAATTACGTGAATATCCGAGGTGTGTAGAGGGTGATAGAGTCAAAATACTGAGAGATGTACGAATATAAGGAAAAAACTTGCGAAAATTGCCATCAAAAAGGGGGATTTTTTTTTAAATGTTGAATTAAGGCTCCGTCTCGACTCCAATATATTCATTTACCCATGAGATCTCTTGGGGAAAAATATCGAACGAGTTGAACACGAGGGTAATACATTTCGGAGAAATTAGTGAAATCTCCAATTCACCAAAGGGGTACCCCTTTCAGAAATCTTCGATTTCTCTAATATGGATTGGAGCATTGTTTTGATCGTGAATAATAAAGAATATGCGAGGGTCATGGGCACAAAAGTTGTAGCCCTATGTCTTAGGGTACTATGTATAAAATTACGTGAAAATCCGAGGTGTGTAGAGGGTGATAGAGTCAAAATACTGAGAGATGTACGAATATAAGGAAAAAACTTGCGAAAATTGCCATCAAAAAGGGGGATTTTTTTTTAAATGTTGAATTAAGGCTCCGTCTCGACTCCAATATATTCATTTACCCATGAGATCTCTTGGGGAAAAATATCGAACGAGTTGAACACGAGGGTAATACATTTCGGAGAAATTAGTGAAATCTCCAATTCACCAAAGGGGTACCCCTTTCAGAAATCTTCGATTTCTCTAATATGGATTGGAGCATTGTTTTGATCATGAATAATAAAGAATATGCGAGGGTCATGGGCACAAAAGTTGTAGCCCTATGTCTTAGGGTACTATGTATAAAATTACGTGAATATCCGAGGTGTGTAGAGGGTGATAGAGTCAAAATACTGAGAGATGTACGAATATAAGGAAAAAACTTGCGAAAATTGCCATCAAAAAGGGGGATTTTTTTTTAAATGTTGAATTAAGGCTCCGTCTCGACTCCAATATATTCATTTACCCATGAGATCTCTTGGGGAAAAATATCGAACGAGTTGAACACGAGGGTAATACATTTCGGAGAAATTAGTGAAATCTCCAATTCACCAAAGGGGTACCCCTTTCAGAAATCTTCGATTTCTCTAATATGGATTGGAGCATTGTTTTGATCGTGAATAATAAAGAATATGCGAGGGTCATGGGCACAAAAGTTGTAGCCCTATGTCTTAGGGTACTATGTATAAAATTACGTGAAAATCCGAGGTGTGTAGAGGGTGATAGAGTCAAAATACTGAGAGATGTACGAATATAAGGAAAAAACTTGCGAAAATTGCCATCAAAAAGGGGGATTTTTTTTTAAATGTTGAATTAAGGCTCCGTCTCGACTCCAATATATTCATTTACCCATGAGATCTCTTGGGGAAAAATATCGAACGAGTTGAACACGAGGGTAATACATTTCGGAGAAATTAGTGAAATCTCCAATTCACCAAAGGGGTACCCCTTTCAGAAATCTTCGATTTCTCTAATATGGATTGGAGCATTGTTTTGATCATGAATAATAAAGAATATGCGAGGGTCATGGGCACAAAAGTTGTAGCCCTATGTCTTAGGGTACTATGTATAAAATTACGTGAATATCCGAGGTGTGTAGAGGGTGATAGAGTCAAAATACTGAGAGATGTACGAATATAAGGAAAAAACTTGCGAAAATTGCCATCAAAAAGGGGGATTTTTTTTTAAATGTTGAATTAAGGCTCCGTCTCGACTCCAATATATTCATTTACCCATGAGATCTCTTGGGGAAAAATATCGAACGAGTTGAACACGAGTGTAATACATTTCGGAGAAATTAGTGAAATCTCCAATTCACCAAAGGGGTACCCCTTTCAGAAATCTTCGATTTCTCTAATATGGATTGGAGCATTGTTTTGATCGTGAATAATAAAGAATATGCGAGGGTCATGGGCACAAAAGTTGTAGCCCTATGTCTTAGGGTACTATGTATAAAATTACGTGAATATCCGCGGTGTGTAGAGGGTGATAGAGTCAAAATACTGAGAGATGTACGAATATAAGGAAAAAACTTGCGAAAATTGCCATCAAAAAGGGGAATTTTTTTTGAAATGTTGAATTAAGGCTCCGTTTCGACTCCAATATATTCATTTACCCATGAGATCTCTTGGGGGAAAATATCGAACGAGTTGAACACGAGGGTAATACATTTCGGAGAAATTAGTGAAATCTCCAATTCACCAAAGGGGTACCCCTTTCAGAAATCTTCGATTTCTCTAATATGGATTGGAGCATTGTTTTGATCGTGAATAATAAAGAATATGCGAGGGTCATGGGCACAAAAGTTGTAGCCCTATGTCTTAGGGTACTATGTATAAAATTACGTGAATATCCGAGGTGTGTAGAGGGTGATAGAGTCAAAATACTGAGAGATGTACGAATATAAGGAAAAAACTTGCGAAAATTGCCATCAAAAAGGGGAATTTTTTTTGAAATGTTGAATTAAGGCTCCGTTTCGACTCCAATATATTCATTTACCCATGAGATCTCTTGGGGGAAAATATCGAACGAGTTGAACATGAGGGTAATACATTTCGGAGAAATTAGTGAAATCTCCAATTCACCAAAGGGGTACCCCTTTCAGAAATCTTCGATTTCTCTAATATGGATTGGAGCATTGTTTTGATCGTGAATAATAAAGAATATGCGAGGGTCATGGGCACAAAAGTTGTAGCCCTATGTCTTAGGGTACTATGTATAAAATTACGTGCAAATCCGAGGTGTGTAGAGGGTGATAGAGTCAAAATATAGAAGGACGTACTAATATAAGGAAAAAACTTGCGAAAATTGCCATCAAAAAGAGGAATTTTTTTTGAAATGTTGACTTAAGGCTCCATTTCGACTCCAATATATTCATTTACCCATGAGATCTCTTGGGGAAAAATATCGAACGAGTTGAACACGAGGGTAATACATTTCGGAGAAATTAGTGAAATCTCCAATTCACCAAAGGGGTACCCCTTTCAGAAATCTTCGATTTCTCTAATATGGATTGGAGCATTGTTTTGATCGTGAATAATAAAGAATATGCGAGGGTCATGGGCACAAAAGTTGTAGCCTATGTCTTAGGGTACTATGTATAAAATTACGTGAAAATCCGAGGTGTGTAGAGGGTGATACAGTCAAAATACTGAGAGATGTACGAATATAAGGAAAAAACTTGCGAAAATTGCCATCAAAAAGGGGAATTTTTTTTGAAATGTTGACTTAAGGCTCCGTTTCGACTCCAATATATTCATTTACCCATGAGATCTCTCGCGGAAAAATATCGAACGAGTTGAACACGAGGGTAATACATTTCGGAGAAATTAGTGAAATCTCCAATTCACCAAAGGGGTACCCCTTTCAGAAATCTTCGATTTCTCTAATATGGATTCGAGCAAGGTTTTGATAATGAATACTAAAGAATACAAGAGGGTCATGGTCACAAAAGTTGTAGCCCTATGTCTTAGGGATCTATGTATAAGATTTCGTGCAAATCCGGGGTGTGTATAGGGTGATACAGTCAAAATACTGAGGGATGTACGAATATTAGGAAAAAAACTTGTGAAAATTGCCCTCAAAAAGGGGAATTTTTTTTAAAATGTTGAATTAAGGCTCCGTTTCGACTCCAATATATTCATTTACCCATGAGATCTCTTGGGGGAAAATATCGAACGAGTTGAACATGAGGGTAATACATTTCAGAGAAATTAGTGAAATCTCCAATTCACCAAAGGGGTACCCCTTTCAGAAATCTTCGATTTCTTTTATATGGATTCGAGCAAGGTTTTGATGATGAATACTAAAGAATACAAGAGGGTCATGGTCACAAAAGTTGTAGCCCTATGTCTTAGGGATCTATGTATAAGATTTCGTGCAAATCCGGGGTGTGTATAGGGTGATACAGTCAAAATACTGAGGGATGTACGAATATTAGGAAAAAAACTTGTGAAAATTGCCCTCAAAAAGGGGAATTTTTTTTAAAATGTTGAATTAAGGCTCCGTTTCGACTCCAATATATTCATTTACCCATGAGATCTCTTGGGGAAAATATCGAACGAGTTGAACATGAGGGTAATACATTTCAGAGAAATTAGTGAAATCTCCAATTCACCAAAGGGGTACCCCTTTCAGAAATCTTCGATTTCTTTTATATGGATTCGAGCAAGGTTTTGATGATGAATACTAAAGAATACAAGAGGGTCATGGTCACAAAAGTTGTAGCCCTATGTCTTAGGGATCTATGTATAAGATTTCGTGCAAATCCGGGGTGTGTATAGGGTGATACAGTCAAAATACTGAGGGATGTACGAATATTAGGAAAAAAACTTGTGAAAATTGCCCTCAAAAAGGGGAATTTTTTTTAAAATGTTGAATTAAGGCTCCGTTTCGACTCCAATATATTCATTTACCCATGAGATCTCTTGGGGAAAATATCGAACGAGTTGAACATGAGGGTAATACATTTCAGAGAAATTAGTGAAATCTCCAATTCACCAAAGGGGTACCCCTTTCAGAAATCTTCGATTTCTCTATTATGGATTCGAGCATGGTTTTGATAATGAATACTAAAGAATACAAGAGGGTCATGGTCACAAAAGTTGTAGCCCTATGTCTTAGGGATCTATGTATAAAATTTCGTGCAAATCCGGGGTGTGTATAGGGTGATACAGTCAAAATACTGAGGGATGTACGAATATTAGGAAAAGAACTTGTGAAAATTCCACTCAAAAAGGGGAATTTTTTTTTAAATGTTGAATTAAGGCTCCGTTTCGACTCCAATATATTCATTTACCCATGAGATCTCTTGGGGAAAAATATCGAACGAGTTGAACACGAGGGTAATACATTTTGGAGAAATTCGTGAAATCTCCAATTCACCAAAGGGGTACCCCTTTCAGAAATCTTCGATTTCTCTAATATGGATTCGAGCATGGTTTTGATAATAAATCCTAAAGAATACAAGAGGGTCATGGTCATAAAAGTTGTAGCCCTATGTCTTAGGGTTCTATGTTTAAAATTTCGTGCAAATCCGGGGTGTGTATAGGGTGATACAGTCAAAATACTGAGGGACGTACGAATATTAGGAAAAAAACTTGTGAAAATTCCCCACAAAAGGGGGAATTTTTTTTAAAATGTTGAATTAAGGCTCCGTTTCGACTCCAATATATTCATTTACCCATGAGATCTCTTGGGGAAAAATATCGAACGAGTTGAACACGAGGGTAATACATTTTGGAGAAATTCGTGAAATCTCCAATTCACCAAAGGGGTACCCCTTTCAGAAATCTTCGATTTCTCTAATATGGATTCGAGCATGGTTTTGATAATAAATCCTAAAGAATACAAGAGGGTCATGGTCATAAAAGTTGTAGCCCTATGTCTTAGGGTTCTATGTTTAAAATTTCGTGCAAATCCGGGGTGTGTATAGGGTGATACAGTCAAAATACTGAGGGACGTACGAATATTAGGAAAAAAACTTGTGAAAATTCCCCACAAAAGGGGGAATTTTTTTTAAAATGTTGAATTAAGGCTCCGTTTCGACTCCAATATATTCATTTACCCATGAGATCTCTTGGGGGAAAATATCGAACGAGTTGAACACGAGGGTAATACATTTCGGAGAAATTAGTGAAATCTCCAATTCACCAAAGGGGTACCCCTTTCAGAAATCTTCGATTTCTCTAATATGGATTCGAGCATGGTTTTCATAATGAATACTAAAGAATACAAGAGGGTCATGGTCACAAAAGTTGTAGCCCTATGTCTTAGGGATCTATGTATAAAATTTCGTGCAAATCCGGAGTGTGTATAGGGTGATACAGTCAAAATACTGTGGGAACTACGAATATTAGGAAAAAAACTTGTGAAAATTGCCCTCAAAAAGGGGAATTTTTTTTAAAATGTTGAATTAAGGCTCCGTTTCGACTCCAATATATTCATTTACCCATGAGATCTCTTGGGGGAAAATATCGAACGAGTTGAACACGAGGGTAATACATTTCGGAGAAATTAGTGAAATCTCCAATTCACCAAAGGGGTACCCCTTTCAGAAATCTTCGATTTCTCTAATATGGATTCGAGCATGGTTTTGATAATGAATACTAAAGAATACAAGAGGGTCATGGTCACAAAAGTTGTAGCCCTATGTCTTAGGGATCTATGTATAAAATTTCGTGCAAATCCGGAGTGTGTATAGGGTGATACAGTCAAAATACTGTGGGAAGTACGAATATTAGGAAAAAAACTTGTGAAAATTGCCCTCAAAAAGGGGAATTTTTTTTAAAATGTTGAATTAAGGCTCCGTTTCGACTCCAATATATTCATTTACCCATGAGATCTCTTGGGGGAAAATATCGAACGAGTTGAACACGAGGGTAATACATTTCGGAGAAATTAGTGAAATCTCCAATTCACCAAAGGGGTACCCCTTTCAGAAATCTTCGATTTCTCTAATATGGATTCGAGCATGGTTTTGATAATGAATACTAAAGAATACAAGAGGGTCATGGTCACAAAAGTTGTAGCCCTATGTCTTAGGGATCTATGTATAAAATTTCGTGCAAATCCGGAGTGTGTATAGGGTGATACAGTCAAAATACTGTGGGAAGTACGAATATTAGGAAAAAAACTTGTGAAAATTGCCCTCAAAAAGGGGAATTTTTTTTAAAATGTTGAATTAAGGCTCCGTTTCGACTCCAATATATTCATTTACCCATGAGATCTCTTGGGGGAAAATATCGAACGAGTTGAACATGACGGTAATACATTTCGGAGAAATTAGTGAAATCTCCAATTCACCAAAGGGGTACCCCTTTCTGAAATCTTCGATTTCTCTAATATGGATTCGAGCAAGGTTTTGATATTGAATACTAAAGAATACAAGAGGGTCATGGTCACAAAAGTTGTAGCCCTATGTCTTAGGGATCTATGTATAAGATTTCGTGCAAATCCGGGGTGTGTATAGGGTGATACAGTCAAAATACTGTGGGAAGTACGAATATTAGGAAAAAAACTTGTGAAAATTGCCCTCAAAAAGGGGAATTTTTTTTAAAATGTTGAATTAAGGCTCCGTTTCGACTCCAATATATTCATTTACCCATGAGATCTCTTGGGGGAAAATATCGAACGAGTTGAACACGAGGGTAATACATTTCGGAGAAATTAGTGAAATCTCCAATTCACCAAAGGGGTACCCCTTTCAGAAATCTTCGATTTCTCTAATATGGATTCGAGCATGGTTTTGATAATGAATACTAAAGAATACAAGAGGGTCATGGTCACAAAAGTTGTAGCCCTATGTCTTAGGGATCTATGTATAAAATTTCGTGCAAATCCGGAGTGTGTATAGGGTGATACAGTCAAAATACTGTGGGAAGTACGAATATTAGGAAAAAAACTTGTGAAAATTGCCCTCAAAAAGGGGAATTTTTTTTAAAATGTTGAATTAAGGCTCCGTTTCGACTCCAATATATTCATTTACCCATGAGATCTCTTGGGGGAAAATATCGAACGAGTTGAACACGAGGGTAATACATTTCGGAGAAATTAGTGAAATCTCCAATTCACCAAAGGGGTACCCCTTTCAGAAATCTTCGATTTCTCTAATATGGATTCGAGCATGGTTTTGATAATGAATACTAAAGAATACAAGAGGGTCATGGTCACAAAAGTTGTAGCCCTATGTCTTAGGGATCTATGTATAAAATTTCGTGCAAATCCGGAGTGTGTATAGGGTGATACAGTCAAAATACTGTGGGAAGTACGAATATTAGGAAAAAAACTTGTGAAAATTGCCCTCAAAAAGGGGAATTTTTTTTAAAATGTTGAATTAAGGCTCCGTTTCGACTCCAATATATTCATTTACCCATGAGATCTCTTGGGGGAAAATATCGAACGAGTTGAACATGAGGGTAATACATTTCGGAGAAATTAGTGAAATCTCCAATTCACCAAAGGGGTACCCCTTTCTGAAATCTTCGATTTCTCTAATATGGATTCGAGCAAGGTTTTGATATTGAATACTAAAGAATACAAGAGGGTCATGGTCACAAAAGTTGTAGCCCTATGTCTTAGGGATCTATGTATAAGATTTCGTGCAAATCCGGGGTGTGTATAGGGTGATACAGTCAAAATACTGTGGGAAGTACGAATATTAGGAAAAAAACTTGTGAAAATTGCCCTCAAAAAGGGGAATTTTTTTTAAATTGTTGAATTAAGGCTCCGTTTCGACTCCAATATATTCATTTACCCATGAGATCTCTTGGGGGAAAATATCGAACGAGTTGAACATGAGGGTAATACATTTCAGAGAAATTAGTGAAATCTCCAATTCACCAAAGGGGTACCCCTTTCAGAAATCTTCGATTTCTCTATTATGGATTCGAGCATGGTTTTGATAATGAATACTAAAGAATACAAGAGGGTCATGGTCACAAAAGTTGTAGCCCTATGTCTTAGGGATCTATGTATAAAATTTCGTGCAAATCCGGGGTGTGTATAGGGTGATACAGTCAAAATACTGAGGGATGTACGAATATTAGGAAAAGAACTTGTGAAAATTCCACTCAAAAAGGGGAATTTTTTTTTAAATGTTGAATTAAGGCTCCGTTTCGACTCCAATATATTCATTTACCCATGAGATCTCTTGGGGAAAAATATCGAACGAGTTGAACACGAGGGTAATACATTTTGGAGAAATTCGTGAAATCTCCAATTCACCAAAGGGGTACCCCTTTCAGAAATCTTCGATTTCTCTAATATGGATTCGAGCATGGTTTTGATAATAAATCCTAAAGAATACAAGAGGGTCATGGTCATAAAAGTTGTAGCCCTATGTCTTAGGGTTCTATGTTTAAAATTTCGTGCAAATCCGGGGTGTGTATAGGGTGATACAGTCAAAATACTGAGGGACGTACGAATATTAGGAAAAAAACTTGTGAAAATTCCCCACAAAAGGGGGAATTTTTTTTAAAATGTTGAATTAAGGCTCCGTTTCGACTCCAATATATTCATTTACCCATGAGATCTCTTGGGGGAAAATATCGAACGAGTTGAACACGAGGGTAATACATTTCGGAGAAATTAGTGAAATCTCCAATTCACCAAAGGGGTACCCCTTTCAGAAATCTTCGATTTCTCTAATATGGATTCGAGCATGGTTTTCATAATGAATACTAAAGAATACAAGAGGGTCATGGTCACAAAAGTTGTAGCCCTATGTCTTAGGGATCTATGTATAAAATTTCGTGCAAATCCGGAGTGTGTATAGGGTGATACAGTCAAAATACTGTGGGAACTACGAATATTAGGAAAAAAACTTGTGAAAATTGCCCTCAAAAAGGGGAATTTTTTTTAAAATGTTGAATTAAGGCTCCGTTTCGACTCCAATATATTCATTTACCCATGAGATCTCTTGGGGGAAAATATCGAACGAGTTGAACACGAGGGTAATACATTTCGGAGAAATTAGTGAAATCTCCAATTCACCAAAGGGGTACCCCTTTCAGAAATCTTCGATTTCTCTAATATGGATTCGAGCATGGTTTTGATAATGAATACTAAAGAATACAAGAGGGTCATGGTCACAAAAGTTGTAGCCCTATGTCTTAGGGATCTATGTATAAAATTTCGTGCAAATCCGGAGTGTGTATAGGGTGATACAGTCAAAATACTGTGGGAAGTACGAATATTAGGAAAAAAACTTGTGAAAATTGCCCTCAAAAAGGGGAATTTTTTTTAAAATGTTGAATTAAGGCTCCGTTTCGACTCCAATATATTCATTTACCCATGAGATCTCTTGGGGGAAAATATCGAACGAGTTGAACATGAGGGTAATACATTTCGGAGAAATTAGTGAAATCTCCAATTCACCAAAGGGGTACCCCTTTCTGAAATCTTCGATTTCTCTAATATGGATTCGAGCAAGGTTTTGATATTGAATACTAAAGAATACAAGAGGGTCATGGTCACAAAAGTTGTAGCCCTATGTCTTAGGGATCTATGTATAAGATTTCGTGCAAATCCGGGGTGTGTATAGGGTGATACAGTCAAAATACTGTGGGAAGTACGAATATTAGGAAAAAAACTTGTGAAAATTGCCCTCAAAAAGGGGAATTTTTTTTAAATTGTTGAATTAAGGCTCCGTTTCGACTCCAATATATTCATTTACCCATGAGATCTCTTGGGGGAAAATATCGAACGAGTTGAACATGAGGGTAATACATTTCAGAGAAATTAGTGAAATCTCCAATTCACCAAAGGGGTACCCCTTTCAGAAATCTTCGATTTCTCTATTATGGATTCGAGCATGGTTTTGATAATGAATACTAAAGAATACAAGAGGGTCATGGTCACAAAAGTTGTAGCCCTATGTCTTAGGGATCTATGTATAAAATTTCGTGCAAATCCGGGGTGTGTATAGGGTGATACAGTCAAAATACTGAGGGATGTACGAATATTAGGAAAAGAACTTGTGAAAATTCCACTCAAAAAGGGGAATTTTTTTTTAAATGTTGAATTAAGGCTCCGTTTCGACTCCAATATATTCATTTACCCATGAGATCTCTTGGGGAAAAATATCGAACGAGTTGAACACGAGGGTAATACATTTTGGAGAAATTCGTGAAATCTCCAATTCACCAAAGGGGTACCCCTTTCAGAAATCTTCGATTTCTCTAATATGGATTCGAGCATGGTTTTGATAATAAATCCTAAAGAATACAAGAGGGTCATGGTCATAAAAGTTGTAGCCCTATGTCTTAGGGTTCTATGTTTAAAATTTCGTGCAAATCCGGGGTGTGTATAGGGTGATACAGTCAAAATACTGAGGGACGTACGAATATTAGGAAAAAAACTTGTGAAAATTCCCCACAAAAGGGGGAATTTTTTTTAAAATGTTGAATTAAGGCTCCGTTTCGACTCCAATATATTCATTTACCCATGAGATCTCTTGGGGAAAAATATCGAACGAGTTGAACACGAGGGTAATACATTTTGGAGAAATTCGTGAAATCTCCAATTCACCAAAGGGGTACCCCTTTCAGAAATCTTCGATTTCTCTAATATGGATTCGAGCATGGTTTTGATAATAAATCCTAAAGAATACAAGAGGGTCATGGTCATAAAAGTTGTAGCCCTATGTCTTAGGGTTCTATGTTTAAAATTTCGTGCAAATCCGGGGTGTGTATAGGGTGATACAGTCAAAATACTGAGGGACGTACGAATATTAGGAAAAAAACTTGTGAAAATTCCCCACAAAAGGGGGAATTTTTTTTAAAATGTTGAATTAAGGCTCCGTTTCGACTCCAATATATTCATTTACCCATGAGATCTCTTGGGGGAAAATATCGAACGAGTTGAACACGAGGGTAATACATTTCGGAGAAATTAGTGAAATCTCCAATTCACCAAAGGGGTACCCCTTTCAGAAATCTTCGATTTCTCTAATACGGATTCGAGCATGGTTTTCATAATGAATACTAAAGAATACAAGAGGGTCATGGTCACAAAAGTTGTAGCCCTATGTCTTAGGGATCTATGTATAAAATTTCGTGCAAATCCGGAGTGTGTATAGGGTGATACAGTCAAAATACTGTGGGAACTACGAATATTAGGAAAAAAACTTGTGAAAATTGCCCTCAAAAAGGGGAATTTTTTTTAAAATGTTGAATTAAGGCTCCGTTTCGACTCCAATATATTCATTTACCCATGAGATCTCTTGGGGGAAAATATCGAACGAGTTGAACACGAGGGTAATACATTTCGGAGAAATTAGTGAAATCTCCAATTCACCAAAGGGGTACCCCTTTCAGAAATCTTCGATTTCTCTAATATGGATTCGAGCATGGTTTTGATAATGAATACTAAAGAATACAAGAGGGTCATGGTCACAAAAGTTGTAGCCCTATGTCTTAGGGATCTATGTATAAAATTTCGTGCAAATCCGGAGTGTGTATAGGGTGATACAGTCAAAATACTGTGGGAAGTACGAATATTAGGAAAAAAACTTGTGAAAATTGCCCTCAAAAAGGGGAATTTTTTTTAAAATGTTGAATTAAGGCTCCGTTTCGACTCCAATATATTCATTTACCCATGAGATCTCTTGGGGGAAAATATCGAACGAGTTGAACACGAGGGTAATACATTTCGGAGAAATTAGTGAAATCTCCAATTCACCAAAGGGGTACCCCTTTCAGAAATCTTCGATTTCTCTAATATGGATTCGAGCATGGTTTTGATAATGAATACTAAAGAATACAAGAGGGTCATGGTCACAAAAGTTGTAGCCCTATGTCTTAGGGATCTATGTATAAAATTTTGTGCAAATCCGGAGTGTGTATAGGGTGATACAGTCAAAATACTGTGGGAAGTACGAATATTAGGAAAAAAACTTGTGAAAATTGCCCTCAAAAAGGGGAATTTTTTTTAAAATGTTGAATTAAGGCTCCGTTTCGACTCCAATATATTCATTTACCCATGAGATCTCCTGGGGGAAAATATCGAACGAGTTGAACATGAGGGTAATACATTTCGGAGAAATTAGTGAAATCTCCAATTCACCAAAGGGGTACCCCTTTCTGAAATCTTCGATTTCTCTAATATGGATTCGAGCAAGGTTTTGATATTGAATACTAAAGAATACAAGAGGGTCATGGTCACAAAAGTTGTAGCCCTATGTCTTAGGGATCTATGTATAAGATTTCGTGCAAATCCGGGGTGTGTATAGGGTGATACAGTCAAAATACTGATGGATGTACGAATATTAGGAAAAAAACTTGTGAAAATTGCCCTCAAAAAGGGGAATTTTTTTTAAATTGTTGAATTAAGGCTCCGTTTCGACTCCAATATATTCATTTACCCATGAGATCTCTTGGGGGAAAATATCGAACGAGTTGAACACGAGGGTAATACATTTCGGAGAAATTAGTGAAATCTCCAATTCACCAAAGGGGTACCCCTTTCAGAAATCTTCGATTTCTCTAATATGGATTCGAGCATGGTTTTGATAATGAATACTAAAGAATACAAGAGGGTCATGGTCACAAAAGTTGTAGCCCTATGTCTTAGGGATCTATGTATAAAATTTCGTGCAAATCCGGGGTGTGTATAGGGTGATACAGTCAAAATACTGAGGGATGTACGAATATTAGGAAAAGAACTTGTGAAAATTCCACTCAAAAAGGGGAATTTTTTTTTAAATGTTGAATTAAGGCTCCGTTTCGACTCCAATATATTCATTTACCCATGAGATCTCTTGGGGAAAAATATCGAACGAGTTGAACACGAGGGTAATACATTTTGGAGAAATTCGTGAAATCTCCAATTCACCAAAGGGGTACCCCTTTCAGAAATCTTCGATTTCTCTAATATGGATTCGAGCATGGTTTTGATAATAAATCCTAAAGAATACAAGAGGGTCATGGTCATAAAAGTTGTAGCCCTATGTCTTAGGGTTCTATGTTTAAAATTTCGTGCAAATCCGGGGTGTGTATAGGGTGATACAGTCAAAATACTGAGGGACGTACGAATATTAGGAAAAAAACTTGTGAAAATTCCCCACAAAAGGGGGAATTTTTTTTAAAATGTTGAATTAAGGCTCCGTTTCGACTCCAATATATTCATTTACCCATGAGATCTCTTGGGGAAAAATATCGAACGAGTTGAACACGAGGGTAATACATTTTGGAGAAATTCGTGAAATCTCCAATTCACCAAAGGGGTACCCCTTTCAGAAATCTTCGATTTCTCTAATATGGATTCGAGCATGGTTTTGATAATAAATCCTAAAGAATACAAGAGGGTCATGGTCATAAAAGTTGTAGCCCTATGTCTTAGGGTTCTATGTTTAAAATTTCGTGCAAATCCGGGGTGTGTATAGGGTGATACAGTCAAAATACTGAGGGACGTACGAATATTAGGAAAAAAACTTGTGAAAATTCCCCACAAAAGGGGGAATTTTTTTTAAAATGTTGAATTAAGGCTCCGTTTCGACTCCAATATATTCATTTACCCATGAGATCTCTTGGGGGAAAATATCGAACGAGTTGAACACGAGGGTAATACATTTCGGAGAAATTAGTGAAATCTCCAATTCACCAAAGGGGTACCCCTTTCAGAAATCTTCGATTTCTCTAATACGGATTCGAGCATGGTTTTCATAATGAATACTAAAGAATACAAGAGGGTCATGGTCACAAAAGTTGTAGCCCTATGTCTTAGGGATCTATGTATAAAATTTCGTGCAAATCCGGAGTGTGTATAGGGTGATACAGTCAAAATACTGTGGGAACTACGAATATTAGGAAAAAAACTTGTGAAAATTGCCCTCAAAAAGGGGAATTTTTTTTAAAATGTTGAATTAAGGCTCCGTTTCGACTCCAATATATTCATTTACCCATGAGATCTCTTGGGGGAAAATATCGAACGAGTTGAACACGAGGGTAATACATTTCGGAGAAATTAGTGAAATCTCCAATTCACCAAAGGGGTACCCCTTTCAGAAATCTTCGATTTCTCTAATATGGATTCGAGCATGGTTTTGATAATGAATACTAAAGAATACAAGAGGGTCATGGTCACAAAAGTTGTAGCCCTATGTCTTAGGGATCTATGTATAAAATTTCGTGCAAATCCGGAGTGTGTATAGGGTGATACAGTCAAAATACTGTGGGAAGTACGAATATTAGGAAAAAAACTTGTGAAAATTGCCCTCAAAAAGGGGAATTTTTTTTAAAATGTTGAATTAAGGCTCCGTTTCGACTCCAATATATTCATTTACCCATGAGATCTCCTGGGGGAAAATATCGAACGAGTTGAACATGAGGGTAATACATTTCGGAGAAATTAGTGAAATCTCCAATTCACCAAAGGGGTACCCCTTTCTGAAATCTTCGATTTCTCTAATATGGATTCGAGCAAGGTTTTGATATTGAATACTAAAGAATACAAGAGGGTCATGGTCACAAAAGTTGTAGCCCTATGTCTTAGGGATCTATGTATAAGATTTCGTGCAAATCCGGGGTGTGTATAGGGTGATACAGTCAAAATACTGATGGATGTACGAATATTAGGAAAAACACTTGTGAAAATTGCCCTCAAAAAGGGGAATTTTTTTTAAATTGTTGAATTAAGGCTCCGTTTCGACTCCAATATATTCATTTACCCATGAGATCTCTTGGGGGAAAATATCGAACGAGTTGAACACGAGGGTAATACATTTCGGAGAAATTAGTGAAATCTCCAATTCACCAAAGGGGTACCCCTTTCAGAAATCTTCGATTTCTCTAATATGGATTCGAGCATGGTTTTGATAATGAATACTAAAGAATACAAGAGGGTCATGGTCACAAAAGTTGTAGCCCTATGTCTTAGGGATCTATGTATAAAATTTCGTGCAAATCCGGAGTGTGTATAGGGTGATACAGTCAAAATACTGTGGGAAGTACGAATATTAGGAAAAAAACTTGTGAAAATTGCCCTCAAAAAGGGGAATTTTTTTTAAAATGTTGAATTAAGGCTCCGTTTCGACTCCAATATATTCATTTACCCATGAGATCTCTTGGGGGAAAATATCGAACGAGTTGAACACGAGGGTAATACATTTCGGAGAAATTAGTGAAATCTCCAATTCACCAAAGGGGTACCCCTTTCAGAAATCTTCGATTTCTCTAATATGGATTCGAGCATGGTTTTGATAATGAATACTAAAGAATACAAGAGGGTCATGGTCACAAAAGTTGTAGCCCTATGTCTTAGGGATCTATGTATAAAATTTCGTGCAAATCCGGAGTGTGTATAGGGTGATACAGTCAAAATACTGTGGGAAGTACGAATATTAGGAAAAAAACTTGTGAAAATTGCCCTCAAAAAGGGGAATTTTTTTTAAAATGTTGAATTAAGGCTCCGTTTCGACTCCAATATATTCATTTACCCATGAGATCTCCTGGGGGAAAATATCGAACGAGTTGAACATGAGGGTAATACATTTCGGAGAAATTAGTGAAATCTCCAATTCACCAAAGGGGTACCCCTTTCTGAAATCTTCGATTTCTCTAATATGGATTCGAGCAAGGTTTTGATATTGAATACTAAAGAATACAAGAGGGTCATGGTCACAAAAGTTGTAGCCCTATGTCTTAGGGATCTATGTATAAGATTTCGTGCAAATCCGGGGTGTGTATAGGGTGATACAGTCAAAATACTGATGGATGTACGAATATTAGGAAAAAAACTTGTGAAAATTGCCCTCAAAAAGGGGAATTTTTTTTAAATTGTTGAATTAAGGCTCCGTTTCGACTCCAATATATTCATTTACCCATGAGATCTCTTGGGGGAAAATATCGAACGAGTTGAACACGAGGGTAATACATTTCGGAGAAATTAGTGAAATCTCCAATTCACCAAAGGGGTACCCCTTTCAGAAATCTTCGATTTCTCTAATATGGATTCGAGCATGGTTTTGATAATGAATACTAAAGAATACAAGAGGGTCATGGTCACAAAAGTTGTAGCCCTATGTCTTAGGGATCTATGTATAAAATTTCGTGCAAATCCGGGGTGTGTATAGGGTGATACAGTCAAAATACTGAGGGATGTACGAATATTAGGAAAAGAACTTGTGAAAATTCCACTCAAAAAGGGGAATTTTTTTTTAAATGTTGAATTAAGGCTCCGTTTCGACTCCAATATATTCATTTACCCATGAGATCTCTTGGGGAAAAATATCGAACGAGTTGAACACGAGGGTAATACATTTTGGAGAAATTCGTGAAATCTCCAATTCACCAAAGGGGTACCCCTTTCAGAAATCTTCGATTTCTCTAATATGGATTCGAGCATGGTTTTGATAATAAATCCTAAAGAATACAAGAGGGTCATGGTCATAAAAGTTGTAGCCCTATGTCTTAGGGTTCTATGTTTAAAATTTCGTGCAAATCCGGGGTGTGTATAGGGTGATACAGTCAAAATACTGAGGGACGTACGAATATTAGGAAAAAAACTTGTGAAAATTCCCCACAAAAGGGGGAATTTTTTTTAAAATGTTGAATTAAGGCTCCGTTTCGACTCCAATATATTCATTTACCCATGAGATCTCTTGGGGAAAAATATCGAACGAGTTGAACACGAGGGTAATACATTTTGGAGAAATTCGTGAAATCTCCAATTCACCAAAGGGGTACCCCTTTCAGAAATCTTCGATTTCTCTAATATGGATTCGAGCATGGTTTTGATAATAAATCCTAAAGAATACAAGAGGGTCATGGTCATAAAAGTTGTAGCCCTATGTCTTAGGGTTCTATGTTTAAAATTTCGTGCAAATCCGGGGTGTGTATAGGGTGATACAGTCAAAATACTGAGGGACGTACGAATATTAGGAAAAAAACTTGTGAAAATTCCCCACAAAAGGGGGAATTTTTTTTAAAATGTTGAATTAAGGCTCCGTTTCGACTCCAATATATTCATTTACCCATGAGATCTCTTGGGGGAAAATATCGAACGAGTTGAACACGAGGGTAATACATTTCGGAGAAATTAGTGAAATCTCCAATTCACCAAAGGGGTACCCCTTTCAGAAATCTTCGATTTCTCTAATACGGATTCGAGCATGGTTTTCATAATGAATACTAAAGAATACAAGAGGGTCATGGTCACAAAAGTTGTAGCCCTATGTCTTAGGGATCTATGTATAAAATTTCGTGCAAATCCGGAGTGTGTATAGGGTGATACAGTCAAAATACTGTGGGAACTACGAATATTAGGAAAAAAACTTGTGAAAATTGCCCTCAAAAAGGGGAATTTTTTTTAAAATGTTGAATTAAGGCTCCGTTTCGACTCCAATATATTCATTTACCCATGAGATCTCTTGGGGGAAAATATCGAACGAGTTGAACACGAGGGTAATACATTTCGGAGAAATTAGTGAAATCTCCAATTCACCAAAGGGGTACCCCTTTCAGAAATCTTCGATTTCTCTAATATGGATTCGAGCATGGTTTTCATAATGAATACTAAAGAATACAAGAGGGTCATGGTCACAAAAGTTGTAGCCCTATGTCTTAGGGATCTATGTATAAAATTTCGTGCAAATCCGGAGTGTGTATAGGGTGATACAGTCAAAATACTGTGGGAACTACGAATATTAGGAAAAAAACTTGTGAAAATTGCCCTCAAAAAGGGGAATTTTTTTTAAAATGTTGAATTAAGGCTCCGTTTCGACTCCAATATATTCATTTACCCATGAGATCTCTTGGGGGAAAATATCGAACGAGTTGAACACGAGGGTAATACATTTCGGAGAAATTAGTGAAATCTCCAATTCACCAAAGGGGTACCCCTTTCAGAAATCTTCGATTTCTCTAATATGGATTCGAGCATGGTTTTGATAATGAATACTAAAGAATACAAGAGGGTCATGGTCACAAAAGTTGTAGCCCTATGTCTTAGGGATCTATGTATAAAATTTCGTGCAAATCCGGAGTGTGTATAGGGTGATACAGTCAAAATACTGTGGGAAGTACGAATATTAGGAAAAAAACTTGTGAAAATTGCCCTCAAAAAGGGGAATTTTTTTTAAAATGTTGAATTAAGGCTCCGTTTCGACTCCAATATATTCATTTACCCATGAGATCTCTTGGGGGAAAATATCGAACGAGTTGAACACGAGGGTAATACATTTCGGAGAAATTAGTGAAATCTCCAATTCACCAAAGGGGTACCCCTTTCAGAAATCTTCGATTTCTCTAATACGGATTCGAGCATGGTTTTCATAATGAATACTAAAGAATACAAGAGGGTCATGGTCACAAAAGTTGTAGCCCTATGTCTTAGGGATCTATGTATAAAATTTCGTGCAAATCCGGAGTGTGTATAGGGTGATACAGTCAAAATACTGTGGGAACTACGAATATTAGGAAAAAAACTTGTGAAAATTGCCCTCAAAAAGGGGAATTTTTTTTAAAATGTTGAATTAAGGCTCCGTTTCGACTCCAATATATTCATTTACCCATGAGATCTCTTGGGGGAAAATATCGAACGAGTTGAACACGAGGGTAATACATTTCGGAGAAATTAGTGAAATCTCCAATTCACCAAAGGGGTACCCCTTTCAGAAATCTTCGATTTCTCTAATATGGATTCGAGCATGGTTTTCATAATGAATACTAAAGAATACAAGAGGGTCATGGTCACAAAAGTTGTAGCCCTATGTCTTAGGGATCTATGTATAAAATTTCGTGCAAATCCGGAGTGTGTATAGGGTGATACAGTCAAAATACTGTGGGAACTACGAATATTAGGAAAAAAACTTGTGAAAATTGCCCTCAAAAAGGGGAATTTTTTTTAAAATGTTGAATTAAGGCTCCGTTTCGACTCCAATATATTCATTTACCCATGAGATCTCTTGGGGGAAAATATCGAACGAGTTGAACACGAGGGTAATACATTTCGGAGAAATTAGTGAAATCTCCAATTCACCAAAGGGGTACCCCTTTCAGAAATCTTCGATTTCTCTAATATGGATTCGAGCATGGTTTTGATAATGAATACTAAAGAATACAAGAGGGTCATGGTCACAAAAGTTGTAGCCCTATGTCTTAGGGATCTATGTATAAAATTTCGTGCAAATCCGGAGTGTGTATAGGGTGATACAGTCAAAATACTGTGGGAAGTACGAATATTAGGAAAAAAACTTGTGAAAATTGCCCTCAAAAAGGGGAATTTTTTTTAAAATGTTGAATTAAGGCTCCGTTTCGACTCCAATATATTCATTTACCCATGAGATCTCTTGGGGGAAAATATCGAACGAGTTGAACACGAGGGTAATACATTTCGGAGAAATTAGTGAAATCTCCAATTCACCAAAGGGGTACCCCTTTCAGAAATCTTCGATTTCTCTAATATGGATTCGAGCATGGTTTTGATAATGAATACTAAAGAATACAAGAGGGTCATGGTCACAAAAGTTGTAGCCCTATGTCTTAGGGATCTATGTATAAAATTTCGTGCAAATCCGGAGTGTGTATAGGGTGATACAGTCAAAATACTGTGGGAACTACGAATATTAGGAAAAAAACTTGTGAAAATTGCCCTCAAAAAGGGGAATTTTTTTTAAAATGTTGAATTAAGGCTCCGTTTCGACTCCAATATATTCATTTACCCATGAGATCTCTTGGGGGAAAATATCGAACGAGTTGAACATGAGGGTAATACATTTCGGAGAAATTAGTGAAATCTCCAATTCACCAAAGGGGTACCCCTTTCTGAAATCTTCGATTTCTCTAATATGGATTCGAGCAAGGTTTTGATATTGAATACTAAAGAATACAAGAGGGTCATGGTCACAAAAGTTGTAGCCCTATGTCTTAGGGATCTATGTATAAGATTTCGTGCAAATCCGGGGTGTGTATAGGGTGATACAGTCAAAATACTGATGGATGTACGAATATTAGGAAAAAAACTTGTGAAAATTGCCCTCAAAAAGGGGAATTTTTTTTAAATTGTTGAATTAAGGCTCCGTTTCGACTCCAATATATTCATTTACCCATGAGATCTCTTGGGGGAAAATATCGAACGAGTTGAACACGAGGGTAATACATTTCGGAGAAATTAGTGAAATCTCCAATTCACCAAAGGGGTACCCCTTTCAGAAATCTTCGATTTCTCTAATACGGATTCGAGCATGGTTTTCATAATGAATACTAAAGAATACAAGAGGGTCATGGTCACAAAAGTTGTAGCCCTATGTCTTAGGGATCTATGTATAAAATTTCGTGCAAATCCGGAGTGTGTATAGGGTGATACAGTCAAAATACTGTGGGAACTACGAATATTAGGAAAAAAACTTGTGAAAATTGCCCTCAAAAAGGGGAATTTTTTTTAAAATGTTGAATTAAGGCTCCGTTTCGACTCCAATATATTCATTTACCCATGAGATCTCTTGGGGGAAAATATCGAACGAGTTGAACACGAGGGTAATACATTTCGGAGAAATTAGTGAAATCTCCAATTCACCAAAGGGGTACCCCTTTCAGAAATCTTCGATTTCTCTAATATGGATTCGAGCATGGTTTTCATAATGAATACTAAAGAATACAAGAGGGTCATGGTCACAAAAGTTGTAGCCCTATGTCTTAGGGATCTATGTATAAAATTTCGTGCAAATCCGGAGTGTGTATAGGGTGATACAGTCAAAATACTGTGGGAACTACGAATATTAGGAAAAAAACTTGTGAAAATTGCCCTCAAAAAGGGGAATTTTTTTTAAAATGTTGAATTAAGGCTCCGTTTCGACTCCAATATATTCATTTACCCATGAGATCTCTTGGGGGAAAATATCGAACGAGTTGAACACGAGGGTAATACATTTCGGAGAAATTAGTGAAATCTCCAATTCACCAAAGGGGTACCCCTTTCAGAAATCTTCGATTTCTCTAATATGGATTCGAGCATGGTTTTGATAATGAATACTAAAGAATACAAGAGGGTCATGGTCACAAAAGTTGTAGCCCTATGTCTTAGGGATCTATGTATAAAATTTCGTGCAAATCCGGAGTGTGTATAGGGTGATACAGTCAAAATACTGTGGGAAGTACGAATATTAGGAAAAAAACTTGTGAAAATTGCCCTCAAAAAGGGGAATTTTTTTTAAAATGTTGAATTAAGGCTCCGTTTCGACTCCAATATATTCATTTACCCATGAGATCTCTTGGGGGAAAATATCGAACGAGTTGAACACGAGGGTAATACATTTCGGAGAAATTAGTGAAATCTCCAATTCACCAAAGGGGTACCCCTTTCAGAAATCTTCGATTTCTCTAATATGGATTCGAGCATGGTTTTGATAATGAATACTAAAGAATACAAGAGGGTCATGGTCACAAAAGTTGTAGCCCTATGTCTTAGGGATCTATGTATAAAATTTCGTGCAAATCCGGAGTGTGTATAGGGTGATACAGTCAAAATACTGTGGGAACTACGAATATTAGGAAAAAAACTTGTGAAAATTGCCCTCAAAAAGGGGAATTTTTTTTAAAATGTTGAATTAAGGCTCCGTTTCGACTCCAATATATTCATTTACCCATGAGATCTCTTGGGGGAAAATATCGAACGAGTTGAACATGAGGGTAATACATTTCGGAGAAATTAGTGAAATCTCCAATTCACCAAAGGGGTACCCCTTTCTGAAATCTTCGATTTCTCTAATATGGATTCGAGCAAGGTTTTGATATTGAATACTAAAGAATACAAGAGGGTCATGGTCACAAAAGTTGTAGCCCTATGTCTTAGGGATCTATGTATAAGATTTCGTGCAAATCCGGGGTGTGTATAGGGTGATACAGTCAAAATACTGATGGATGTACGAATATTAGGAAAAAAACTTGTGAAAATTGCCCTCAAAAAGGGGAATTTTTTTTAAATTGTTGAATTAAGGCTCCGTTTCGACTCCAATATATTCATTTACCCATGAGATCTCTTGGGGGAAAATATCGAACGAGTTGAACACGAGGGTAATACATTTCGGAGAAATTAGTGAAATCTCCAATTCACCAAAGGGGTACCCCTTTCAGAAATCTTCGATTTCTCTAATATGGATTCGAGCAGGGTTTTGATAATGAATACTAAAGAATACAAGAGGGTCATGGTCACAAAAGTTGTAGCCCTATGTCTTAGGGATCTATGTATAAAATTTCGTGCAAATCCGGAGTGTGTATAGGGTGATACAGTCAAAATACTGTGGGAACTACGAATATTAGGAAAAAAACTTGTGAAAATTGCCCTCAAAAAGGGGAATTTTTTTTAAAATGTTGAATTAAGGCTCCGTTTCGACTCCAATATATTCATTTACCCATGAGATCTCTTGGGGGAAAATATCGAACGAGTTGAACACGAGGGTAATACATTTCGGAGAAATTAGTGAAATCTCCAATTCACCAAAGGGGTACCCCTTTCAGAAATCTTCGATTTCTCTAATATGGATTCGAGCATGGTTTTCATAATGAATACTAAAGAATACAAGAGGGTCATGGTCACAAAAGTTGTAGCCCTATGTCTTAGGGATCTATGTATAAAATTTCGTGCAAATCCGGAGTGTGTATAGGGTGATACAGTCAAAATACTGTGGGAACTACGAATATTAGGAAAAAAACTTGTGAAAATTGCCCTCAAAAAGGGGAATTTTTTTTAAAATGTTGAATTAAGGCTCCGTTTCGACTCCAATATATTCATTTACCCATGAGATCTCTTGGGGGAAAATATCGAACGAGTTGAACACGAGGGTAATACATTTCGGAGAAATTAGTGAAATCTCCAATTCACCAAAGGGGTACCCCTTTCAGAAATCTTCGATTTCTCTAATATGGATTCGAGCATGGTTTTGATAATGAATACTAAAGAATACAAGAGGGTCATGGTCACAAAAGTTGTAGCCCTATGTCTTAGGGATCTATGTATAAAATTTCGTGCAAATCCGGAGTGTGTATAGGGTGATACAGTCAAAATACTGTGGGAAGTACGAATATTAGGAAAAAAACTTGTGAAAATTGCCCTCAAAAAGGGGAATTTTTTTTAAAATGTTGAATTAAGGCTCCGTTTCGACTCCAATATATTCATTTACCCATGAGATCTCTTGGGGGAAAATATCGAACGAGTTGAACACGAGGGTAATACATTTCGGAGAAATTAGTGAAATCTCCAATTCACCAAAGGGGTACCCCTTTCAGAAATCTTCGATTTCTCTAATATGGATTCGAGCATGGTTTTGATAATGAATACTAAAGAATACAAGAGGGTCATGGTCACAAAAGTTGTAGCCCTATGTCTTAGGGATCTATGTATAAAATTTCGTGCAAATCCGGAGTGTGTATAGGGTGATACAGTCAAAATACTGTGGGAACTACGAATATTAGGAAAAAAACTTGTGAAAATTGCCCTCAAAAAGGGGAATTTTTTTTAAAATGTTGAATTAAGGCTCCGTTTCGACTCCAATATATTCATTTACCCATGAGATCTCTTGGGGGAAAATATCGAACGAGTTGAACATGAGGGTAATACATTTCGGAGAAATTAGTGAAATCTCCAATTCACCAAAGGGGTACCCCTTTCTGAAATCTTCGATTTCTCTAATATGGATTCGAGCAAGGTTTTGATATTGAATACTAAAGAATACAAGAGGGTCATGGTCACAAAAGTTGTAGCCCTATGTCTTAGGGATCTATGTATAAGATTTCGTGCAAATCCGGGGTGTGTATAGGGTGATACAGTCAAAATACTGATGGATGTACGAATATTAGGAAAAAAACTTGTGAAAATTGCCCTCAAAAAGGGGAATTTTTTTTAAATTGTTGAATTAAGGCTCCGTTTCGACTCCAATATATTCATTTACCCATGAGATCTCTTGGGGGAAAATATCGAACGAGTTGAACACGAGGGTAATACATTTCGGAGAAATTAGTGAAATCTCCAATTCACCAAAGGGGTACCCCTTTCAGAAATCTTCGATTTCTCTAATATGGATTCGAGCAGGGTTTTGATAATGAATACTAAAGAATACAAGAGGGTCATGGTCACAAAAGTTGTAGCCCTATGTCTTAGGGATCTATGTATAAAATTTCGTGCAAATCCGGAGTGTGTATAGGGTGATACAGTCAAAATACTGTGGGAAGTACGAATATTAGGAAAAAAACTTGTGAAAATTGCCCTCAAAAAGGGGAATTTTTTTTAAAATGTTGAATTAAGGCTCCGTTTCGACTCCAATATATTCATTTACCCATGAGATCTCTTGGGGGAAAATATCGAACGAGTTGAACATGAGGGTAATACATTTCGGAGAAATTAGTGAAATCTCCAATTCACCAAAGGGGTACCCCTTTCAGAAATCTTCGATTTCTCTAATATGGATTCGAGCAAGGTTTTGATATTGAATACTAAAGAATACAAGAGGGTCATGGTCACAAAATTTGTAGCCCTATGTCTTAGGGATCTATGTATAAAATTTCGTGCAAATCCGGGGTGTGTATAGGGTGATACAGTCAAAATACTGAGGGATTTACGAATATTAGGAAAAGAACTTGTGAAAATTCCACTCAAAAAGGGGAATTTTTTTTTAAATGTTGAATTAAGGCTCCGTTTCGACTCCAATATATTCATTTACCCATGAGATCTCTTGGGGAAAAATATCGAACGAGTTGAACACGAGGGTAATACATTTTGGAGAAATTCGTGAAATCTCCAATTCACCAAAGGGGTACCCCTTTCAGAAATCTTCGATTTCTCTAATATGGATTCGAGCATGGTTTTGATAATAAATCCTAAAGAATACAAGAGGGTCATGGTCATAAAAGTTGTAGCCCTATGTCTTAGGGTTCTATGTTTAAAATTTCGTGCAAATCCGGGGTGTGTATAGGGTGATACAGTCAAAATACTGAGGGACGTACGAATATTAGGAAAAAAACTTGTGAAAATTCCCCACAAAAGGGGGAATTTTTTTTAAAATGTTGAATTAAGGCTCCGTTTCGACTCCAATATATTCATTTACCCATGAGATCTCTTGGGGGAAAATATCGAACGAGTTGAACACGAGGGTAATACATTTCGGAGAAATTAGTGAAATCTCCAATTCACCAAAGGGGTACCCCTTTCTGAAATCTTCGATTTCTCTAATATGGATTCGAGCATGGTTTTGATAATGAATACTAAAGAATACAAGAGGGTCATGGTCACAAAAGTTGTAGCCCTATGTCTTAGGGATCTATGTATAAAATTTCGTGCAAATCCGGAGTGTGTATAGGGTGATACAGTCAAAATACTGTGGGAAGTACGAATATTAGGAAAAAAACTTGTGAAAATTGCCCTCAAAAAGGGGAATTTTTTTTAAAATGTTGAATTAAGGCTCCGTTTCGACTCCAATATATTCATTTACCCATGAGATCTCTTGGGGGAAAATATCGAACGAGTTGAACACGAGGGTAATACATTTCGGAGAAATTAGTGAAATCTCCAATTCACCAAAGGGGTACCCCTTTCAGAAATCTTCGATTTCTCTAATATGGATTCGAGCATGGTTTTGATAATGAATACTAAAGAATACAAGAGGGTCATGGTCACAAAAGTTGTAGCCCTATGTCTTAGGGATCTATGTATAAAATTTCGTGCAAATCCGGAGTGTGTATAGGGTGATACAGTCAAAATACTGTGGGAAGTACGAATATTAGGAAAAAAACTTGTGAAAATTGCCCTCAAAAAGGGGAATTTTTTTTAAAATGTTGAATTAAGGCTCCGTTTCGACTCCAATATATTCATTTACCCATGAGATCTCTTGGGGGAAAATATCGAACGAGTTGAACATGAGGGTAATACATTTCGGAGAAATTAGTGAAATCTCCAATTCACCAAAGGGGTACCCCTTTCTGAAATCTTCGATTTCTCTAATATGGATTCGAGCAAGGTTTTGATATTGAATACTAAAGAATACAAGAGGGTCATGGTCACAAAAGTTGTAGCCCTATGTCTTAGGGATCTATGTATAAGATTTCGTGCAAATCCGGGGTGTGTATAGGGTGATACAGTCAAAATACTGATGGATGTACGAATATTAGGAAAAAAACTTGTGAAAATTGCCCTCAAAAAGGGGAATTTTTTTTAAATTGTTGAATTAAGGCTCCGTTTCGACTCCAATATATTCATTTACCCATGAGATCTCTTGGGGGAAAATATCGAACGAGTTGAACACGAGGGTAATACATTTCGGAGAAATTAGTGAAATCTCCAATTCACCAAAGGGGTACCCCTTTCAGAAATCTTCGATTTCTCTAATATGGATTCGAGCATGGTTTTGATAATGAATACTAAAGAATACAAGAGGGTCATGGTCACAAAAGTTGTAGCCCTATGTCTTAGGGATCTATGTATAAAATTTCGTGCAAATCCGGAGTGTGTATAGGGTGATACAGTCAAAATACTGTGGGAAGTACGAATATTAGGAAAAAAACTTGTGAAAATTGCCCTCAAAAAGGGGAATTTTTTTTAAAATGTTGAATTAAGGCTCCGTTTCGACTCCAATATATTCATTTACCCATGAGATCTCTTGGGGGAAAATATCGAACGAGTTGAACATGAGGGTAATACATTTCGGAGAAATTAGTGAAATCTCCAATTCACCAAAGGGGTACCCCTTTCAGAAATCTTCGATTTCTCTAATATGGATTCGAGCAAGGTTTTGATATTGAATACTAAAGAATACAAGAGGGTCATGGTCACAAAAGTTGTAGCCCTATGTCTTAGGGATCTATGTATAAGATTTCGTGCAAATCCGGGGTGTGTATAGGGTGATACAGTCAAAATACTGAGGGACGTACGAATATTAGGAAAAAAACTTGTGAAAATTCCCCACAAAAGGGGGAATTTTTTTTAAAATGTTGAATTAAGGCTCCGTTTCGACTCCAATATATTCATTTACCCATGAGATCTCTTGGGGGAAAATATCGAACGAGTTGAACACGAGGGTAATACATTTCGGAGAAATTAGTGAAATCTCCAATTCACCAAAGGGGTACCCCTTTCTGAAATCTTCGATTTCTCTAATATGGATTCGAGCATGGTTTTGATAATGAATACTAAAGAATACAAGAGGGTCATGGTCACAAAAGTTGTAGCCCTATGTCTTAGGGATCTATGTATAAAATTTCGTGCAAATCCGGAGTGTGTATAGGGTGATACAGTCAAAATACTGTGGGAAGTACGAATATTAGGAAAAAAACTTGTGAAAATTGCCCTCAAAAAGGGGAATTTTTTTTAAAATGTTGAATTAAGGCTCCGTTTCGACTCCAATATATTCATTTACCCATGAGATCTCTTGGGGGAAAATATCGAACGAGTTGAACACGAGGGTAATACATTTCGGAGAAATTAGTGAAATCTCCAATTCACCAAAGGGGTACCCCTTTCAGAAATCTTCGATTTCTCTAATATGGATTCGAGCATGGTTTTGATAATGAATACTAAAGAATACAAGAGGGTCATGGTCACAAAAGTTGTAGCCCTATGTCTTAGGGATCTATGTATAAAATTTCGTGCAAATCCGGAGTGTGTATAGGGTGATACAGTCAAAATACTGTGGGAAGTACGAATATTAGGAAAAAAACTTGTGAAAATTGCCCTCAAAAAGGGGAATTTTTTTTAAAATGTTGAATTAAGGCTCCGTTTCGACTCCAATATATTCATTTACCCATGAGATCTCTTGGGGGAAAATATCGAACGAGTTGAACATGAGGGTAATACATTTCGGAGAAATTAGTGAAATCTCCAATTCACCAAAGGGGTACCCCTTTCTGAAATCTTCGATTTCTCTAATATGGATTCGAGCAAGGTTTTGATATTGAATACTAAAGAATACAAGAGGGTCATGGTCACAAAAGTTGTAGCCCTATGTCTTAGGGATCTATGTATAAGATTTCGTGCAAATCCGGGGTGTGTATAGGGTGATACAGTCAAAATACTGATGGATGTACGAATATTAGGAAAAAAACTTGTGAAAATTGCCCTCAAAAAGGGGAATTTTTTTTAAATTGTTGAATTAAGGCTCCGTTTCGACTCCAATATATTCATTTACCCATGAGATCTCTTGGGGGAAAATATCGAACGAGTTGAACACGAGGGTAATACATTTCGGAGAAATTAGTGAAATCTCCAATTCACCAAAGGGGTACCCCTTTCTGAAATCTTCGATTTCTCTAATATGGATTCGAGCATGGTTTTGATAATGAATACTAAAGAATACAAGAGGGTCATGGTCACAAAAGTTGTAGCCCTATGTCTTAGGGATCTATGTATAAAATTTCGTGCAAATCCGGAGTGTGTATAGGGTGATACAGTCAAAATACTGTGGGAAGTACGAATATTAGGAAAAAAACTTGTGAAAATTGCCCTCAAAAAGGGGAATTTTTTTTAAAATGTTGAATTAAGGCTCCGTTTCGACTCCAATATATTCATTTACCCATGAGATCTCTTGGGGGAAAATATCGAACGAGTTGAACACGAGGGTAATACATTTCGGAGAAATTAGTGAAATCTCCAATTCACCAAAGGGGTACCCCTTTCAGAAATCTTCGATTTCTCTAATATGGATTCGAGCATGGTTTTGATAATGAATACTAAAGAATACAAGAGGGTCATGGTCACAAAAGTTGTAGCCCTATGTCTTAGGGATCTATGTATAAAATTTCGTGCAAATCCGGAGTGTGTATAGGGTGATACAGTCAAAATACTGTGGGAAGTACGAATATTAGGAAAAAAACTTGTGAAAATTGCCCTCAAAAAGGGGAATTTTTTTTAAAATGTTGAATTAAGGCTCCGTTTCGACTCCAATATATTCATTTACCCATGAGATCTCTTGGGGGAAAATATCGAACGAGTTGAACATGAGGGTAATACATTTCGGAGAAATTAGTGAAATCTCCAATTCACCAAAGGGGTACCCCTTTCTGAAATCTTCGATTTCTCTAATATGGATTCGAGCAAGGTTTTGATATTGAATACTAAAGAATACAAGAGGGTCATGGTCACAAAAGTTGTAGCCCTATGTCTTAGGGATCTATGTATAAGATTTCGTGCAAATCCGGGGTGTGTATAGGGTGATACAGTCAAAATACTGATGGATGTACGAATATTAGGAAAAAAACTTGTGAAAATTGCCCTCAAAAAGGGGAATTTTTTTTAAATTGTTGAATTAAGGCTCCGTTTCGACTCCAATATATTCATTTACCCATGAGATCTCTTGGGGGAAAATATCGAACGAGTTGAACACGAGGGTAATACATTTCGGAGAAATTAGTGAAATCTCCAATTCACCAAAGGGGTACCCCTTTCAGAAATCTTCGATTTCTCTAATATGGATTCGAGCATGGTTTTGATAATGAATACTAAAGAATACAAGAGGGTCATGGTCACAAAAGTTGTAGCCCTATGTCTTAGGGATCTATGTATAAAATTTCGTGCAAATCCGGAGTGTGTATAGGGTGATACAGTCAAAATACTGTGGGAAGTACGAATATTAGGAAAAAAACTTGTGAAAATTGCCCTCAAAAAGGGGAATTTTTTTTAAAATGTTGAATTAAGGCTCCGTTTCGACTCCAATATATTCATTTACCCATGAGATCTCTTGGGGGAAAATATCGAACGAGTTGAACATGAGGGTAATACATTTCGGAGAAATTAGTGAAATCTCCAATTCACCAAAGGGGTACCCCTTTCAGAAATCTTCGATTTCTCTAATATGGATTCGAGCAAGGTTTTGATATTGAATACTAAAGAATACAAGAGGGTCATGGTCACAAAAGTTGTAGCCCTATGTCTTAGGGATCTATGTATAAGATTTCGTGCAAATCCGGGGTGTGTATAGGGTGATACAGTCAAAATACTGAGGGACGTACGAATATTAGGAAAAAAACTTGTGAAAATTCCCCACAAAAGGGGGAATTTTTTTTAAAATGTTGAATTAAGGCTCCGTTTCGACTCCAATATATTCATTTACCCATGAGATCTCTTGGGGGAAAATATCGAACGAGTTGAACACGAGGGTAATACATTTCGGAGAAATTAGTGAAATCTCCAATTCACCAAAGGGGTACCCCTTTCTGAAATCTTCGATTTCTCTAATATGGATTCGAGCATGGTTTTGATAATGAATACTAAAGAATACAAGAGGGTCATGGTCACAAAAGTTGTAGCCCTATGTCTTAGGGATCTATGTATAAAATTTCGTGCAAATCCGGAGTGTGTATAGGGTGATACAGTCAAAATACTGTGGGAAGTACGAATATTAGGAAAAAAACTTGTGAAAATTGCCCTCAAAAAGGGGAATTTTTTTTAAAATGTTGAATTAAGGCTCCGTTTCGACTCCAATATATTCATTTACCCATGAGATCTCTTGGGGGAAAATATCGAACGAGTTGAACACGAGGGTAATACATTTCGGAGAAATTAGTGAAATCTCCAATTCACCAAAGGGGTACCCCTTTCAGAAATCTTCGATTTCTCTAATATGGATTCGAGCATGGTTTTGATAATGAATACTAAAGAATACAAGAGGGTCATGGTCACAAAAGTTGTAGCCCTATGTCTTAGGGATCTATGTATAAAATTTCGTGCAAATCCGGAGTGTGTATAGGGTGATACAGTCAAAATACTGTGGGAAGTACGAATATTAGGAAAAAAACTTGTGAAAATTGCCCTCAAAAAGGGGAATTTTTTTTAAAATGTTGAATTAAGGCTCCGTTTCGACTCCAATATATTCATTTACCCATGAGATCTCTTGGGGGAAAATATCGAACGAGTTGAACATGAGGGTAATACATTTCGGAGAAATTAGTGAAATCTCCAATTCACCAAAGGGGTACCCCTTTCTGAAATCTTCGATTTCTCTAATATGGATTCGAGCAAGGTTTTGATATTGAATACTAAAGAATACAAGAGGGTCATGGTCACAAAAGTTGTAGCCCTATGTCTTAGGGATCTATGTATAAGATTTCGTGCAAATCCGGGGTGTGTATAGGGTGATACAGTCAAAATACTGATGGATGTACGAATATTAGGAAAAAAACTTGTGAAAATTGCCCTCAAAAAGGGGAATTTTTTTTAAATTGTTGAATTAAGGCTCCGTTTCGACTCCAATATATTCATTTACCCATGAGATCTCTTGGGGGAAAATATCGAACGAGTTGAACACGAGGGTAATACATTTCGGAGAAATTAGTGAAATCTCCAATTCACCAAAGGGGTACCCCTTTCAGAAATCTTCGATTTCTCTAATATGGATTCGAGCATGGTTTTGATAATGAATACTAAAGAATACAAGAGGGTCATGGTCACAAAAGTTGTAGCCCTATGTCTTAGGGATCTATGTATAAAATTTCGTGCAAATCCGGAGTGTGTATAGGGTGATACAGTCAAAATACTGTGGGAAGTACGAATATTAGGAAAAAAACTTGTGAAAATTGCCCTCAAAAAGGGGAATTTTTTTTAAAATGTTGAATTAAGGCTCCGTTTCGACTCCAATATATTCATTTACCCATGAGATCTCTTGGGGGAAAATATCGAACGAGTTGAACATGAGGGTAATACATTTCGGAGAAATTAGTGAAATCTCCAATTCACCAAAGGGGTACCCCTTTCAGAAATCTTCGATTTCTCTAATATGGATTCGAGCAAGGTTTTGATATTGAATACTAAAGAATACAAGAGGGTCATGGTCACAAAAGTTGTAGCCCTATGTCTTAGGGATCTATGTATAAGATTTCGTGCAAATCCGGGGTGTGTATAGGGTGATACAGTCAAAATACTGATGGATGTACGAATATTAGGAAAAAAACTTGTGAAAATTGCCCTCAAAAAGGGGAATTTTTTTTAAAATGTTGAATTAAGGCTCCGTTTCGACTCCAATATATTCATTTACCCATGAGATCTCTTGGGGGAAAATATCGAACGAGTTGAACATGAGGGTAATACATTTCAGAGAAATTAGTGAAATCTCCAATTCACCAAAGGGGTACCCCTTTCAGAAATCTTCGATTTCTCTAATATGGATTCGAGCAAGGTTTTGATATTGAATACTAAAGAATACAAGAGGGTCATTGTCACAAAATTTGTAGCCCTATGTCTTAGGGATCTATGTATAAAATTTCGTGCAAATCCGGGGTGTGTATAGGGTGATACAGTCAAAATACTGAGGGATTTACGAATATTAGGAAAAGAACTTGTGAAAATTCCACTCAAAAAGGGGAATTTTTTTTTAAATGTTGAATTAAGGCTCCGTTTCGACTCCAATATATTCATTTACCCATGAGATCTCTTGGGGAAAAATATCGAACGAGTTGAACACGAGGGTAATACATTTTGGAGAAATTCGTGAAATCTCCAATTCACCAAAGGGGTACCCCTTTCAGAAATCTTCGATTTCTCTAATATGGATTCGAGCATGGTTTTGATAATAAATCCTAAAGAATACAAGAGGGTCATGGTCATAAAAGTTGTAGCCCTATGTCTTAGGGTTCTATGTTTAAAATTTCGTGCAAATCCGGGGTGTGTATAGGGTGATACAGTCAAAATACTGAGGGACGTACGAATATTAGGAAAAAAACTTGTGAAAATTCCCCACAAAAGGGGGAATTTTTTTTAAAATGTTGAATTAAGGCTCCGTTTCGACTCCAATATATTCATTTACCCATGAGATCTCTTGGGGGAAAATATCGAACGAGTTGAACACGAGGGTAATACATTTCGGAGAAATTAGTGAAATCTCCAATTCACCAAAGGGGTACCCCTTTCAGAAATCTTCGATTTCTCTATTATGGATTCGAGCATGGTTTTGATAATGAATACTAAAGAATACAAGAGGGTCATGGTCACAAAAGTTGTAGCCCTATGTCTTAGGGATCTATGTATAAAATTTGGTGCAAATCCGGAGTGTGTATAGGGTGATACAGTCAAAATACTGTGGGAACTACGAATATTAGGAAAAAAACTTGTGAAAATTGCCCTCAAAAAGGGGAATTTTTTTTAAAATGTTGAATTAAGGCTCCGTTTCGACTCCAATATATTCATTTACCCATGAGATCTCTTGGGGGAAAATATCGATCGAGTTGAACACGAGGGTAATACATTTCGGAGAAATTAGTGAAATCTCCAATTCACCAAAGGGGTACCCCTTTCAGAAATCTTCGATTTCTCTAATATGGATTCGAGCATGGTTTTGATAATGAATACTAAAGAATACAAGAGGGTCATGGTCACAAAAGTTGTAGCCCTATGTCTTAGGGATCTATGTATAAAATTTCGTGCAAATCCGGAGTGTGTATAGGGTGATACAGTCAAAATACTGTGGGAAGTACGAATATTAGGAAAAAAACTTGTGAAAATTGCCCTCAAAAAGGGGAATTTTTTTTAAAATGTTGAATTAAGGCTCCGTTTCGACTCCAATATATTCATTTACCCATGAGATCTCTTGGGGGAAAATATCGAACGAGTTGAACACGAGGGTAATACATTTCGGAGAAATTAGTGAAATCTCCAATTCACCAAAGGGGTACCCCTTTCAGAAATCTTCGATTTCTCTAATATGGATTCGAGCATGGTTTTGATAATGAATACTAAAGAATACAAGAGGGTCATGGTCACAAAAGTTGTAGCCCTATGTCTTAGGGATCTATGTATAAAATTTCGTGCAAATCCGGAGTGTGTATAGGGTGATACAGTCAAAATACTGTGGGAAGTACGAATATTAGGAAAAAAACTTGTGAAAATTGCCCTCAAAAAGGGGAATTTTTTTTAAAATGTTGAATTAAGGCTCCGTTTCGACTCCAATATATTCATTTACCCATGAGATCTCTTGGGGGAAAATATCAAACGAGTTGAACATGAGGGTAATACATTTCGGAGAAATTAGTGAAATCTCCAATTCACCAAAGGGGTACCCCTTTCAGAAATCTTCGATTTCTCTAATATGGATTCGAGCAAGGTTTTGATATTGAATACTAAAGAATACAAGAGGGTCATGGTCACAAAAGTTGTAGCCCTATGTCTTAGGGATCTATGTATAAGATTTCGTGCAAATCCGGGGTGTGTATAGGGTGATACAGTCAAAATACTGATGGATGTACGAATATTAGGAAAAAAACTTGTGAAAATTGCCCTCAAAAAGGGGAATTTTTTTTAAATTGTTGAATTAAGGCTCCGTTTCGACTCCAATATATTCATTTACCCATGAGATCTCTTGGGGGAAAATATCGAACGAGTTGAACACGAGGGTAATACATTTCGGAGAAATTAGTGAAATCTCCAATTCACCAAAGGGGTACCCCTTTCAGAAATCTTCGATTTCTCTAATATGGATTCGAGCATGGTTTTGATAATGAATACTAAAGAATACAAGAGGGTCATGGTCACAAAAGTTGTAGCCCTATGTCTTAGGGATCTATGTATAAAATTTCGTGCAAATCCGGAGTGTGTATAGGGTGATACAGTCAAAATACTGTGGGAAGTACGAATATTAGGAAAAAAACTTGTGAAAATTGCCCTCAAAAAGGGGAATTTTTTTTAAAATGTTGAATTAAGGCTCCGTTTCGACTCCAATATATTCATTTACCCATGAGATCTCTTGGGGGAAAATATCGAACGAGTTGAACATGAGGGTAATACATTTCGGAGAAATTAGTGAAATCTCCAATTCACCAAAGGGGTACCCCTTTCAGAAATCTTCGATTTCTCTAATATTGATTCGAGCAAGGTTTTGATATTGAATACTAAAGAATACAAGAGGGTCATGGTCACAAAAGTTGTAGCCCTATGTCTTAGGGATCTATGTATAAGATTTCGTGCAAATCCGGGGTGTGTATAGGGTGATACAGTCAAAATACTGATGGATGTACGAATATTAGGAAAAAAACTTGTGAAAATTGCCCTCAAAAAGGGGAATTTTTTTTAAAATGTTGAATTAAGGCTCCGTTTCGACTCCAATATATTCATTTACCCATGAGATCTCTTGGGGGAAAATATCGAACGAGTTGAACACGAGGGTAATACATTTTGGAGAAATTCGTGAAATCTCCAATTCACCAAAGGGGTACCCCTTTCAGAAATCTTCGATTTCTCTAATATGGATTCGAGCATGGTTTTGATATTGAATACTAAAGAATACAAGAGGGTCATGGTCACAAAAGTTGTAGCCCTATGTCTTAGGGATCTATGTATAAGATTTCGTGCAAATCCGGGGTGTGTATAGGGTGATACAGTCAAAATACTGATGGATGTACGAATATTAGGAAAAAAACTTGTGAAAATTGCCCTCAAAAAGGGGAATTTTTTTTAAATTGTTGAATTAAGGCTCCGTTTCGACTCCAATATATTCATTTACCCATGAGATCTCTTGGGGGAAAATATCGAACGAGTTGAACACGAGGGTAATACATTTCGGAGAAATTAGTGAAATCTCCAATTCACCAAAGGGGTACCCCTTTCAGAAATCTTCGATTTCTCTAATATGGATTCGAGCATGGTTTTGATAATGAATACTAAAGAATACAAGAGGGTCATGGTCACAAAAGTTGTAGCCCTATGTCTTAGGGATCTATGTATAAAATTTCGTGCAAATCCGGAGTGTGTATAGGGTGATACAGTCAAAATACTGTGGGAAGTACGAATATTAGGAAAAAAACTTGTGAAAATTGCCCTCAAAAAGGGGAATTTTTTTTAAAATGTTGAATTAAGGCTCCGTTTCGACTCCAATATATTCATTTACCCATGAGATCTCTTGGGGGAAAATATCGAACGAGTTGAACATGAGGGTAATACATTTCGGAGAAATTAGTGAAATCTCCAATTCACCAAAGGGGTACCCCTTTCAGAAATCTTCGATTTCTCTAATATTGATTCGAGCAAGGTTTTGATATTGAATACTAAAGAATACAAGAGGGTCATGGTCACAAAAGTTGTAGCCCTATGTCTTAGGGATCTATGTATAAGATTTCGTGCAAATCCGGGGTGTGTATAGGGTGATACAGTCAAAATACTGAGGGATGTACGAATATTAGGAAAAGAACTTGTGAAAATTCCACTCAAAAAGGGGAATTTTTTTTTAAATGTTGAATTAAGGCTCCGTTTCGACTCCAATATATTCATTTACCCATGAGATCTCTTGGGGAAAAATATCGAACGAGTTGAACACGAGGGTAATACATTTTGGAGAAATTCGTGAAATCTCCAATTCACCAAAGGGGTACCCCTTTCAGAAATCTTCGATTTCTCTAATATGGATTCGAGCATGGTTTTGATAATGAATACTAAAGAATACAAGAGGGTCATGGTCACAAAAGTTGTAGCCCTATGTCTTAGGGATCTATGTATAAAATTTCGTGCAAATCCGGAGTGTGTATAGGGTGATACAGTCAAAATACTGTGGGAAGTACGAATATTAGGAAAAAAACTTGTGAAAATTGCCCTCAAAAAGGGGAATTTTTTTTAAAATGTTGAATTAAGGCTCCGTTTCGACTCCAATATATTCATTTACCCATGAGATCTCTTGGGGGAAAATATCGAACGAGTTGAACACGAGGGTAATACATTTCGGAGAAATTAGTGAAATCTCCAATTCACCAAAGGGGTACCCCTTTCAGAAATCTTCGATTTCTCTAATATGGATTCGAGCATGGTTTTGATAATGAATACTAAAGAATACAAGAGGGTCATGGTCACAAAAGTTGTAGCCCTATGTCTTAGGGATCTATGTATAAAATTTCGTGCAAATCCGGAGTGTGTATAGGGTGATACAGTCAAAATACTGTGGGAACTACGAATATTAGGAAAAAAACTTGTGAAAATTGCCCTCAAAAAGGGGAATTTTTTTTAAAATGTTGAATTAAGGCTCCGTTTCGACTCCAGTATATTCATTTACCCATGAGATCTCTTGGGGGAAAATATCGAACGAGTTGAACACGAGGGTAATACATTTCGGAGAAATTAGTGAAATCTCCAATTCACCAAAGGGGTACCCCTTTCAGAAATCTTCGATTTCTCTAATATGGATTCGAGCATGGTTTTGATAATGAATACTAAAGAATACAAGAGGGTCATGGTCACAAAAGTTGTAGCCCTATGTCTTAGGGATCTATGTATAAAATTTCGTGCAAATCCGGAGTGTGTATAGGGTGATACAGTCAAAATACTGTGGGAACTACGAATATTAGGAAAAAAACTTGTGAAAATTGCCCTCAAAAAGGGGAATTTTTTTTAAAATGTTGAATTAAGGCTCCGTTTCGACTCCAATATATTCATTTACCCATGAGATCTCTTGGGGGAAAATATCGAACGAGTTGAACACGAGGGTAATACATTTTGGAGAAATTAGTGAAATCTCCAATTCACCAAAGGGGTACCCCTTTCAGAAATCTTCGATTTCTCTAATATGGATTCGAGCAAGGTTTTGATAATGAATACTAAAGAATACAAGAGGGTCATGGTCACAAAAGTTGTAGCCCTATGTCTTAGGGATCTATGTATAAGATTTCGTGCAAATCCGGGGTGTGTATAGGGTGATACAGTCAAAATACTGAGGGATGTACGAATATTAGGAAAAAAACTTGTGAAAATTGCCCTCAAAAAGGGGAATTTTTTTTAAAATGTTGAATTAAGGCTCCGTTTCGACTCCAATATATTCATTTACCCATGAGATCTCTTGGGGGAAAATATCGAACGAGTTGAACATGAGGGTAATACATTTCAGAGAAATTAATGAAATCTCCAATTCACCAAAGGGGTACCCCTTTCAGAAATCTTCGATTTCTTTAATATGGATTCGAGCAAGGTTTTGATGATGAATACTAAAGAATACAAGAGGGTCATGGTCACAAAAGTTGTAGCCCTATGTCTTAGGGATCTATGTATAAGATTTCGTGCAAATCCGGGGTGTGTATAGGGTGATACAGTCAAAATACTGAGGGATGTACGAATATTAGGAAAAGAACTTGTGAAAATTCCACTCAAAAAGGGGAATTTTTTTTAAAATGTTGAATTAAGGCTCCGTTTCGACTCCAATATATTCATTTACCCATGAGATCTCTTGGGGGAAAATATCGAACAAGTTGAACACGAGGGTAATACATTTCGGAGAAATTAGTGAAATCTCCAATTCACCAAAGGGGTACCCCTTTCAGAAATCTTCGATTTCTCTAATATGGATTCGAGCATGGTTTTGATAATGAATACTAAAGAATACAAGAGGGTCATGGTCACAAAAGTTGTAGCCCTATGTCTTAGGGATCTATGTATAAAATTTCGTGCAAATCCGGAGTGTGTATAGGGTGATACAGTCAAAATACTGTGGGAAGTACGAATATTAAGAAAAAAACTTGTGAAAATTGCCCTCAAAAAGGGGAATTTTTTTTAAAATGTTGAATTAAGGCTCCGTTTCGACTCCAATATATTCATTTACCCATGAGATCTCTTGGGGGAAAATATCGAACAAGTTGAACACGAGGGTAATACATTTCGGAGAAATTATTGAAATCTCCAATTCACCAAAGGGGTACGCCTTTCAGAAATCTTCGATTTCTCTAATATGGATTCGAGCATGGTTTTGATAATGAATACTAAAGAATACAAGAGGGTCATGGTCACAAAAGTTGTAGCCCTATGTCTTAGGGATCTATGTATAAGATTTCGTGCAAATCCGGGGTGTGTATAGGGTGATACAGTCAAAATACTGAGGGATGTACGAATATTAGGAAAAAAACTTGTGAAAATTGCCCTCAAAAAGGGGAATTTTTTTTAAAATGTTGAATTAAGGCTCCGTTTCGACTCCAATATATTCATTTACCCATGAGATCTCTTGGGGGAAAATATCGAACAAGTTGAACACGAGGGTAATACATTTCGGAGAAATTAGTGAAATCTCCAATTCACCAAAGGGGTACCCCTTTCAGAAATCTTCGATTTCTCTAATATGGATTCGAGCATGGTTTTGATAATGAATACTAAAGAATACAAGAGGGTCATGGTCACAAAAGTTGTAGCCCTATGTCTTAGGGATCTATGTATAAAATTTCGTGCAAATCCGGAGTGTGTATAGGGTGATACAGTCAAAATACTGTGGGAACTACGAATATTAGGAAAAAAACTTGTGAAAATTGCCCTCAAAAAGGGGAATTTTTTTTAAAATGTTGAATTAAGGCTCCGTTTCGACTCCAATATATTCATTTACCCATGAGATCTCTTGGGGGAAAATATCGAACGAGTTGAACACGAGGGTAATACATTTTGGAGAAATTAGTGAAATCTCCAATTCACCAAAGGGGTACCCCTTTCAGAAATCTTCGATTTCTCTAATATGGATTCGAGCAAGGTTTTGATAATGAATACTAAAGAATACAAGAGGGTCATGGTCACAAAAGTTGTAGCCCTATGTCTTAGGGATCTATGTATAAGATTTCGTGCAAATCCGGGGTGTGTATAGGGTGATACAGTCAAAATACTGAGGGATGTACGAATATTAGGAAAAAAACTTGTGAAAATTGCCCTCAAAAAGGGGAATTTTTTTTAAAATGTTGAATTAAGGCTCCGTTTCGACTCCAATATATTCATTTACCCATGAGATCTCTTGGGGGAAAATATCGAACGAGTTGAACATGAGGGTAATACATTTCAGAGAAATTAATGAAATCTCCAATTCACCAAAGGGGTACCCCTTTCAGAAATCTTCGATTTCTTTAATATGGATTCGAGCAAGGTTTTGATGATGAATACTAAAGAATACAAGAGGGTCATGGTCACAAAAGTTGTAGCCCTATGTCTTAGGGATCTATGTATAAGATTTCGTGCAAATCCGGGGTGTGTATAGGGTGATACAGTCAAAATACTGAGGGATGTACGAATATTAGGAAAAGAACTTGTGAAAATTCCACTCAAAAAGGGGAATTTTTTTTAAAATGTTGAATTAAGGCTCCGTTTCGACTCCAATATATTCATTTACCCATGAGATCTCTTGGGGGAAAATATCGAACAAGTTGAACACGAGGGTAATACATTTCGGAGAAATTAGTGAAATCTCCAATTCACCAAAGGGGTACCCCTTTCAGAAATCTTCGATTTCTCTAATATGGATTCGAGCATGGTTTTGATAATGAATACTAAAGAATACAAGAGGGTCATGGTCACAAAAGTTGTAGCCCTATGTCTTAGGGATCTATGTATAAAATTTCGTGCAAATCCGGAGTGTGTATAGGGTGATACAGTCAAAATACTGTGGGAAGTACGAATATTAGGAAAAAAACTTGTGAAAATTGCCCTCAAAAAGGGGAATTTTTTTTAAAATGTTGAATTAAGGCTCCGTTTCGACTCCAATATATTCATTTACCCATGAGATCTCTTGGGGGAAAATATCGAACAAGTTGAACACGAGGGTAATACATTTCGGAGAAATTATTGAAATCTCCAATTCACCAAAGGGGTACCCCTTTCAGAAATCTTCGATTTCTCTAATATGGATTCGAGCATGGTTTTGATAATGAATACTAAAGAATACAAGAGGGTCATGGTCACAAAAGTTGTAGCCCTATGTCTTAGGGATCTATGTATAAGATTTCGTGCAAATCCGGGGTGTGTATAGGGTGATACAGTCAAAATACTGAGGGATGTACGAATATTAGGAAAAAAACTTGTGAAAATTGCCCTCAAAAAGGGGAATTTTTTTTAAAATGTTGAATTAAGGCTCCGTTTCGACTCCAATATATTCATTTACCCATGAGATCTCTTGGGGGAAAATATCGAACGAGTTGAACATGAGGGTAATACATTTCAGAGAAATTAGTGAAATCTCCAATTCACCAAAGGGGTACCCCTTTCAGAAATCTTCGATTTCTTTAATATGGATTCGAGCAAGGTTTTGATGATGAATACTAAAGAATACAAGAGGGTCATGGTCACAAAAGTAGTAGCCCTATGTCTTAGGGATCTATGTATAAGATTTCGTGCAAATCCGGGGTGTGTATAGGGTGATACAGTCAAAATACTGAGGGATGTACGAATATTAGGAAAAGAACTTGTGAAAATTCCACTCAAAAAGGGGAATTTTTTTTTAAATGTTGAATTAAGGCTCCGTTTCGACTCCAATATATTCATTTACCCATGAGATCTCTTGGGGAAAAATATCGAACGAGTTGAACACGAGGGTAATACATTTTGGAGAAATTCGTGAAATCTCCAATTCACCAAAGGGGTACCCCTTTCAGAAATCTTCGATTTCTCTAATATGGATTCGAGAATGGTTTTGATAATAAATCCTAAAGAATACAAGAGGGTCATGGTCATAAAAGTTTTAGCCCTATGTCTTAGGGTTCTATGTTTAAAATTTCGTGCAAATCCGGGGTGTGTATAGGGTGATACAGTCAAAATACTGAGGGACGTACGAATATTAGGAAAAAAACTTGTGAAAATTCCCCTCAAAAGGGGGAATTTTTTTTAAAATGTTGAATTAAGGCTCCGTTTCGACTCCAGTATATTCATTTACCCATGAGATCTCTTGGGGGAAAATATCGAACGAGTTGAACACGAGGGTAATACATTTCGGAGAAATTAGTGAAATCTCCAATTCACCAAAGGGGTACCCCTTTCAGAAATCTTCGATTTCTCTAATATGGATTCGAGCATGGTTTTGATAATGAATACTAAAGAATACAAGAGGGTCATGGTCACAAAAGTTGTAGCCCTATGTCTTAGGGATCTATGTATAAAATTTCGTGCAAATCCGGAGTGTGTATAGGGTGATACAGTCAAAATACTGTGGGAACTACGAATATTAGGAAAAAAACTTGTGAAAATTGCCCTCAAAAAGGGGAATTTTTTTTAAAATGTTGAATTAAGGCTCCGTTTCGACTCCAATATATTCATTTACCCATGAGATCTCTTGGGGGAAAATATCGAACGAGTTGAACACGAGGGTAATACATTTCGGAGAAATTAGTGAAATCTCCAATTCACCAAAGGGGTACCCCTTTCAGAAATCTTCGATTTCTCTAATATGGATTCGAGCATGGTTTTAATAATGAATACTAAAGAATACAAGAGGGTCATGGTCACAAAAGTTGTAGCCCTATGTCTTAGGGATCTATGTATAAAATTTCGTGCAAATCCGGAGTGTGTATAGGGTGATACAGTCAAAATACTGTGGGAAGTACGAATATTAGGAAAAAAACTTGTGAAAATTGCCCTCAAAAAGGGGAATTTTTTTTAAAATGTTGAATTAAGGCTCCGTTTCGACTCCAATATATTCATTTACCCATGAGATCTCTTGGGGGAAAATATCGAACGAGTTGAACACGAGGGTAATACATTTCGGAGAAATTAGTGAAATCTCCAATTCACCAAAGGGGTACCCCTTTCAGAAATCTTCGATTTCTCTAATATGGATTCGAGCATGGTTTTGATAATGAATACTAAAGAATACAAGAGGGTCATGGTCACAAAAGTTGTAGCCCTATGTCTTAGGGATCTATGTATAAAATTTCGTGCAAATCCGGAGTGTGTATAGGGTGATACAGTCAAAATACTGTGGGAAGTACGAATATTAGGAAAAAAACTTGTGAAAATTGCCCTCAAAAAGGGGAATTTTTTTTAAAATGTTGAATTAAGGCTCCGTTTCGACTCCAATATATTCATTTACCCATGAGATCTCTTGGGGGAAAATATCGAACGAGTTGAACACGAGGGTAATACATTTCGGAGAAATTAGTGAAATCTCCAATTCACCAAAGGGGTACCCCTTTCAGAAATCTTCGATTTCTCTAATATGGATTCGAGCATGGTTTTGATAATGAATACTAAAGAATACAAGAGGGTCATGGTCACAAAAGTTGTAGCCCTATGTCTTAGGGATCTATGTATAAAATTTCGTGCAAATCCGGAGTGTGTATAGGGTGATACAGTCAAAATACTGTGGGAACTACGAATATTAGGAAAAAAACTTGTGAAAATTGCCCTCAAAAAGGGGAATTTTTTTTAAAATGTTGAATTAAGGCTCCGTTTCGACTCCAATATATTCATTTACCCATGAGATCTCTTGGGGGAAAATATCGAACGAGTTGAACACGAGGGTAATACATTTCGGAGAAATTAGTGAAATCTCCAATTCACCAAAGGGGTACCCCTTTCAGAAATCTTCGATTTCTCTAATATGGATTCGAGCATGGTTTTAATAATGAATACTAAAGAATACAAGAGGGTCATGGTCACAAAAGTTGTAGCCCTATGTCTTAGGGATCTATGTATAAGATTTCGTGCAAATCCGGGGTGTGTATAGGGTGATACAGTCAAAATACTGAGGGATGTACGAATATTAGGAAAAGAACTTGTGAAAATTCCACTCAAAAAGGGGAATTTTTTTTTAAATGTTGAATTAAGGCTCCGTTTCGACTCCAATATATTCATTTACCCATGAGATCTCTTGGGGAAAAATATCGAACGAGTTGAACACGAGGGTAATACATTTTGGAGAAATTCGTGAAATCTCCAATTCACCAAAGGGGTACCCCTTTCAGAAATCTTCGATTTCTCTAATATGGATTCGAGAATGGTTTTGATAATAAATCCTAAAGAATACAAGAGGGTCATGGTCATAAAAGTTTTAGCCCTATGTCTTAGGGTTCTATGTTTAAAATTTCGTGCAAATCCGGGGTGTGTATAGGGTGATACAGTCAAAATACTGAGGGACGTACGAATATTAGGAAAAAAACTTGTGAAAATTCCCCTCAAAAGGGGGAATTTTTTTTAAAATGTTGAATTAAGGCTCCGTTTCGACTCCAGTATATTCATTTACCCATGAGATCTCTTGGGGGAAAATATCGAACGAGTTGAACACGAGGGTAATACATTTCGGAGAAATTAGTGAAATCTCCAATTCACCAAAGGGGTACCCCTTTCAGAAATCTTCGATTTCTCTAATATGGATTCGAGCATGGTTTTGATAATGAATACTAAAGAATACAAGAGGGTCATGGTCACAAAAGTTGTAGCCCTATGTCTTAGGGATCTATGTATAAAATTTCGTGCAAATCCGGAGTGTGTATAGGGTGATACAGTCAAAATACTGTGGGAACTACGAATATTAGGAAAAAAACTTGTGAAAATTGCCCTCAAAAAGGGGAATTTTTTTTAAAATGTTGAATTAAGGCTCCGTTTCGACTCCAATATATTCATTTACCCATGAGATCTCTTGGGGGAAAATATCGAACGAGTTGAACACGAGGGTAATACATTTCGGAGAAATTAGTGAAATCTCCAATTCACCAAAGGGGTACCCCTTTCAGAAATCTTCGATTTCTCTAATATGGATTCGAGCATGGTTTTAATAATGAATACTAAAGAATACAAGAGGGTCATGGTCACAAAAGTTGTAGCCCTATGTCTTAGGGATCTATGTATAAAATTTCGTGCAAATCCGGAGTGTGTATAGGGTGATACAGTCAAAATACTGTGGGAAGTACGAATATTAGGAAAAAAACTTGTGAAAATTGCCCTCAAAAAGGGGAATTTTTTTTAAAATGTTGAATTAAGGCTCCGTTTCGACTCCAATATATTCATTTACCCATGAGATCTCTTGGGGGAAAATATCGAACGAGTTGAACACGAGGGTAATACATTTCGGAGAAATTAGTGAAATCTCCAATTCACCAAAGGGGTACCCCTTTCAGAAATCTTCGATTTCTCTAATATGGATTCGAGCATGGTTTTGATAATGAATACTAAAGAATACAAGAGGGTCATGGTCACAAAAGTTGTAGCCCTATGTCTTAGGGATCTATGTATAAAATTTCGTGCAAATCCGGAGTGTGTATAGGGTGATACAGTCAAAATACTGTGGGAAGTACGAATATTAGGAAAAAAACTTGTGAAAATTGCCCTCAAAAAGGGGAATTTTTTTTAAAATGTTGAATTAAGGCTCCGTTTCGACTCCAATATATTCATTTACCCATGAGATCTCTTGGGGGAAAATATCGAACGAGTTGAACACGAGGGTAATACATTTCGGAGAAATTAGTGAAATCTCCAATTCACCAAAGGGGTACCCCTTTCAGAAATCTTCGATTTCTCTAATATGGATTCGAGCATGGTTTTGATAATGAATACTAAAGAATACAAGAGGGTCATGGTCACAAAAGTTGTAGCCCTATGTCTTAGGGATCTATGTATAAAATTTCGTGCAAATCCGGAGTGTGTATAGGGTGATACAGTCAAAATACTGTGGGAACTACGAATATTAGGAAAAAAACTTGTGAAAATTGCCCTCAAAAAGGGGAATTTTTTTTAAAATGTTGAATTAAGGCTCCGTTTCGACTCCAATATATTCATTTACCCATGAGATCTCTTGGGGGAAAATATCGAACGAGTTGAACACGAGGGTAATACATTTCGGAGAAATTAGTGAAATCTCCAATTCACCAAAGGGGTACCCCTTTCAGAAATCTTCGATTTCTCTAATATGGATTCGAGCATGGTTTTAATAATGAATACTAAAGAATACAAGAGGGTCATGGTCACAAAAGTTGTAGCCCTATGTCTTAGGGATCTATGTATAAAATTTCGTGCAAATCCGGAGTGTGTATAGGGTGATACAGTCAAAATACTGTGGGAAGTACGAATATTAGGAAAAAAACTTGTGAAAATTGCCCTCAAAAAGGGGAATTTTTTTTAAAATGTTGAATTAAGGCTCCGTTTCGACTCCAATATATTCATTTACCCATGAGATCTCTTGGGGGAAAATATCGAACGAGTTGAACACGAGGGTAATACATTTCGGAGAAATTAGTGAAATCTCCAATTCACCAAAGGGGTACCCCTTTCAGAAATCTTCGATTTCTCTAATATGGATTCGAGCATGGTTTTGATAATGAATACTAAAGAATACAAGAGGGTCATGGTCACAAAAGTTGTAGCCCTATGTCTTAGGGATCTATGTATAAAATTTCGTGCAAATCCGGAGTGTGTATAGGGTGATACAGTCAAAATACTGTGGGAAGTACGAATATTAGGAAAAAAACTTGTGAAAATTGCCCTCAAAAAGGGGAATTTTTTTTAAAATGTTGAATTAAGGCTCCGTTTCGACTCCAATATATTCATTTACCCATGAGATCTCTTGGGGGAAAATATCGAACGAGTTGAACACGAGGGTAATACATTTCGGAGAAATTAGTGAAATCTCCAATTCACCAAAGGGGTACCCCTTTCAGAAATCTTCGATTTCTCTAATATGGATTCGAGCATGGTTTTGATAATGAATACTAAAGAATACAAGAGGGTCATGGTCACAAAAGTTGTAGCCCTATGTCTTAGGGATCTATGTATAAAATTTCGTGCAAATCCGGAGTGTGTATAGGGTGATACAGTCAAAATACTGTGGGAACTACGAATATTAGGAAAAAAACTTGTGAAAATTGCCCTCAAAAAGGGGAATTTTTTTTAAAATGTTGAATTAAGGCTCCGTTTCGACTCCAATATATTCATTTACCCATGAGATCTCTTGGGGGAAAATATCGAACGAGTTGAACACGAGGGTAATACATTTCGGAGAAATTAGTGAAATCTCCAATTCACCAAAGGGGTACCCCTTTCAGAAATCTTCGATTTCTCTAATATGGATTCGAGCATGGTTTTAATAATGAATACTAAAGAATACAAGAGGGTCATGGTCACAAAAGTTGTAGCCCTATGTCTTAGGGATCTATGTATAAAATTTCGTGCAAATCCGGAGTGTGTATAGGGTGATACAGTCAAAATACTGTGGGAAGTACGAATATTAGGAAAAAAACTTGTGAAAATTGCCCTCAAAAAGGGGAATTTTTTTTAAAATGTTGAATTAAGGCTCCGTTTCGACTCCAATATATTCATTTACCCATGAGATCTCTTGGGGGAAAATATCGAACGAGTTGAACACGAGGGTAATACATTTCGGAGAAATTAGTGAAATCTCCAATTCACCAAAGGGGTACCCCTTTCAGAAATCTTCGATTTCTCTAATATGGATTCGAGCATGGTTTTGATAATGAATACTAAAGAATACAAGAGGGTCATGGTCACAAAAGTTGTAGCCCTATGTCTTAGGGATCTATGTATAAAATTTCGTGCAAATCCGGAGTGTGTATAGGGTGATACAGTCAAAATACTGTGGGAAGTACGAATATTAGGAAAAAAACTTGTGAAAATTGCCCTCAAAAAGGGGAATTTTTTTTAAAATGTTGAATTAAGGCTCCGTTTCGACTCCAATATATTCATTTACCCATGAGATCTCTTGGGGGAAAATATCGAACGAGTTGAACATGAGGGTAATACATTTCGGAGAAATTAGTGAAATCTCCAATTCACCAAAGGGGTACCCCTTTCAGAAATCTTCGATTTCTCTAATATGGATTCGAGCAAGGTTTTGATATTGAATACTAAAGAATACAAGAGGGTCATGGTCACAAAAGTTGTAGCCCTATGTCTTAGGGATCTATGTATAAGATTTCGTGCAAATCCGGGGTGTGTATAGGGTGATACAGTCAAAATACTGATGGATGTACGAATATTAGGAAAAAAACTTGTGAAAATTGCCCTCAAAAAGGGGAATTTTTTTTAAAATGTTGAATTAAGGCTCCGTTTCGACTCCAATATATTCATTTACCCATGAGATCTCTTGGGGGAAAATATCGAACGAGTTGAACACGAGGGTAATACATTTCGGAGAAATTAGTGAAATCTCCAATTCACCAAAGGGGTACCCCTTTCAGAAATCTTCGATTTCTCTAATATGGATTCGAGCATGGTTTTGATAATGAATACTAAAGAATACAAGAGGGTCATGGTCACAAAAGTTGTAGCCCTATGTCTTAGGGATCTATGTATAAAATTTCGTGCAAATCCGGAGTGTGTATAGGGTGATACAGTCAAAATACTGTGGGAAGTACGAATATTAGGAAAAAAACTTGTGAAAATTGCCCTCAAAAAGGGGAATTTTTTTTAAAATGTTGAATTAAGGCTCCGTTTCGACTCCAATATATTCATTTACCCATGAGATCTCTTGGGGGAAAATATCGAACGAGTTGAACATGAGGGTAATACATTTCGGAGAAATTAGTGAAATCTCCAATTCACCAAAGGGGTACCCCTTTCAGAAATCTTCGATTTCTCTAATATGGATTCGAGCAAGGTTTTGATATTGAATACTAAAGAATACAAGAGGGTCATGGTCACAAAAGTTGTAGCCCTATGTCTTAGGGATCTATGTATAAGATTTCGTGCAAATCCGGGGTGTGTATAGGGTGATACAGTCAAAATACTGATGGATGTACGAATATTAGGAAAAAAACTTGTGAAAATTGCCCTCAAAAAGGGGAATTTTTTTTAAAATGTTGAATTAAGGCTCCGTTTCGACTCCAATATATTCATTTACCCATGAGATCTCTTGGGGGAAAATATCGAACGAGTTGAACACGAGGGTAATACATTTCGGAGAAATTAGTGAAATCTCCAATTCACCAAAGGGGTACCCCTTTCAGAAATCTTCGATTTCTCTAATATGGATTCGAGCATGGTTTTGATAATGAATACTAAAGAATACAAGAGGGTCATGGTCACAAAAGTTGTAGCCCTATGTCTTAGGGATCTATGTATAAAATTTCGTGCAAATCCGGAGTGTGTATAGGGTGATACAGTCAAAATACTGTGGGAAGTACGAATATTAGGAAAAAAACTTGTGAAAATTGCCCTCAAAAAGGGGAATTTTTTTTAAAATGTTGAATTAAGGCTCCGTTTCGACTCCAATATATTCATTTACCCATGAGATCTCTTGGGGGAAAATATCGAACGAGTTGAACATGAGGGTAATACATTTCGGAGAAATTAGTGAAATCTCCAATTCACCAAAGGGGTACCCCTTTCAGAAATCTTCGATTTCTCTAATATGGATTCGAGCAAGGTTTTGATATTGAATACTAAAGAATACAAGAGGGTCATGGTCACAAAAGTTGTAGCCCTATGTCTTAGGGATCTATGTATAAGATTTCGTGCAAATCCGGGGTGTGTATAGGGTGATACAGTCAAAATACTGATGGATGTACGAATATTAGGAAAAAAACTTGTGAAAATTGCCCTCAAAAAGGGGAATTTTTTTTAAAATGTTGAATTAAGGCTCCGTTTCGACTCCAATATATTCATTTACCCATGAGATCTCTTGGGGGAAAATATCGAACGAGTTGAACACGAGGGTAATACATTTCGGAGAAATTAGTGAAATCTCCAATTCACCAAAGGGGTACCCCTTTCAGAAATCTTCGATTTCTCTAATATGGATTCGAGCATGGTTTTGATAATGAATACTAAAGAATACAAGAGGGTCATGGTCACAAAAGTTGTAGCCCTATGTCTTAGGGATCTATGTATAAAATTTCGTGCAAATCCGGAGTGTGTATAGGGTGATACAGTCAAAATACTGTGGGAAGTACGAATATTAGGAAAAAAACTTGTGAAAATTGCCCTCAAAAAGGGGAATTTTTTTTAAAATGTTGAATTAAGGCTCCGTTTCGACTCCAATATATTCATTTACCCATGAGATCTCTTGGGGGAAAATATCGAACGAGTTGAACACGAGGGTAATACATTTCGGAGAAATTAGTGAAATCTCCAATTCACCAAAGGGGTACCCCTTTCAGAAATCTTCGATTTCTCTAATATGGATTCGAGCATGGTTTTGATAATGAATACTAAAGAATACAAGAGGGTCATGGTCACAAAAGTTGTAGCCCTATGTCTTAGGGATCTATGTATAAAATTTCGTGCAAATCCGGAGTGTGTATAGGGTGATACAGTCAAAATACTGTGGGAAGTACGAATATTAGGAAAAAAACTTGTGAAAATTGCCCTCAAAAAGGGGAATTTTTTTTAAAATGTTGAATTAAGGCTCCGTTTCGACTCCAATATATTCATTTACCCATGAGATCTCTTGGGGGAAAATATCGAACGAGTTGAACATGAGGGTAATACATTTCGGAGAAATTAGTGAAATCTCCAATTCACCAAAGGGGTACCCCTTTCAGAAATCTTCGATTTCTCTAATATGGATTCGAGCAAGGTTTTGATATTGAATACTAAAGAATACAAGAGGGTCATGGTCACAAAAGTTGTAGCCCTATGTCTTAGGGATCTATGTATAAGATTTCGTGCAAATCCGGGGTGTGTATAGGGTGATACAGTCAAAATACTGATGGATGTACGAATATTAGGAAAAAAACTTGTGAAAATTGCCCTCAAAAAGGGGAATTTTTTTTAAAATGTTGAATTAAGGCTCCGTTTCGACTCCAATATATTCATTTACCCATGAGATCTCTTGGGGGAAAATATCGAACGAGTTGAACACGAGGGTAATACATTTCGGAGAAATTAGTGAAATCTCCAATTCACCAAAGGGGTACCCCTTTCAGAAATCTTCGATTTCTCTAATATGGATTCGAGCATGGTTTTGATAATGAATACTAAAGAATACAAGAGGGTCATGGTCACAAAAGTTGTAGCCCTATGTCTTAGGGATCTATGTATAAAATTTCGTGCAAATCCGGAGTGTGTATAGGGTGATACAGTCAAAATACTGTGGGAAGTACGAATATTAGGAAAAAAACTTGTGAAAATTGCCCTCAAAAAGGGGAATTTTTTTTAAAATGTTGAATTAAGGCTCCGTTTCGACTCCAATATATTCATTTACCCATGAGATCTCTTGGGGGAAAATATCGAACGAGTTGAACATGAGGGTAATACATTTCGGAGAAATTAGTGAAATCTCCAATTCACCAAAGGGGTACCCCTTTCTGAAATCTTCGATTTCTCTAATATGGATTCGAGCAAGGTTTTGATATTGAATACTAAAGAATACAAGAGGGTCATGGTCACAAAAGTTGTAGCCCTATGTCTTAGGGATCTATGTATAAGATTTCGTGCAAATCCGGGGTGTGTATAGGGTGATACAGTCAAAATACTGATGGATGTACGAATATTAGGAAAAAAACTTGTGAAAATTGCCCTCAAAAAGGGGAATTTTTTTTAAATTGTTGAATTAAGGCTCCGTTTCGACTCCAATATATTCATTTACCCATGAGATCTCTTGGGGGAAAATATCGAACGAGTTGAACACGAGGGTAATACATTTCGGAGAAATTAGTGAAATCTCCAATTCACCAAAGGGGTACCCCTTTCAGAAATCTTCGATTTCTCTAATATGGATTCGAGCATGGTTTTGATAATGAATACTAAAGAATACAAGAGGGTCATGGTCACAAAAGTTGTAGCCCTATGTCTTAGGGATCTATGTATAAAATTTCGTGCAAATCCGGAGTGTGTATAGGGTGATACAGTCAAAATACTGTGGGAAGTACGAATATTAGGAAAAAAACTTGTGAAAATTGCCCTCAAAAAGGGGAATTTTTTTTAAAATGTTGAATTAAGGCTCCGTTTCGACTCCAATATATTCATTTACCCATGAGATCTCTTGGGGGAAAATATCGAACGAGTTGAACATGAGGGTAATACATTTCGGAGAAATTAGTGAAATCTCCAATTCACCAAAGGGGTACCCCTTTCAGAAATCTTCGATTTCTCTAATATGGATTCGAGCAAGGTTTTGATATTGAATACTAAAGAATACAAGAGGGTCATGGTCACAAAAGTTGTAGCCCTATGTCTTAGGGATCTATGTATAAGATTTCGTGCAAATCCGGGGTGTGTATAGGGTGATACAGTCAAAATACTGATGGATGTACGAATATTAGGAAAAAAACTTGTGAAAATTGCCCTCAAAAAGGGGAATTTTTTTTAAAATGTTGAATTAAGGCTCCGTTTCGACTCCAATATATTCATTTACCCATGAGATCTCTTGGGGGAAAATATCGAACGAGTTGAACACGAGGGTAATACATTTCGGAGAAATTAGTGAAATCTCCAATTCACCAAAGGGGTACCCCTTTCAGAAATCTTCGATTTCTCTAATATGGATTCGAGCATGGTTTTGATAATGAATACTAAAGAATACAAGAGGGTCATGGTCACAAAAGTTGTAGCCCTATGTCTTAGGGATCTATGTATAAAATTTCGTGCAAATCCGGAGTGTGTATAGGGTGATACAGTCAAAATACTGTGGGAAGTACGAATATTAGGAAAAAAACTTGTGAAAATTGCCCTCAAAAAGGGGAATTTTTTTTAAAATGTTGAATTAAGGCTCCGTTTCGACTCCAATATATTCATTTACCCATGAGATCTCTTGGGGGAAAATATCGAACGAGTTGAACATGAGGGTAATACATTTCGGAGAAATTAGTGAAATCTCCAATTCACCAAAGGGGTACCCCTTTCTGAAATCTTCGATTTCTCTAATATGGATTCGAGCAAGGTTTTGATATTGAATACTAAAGAATACAAGAGGGTCATGGTCACAAAAGTTGTAGCCCTATGTCTTAGGGATCTATGTATAAGATTTCGTGCAAATCCGGGGTGTGTATAGGGTGATACAGTCAAAATACTGATGGATGTACGAATATTAGGAAAAAAACTTGTGAAAATTGCCCTCAAAAAGGGGAATTTTTTTTAAAATGTTGAATTAAGGCTCCGTTTCGACTCCAATATATTCATTTACCCATGAGATCTCTTGGGGGAAAATATCGAACGAGTTGAACACGAGGGTAATACATTTCGGAGAAATTAGTGAAATCTCCAATTCACCAAAGGGGTACCCCTTTCAGAAATCTTCGATTTCTCTAATATGGATTCGAGCATGGTTTTGATAATGAATACTAAAGAATACAAGAGGGTCATGGTCACAAAAGTTGTAGCCCTATGTCTTAGGGATCTATGTATAAAATTTCGTGCAAATCCGGAGTGTGTATAGGGTGATACAGTCAAAATACTGTGGGAAGTACGAATATTAGGAAAAAAACTTGTGAAAATTGCCCTCAAAAAGGGGAATTTTTTTTAAAATGTTGAATTAAGGCTCCGTTTCGACTCCAATATATTCATTTACCCATGAGATCTCTTGGGGGAAAATATCGAACGAGTTGAACATGAGGGTAATACATTTCGGAGAAATTAGTGAAATCTCCAATTCACCAAAGGGGTACCCCTTTCAGAAATCTTCGATTTCTCTAATATGGATTCGAGCAAGGTTTTGATATTGAATACTAAAGAATACAAGAGGGTCATGGTCACAAAAGTTGTAGCCCTATGTCTTAGGGATCTATGTATAAGATTTCGTGCAAATCCGGGGTGTGTATAGGGTGATACAGTCAAAATACTGATGGATGTACGAATATTAGGAAAAAAACTTGTGAAAATTGCCCTCAAAAAGGGGAATTTTTTTTAAAATGTTGAATTAAGGCTCCGTTTCGACTCCAATATATTCATTTACCCATGAGATCTCTTGGGGGAAAATATCGAACGAGTTGAACACGAGGGTAATACATTTCGGAGAAATTAGTGAAATCTCCAATTCACCAAAGGGGTACCCCTTTCAGAAATCTTCGATTTCTCTAATATGGATTCGAGCATGGTTTTGATAATGAATACTAAAGAATACAAGAGGGTCATGGTCACAAAAGTTGTAGCCCTATGTCTTAGGGATCTATGTATAAAATTTCGTGCAAATCCGGAGTGTGTATAGGGTGATACAGTCAAAATACTGTGGGAAGTACGAATATTAGGAAAAAAACTTGTGAAAATTGCCCTCAAAAAGGGGAATTTTTTTTAAAATGTTGAATTAAGGCTCCGTTTCGACTCCAATATATTCATTTACCCATGAGATCTCTTGGGGGAAAATATCGAACGAGTTGAACATGAGGGTAATACATTTCGGAGAAATTAGTGAAATCTCCAATTCACCAAAGGGGTACCCCTTTCTGAAATCTTCGATTTCTCTAATATGGATTCGAGCAAGGTTTTGATATTGAATACTAAAGAATACAAGAGGGTCATGGTCACAAAAGTTGTAGCCCTATGTCTTAGGGATCTATGTATAAGATTTCGTGCAAATCCGGGGTGTGTATAGGGTGATACAGTCAAAATACTGATGGATGTACGAATATTAGGAAAAAAATTTGTGAAAATTGCCCTCAAAAAGGGGAATTTTTTTTAAAATGTTGAATTAAGGCTCCGTTTCGACTCCAATATATTCATTTACCCATGAGATCTCTTGGGGGAAAATATCGAACGAGTTGAACACGAGGGTAATACATTTCGGAGAAATTAGTGAAATCTCCAATTCACCAAAGGGGTACCCCTTTCAGAAATCTTCGATTTCTCTAATATGGATTCGAGCATGGTTTTGATAATGAATACTAAAGAATACAAGAGGGTCATGGTCACAAAAGTTGTAGCCCTATGTCTTAGGGATCTATGTATAAAATTTCGTGCAAATCTGGAGTGTGTATAGGGTGATACAGTCAAAATACTGTGGGAAGTACGAATATTAGGAAAAAAACTTGTGAAAATTGCCCTCAAAAAGGGGAATTTTTTTTAAAATGTTGAATTAAGGCTCCGTTTCGACTCCAATATATTCATTTACCCATGAGATCTCTTGGGGGAAAATATCGAACGAGTTGAACATGAGGGTAATACATTTCGGAGAAATTAGTGAAATCTCCAATTCACCAAAGGGGTACCCCTTTCAGAAATCTTCGATTTCTCTAATATGGATTCGAGCAAGGTTTTGATATTGAATACTAAAGAATACAAGAGGGTCATGGTCACAAAAGTTGTAGCCCTATGTCTTAGGGATCTATGAATAAGATTTCGTGCAAATCCGGGGTGTGTATAGGGTGATACAGTCAAAATACTGATGGATGTACGAATATTAGGAAAAAAACTTGTGAAAATTGCCCTCAAAAAGGGGAATTTTTTTTAAAATGTTGAATTAAGGCTCCGTTTCGACTCCAATATATTCATTTACCCATGAGATCTCTTGGGGGAAAATATCGAACGAGTTGAACATGAGGGTAATACATTTCAGAGAAATTAGTGAAATCTCCAATTCACCAAAGGGGTACCCCTTTCAGAAATCTTCGATTTCTCTAATATGGATTCGAGCAAGGTTTTGATATTGAATACTAAAGAATACAAGAGGGTCATGGTCACAAAATTTGTAGCCCTATGTCTTAGGGATCTATGTATAAAATTTCGTGCAAATCCGGGGTGTGTATAGGGTGATACAGTCAAAATACTGAGGGATGTACAAATATTAGGAAAAGAACTTGTGAAAATTCCACTCAAAAAGGGGAATTTTTTTTTAAATGTTGAATTAAGGCTCCGTTTCGACTCCAATATATTCATTTACCCATGAGATCTCTTGGGGGAAAATATCGAACGAGTTGAACATGAGGGTAATACATTTCGGAGAAATTAGTGAAATCTCCAATTCACCAAAGGGGTACCCCTTTCAGAAATCTTCGATTTCTCTAATATGGATTCGAGCAAGGTTTTGATATTGAATACTAAAGAATACAAGAGGGTCATGGTCACAAAAGTTGTAGCCCTATGTCTTAGGGATCTATGTATAAGATTTCGTGCAAATCCGGGGTGTGTATAGGGTGATACAGTCAAAATACTGATGGATGTACGAATATTAGGAAAAAAACTTGTGAAAATTGCCCTCAAAAAGGGGAATTTTTTTTAAAATGTTGAATTAAGGCTCCGTTTCGACTCCAATATATTCATTTACCCATGAGATCTCTTGGGGGAAAATATCGAACGAGTTGAACATGAGGGTAATACATTTCAGAGAAATTAGTGAAATCTCCAATTCACCAAAGGGGTACCCCTTTCAGAAATCTTCGATTTCTCTAATATGGATTCGAGCAAGGTTTTGATATTGAATAATAAAGAATACAAGAGGGTCATGGTCACAAAATTTGTAGCCCTATGTCTTAGGGATCTATGTATAAAATTTCGTGCAAATCCGGGGTGTGTATAGGGTGATACAGTCAAAATACTGATGGATGTACGAATATTAGGAAAAAAACTTGTGAAAATTGCCCTCAAAAAGGGGAATTTTTTTTAAAATGTTGAATTAAGGCTCCGTTTCGACTCCAATATATTCATTTACCCATGAGATCTCTTGGGGGAAAATATCGAACGAGTTGAACATGAGGGTAATACATTTCAGAGAAATTAGTGAAATCTCCAATTCACCAAAGGGGTACCCCTTTCAGAAATCTTCGATTTCTCTAATATGGATTCGAGCAAGGTTTTGATATTGAATAATAAAGAATACAAGAGGGTCATGGTCACAAAATTTGTAGCCCTATGTCTTAGGGATCTATGTATAAAATTTCGTGCAAATCCGGGGTGTGTATAGGGTGATACAGTCAAAATACTGATGGATGTACGAATATTAGGAAAAAAACTTGTGAAAATTGCCCTCAAAAAGGGGAATTTTTTTTAAAATGTTGAATTAAGGCTCCGTTTCGACTCCAATATATTCATTTACCCATGAGATCTCTTGGGGGAAAATATCGAACGAGTTGAACACGAGGGTAATACATTTCGGAGAAATTAGTGAAATCTCCAATTCACCAAAGGGGTACCCCTTTCAGAAATCTTCGATTTCTCTAATATGGATTCGAGCATGGTTTTGATAATGAATACTAAAGAATACAAGAGGGTCATGGTCACAAAAGTTGTAGCCCTATGTCTTAGGGATCTATGTATAAAATTTCGTGCAAATCCGGAGTGTGTATAGGGTGATACAGTCAAAATACTGTGGGAAGTACGAATATTAGGAAAAAAACTTGTGAAAATTGCCCTCAAAAAGGGGAATTTTTTTTAAAATGTTGAATTAAGGCTCCGTTTCGACTCCAATATATTCATTTACCCATGAGATCTCTTGGGGGAAAATATCGAACGAGTTGAACATGAGGGTAATACATTTCGGAGAAATTAGTGAAATCTCCAATTCACCAAAGGGGTACCCCTTTCAGAAATCTTCGATTTCTCTAATATGGATTCGAGCAAGGTTTTGATATTGAATACTAAAGAATACAAGAGGGTCATGGTCACAAAAGTTGTAGCCCTATGTCTTAGGGATCTATGTATAAGATTTCGTGCAAATCCGGGGTGTGTATAGGGTGATACAGTCAAAATACTGATGGATGTACGAATATTAGGAAAAAAACTTGTGAAAATTGCCCTCAAAAAGGGGAATTTTTTTTAAAATGTTGAATTAAGGCTCCGTTTCGACTCCAATATATTCATTTACCCATGAGATCTCTTGGGGGAAAATATCGAACGAGTTGAACACGAGGGTAATACATTTCGGAGAAATTAGTGAAATCTCCAATTCACCAAAGGGGTACCCCTTTCAGAAATCTTCGATTTCTCTAATATGGATTCGAGCATGGTTTTGATAATGAATACTAAAGAATACAAGAGGGTCATGGTCACAAAAGTTGTAGCCCTATGTCTTAGGGATCTATGTATAAAATTTCGTGCAAATCCGGAGTGTGTATAGGGTGATACAGTCAAAATACTGTGGGAAGTACGAATATTAGGAAAAAAACTTGTGAAAATTGCCCTCAAAAAGGGGAATTTTTTTTAAAATGTTGAATTAAGGCTCCGTTTCGACTCCAATATATTCATTTCCCCATGAGATCTCTTGGGGGAAAATATCGAACGAGTTGAACATGAGGGTAATACATTTCGGAGAAATTAGTGAAATCTCCAATTCACCAAAGGGGTACCCCTTTCAGAAATCTTCGATTTCTCTAATATGGATTCGAGCAAGGTTTTGATATTGAATACTAAAGAATACAAGAGGGTCATGGTCACAAAAGTTGTAGCCCTATGTCTTAGGGATCTATGTATAAGATTTCGTGCAAATCCGGGGTGTGTATAGGGTGATACAGTCAAAATACTGATGGATGTACGAATATTAGGAAAAAAACTTGTGAAAATTGCCCTCAAAAAGGGGAATTTTTTTTAAAATGTTGAATTAAGGCTCCGTTTCGACTCCAATATATTCATTTACCCATGAGATCTCTTGGGGGAAAATATCGAACGAGTTGAACATGAGGGTAATACATTTCAGAGAAATTAGTGAAATCTCCAATTCACCAAAGGGGTACCCCTTTCAGAAATCTTCGATTTCTCTAATATGGATTCGAGCAAGGTTTTGATATTGAATAATAAAGAATACAAGAGGGTCATGGTCACAAAATTTGTAGCCCTATGTCTTAGGGATCTATGTATAAAATTTCGTGCAAATCCGGGGTGTGTATAGGGTGATACAGTCAAAATACTGAGGGATGTACGAATATTAGGAAAAGAACTTGTGAAAATTCCACTCAAAAAGGGGAATTTTTTTTTAAATGTTGAATTAAGGCTCCGTTTCGACTCCAATATATTCATTTACCCATGAGATCTCTTGGGGAAAAATATCGAACGAGTTGAACACGAGGGTAATACATTTTGGAGAAATTCGTGAAATCTCCAATTCACCAAAGGGGTACCCCTTTCAGAAATCTTCGATTTCTCTAATATGGATTCGAGCATTGTTTTGATAATAAATCCTAAAGAATACAAGAGGGTCATGGTCATAAAAGTTGTAGCCCTATGTCTTAGGGTTCTATGTTTAAAATTTCGTGCAAATCCGGGGTGTGTATAGGGTGATACAGTCAAAATACTGAGGGACGTACGAATATTAGGAAAAAAACTTGTGAAAATTCCCCTCAAAAGGGGGAATTTTTTTTAAAATGTTGAATTAAGGCTCCGTTTCGACTCCAATATATTCATTTACCCATGAGATCTCTTGGGGGAAAATATCGAACAAGTTGAACACGAGGGTAATACATTTCGGAGAAATTAGTGAAATCTCCAATTCACCAAAGGGGTACCCCTTTCAGAAATCTTCGATTTCTCTAATATGGATTCGAGCAAGGTTTTGATATTGAATACTAAAGAATACAAGAGGGTCATGGTCACAAAATTTGTAGCCCTATGTCTTAGGGATCTATGTATAAAATTTCGTGCAAATCCGGGGTGTGTATAGGGTGATACAGTCAAAATACTGAGGGATGTACGAATATTAGGAAAAGAACTTGTGAAAATTCCACTCAAAAAGGGGAATTTTTTTTTAAATGTTGAATTAAGGCTCCGTTTCGACTCCAATATATTCATTTACCCATGAGATCTCTTGGGGAAAAATATCGAACGAGTTGAACACGAGGGTAATACATTTTGGAGAAATTCGTGAAATCTCCAATTCACCAAAGGGGTACCCCTTTCAGAAATCTTCGATTTCTCTAATATGGATTCGAGCATGGTTTTGATAATAAATCCTAAAGAATACAAGAGGGTCATGGTCATAAAAGTTGTAGCCCTATGTCTTAGGGTTCTATGTTTAAAATTTCGTGCAAATCCGGGGTGTGTATAGGGTGATACTGTCAAAATACTGAGGGACGTACGAATATTAGGAAAAAAACTTGTGAAAATTCCCCTCAAAAGGGGGAATTTTTTTTAAAATGTTGAATTAAGGCTCCGTTTCGACTCCAATATATTCATTTACCCATGAGATCTCTTGGGGGAAAATATCGAACAAGTTGAACACGAGGGTAATACATTTCGGAGAAATTAGTGAAATCTCCAATTCACCAAAGGGGTACCCCTTTCAGAAATCTTCGATTTCTCTAATATGGATTCGAGCATGGTTTTGATAATGAATACTAAAGAATACAAGAGGGTCATGGTCACAAAAGTTGTAGCCCTATGTCTTCGGGATCTATGTATAAAATTTCGTGCAAATCCGGAGTGTGTATAGGGTGATACAGTCAAAATAATGTGGGAAGTACGAATATTAGGAAAAAAACTTGTGAAAATTGCCCTCAAAAAGGGGAATTTTTTTTAAAATGTTGAATTAAGGCTCCGTTTCGACTCCAATATATTCATTTACCCATGAGATCTCTTGGGGGAAAATATCGAACGAGTTGAACACGAGGGTAATACATTTCGGAGAAATTAGTGAAATCTCCAATTCACCAAAGGGGTACCCCTTTCAGAAATCTTCGATTTCTCTAATACGGATTCGAGCATGGTTTTGATAATGAATACTAAAGAATACAAGAGGGTCATGGTCACAAAAGTTGTAGCCCTATGTCTTAGGGATCTATGTATAAAATTTCGTGCAAATCCGGAGTGTGTATAGGGTGATACAGTCAAAATACTGTGGGAAGTACGAATATTAGGAAAAAAACTTGTGAAAATTGCCCTCAAAAAGGGGAATTTTTTTTAAAATGTTGAATTAAGGCTCCGTTTCGACTCCAATATATTCATTTACCCATGAGATCTCTTGGGGGAAAATATCGAACGAGTTGAACACGAGGGTAATACATTTCGGAGAAATTAGTGAAATCTCCAATTCACCAAAGGGGTACCCCTTTCAGAAATCTTCGATTTCTCTAATATGGATTCGAGCATGGTTTTGATAATGAATACTAAAGAATACAAGAGGGTCATGGTCACAAAAGTTGTAGCCCTATGTCTTAGGGATCTATGTATAAAATTTCGTGCAAATCCGGAGTGTGTATAGGGTGATACAGTCAAAATACTGTGGGAACTACGAATATTAGGAAAAAAACTTGTGAAAATTGCCCTCAAAAAGGGGAATTTTTTTTAAAATGTTGAATTAAGGCTCCGTTTCGACTCCAATATATTCATTTACCCATGAGATCTCTTGGGGGAAAATATCGAACGAGTTGAACACGAGGGTAATACATTTCGGAGAAATTAGTGAAATCTCCAATTCACCAAAGGGGTACCCCTTTCAGAAATCTTTGATTTCTCTAATATGGATTCGAGCAAGGTTTTGATATTGAATACTAAAGAATACAAGAGGGTCATGGTCACAAAAGTTGTAGCCCTATGTCTTAGGGATCTATGTATAAGATTTCGTGCAAATCCGGGGTGTGTATAGGGTGATACAGTCAAAATACTGATGGATGTACGAATATTAGGAAAAAAACTTGTGAAAATTGCCCTCAAAAAGGGGAATTTTTTTTAAAATGTTGAATTAAGGCTCCGTTTCGACTCCAATATATTCATTTACCCATGAGATCTCTTGGGGGAAAATATCGAACGAGTTGAACACGAGGGTAATACATTTCGGAGAAATTAGTGAAATCTCCAATTCACCAAAGGGGTACCCCTTTCAGAAATCTTCGATTTCTCTAATATGGATTCGAGCAAGGTTTTGATATTGAATACTAAAGAATACAAGAGGGTCATGGTCACAAAATTTGTAGCCCTATGTCTTAGGGATCTATGTATAAAATTTCGTGCAAATCCGGGGTGTGTATAGGGTGATACAGTCAAAATACTGAGGGATGTACGAATATTAGGAAAAGAACTTGTGAAAATTCCACTCAAAAAGGGGAATTTTTTTTTAAATGTTGAATTAAGGCTCCGTTTCGACTCCAATATATTCATTTACCCATGAGATCTCTTGGGGAAAAATATCGAACGAGTTGAACACGAGGGTAATACATTTTGGAGAAATTAGTGAAATCTCCAATTCACCAAAGGGGTACCCCTTTCAGAAATCTTCGATTTCTCTAATATGGATTCGAGCATGGTTTTGATAATAAATCCTAAAGAATACAAGAGGGTCATGGTCATAAAAGTTGTAGCCCTATGTCTTAGGGTTCTATGTTTAAAATTTCGTGCAAATCCGGGGTGTGTATAGGGTGATACAGTCAAAATACTGAGGGACGTACGAATATTAGGAAAAAAACTTGTGAAAATTCCCCTCAAAAGGGGGAATTTTTTTTAAAATGTTGAATTAAGGCTCCGTTTCGACTCCAATATATTCATTTACCCATGAGATCTCTTGGGGGAAAATATCGAACGAGTTGAACACGAGGGTAATACATTTCGGAGAAATTAGTGAAATCTCCAATTCACCAAAGGGGTACCCCTTTCAGAAATCTTCGATTTCTCTAATATGGATTCGAGCATGGTTTTGATAATGAATACTAAAGCATACAAGAGGGTCATGGTCACAAAAGTTGTAGCCCTATGTCTTAGGGATCTATGTATAAAATTTCGTGCAAATCCGGAGTGTGTATAGGGTGATACAGTCAAAATACTGTGGGAAGTACGAATATTAGGAAAAAAACTTGTGAAAATTGCCCTCAAAAAGGGGAATTTTTTTTAAAATGTTGAATTAAGGCTCCGTTTCGACTCCAATATATTCATTTACCCATGAGATCTCTTGGGGAAAAATATCGAACGAGTTGAACACGAGGGTAATACATTTCGGAGAAATTAGTGAAATCTCCAATTCACCAAAGGGGTACCCCTTTCAGAAATCTTCGATTTCTCTAATATGGATTGGAGCATTGTTTTGATCGTGAATAATAAAGAATATGCGAGGGTCATGGGCACAAAAGTTGTATCCCTATGTCTTAGGGTACTATGTATAAAATTACGTGAAAATCCGAGGTGTGTAGAGGGTGATAGAGTCAAAATACTGAGAGATGTACGAATATAAGGAAAAAACTTGCGAAAATTGCCATCAAAAAGGGGAATTTTTTTTAAAATGTTGAATTAAGGCTCCGTTTCGACTCCAATATATTCATTTACCCATGAGATCTCTTGGGGGAAAATATCGAACGAGTTGAACACGAGGGTAATACATTTCGGAGAAATTAGTGAAATCTCCAATTCACCAAAGGGGTACCCCTTTCAGAAATCTTCGATTTCTCTAATATGGATTCGAGCATGGTTTTGATAATGAATACTAAAGCATACAAGAGGGTCATGGTCACAAAAGTTGTAGCCCTATGTCTTAGGGATCTATGTATAAAATTTCGTGCAAATCCGGAGTGTGTATAGGGTGATACAGTCAAAATACTGTGGGAACTACGAATATTAGGAAAAAAACTTGTGAAAATTGCCCTCAAAAAGGGGAATTTTTTTTAAAATGTTGAATTAAGGCTCCGTTTCGACTCCAATATATTCATTTACCCATGAGATCTCTTGGGGGAAAATATCGAACGAGTTGAACACGAGGGTAATACATTTCGGAGAAATTAGTGAAATCTCCAATTCACCAAAGGGGTACCCCTTTCAGAAATCTTCGATTTCTCTAATATGGATTCGAGCAAGGTTTTGATATTGAATACTAAAGAATACAAGAGGGTCATGGTCACAAAATTTGTAGCCCTATGTCTTAGGGATCTATGTATAAAATTTCGTGCAAATCCGGGGTGTGTATAGGGTGATACAGTCAAAATACTGAGGGATGTACGAATATTAGGAAAAGAACTTGTGAAAATTCCACTCAAAAAGGGGAATTTTTTTTTAAATGTTGAATTAAGGCTCCGTTTCGACTCCAATATATTCATTTACCCATGAGATCTCTTGGGGAAAAATATCGAACGAGTTGAACACGAGGGTAATACATTTTGGAGAAATTAGTGAAATCTCCAATTCACCAAAGGGGTACCCCTTTCAGAAATCTTCGATTTCTCTAATATGGATTCGAGCATGGTTTTGATAATAAATCCTAAAGAATACAAGAGGGTCATGGTCATAAAAGTTGTAGCCCTATGTCTTAGGGTTCTATGTTTAAAATTTCGTGCAAATCCGGGGTGTGTATAGGGTGATACAGTCAAAATACTGAGGGACGTACGAATATTAGGAAAAAAACTTGTGAAAATTGCCCTCAAAAAGGGGAATTTTTTTTAAAATGTTGAATTAAGGCTCCGTTTCGACTCCAATATATTCATTTACCCATGAGATCTCTTGGGGGAAAATATCGAACGAGTTGAACACGAGGGTAATACATTTCGGAGAAATTAGTGAAATCTCCAATTCACCAAAGGGGTACCCCTTTCAGAAATCTTCGATTTCTCTAATATGGATTCGAGCATGGTTTTGATAATGAATACTAAAGCATACAAGAGGGTCATGGTCACAAAAGTTGTAGCCCTATGTCTTAGGGATCTATGTATAAAATTTCGTGCAAATCCGGAGTGTGTATAGGGTGATACAGTCAAAATACTGTGGGAACTACGAATATTAGGAAAAAAACTTGTGAAAATTGCCCTCAAAAAGGGGAATTTTTTTTAAAATGTTGAATTAAGGCTCCGTTTCGACTCCAATATATTCATTTACCCATGAGATCTCTTGGGGGAAAATATCGAACGAGTTGAACACGAGGGTAATACATTTCGGAGAAATTAGTGAAATCTCCAATTCACCAAAGGGGTACCCCTTTCAGAAATCTTCGATTTCTCTAATATGGATTCGAGCAAGGTTTTGATATTGAATACTAAAGAATACAAGAGGGTCATGGTCACAAAATTTGTAGCCCTATGTCTTAGGGATCTATGTATAAAATTTCGTGCAAATCCGGGGTGTGTATAGGGTGATACAGTCAAAATACTGTGGGAAGTACGAATATTAGGAAAAAAACTTGTGAAAATTGCCCTCAAAAAGGGGAATTTTTTTTAAAATGTTGAATTAAGGCTCCGTTTCGACTCCAATATATTCATTTACCCATGAGATCTCTTGGGGGAAAATATCGAACGAGTTGAACACGAGGGTAATACATTTCGGAGAAATTAGTGAAATCTCCAATTCACCAAAGGGGTACCCCTTTCAGAAATCTTCGATTTCTCTAATATGGATTCGAGCATGGTTTTGATAATGAATACTAAAGAATACAAGAGGGTCATGGTCACAAAAGTTGTAGCCCTATGTCTTAGGGATCTATGTATAAAATTTCGTGCAAATCCGGAGTGTGTATAGGGTGATACAGTCAAAATACTGTGGGAACTACGAATATTAGGAAAAAAACTTGTGAAAATTGCCCTCAAAAAGGGGAATTTTTTTTAAAATGTTGAATTAAGGCTCCGTTTCGACTCCAATATATTCATTTACCCATGAGATCTCTTGGGGGAAAATATCGAACGAGTTGAACACGAGGGTAATACATTTCGGAGAAATTAGTGAAATCTCCAATTCACCAAAGGGGTACCCCTTTCAGAAATCTTTGATTTCTCTAATATGGATTCGAGCAAGGTTTTGATATTGAATACTAAAGAATACAAGAGGGTCATGGTCACAAAAGTTGTAGCCCTATGTCTTAGGGATCTATGTATAAGATTTCGTGCAAATCCGGGGTGTGTATAGGGTGATACAGTCAAAATACTGATGGATGTACGAATATTAGGAAAAAAACTTGTGAAAATTGCCCTCAAAAAGGGGAATTTTTTTTAAAATGTTGAATTAAGGCTCCGTTTCGACTCCAATATATTCATTTACCCATGAGATCTCTTGGGGGAAAATATCGAACGAGTTGAACACGAGGGTAATACATTTCGGAGAAATTAGTGAAATCTCCAATTCACCAAAGGGGTACCCCTTTCAGAAATCTTCGATTTCTCTAATATGGATTCGAGCAAGGTTTTGATATTGAATACTAAAGAATACAAGAGGGTCATGGTCACAAAATTTGTAGCCCTATGTCTTAGGGATCTATGTATAAAATTTCGTGCAAATCCGGGGTGTGTATAGGGTGATACAGTCAAAATACTGAGGGATGTACGAATATTAGGAAAAGAACTTGTGAAAATTCCACTCAAAAAGGGGAATTTTTTTTAAAATGTTGAATTAAGGCTCCGTTTCGACTCCAATATATTCATTTACCCATGAGATCTCTTGGGGGAAAATATCGAACGAGTTGAACACGAGGGTAATACATTTCGGAGAAATTAGTGAAATCTCCAATTCACCAAAGGGGTACCCCTTTCAGAAATCTTCGATTTCTCTAATATGGATTCGAGCAAGGTTTTGATATTGAATACTAAAGAATACAAGAGGGTCATGGTCACAAAATTTGTAGCCCTATGTCTTAGGGATCTATGTATAAAATTTCGTGCAAATCCGGGGTGTGTATAGGGTGATACAGTCAAAATACTGTGGGAAGTACGAATATTAGGAAAAAAACTTGTGAAAATTGCCCTCAAAAAGGGGAATTTTTTTTAAAATGTTGAATTAAGGCTCCGTTTCGACTCCAATATATTCATTTACCCATGAGATCTCTTGGGGGAAAATATCGAACGAGTTGAACACGAGGGTAATACATTTCGGAGAAATTAGTGAAATCTCCAATTCACCAAAGGGGTACCCCTTTCAGAAATCTTCGATTTCTCTAATATGGATTCGAGCATGGTTTTGATAATGAATACTAAAGAATACAAGAGGGTCATGGTCACAAAAGTTGTAGCCCTATGTCTTAGGGATCTATGTATAAAATTTCGTGCAAATCCGGAGTGTGTATAGGGTGATACAGTCAAAATACTGTGGGAACTACGAATATTAGGAAAAAAACTTGTGAAAATTGCCCTCGAAAAGGGGAATTTTTTTTAAAATGTTGAATTAAGGCTCCGTTTCGACTCCAATATATTCATTTACCCATGAGATCTCTTGGGGGAAAATATCGAACGAGTTGAACACGAGGGTAATACATTTCGGAGAAATTAGTGAAATCTCCAATTCACCAAAGGGGTACCCCTTTCAGAAATCTTTGATTTCTCTAATATGGATTCGAGCAAGGTTTTGATATTGAATACTAAAGAATACAAGAGGGTCATGGTCACAAAAGTTGTAGCCCTATGTCTTAGGGATCTATGTATAAGATTTCGTGCAAATCCGGGGTGTGTATAGGGTGATACAGTCAAAATACTGATGGATGTACGAATATTAGGAAAAAAACTTGTGAAAATTGCCCTCAAAAAGGGGAATTTTTTTTAAAATGTTGAATTAAGGCTCCGTTTCGACTCCAATATATTCATTTACCCATGAGATCTCTTGGGGGAAAATATCGAACGAGTTGAACACGAGGGTAATACATTTCGGAGAAATTAGTGAAATCTCCAATTCACCAAAGGGGTACCCCTTTCAGAAATCTTCGATTTCTCTAATATGGATTCGAGCAAGGTTTTGATATTGAATACTAAAGAATACAAGAGGGTCATGGTCACAAAATTTGTAGCCCTATGTCTTAGGGATCTATGTATAAAATTTCGTGCAAATCCGGGGTGTGTATAGGGTGATACAGTCAAAATACTGAGGGATGTACGAATATTAGGAAAAGAACTTGTGAAAATTCCACTCAAAAAGGGGAATTTTTTTTTAAATGTTGAATTAAGGCTCCGTTTCGACTCCAATATATTCATTTACCCATGAGATCTCTTGGGGAAAAATATCGAACGAGTTGAACACGAGGGTAATACATTTTGGAGAAATTAGTGAAATCTCCAATTCACCAAAGGGGTACCCCTTTCAGAAATCTTCGATTTCTCTAATATGGATTCGAGCATGGTTTTGATAATAAATCCTAAAGAATACAAGAGGGTCATGGTCATAAAAGTTGTAGCCCTATGTCTTAGGGTTCTATGTTTAAAATTTCGTGCAAATCCGGGGTGTGTATAGGGTGATACAGTCAAAATACTGAGGGACGTACGAATATTAGGAAAAAAACTTGTGAAAATTCCCCTCAAAAGGGGGAATTTTTTTTAAAATGTTGAATTAAGGCTCCGTTTCGACTCCAATATATTCATTTACCCATGAGATCTCTTGGGGGAAAATATCGAACGAGTTGAACACGAGGGTAATACATTTCGGAGAAATTAGTGAAATCTCCAATTCACCAAAGGGGTACCCCTTTCAGAAATCTTCGATTTCTCTAATATGGATTCGAGCATGGTTTTGATAATGAATACTAAAGCATACAAGAGGGTCATGGTCACAAAAGTTGTAGCCCTATGTCTTAGGGATCTATGTATAAAATTTCGTGCAAATCCGGAGTGTGTATAGGGTGATACAGTCAAAATACTGTGGGAACTACGAATATTAGGAAAAAAACTTGTGAAAATTGCCCTCAAAAAGGGGAATTTTTTTTAAAATGTTGAATTAAGGCTCCGTTTCGACTCCAATATATTCATTTACCCATGAGATCTCTTGGGGGAAAATATCGAACGAGTTGAACACGAGGGTAATACATTTCGGAGAAATTAGTGAAATCTCCAATTCACCAAAGGGGTACCCCTTTCAGAAATCTTCGATTTCTCTAATATGGATTCGAGCAAGGTTTTGATATTGAATACTAAAGAATACAAGAGGGTCATGGTCACAAAATTTGTAGCCCTATGTCTTAGGGATCTATGTATAAAATTTCGTGCAAATCCGGGGTGTGTATAGGGTGATACAGTCAAAATACTGAGGGATGTACGAATATTAGGAAAAGAACTTGTGAAAATTCCACTCAAAAAGGGGAATTTTTTTTTAAATGTTGAATTAAGGCTCCGTTTCGACTCCAATATATTCATTTACCCATGAGATCTCTTGGGGAAAAATATCGAACGAGTTGAACACGAGGGTAATACATTTTGGAGAAATTAGTGAAATCTCCAATTCACCAAAGGGGAACCCCTTTCAGAAATCTTCGATTTCTCTAATATGGATTCGAGCATGGTTTTGATAATAAATCCTAAAGAATACAAGAGGGTCATGGTCATAAAAGTTGTAGCCCTATGTCTTAGGGTTCTATGTTTAAAATTTCGTGCAAATCCGGGGTGTGTATAGGGTGATACAGTCAAAATACTGAGGGACGTACGAATATTAGGAAAAAAACTTGTGAAAATTGCCCTCAAAAAGGGGAATTTTTTTTAAAATGTTGAATTAAGGCTCCGTTTCGACTCCAATATATTCATTTACCCATGAGATCTCTTGGGGGAAAATATCGAACGAGTTGAACACGAGGGTAATACATTTCGGAGAAATTAGTGAAATCTCCAATTCACCAAAGGGGTACCCCTTTCAGAAATCTTCGATTTCTCTAATATGGATTCGAGCAAGGTTTTGATATTGAATACTAAAGAATACAAGAGGGTCATGGTCACAAAATTTGTAGCCCTATGTCTTAGGGATCTATGTATAAAATTTCGTGCAAATCCGGGGTGTGTATAGGGTGATACAGTCAAAATACTGAGGGATGTACGAATATTAGGAAAAGAACTTGTGAAAATTCCACTCAAAAAGGGGAATTTTTTTTAAAATGTTGAATTAAGGCTCCGTTTCGACTCCAATATATTCATTTACCCATGAGATCTCTTGGGGGAAAATATCGAACGAGTTGAACACGAGGGTAATACATTTCGGAGAAATTAGTGAAATCTCCAATTCACCAAAGGGGTACCCCTTTCAGAAATCTTCGATTTCTCTAATATGGATTCGAGCAAGGTTTTGATATTGAATACTAAAGAATACAAGAGGGTCATGGTCACAAAATTTGTAGCCCTATGTCTTAGGGATCTATGTATAAAATTTCGTGCAAATCCGGGGTGTGTATAGGGTGATACAGTCAAAATACTGTGGGAAGTACGAATATTAGGAAAAAAACTTGTGAAAATTGCCCTCAAAAAGGGGAATTTTTTTTAAAATGTTGAATTAAGGCTCCGTTTCGACTCCAATATATTCATTTACCCATGAGATCTCTTGGGGGAAAATATCGAACGAGTTGAACACGAGGGTAATACATTTCGGAGAAATTAGTGAAATCTCCAATTCACCAAAGGGGTACCCCTTTCAGAAATCTTCGATTTCTCTAATATGGATTCGAGCATGGTTTTGATAATGAATACTAAAGCATACAAGAGGGTCATGGTCACAAAAGTTGTAGCCCTATGTCTTAGGGATCTATGTATAAAATTTCGTGCAAATCCGGAGTGTGTATAGGGTGATACAGTCAAAATACTGTGGGAACTACGAATATTAGGAAAAAAACTTGTGAAAATTGCCCTCAAAAAGGGGAATTTTTTTTAAAATGTTGAATTAAGGCTCCGTTTCGACTCCAATATATTCATTTACCCATGAGATCTCTTGGGGGAAAATATCGAACGAGTTGAACACGAGGGTAATACATTTCGGAGAAATTAGTGAAATCTCCAATTCACCAAAGGGGTACCCCTTTCAGAAATCTTCGATTTCTCTAATATGGATTCGAGCAAGGTTTTGATATTGAATACTAAAGAATACAAGAGGGTCATGGTCACAAAATTTGTAGCCCTATGTCTTAGGGATCTATGTATAAAATTTCGTGCAAATCCGGGGTGTGTATAGGGTGATACAGTCAAAATACTGTGGGAAGTACGAATATTAGGAAAAAAACTTGTGAAAATTGCCCTCAAAAAGGGGAATTTTTTTTAAAATGTTGAATTAAGGCTCCGTTTCGACTCCAATATATTCATTTACCCATGAGATCTCTTGGGGGAAAATATCGAACGAGTTGAACACGAGGGTAATACATTTCGGAGAAATTAGTGAAATCTCCAATTCACCAAAGGGGTACCCCTTTCAGAAATCTTCGATTTCTCTAATATGGATTCGAGCATGGTTTTGATAATGAATACTAAAGAATACAAGAGGGTCATGGTCACAAAAGTTGTAGCCCTATGTCTTACGGATCTATGTATAAAATTTCGTGCAAATCCGGAGTGTGTATAGGGTGATACAGTCAAAATACTGTGGGAACTACGAATATTAGGAAAAAAACTTGTGAAAATTGCCCTCAAAAAGGGGAATTTTTTTTAAAATGTTGAATTAAGGCTCCGTTTCGACTCCAATATATTCATTTACCCATGAGATCTCTTGGGGGAAAATATCGAACGAGTTGAACACGAGGGTAATACATTTCGGAGAAATTAGTGAAATCTCCAATTCACCAAAGGGGTACCCCTTTCAGAAATCTTTGATTTCTCTAATATGGATTCGAGCAAGGTTTTGATATTGAATACTAAAGAATACAAGAGGGTCATGGTCACAAAAGTTGTAGCCCTATGTCTTAGGGATCTATGTATAAGATTTCGTGCAAATCCGGGGTGTGTATAGGGTGATACAGTCAAAATACTGATGGATGTACGAATATTAGGAAAAAAACTTGTGAAAATTGCCCTCAAAAAGGGGAATTTTTTTTAAAATGTTGAATTAAGGCTCCGTTTCGACTCCAATATATTCATTTACCCATGAGATCTCTTGGGGGAAAATATCGAACGAGTTGAACACGAGGGTAATACATTTCGGAGAAATTAGTGAAATCTCCAATTCACCAAAGGGGTACCCCTTTCAGAAATCTTCGATTTCTCTAATATGGATTCGAGCAAGGTTTTGATATTGAATACTAAAGAATACAAGAGGGTCATGGTCACAAAATTTGTAGCCCTATGTCTTAGGGATCTATGTATAAAATTTCGTGCAAATCCGGGGTGTGTATAGGGTGATACAGTCAAAATACTGAGGGATGTACGAATATTAGGAAAAGAACTTGTGAAAATTCCACTCAAAAAGGGGAATTTTTTTTAAAATGTTGAATTAAGGCTCCGTTTCGACTCCAATATATTCATTTACCCATGAGATCTCTTGGGGGAAAATATCGAACGAGTTGAACACGAGGGTAATACATTTCGGAGAAATTAGTGAAATCTCCAATTCACCAAAGGGGTACCCCTTTCAGAAATCTTCGATTTCTCTAATATGGATTCGAGCAAGGTTTTGATATTGAATACTAAAGAATACAAGAGGGTCATGGTCACAAAATTTGTAGCCCTATGTCTTAGGGATCTATGTATAAAATTTCGTGCAAATCCGGGGTGTGTATAGGGTGATACAGTCAAAATACTGTGGGAAGTACGAATATTAGGAAAAAAACTTGTGAAAATTGCCCTCAAAAAGGGGAATTTTTTTTAAAATGTTGAATTAAGGCTCCGTTTCGACTCCAATATATTCATTTACCCATGAGATCTCTTGGGGGAAAATATCGAACGAGTTGAACACGAGGGTAATACATTTCGGAGAAATTAGTGAAATCTCCAATTCACCAAAGGGGTACCCCTTTCAGAAATCTTCGATTTCTCTAATATGGATTCGAGCATGGTTTTGATAATGAATACTAAAGAATACAAGAGGGTCATGGTCACAAAAGTTGTAGCCCTATGTCTTAGGGATCTATGTATAAAATTTCGTGCAAATCCGGAGTGTGTATAGGGTGATACAGTCAAAATACTGTGGGAACTACGAATATTAGGAAAAAAACTTGTGAAAATTGCCCTCAAAAAGGGGAATTTTTTTTAAAATGTTGAATTAAGGCTCCGTTTCGACTCCAATATATTCATTTACCCATGAGATCTCTTGGGGGAAAATATCGAACGAGTTGAACACGAGGGTAATACATTTCGGAGAAATTAGTGAAATCTCCAATTCACCAAAGGGGTACCCCTTTCAGAAATCTTCGATTTCTCTAATATGGATTCGAGCAAGGTTTTGATATTGAATACTAAAGAATACAAGAGGGTCATGGTCACAAAAGTTGTAGCCCTATGTCTTAGGGATCTATGTATAAAATTTCATGCAAATCCGGAGTGTGTATAGGGTGATACAGTCAAAATACTGTGGGAAGTACGAATATTAGGAAAAAAACTTGTGAAAATTGCCCTCAAAAAGGGGAATTTTTTTTAAAATGTTGAATTAAGGCTCCGTTTCGACTCCAATATATTCATTTACCCATGAGATCTCTTGGGGGAAAATATCGAACGAGTTGAACACGAGGGTAATACATTTCGGAGAAATTAGTGAAATCTCCAATTCACCAAAGGGGTACCCCTTTCAGAAATCTTCGATTTCTCTAATATGGATTCGAGCATGGTTTTGATAATGAATACTAAAGCATACAAGAGGGTCATGGTCACAAAAGTTGTAGCCCTATGTCTTAGGGATCTATGTATAAAATTTCGTGCAAATCCGGAGTGTGTATAGGGTGATACAGTCAAAATACTGTGGGAACTACGAATATTAGGAAAAAAACTTGTGAAAATTGCCCTCAAAAAGGGGAATTTTTTTTAAAATGTTGAATTAAGGCTCCGTTTCGACTCCAATATATTCATTTACCCATGAGATCTCTTGGGGGAAAATATCGAACGAGTTGAACACGAGGGTAATACATTTCGGAGAAATTAGTGAAATCTCCAATTCACCAAAGGGGTACCCCTTTCAGAAATCTTCGATTTCTCTAATATGGATTCGAGCAAGGTTTTGATATTGAATACTAAAGAATACAAGAGGGTCATGGTCACAAAATTTGTAGCCCTATGTCTTAGGGATCTATGTATAAAATTTCGTGCAAATCCGGGGTGTGTATAGGGTGATACAGTCAAAATACTGAGGGATGTACGAATATTAGGAAAAGAACTTGTGAAAATTCCACTCAAAAAGGGGAATTTTTTTTTAAATGTTGAATTAAGGCTCCGTTTCGACTCCAATATATTCATTTACCCATGAGATCTCTTGGGGAAAAATATCGAACGAGTTGAACACGAGGGTAATACATTTTGGAGAAATTAGTGAAATCTCCAATTCACCAAAGGGGTACCCCTTTCAGAAATCTTCGATTTCTCTAATATGGATTCGAGCATGGTTTTGATAATAAATCCTAAAGAATACAAGAGGGTCATGGTCATAAAAGTTGTAGCCCTATGTCTTAGGGTTCTATGTTTAAAATTTCGTGCAAATCCGGGGTGTGTATAGGGTGATACAGTCAAAATACTGAGGGACGTACGAATATTAGGAAAAAAACTTGTGAAAATTGCCCTCAAAAAGGGGAATTTTTTTTAAAATGTTGAATTAAGGCTCCGTTTCGACTCCAATATATTCATTTACCCATGAGATCTCTTGGGGGAAAATATCGAACGAGTTGAACACGAGGGTAATACATTTCGGAGAAATTAGTGAAATCTCCAATTCACCAAAGGGGTACCCCTTTCAGAAATCTTCGATTTCTCTAATATGGATTCGAGCATGGTTTTGATAATGAATACTAAAGCATACAAGAGGGTCATGGTCACAAAAGTTGTAGCCCTATGTCTTAGGGATCTATGTATAAAATTTCGTGCAAATCCGGAGTGTGTATAGGGTGATACAGTCAAAATACTGTGGGAACTACGAATATTAGGAAAAAAACATGTGAAAATTGCCCTCAAAAAGGGGAATTTTTTTTAAAATGTTGAATTAAGGCTCCGTTTCGACTCCAATATATTCATTTACCCATGAGATCTCTTGGGGGAAAATATCGAACGAGTTGAACACGAGGGTAATACATTTCGGAGAAATTAGTGAAATCTCCAATTCACCAAAGGGGTACCCCTTTCAGAAATCTTCGATTTCTCTAATATGGATTCGAGCATGGTTTTGATAATAAATCCTAAAGAATACAAGAGGGTCATGGTCATAAAAGTTGTAGCCCTATGTCTTAGGGTTCTATGTTTAAAATTTCGTGCAAATCCGGGGTGTGTATAGGGTGATACAGTCAAAATACTGAGGGACGTACGAATATTAGGAAAAAAACTTGTGAAAATTGCCCTCAAAAAGGGGAATTTTTTTTAAAATGTTGAATTAAGGCTCCGTTTCGACTCCAATATATTCATTTACCCATGAGATCTCTTGGGGGAAAATATCGAACGAGTTGAACACGAGGGTAATACATTTCGGAGAAATTAGTGAAATCTCCAATTCACCAAAGGGGTACCCCTTTCAGAAATCTTCGATTTCTCTAATATGGATTCGAGCAAGGTTTTGATATTGAATACTAAAGAATACAAGAGGGTCATGGTCACAAAAGTTGTAGCCCTATGTCTTAGGGATCTATGTATAAGATTTCGTGCAAATCCGGGGTGTGTATAGGGTGATACAGTCAAAATACTGATGGATGTACGAATATTAGGAAAAAAACTTGTGAAAATTGCCCTCAAAAAGGGGAATTTTTTTTAAAATGTTGAATTAAGGCTCCGTTTCGACTCCAATATATTCATTTACCCATGAGATCTCTTGGGGGAAAATATCGAACGAGTTGAACACGAGGGTAATACATTTCGGAGAAATTAGTGAAATCTCCAATTCACCAAAGGGGTACCCCTTTCAGAAATCTTCGATTTCTCTAATATGGATTCGAGCAAGGGTTTGATATTGAATACTAAAGAATACAAGAGGGTCATGGTCACAAAATTTGTAGCCCTATGTCTTAGGGATCTATGTATAAAATTTTGTGCAAATCCGGGGTGTGTATAGGGTGATACAGTCAAAATACTGTGGGAAGTACGAATATTAGGAAAAAAACTTGTGAAAATTGCCCTCAAAAAGGGGAATTTTTTTTAAAATGTTGAATTAAGGCTCCGTTTCGACTCCAATATATTCATTTACCCATGAGATCTCTTGGGGGAAAATATCGAACGAGTTGAACACGAGGGTAATACATTTCGGAGAAATTAGTGAAATCTCCAATTCACCAAAGGGGTACCCCTTTCAGAAATCTTCGATTTCTCTAATATGGATTCGAGCAAGGTTTTGATATTGAATACTAAAGAATACAAGAGGGTCATGGTCACAAAATTTGTAGCCCTATGTCTTAGGGATCTATGTATAAAATTTCGTGCAAATCCGGGGTGTGTATAGGGTGATACAGTCAAAATACTGAGGGATGTACGAATATTAGGAAAAGAACTTGTGAAAATTCCACTCAAAAAGGGGAATTTTTTTTTAAATGTTGAATTAAGGCTCCGTTTCGACTCCAATATATTCATTTACCCATGAGATCTCTTGGGGAAAAATATCGAACGAGTTGAACACGAGGGTAATACATTTTGGAGAAATTAGTGAAATCTCCAATTCACCAAAGGGGTACCCCTTTCAGAAATCTTCGATTTCTCTAATATGGATTCGAGCATGGTTTTGATAATAAATCCTAAAGAATACAAGAGGGTCATGGTCATAAAAGTTGTAGCCCTATGTCTTAGGGTTCTATGTTTAAAATTTCGTGCAAATCCGGGGTGTGTATAGGGTGATACAGTCAAAATACTGAGGGACGTACGAATATTAGGAAAAAAACTTGTGAAAATTCCCCTCAAAAGGGGGAATTTTTTTTAAAATGTTGAATTAAGGCTCCGTTTCGACTCCAATATATTCATTTACCCATGAGATCTCTTGGGGGAAAATATCGAAAGAGTTGAACACGAGGGTAATACATTTCGGAGAAATTAGTGAAATCTCCAATTCACCAAAGGGGTACCCCTTTCAGAAATCTTCGATTTCTCTAATATGGATTCGAGCATGGTTTTGATAATGAATACTAAAGAATACAAGAGGGTCATGGTCACAAAAGTTGTAGCCCTATGTCTTAGGGATCTATGTATAAAATTTCGTGCAAATCCGGAGTGTGTATAGGGTGATACAGTCAAAATACTGTGGGAAGTACGAATATTAGGAAAAAAACTTGTGAAAATTGCCCTCAAAAAGGGGAATTTTTTTTAAAATGTTGAATTAAGGCTCCGTTTCGACTCCAATATATTCATTTACCCATGAGATCTCTTGGGGAAAAATATCGAACGAGTTGAACACGAGGGTAATACATTTCGGAGAAATTAGTGAAATCTCCAATTCACCAAAGGGGTACCCCTTTCAGAAATCTTCGATTTCTCTAATATGGATTGGAGCATTGTTTTGATCGTGAATAATAAAGAATATGCGAGGGTCATGGGCACAAAAGTTGTATCCCTATGTCTTAGGGTACTATGTATAATATTACGTGAAAATCCGAGGTGTGTAGAGGGTGATAGAGTCAAAATACTGAGAGATGTACGAATATAAGGAAAAAACTTGCGAAAATTGCCATCAAAAAGGGGGATTTTTTTTTAAATGTTGAATTAAGGCTCCGTCTCGACTCCAATATATTCATTTACCCATGAGATCTCTTGGGGAAAAATATCGAACGAGTTGAACACGAGGGTAATACATTTCGGAGAAATTAGTGAAATCTCCAATTCACCAAAGGGGTACCCCTTTCAGAAATCTTCGATTTCTCTAATATGGATTGGAGCATTGTTTTGATCGTGAATAATAAAGAATATGCGAGGGTCATGGGCACAAAAGTTGTAGCCCTATGTCTTAGGGTACTATGTATAAAATTACGTGAATATCCGAGGTGTGTAGAGGGTGATACAGTCAAAATACTGATGGATGTACGAATATTAGGAAAAAAACTTGTGAAAATTGCCCTCAAAAAGGGGAATTTTTTTTAAAATGTTGAATTAAGGCTCCGTTTCGACTCCAATATATTCATTTACCCATGAGATCTCTTGGGGGAAAATATCGAACGAGTTGAACACGAGGGTAATACATTTCGGAGAAATTAGTGAAATCTCCAATTCACCAAAGGGGTACCCCTTTCAGAAATCTTCGATTTCTCTAATATGGATTCGAGCAAGGGTTTGATATTGAATACTAAAGAATACAAGAGGGTCATGGTCACAAAATTTGTAGCCCTATGTCTTAGGGATCTATGTATAAAATTTTGTGCAAATCCGGGGTGTGTATAGGGTGATACAGTCAAAATACTGTGGGAAGTACGAATATTAGGAAAAAAACTTGTGAAAATTGCCCTCAAAAAGGGGAATTTTTTTTAAAATGTTGAATTAAGGCTCCGTTTCGACTCCAATATATTCATTTACCCATGAGATCTCTTGGGGGAAAATATCGAACGAGTTGAACACGAGGGTAATACATTTCGGAGAAATTAGTGAAATCTCCAATTCACCAAAGGGGTACCCCTTTCAGAAATCTTCGATTTCTCTAATATGGATTCGAGCAAGGTTTTGATATTGAATACTAAAGAATACAAGAGGGTCATGGTCACAAAATTTGTAGCCCTATGTCTTAGGGATCTATGTATAAAATTTCGTGCAAATCCGGGGTGTGTATAGGGTGATACAGTCAAAATACTGAGGGATGTACGAATATTAGGAAAAGAACTTGTGAAAATTCCACTCAAAAAGGGGAATTTTTTTTTAAATGTTGAATTAAGGCTCCGTTTCGACTCCAATATATTCATTTACCCATGAGATCTCTTGGGGAAAAATATCGAACGAGTTGAACACGAGGGTAATACATTTTGGAGAAATTAGTGAAATCTCCAATTCACCAAAGGGGTACCCCTTTCAGAAATCTTCGATTTCTCTAATATGGATTCGAGCATGGTTTTGATAATAAATCCTAAAGAATACAAGAGGGTCATGGTCATAAAAGTTGTAGCCCTATGTCTTAGGGTTCTATGTTTAAAATTTCGTGCAAATCCGGGGTGTGTATAGGGTGATACAGTCAAAATACTGAGGGACGTACGAATATTAGGAAAAAAACTTGTGAAAATTCCCCTCAAAAGGGGGAATTTTTTTTAAAATGTTGAATTAAGGCTCCGTTTCGACTCCAATATATTCATTTACCCATGAGATCTCTTGGGGGAAAATATCGAAAGAGTTGAACACGAGGGTAATACATTTCGGAGAAATTAGTGAAATCTCCAATTCACCAAAGGGGTACCCCTTTCAGAAATCTTCGATTTCTCTAATATGGATTCGAGCATGGTTTTGATAATGAATACTAAAGAATACAAGAGGGTCATGGTCACAAAAGTTGTAGCCCTATGTCTTAGGGATCTATGTATAAAATTTCGTGCAAATCCGGAGTGTGTATAGGGTGATACAGTCAAAATACTGTGGGAAGTACGAATATTAGGAAAAAAACTTGTGAAAATTGCCCTCAAAAAGGGGAATTTTTTTTAAAATGTTGAATTAAGGCTCCGTTTCGACTCCAATATATTCATTTACCCATGAGATCTCTTGGGGAAAAATATCGAACGAGTTGAACACGAGGGTAATACATTTCGGAGAAATTAGTGAAATCTCCAATTCACCAAAGGGGTACCCCTTTCAGAAATCTTCGATTTCTCTAATATGGATTGGAGCATTGTTTTGATCGTGAATAATAAAGAATATGCGAGGGTCATGGGCACAAAAGTTGTATCCCTATGTCTTAGGGTACTATGTATAATATTACGTGAAAATCCGAGGTGTGTAGAGGGTGATAGAGTCAAAATACTGAGAGATGTACGAATATAAGGAAAAAACTTGCGAAAATTGCCATCAAAAAGGGGGATTTTTTTTTAAATGTTGAATTAAGGCTCCGTCTCGACTCCAATATATTCATTTACCCATGAGATCTCTTGGGGAAAAATATCGAACGAGTTGAACACGAGGGTAATACATTTCGGAGAAATTAGTGAAATCTCCAATTCACCAAAGGGGTACCCCTTTCAGAAATCTTCGATTTCTCTAATATGGATTGGAGCATTGTTTTGATCGTGAATAATAAAGAATATGCGAGGGTCATGGGCACAAAAGTTGTAGCCCTATGTCTTAGGGTACTATGTATAAAATTACGTGAATATCCGAGGTGTGTAGAGGGTGATAGAGTCAAAATACTGTGAGATGTACGAATATAAGGAAAAAACTTGCGAAAATTGCCATCAAAAAGAGGAATTTTTTTTGAAATGTTGACTTAAGGCTCCGTTTCGACTCCAATATATTCATTTACCCATGAGATCTCTTGGGGAAAAATATCGAACGAGTTGAACACGAGGGTAATACATTTCGGAGAAATTAGTGAAATCTCCAATTCACCAAAGGGGTACCCCTTTCAGAAATCTTCGATTTCTCTAATATGGATTGGAGCATTGTTTTGATCGTGAATAATAAAGAATATGCGAGGGTCATGGGCACAAAAGTTGTAGCCTATGTCTTAGGGTACTATGTATAAAATTACGTGAAAATCCGAGGTGTGTAGAGGGTGATACAGTCAAAATACTGAGAGATGTACGAATATAAGGAAAAAACTTGCGAAAATTGCCATCAAAAAGGGGAATTTCTTTTGAAATGTTGACTTAAGGCTCCGTTTCGACTCCAATATATTCATTTACCCATGAGATCTCTCGCGGAAAAATATCGAACGAGTTGAACACGAGGGTAATACATTTCGGAGAAATTAGTGAAATCTCCAATTCACCAAAGGGGTACCCCTTTCAGAAATCTTCGATTTCTCTAATATGGATTCGAGCAAGGTTTTGATAATGAATACTAAAGAATACAAGAGGGTCATGGTCACAAAAGTTGTAGCCCTATGTCTTAGGGATCTATGTAGAAGATTTCGTGCAAATCCGGGGTGTGTATAGGGTGATACAGTCAAAATACTGAGGGATGTACGAATATTAGGAAAAAAACTTGTGAAAATTGCCCTCAAAAAGGGGAATTTTTTTTAAAATGTTGAATTAAGGCTCCGTTTCGACTCCAATATATTCATTTACCCGTGAGATCTCTTGGGGGAAAATATCGAACGAGTTGAACACGAGGGTAATACATTTTGGAGAAATTAATGAAATCTCCAATTCACCAAAGGGGTACCCCTTTCAGAAATCTTCGATTTCTCTAATATGGATTCGAGCAAGGTTTTGATATTGAATACTAAAGAATACAAGAGGGTCATGGTCACAAAAGTTGTAGCCCTATGTCTTAGGGATCTATGTATAAAATTTCATGCAAATCCGGAGTGTGTATAGGGTGATACAGTCAAAATACTGTGGGAAGTACGAATATTAGGAAAAAAACTTGTGAAAATTGCCCTCAAAAAGGGGAATTTTTTTTAAAATGTTGAATTAAGGCTCCGTTTCGACTCCAATATATTCATTTACCCATGAGATCTCTTGGGGGAAAATATCGAACGAGTTGAACACGAGGGTAATACATTTCGGAGAAATTAGTGAAATCTCCAATTCACCAAAGGGGTACCCCTTTCAGAAATCTTCGATTTCTCTAATATGGATTCGAGCATGGTTTTGATAATGAATACTAAAGAATACAAGAGGGTCATGGTCACAAAAGTTGTAGCCCTATGTCTTAGGGATCTATGTATAAAATTTCGTGAAAATCCGGGGTGTGTATAGGGTGATACAGTCAAAATACAAAGGGATGTACGAATATTAGGAAAAGAACTTGTGAAAATTCCACTCAAAAAGGGGAATTTTTTTTAAAATGTTGAATTAAGGCTCCGTTTCGACTCCAATATATTCATTTACCCATGAGATCTCTTGGGGGAAAATATCGAACGAGTTGAACATGAGGGTAATACATTTCAGAGAAATTAGTGAAATCTCCAATTCACCAAAGGGGTACCCCTTTCAGAAATCTTCGATTTCTCTAATATGGATTCGAGCAAGGTTTTGATATTGAATACTAAAGAATACAAGAGGGTCATGGTCACAAAATTTGTAGCCCTATGTCTTAGGGATCTATGTATAAAATTTCGTGCAAATCCGGGGTGTGTATAGGGTGATACAGTCAAAATACTGAGGGATGTACGAATATTAGGAAAAGAACTTGTGAAAATTCCACTCAAAAAGGGGAATTTTTTTTTAAATGTTGAATTAAGGCTCCGTTTCGACTCCAATATATTCATTTACCCATGAGATCTCTTGGGGAAAAATATCGAACGAGTTGAACACGAGGGTAATACATTTTGGAGAAATTCGTGAAATCTCCAATTCACCAAAGGGGTACCCCTTTCAGAAATCTTCGATTTCTCTAATATGGATTCGAGCATGGTTTTGATAATAAATCCTAAAGAATACAAGAGGGTCATGGTCATAAAAGTTGTAGCCCTATGTCTTAGGGTTCTATGTTTAAAATTTCGTGCAAATCCGGGGTGTGTATAGGGTGATACAGTCAAAATACTGAGGGACGTACGAATATTAGGAAAAAAACTTGTGAAAATTCCCCTCAAAAGGGGGAATTTTTTTTAAAATGTTGAATTAAGGCTCCGTTTCGACTCCAATATATTCATTTACCCATGAGATCTCTTGGGGGAAAATATCGAACAAGTTGAACACGAGGGTAATACATTTCGGAGAAATTAGTGAAATCTCCAATTCACCAAAGGGGTACCCCTTTCAGAAATCTTCGATTTCTCTAATATGGATTCGAGCATGGTTTTGATAATGAATAATAAAGAATACAAGAGGGTCATGGTCACAAAAGTTGTAGCCCTATGTCTTAGGGATCTATGTATAAAATTTCGTGCAAATCCGGAGTGTGTATAGGGTGATACAGTCAAAATACTGTGGGAAGTACGAATATTAGGAAAAAAACTTGTGAAAATTGCCCTCAAAAAGGGGAATTTTTTTTAAAATGTTGAATTAAGGCTCCGTTTCGACTCCAATATATTCATTTACCCATGAGATCTCTTGGGGGAAAATATCGAACGAGTTGAACACGAGGGTAATACATTTCGGAGAAATTAGTGAAATCTCCAATTCACCAAAGGGGTACCCCTTTCAGAAATCTTCGATTTCTCTAATATGGATTCGAGCATGGTTTTGATAATGAATACTAAAGAATACAAGAGGGTCATGGTCACAAAAGTTGTAGCCCTATGTCTTAGGGATCTATGTATAAAATTTCGTGCAAATCCGGAGTGTGTATAGGGTGATACAGTCAAAATACTGTGGGAAGTACGAATATTAGGAAAAAAACTTGTGAAAATTGCCCTCAAAAAGGGGAATTTTTTTTAAAATGTTGAATTAAGGCTCCGTTTTGACTCCAATATATTCATTTACCCATGAGATCTCTTGGGGGAAAATATCGAACGAGTTGAACAGGAGGGTAATACATTTCGGAGAAATTAGTGAAATCTCCAATTCACCAAAGGGGTACCCCTTTCAGAAATCTTCGATTTCTCTAATATGGATTCGAGCAAGGTTTTGATATTGAATACTAAAGAATACAAGAGGGTCATGGTCACAAAATTTGTAGCCCTATGTCTTAGGGATCTATGTATAAATTTTTGTGCAAATCCGGGGTGTGTATAGGGTGATACAGTCAAAATACTGAGGGATGTACGAATATTAGGAAAAGAACTTGTGAAAATTCCACTCAAAAAGGGGAATTTTTTTTTAAATGTTGAATTAAGGCTCCGTTTCGACTCCAATATATTCATTTACCCATGAGATCTCTTGGGGAAAAATATCGAACGAGTTGAACACGAGGGTAATACATTTTGGAGAAATTAGTGAAATCTCCAATTCACCAAAGGGGTACCCCTTTCAGAAATCTTCGATTTCTCTAATATGGATTCGAGCATGGTTTTGATAATGAATACTAAAGAATACAAGAGGGTCATGGTCACAAAAGTTGTAGCCCTATGTCTTAGGGATCTATGTATAAAATTTCGTGCAAATCCGGGGTGTGTATAGGGTGATACAGTCAAAATACTAAGGGATGTACGAATATTAGGAAAAGAACTTGTGAAAATTCCACTCAAAAAGGGGAATTTTTTTTAAAATGTTGAATTAAGGCTCCGTTTCGACTCCAATATATTCATTTACCCATGAGATCTCTTGGGGGAAAATATCGAACGAGTTGAACATGAGGGTAATACATTTCAGAGAAATTAGTGAAATCTCCAATTCACCAAAGGGGTACCCCTTTCAGAAATCTTCGATTTCTCTAATATGGATTCGAGCAAGGTTTTGATATTGAATACTAAAGAATACAAGAGGGTCATGGTCACAAAATTTGTAGCCCTATGTCTTAGGGATCTATGTATAAAATTTCGTGCAAATCCGGGGTGTGTATAGGGTGATACAGTCAAAATACTGAGGGATGTACGAATATTAGGAAAAGAACTTGTGAAAATTCCACTCAAAAAGGGGAATTTTTTTTAAAATGTTGAATTAAGGCTCCGTTTCGACTCCAATATATTCATTTACCCATGAGATCTCTTGGGGGAAAATATCGAACAAGTTGAACACGAGGGTAATACATTTCGGAGAAATTAGTGAAATCTCCAATTCACCAAAGGGGTACCCCTTTCAGAAATCTTCGATTTCTCTAATATGGATTCGAGCATGGTTTTGATAATGAATAATAAAGAATACAAGAGGGTCATGGTCACAAAAGTTGTAGCCCTATGTCTTAGGGATCTATGTTTAAAATTTCGTGCAAATCCGGAGTGTGTATAGGGTGATACAGTCAAAATACTGTGGGAAGTACGAATATTAGGAAAAAAACTTGTGAAAATTGCCCTCAAAAAGGGGAATTTTTTTTAAAATGTTGAATTAAGGCTCCGTTTCGACTCCAATATATTCATTTACCCATGAGATCTCTTGGGGGAAAATATCGAACGAGTTGAACACGAGGGTAATACATTTCGGAGAAATTAGTGAAATCTCCAATTCACCAAAGGGGTACCCCTTTCAGAAATCTTCGATTTCTCTAATATGGATTCGAGCATGGTTTTGATAATGAATACTAAAGAATACAAGAGGGTCATGGTCACAAAAGTTGTAGCCCTATGTCTTAGGGATCTATGTATAAAATTTCGTGCAAATCCGGAGTGTGTATAGGGTGATACAGTCAAAATACTGTGGGAAGTACGAATATTAGGAAAAAAACTTGTGAAAATTGCCCTCAAAAAGGGGAATTTTTTTTAAAATGTTGAATTAAGGCTCCGTTTTGACTCCAATATATTCATTTACCCATGAGATCTCTTGGGGGAAAATATCGAACGAGTTGAACAGGAGGGTAATACATTTCGGAGAAATTAGTGAAATCTCCAATTCACCAAAGGGGTACCCCTTTCAGAAATCTTCGATTTCTCTAATATGGATTCGAGCAAGGGTTTGATATTGAATACTAAAGAATACAAGAGGGTCATGGTCACAAAAGTTGTAGCCCTATGTCTTAGGGATCTATGTATAAAATTTCGTGCAAATCCGGGGTGTGTATAGGGTGATACAGTCAAAATACTGAGGGATGTACGAATATTAGGAAAAGAACTTGTGAAAATTCCACTCAAAAAGGGGAATTTTTTTTTAAATGTTGAATTAAGGCTCCGTTTCGACTCCAATATATTCATTTACCCATGAGATCTCTTGGGGAAAAATATCGAACGAGTTGAACACGAGGGTAATACATTTTGGAGAAATTCGTGAAATCTCCAATTCACCAAAGGGGTACCCCTTTCAGAAATCTTCGATTTCTCTAATATGGATTCGAGCATGGTTTTGATAATAAATCCTAAAGAATACAAGAGGGTCATGGTCATAAAAGTTGTAGCCCTATGTCTTAGGGTTCTATGTTTAAAATTTCGTGCAAATCCGGGGTGTGTATAGGGTGATACAGTCAAAATACTGAGGGACGTACGAATATTAGGAAAAAAACTTGTGAAAATTCCCCTCAAAAGGGGGAATTTTTTTTAAAATGTTGAATTAAGGCTCCGCTTCGACTCCAATATATTCATTTACCCATGAGATCTCTTGGGGGAAAATATCGAACAAGTTGAACACGAGGGTAATACATTTCGGAGAAATTAGTGAAATCTCCAATTCACCAAAGGGGTACCCCTTTCAGAAATCTTCGATTTCTCTAATATGGATTCGAGCATGGTTTTGATAATGAATAATAAAGAATACAAGAGGGTCATGGTCACAAAAGTTGTAGCCCTATGTCTTAGGGATCTATGTATAAAATTTCGTGCAAATCCGGAGTGTGTATAGGGTGATACAGTCAAAATACTGTGGGAAGTACGAATATTAGGAAAAAAACTTGTGAAAATTGCCCTCAAAAAGGGGAATTTTTTTTAAAATGTTGAATTAAGGCTCCGTTTCGACTCCAATATATTCATTTACCCATGAGATCTCTTGGGGGAAAATATCGAACGAGTTGAACACGAGGGTAATACATTTCGGAGAAATTAGTGAAATCTCCAATTCACCAAAGGGGTACCCCTTTCAGAAATCTTCGATTTCTCTAATATGGATTCGAGCATGGTTTTGATAATGAATACTAAAGAATACAAGAGGGTCATGGTCACAAAAGTTGTAGCCCTATGTCTTAGGGATCTATGTATAAAATTTCGTGCAAATCCGGAGTGTGTATAGGGTGATACAGTCAAAATACTGTGGGAAGTACGAATATTAGGAAAAAAACTTGTGAAAATTGCCCTCAAAAAGGGGAATTTTTTTTAAAATGTTGAATTAAGGCTCCGTTTTGACTCCAATATATTCATTTACCCATGAGATCTCTTGGGGGAAAATATCGAACGAGTTGAACAGGAGGGTAATACATTTCGGAGAAATTAGTGAAATCTCCAATTCACCAAAGGGGTACCCCTTTCAGAAATCTTCGATTTCTCTAATATGGATTCGAGCAAGGTTTTGATATTGAATACTAAAGAATACAAGAGGGTCATGGTCACAAAATTTGTAGCCCTATGTCTTAGGGATCTATGTATAAATTTTTGTGCAAATCCGGGGTGTGTATAGGGTGATACAGTCAAAATACTGAGGGATGTACGAATATTAGGAAAAGAACTTGTGAAAATTCCACTCAAAAAGGGGAATTTTTTTTTAAATGTTGAATTAAGGCTCCGTTTCGACTCCAATATATTCATTTACCCATGAGATCTCTTGGGGAAAAATATCGAACGAGTTGAACACGAGGGTAATACATTTTGGAGAAATTAGTGAAATCTCCAATTCACCAAAGGGGTACCCCTTTCAGAAATCTTCGATTTCTCTAATATGGATTCGAGCATGGTTTTGATAATGAATACTAAAGAATACAAGAGGGTCATGGTCACAAAAGTTGTAGCCCTATGTCTTAGGGATCTATGTATAAAATTTCGTGCAAATCCGGGGTGTGTATAGGGTGATACAGTCAAAATACTAAGGGATGTACGAATATTAGGAAAAGAACTTGTGAAAATTCCACTCAAAAAGGGGAATTTTTTTTAAAATGTTGAATTAAGGCTCCGTTTCGACTCCAATATATTCATTTACCCATGAGATCTCTTGGGGGAAAATATCGAACGAGTTGAACATGAGGGTAATACATTTCAGAGAAATTAGTGAAATCTCCAATTCACCAAAGGGGTACCCCTTTCAGAAATCTTCGATTTCTCTAATATGGATTCGAGCAAGGTTTTGATATTGAATACTAAAGAATACAAGAGGGTCATGGTCACAAAATTTGTAGCCCTATGTCTTAGGGATCTATGTATAAAATTTCGTGCAAATCCGGGGTGTGTATAGGGTGATACAGTCAAAATACTGAGGGATGTACGAATATTAGGAAAAGAACTTGTGAAAATTCCACTCAAAAAGGGGAATTTTTTTTAAAATGTTGAATTAAGGCTCCGTTTCGACTCCAATATATTCATTTACCCATGAGATCTCTTGGGGGAAAATATCGAACAAGTTGAACACGAGGGTAATACATTTCGGAGAAATTAGTGAAATCTCCAATTCACCAAAGGGGTACCCCTTTCAGAAATCTTCGATTTCTCTAATATGGATTCGAGCATGGTTTTGATAATGAATAATAAAGAATACAAGAGGGTCATGGTCACAAAAGTTGTAGCCCTATGTCTTAGGGATCTATGTTTAAAATTTCGTGCAAATCCGGAGTGTGTATAGGGTGATACAGTCAAAATACTGTGGGAAGTACGAATATTAGGAAAAAAACTTGTGAAAATTGCCCTCAAAAAGGGGAATTTTTTTTAAAATGTTGAATTAAGGCTCCGTTTCGACTCCAATATATTCATTTACCCATGAGATCTCTTGGGGGAAAATATCGAACGAGTTGAACACGAGGGTAATACATTTCGGAGAAATTAGTGAAATCTCCAATTCACCAAAGGGGTACCCCTTTCAGAAATCTTCGATTTCTCTAATATGGATTCGAGCATGGTTTTGATAATGAATACTAAAGAATACAAGAGGGTCATGGTCACAAAAGTTGTAGCCCTATGTCTTAGGGATCTATGTATAAAATTTCGTGCAAATCCGGAGTGTGTATAGGGTGATACAGTCAAAATACTGTGGGAAGTACGAATATTAGGAAAAAAACTTGTGAAAATTGCCCTCAAAAAGGGGAATTTTTTTTAAAATGTTGAATTAAGGCTCCGTTTTGACTCCAATATATTCATTTACCCATGAGATCTCTTGGGGGAAAATATCGAACGAGTTGAACAGGAGGGTAATACATTTCGGAGAAATTAGTGAAATCTCCAATTCACCAAAGGGGTACCCCTTTCAGAAATCTTCGATTTCTCTAATATGGATTCGAGCAAGGGTTTGATATTGAATACTAAAGAATACAAGAGGGTCATGGTCACAAAAGTTGTAGCCCTATGTCTTAGGGATCTATGTATAAAATTTCGTGCAAATCCGGGGTGTGTATAGGGTGATACAGTCAAAATACTGAGGGATGTACGAATATTAGGAAAAGAACTTGTGAAAATTCCACTCAAAAAGGGGAATTTTTTTTTAAATGTTGAATTAAGGCTCCGTTTCGACTCCAATATATTCATTTACCCATGAGATCTCTTGGGGAAAAATATCGAACGAGTTGAACACGAGGGTAATACATTTTGGAGAAATTCGTGAAATCTCCAATTCACCAAAGGGGTACCCCTTTCAGAAATCTTCGATTTCTCTAATATGGATTCGAGCATGGTTTTGATAATAAATCCTAAAGAATACAAGAGGGTCATGGTCATAAAAGTTGTAGCCCTATGTCTTAGGGTTCTATGTTTAAAATTTCGTGCAAATCCGGGGTGTGTATAGGGTGATACAGTCAAAATACTGAGGGACGTACGAATATTAGGAAAAAAACTTGTGAAAATTCCCCTCAAAAGGGGGAATTTTTTTTAAAATGTTGAATTAAGGCTCCGCTTCGACTCCAATATATTCATTTACCCATGAGATCTCTTGGGGGAAAATATCGAACAAGTTGAACACGAGGGTAATACATTTCGGAGAAATTAGTGAAATCTCCAATTCACCAAAGGGGTACCCCTTTCAGAAATCTTCGATTTCTCTAATATGGATTCGAGCATGGTTTTGATAATGAATAATAAAGAATACAAGAGGGTCATGGTCACAAAAGTTGTAGCCCTATGTCTTAGGGATCTATGTTTAAAATTTCGTGCAAATCCGGAGTGTGTATAGGGTGATACAGTCAAAATACTGTGGGAAGTACGAATATTAGGAAAAAAACTTGTGAAAATTGCCCTCAAAAAGGGGAATTTTTTTTAAAATGTTGAATTAAGGCTCCGTTTCGACTCCAATATATTCATTTACCCATGAGATCTCTTGGGGGAAAATATCGAACGAGTTGAACACGAGGGTAATACATTTCGGAGAAATTAGTGAAATCTCCAATTCACCAAAGGGGTACCCCTTTCAGAAATCTTCGATTTCTCTAATATGGATTCGAGCATGGTTTTGATAATGAATACTAAAGAATACAAGAGGGTCATGGTCACAAAAGTTGTAGCCCTATGTCTTAGGGATCTATGTATAAAATTTCGTGCAAATCCGGAGTGTGTATAGGGTGATACAGTCAAAATACTGTGGGAAGTACGAATATTAGGAAAAAAACTTGTGAAAATTGCCCTCAAAAAGGGGAATTTTTTTTAAAATGTTGAATTAAGGCTCCGTTTTGACTCCAATATATTCATTTACCCATGAGATCTCTTGGGGGAAAATATCGAACGAGTTGAACAGGAGGGTAATACATTTCGGAGAAATTAGTGAAATCTCCAATTCACCAAAGGGGTACCCCTTTCAGAAATCTTCGATTTCTCTAATATGGATTCGAGCAAGGGTTTGATATTGAATACTAAAGAATACAAGAGGGTCATGGTCACAAAAGTTGTAGCCCTATGTCTTAGGGATCTATGTATAAAATTTCGTGCAAATCCGGAGTGTGTATAGGGTGATACAGTCAAAATACTGTGGGAAGTACGAATATTAGGAAAAAAACTTGTGAAAATTGCCCTCAAAAAGGGGAATTTTTTTTAATATGTTGAATTAAGGCTCCGTTTCGACTCCAATATATTCATTTACCCATGAGATCTCTTGGGGGAAAATATCGAACGAGTTGAACACGAGGGTAATACATTTCGGAGAAATTATTGAAATCTCCAATTCACCAAAGGGGTACCCCTTTCAGAAATCTTCGATTTCTCTAATATGGATTCGAGCATGGTTTTGATAATGAATACTAAAGAATACAAGAGGGTCATGGTCACAAAAGTTGTTGCCCTATGTCTTAGGGATCTATGTATAAAATTTCGTGCAAATCCGGGGTGTGTATAGGGTGATACAGTCAAAATACTGAGGGATGTACGAATATTAGGAAAAGAACTTGTGAAAATTCCACTCAAAAAGGGGAATTTTTTTTTAAATGTTGAATTAAGGCTCCGTTTCGACTCCAATATATTCATTTACCCATGAGATCTCTTGGGGAAAAATATCGAACGAGTTGAACACGAGGGTAATACATTTTGGAGAAATTCGTGAAATCTCCAATTCACCAAAGGGGTACCCCTTTCAGAAATCTTCGATTTCTCTAATATGGATTCGAGCAAGGTTTTGATATTGAATACTAAAGAATACAAGAGGGTCATGGTCACAAAAGTTGTAGCCCTATGTCTTAGGGATCTATGTATAAAATTTCGTGCAAATCCGGAGTGTGTATAGGGTGATACAGTCAAAATACTGTGGGAAGTACGAATATTAGGAAAAAAACTTGTGAAAATTGCCCTCAAAAAGGGGAATTTTTTTTAAAATGTTGAATTAAGGCTCCGTTTTGACTCCAATATATTCATTTACCCATGAGATCTCTTGGGGGAAAATATCGAACGAGTTGAACAGGAGGGTAATACATTTCGGAGAAATTAGTGAAATCTCCAATTCACCAAAGGGGTACCCCTTTCAGAAATCTTCGATTTCTCTAATATGGATTCGAGCAAGGGTTTGATATTGAATACTAAAGAATACAAGAGGGTCATGGTCACAAAATTTGTAGCCCTATGTCTTAGGGATCTATGTATAAAATTTTGTGCAAATCCGGGGTGTGTATAGGGTGATACAGTCAAAATACTGAGGGATGTACGAATATTAGGAAAAAAACTTGTGAAAATTCCCCTCAAAAAGGGGAATTTTTTTTTAAATGTTGAATTAAGGCTCCGTTTCGACTCCAATATATTCATTTACCCATGAGATCTCTTGGGGGAAAATATCGAACGAGTTGAACAGGAGGGTAATACATTTCGGAGAAATTAGTGAAATCTCCAATTCACCAAAGGGGTACCCCTTTCAGAAATCTTCGATTTCTCTAATATGGATTCGAGCAAGGGTTTGATATTGAATACTAAAGAATACAAGAGGGTCATGGTCACAAAAGTTGTAGCCCTATGTCTTAGGGATCTATGTATAAAATTTCGTGCAAATCCGGAGTGTGTATAGGGTGATACAGTCAAAATACTGTGGGAAGTACGAATATTAGGAAAAAAACTTGTGAAAATTGCCCTCAAAAAGGGGAATTTTTTTTAATATGTTGAATTAAGGCTCCGTTTCGACTCCAATATATTCATTTACCCATGAGATCTCTTGGGGGAAAATATCGAACGAGTTGAACACGAGGGTAATACATTTCGGAGAAATTAGTGAAATCTCCAATTCACCAAAGGGGTACCCCTTTCAGAAATCTTCGATTTCTCTAATATGGATTCGAGCATGGTTTTGATAATGAATACTAAAGAATACAAGAGGGTCATGGTCACAAAAGTTGTTGCCCTATGTCTTAGGGATCTATGTATAAAATTTCGTGCAAATCCGGGGTGTGTATAGGGTGATACAGTCAAAATACTGAGGGATGTACGAATATTAGGAAAAGAACTTGTGAAAATTCCACTCAAAGAGGGGAATTTTTTTTTAAATGTTGAATTAAGGCTCCGTTTCGACTCCAATATATTCATTTACCCATGAGATCTCTTGGGGAAAAATATCGAACGAGTTGAACACGAGGGTAATACATTTCGGAGAAATTAGTGAAATCTCCAATTCACCAAAGGGGTACCCCTTTCAGAAATCTTCGATTTCTCTAATATGGATTCGAGCATGGTTTTGATAATGAATACTAAAGAATACAAGAGGGTCATGGTCACAAAAGTTGTAGCCCTATGTCTTAGGGATCTATGTATAAAATTTCGTGCAAATCCGGAGTGTGTATAGGGTGATACAGTCAAAATACTGTGGGAAGTACGAATATTAGGAAAAAAACTTGTGAAAATTGCCCTCAAAAAGGGGAATTTTTTTTAAAATGTTGAATTAAGGCTCCGTTTTGACTCCAATATATTCATTTACCCATGAGATCTCTTGGGGGAAAATATCGAACGAGTTGAACAGGAGGGTAATACATTTCGGAGAAATTAGTGAAATCTCCAATTCACCAAAGGGGTACCCCTTTCAGAAATCTTCGATTTCTCTAATATGGATTCGAGCAAGGGTTTGATATTGAATACTAAAGAATACAAGAGGGTCATGGTCACAAAATTTGTAGCCCTATGTCTTAGGGATCTATGTATAAAATTTTGTGCAAATCCGGGGTGTGTATAGGGTGATACAGTCAAAATACTGAGGGATGTACGAATATTAGGAAAAAAACTTGTGAAAATTCCCCTCAAAAAGGGGAATTTTTTTTTAAATGTTGAATTAAGGCTCCGTTTCGACTCCAATATATTCATTTACCCATGAGATCTCTTGGGGAAAAATATCGAACGAGTTGAACACGAGGGTAATACATTTTGGAGAAATTAATGAAATCTCCAATTCACCAAAGGGGTACCCCTTTCAGAAATCTTCGATTTCTCTAATATGGATTCGAGCAAGGTTTTGATATTGAATACTAAAGAATACAAGAGGGTCATGGTCACAAAAGTTGTAGCCCTATGTCTTAGGGATCTATGTATAAAATTTCGTGCAAATCCGGAGTGTGTATAGGGTGATACAGTCAAAATACTGTGGGAAGTACGAATATTAGGAAAAAAACTTGTGAAAATTGCCCTCAAAAAGGGGAATTTTTTTTAATATGTTGAATTAAGGCACCGTTTCGACTCCAATATATTCATTTACCCATGAGATCTCTTGGGGGAAAATATCGAACGAGTTGAACACGAGGGTAATACATTTCGGAGAAATTAGTGAAATCTCCAATTCACCAAAGGGGTACCCCTTTCAGAAATCTTCGATTTCTCTAATATGGATTCGAGCATGGTTTTGATAATGAATACTAAAGAATACAAGAGGGTCATGGTCACAAAAGTTGTAGCCCTATGTCTTAGGGATCTATGTATAAAATTTCGTGCAAATCCGGGGTGTGTATAGGGTGATACAGTCAAAATACTGAGGGATGTACGAATATTAGGAAAAGAACTTGTGAAAATTCCACTCAAAAAGGGGAATTTTTTTTTAAATGTTGAATTAAGGCTCCGTTTCGACTCCAATATATTCATTTACCCATGAGATCTCTTGGGGAAAAATATCGAACGAGTTGAACACGAGGGTAATACATTTTGGAGAAATTCGTGAAATCTCCAATTCACCAAAGGGGTACCCCTTTCAGAAATCTTCGATTTCTCTAATATGGATTCGAGCAAGGTTTTGATATTGAATACTAAAGAATACAAGAGGGTCATGGTCACAAAAGTTGTAGCCCTATGTCTTAGGGATCTATGTATAAAATTTCGTGCAAATCCGGAGTGTGTATAGGGTGATACAGTCAAAATACTGTGGGAAGTACGAATATTAGGAAAAAAACTTGTGAAAATTGCCCTCAAAAAGGGGAATTTTTTTTAAAATGTTGAATTAAGGCTCCGTTTCGACTCCAATATATTCATTTACCCATGAGATCTCTTGGGGGAAAATATCGAACGAGTTGAACATGAGGGTAATACATTTCGGAGAAATTAGTGAAATCTCCAATTCACCAAAGGGGTACCCCTTTCAGAAATCTTCGATTTCTCTAATATGGATTCGAGCATGGTTTTGATAATGAATACTAAAGAATACAAGAGGGTCATGGTCACAAAAGTTGTAGCCCTATGTCTTAGGGATCTATGTATAAAATTTCGTGCAAATCCGGAGTGTGTATAGGGTGATACAGTCAAAATACTGTGGGAAGTACGAATATTAGGAAAAAAACTTGTGAAAATTGCCCTCAAAAAGGGGAATTTTTTTTAAAATGTTGAATTAAGGCTCCGTTTCGACTCCAATATATTCATTTACCCATGAGATCTCTTGGGGGAAAATATCGAACGAGTTGAACACGAGGGTAATACATTTCGGAGAAATTAGTGAAATCTCCAATTCACCAAAGGGGTACCCCTTTCAGAAATCTTCGATTTCTCTAATATGGATTCGAGCATGGTTTTGATAATGAATACTAAATAATACAAGAGGGTCATGGTCACAAAAGTTGTAGCCCTATGTCTTAGGGATCTATGTATAAAATTTCGTGCAAATCCGGGGTGTGTATAGGGTGATACAGTCAAAATACTGTGGGATGTACGAATATTAGGAAAAGAACTTGTGAAAATTCCACTCAAAGAGGGGAATTTTTTTTTAAATGTTGAATTAAGGCTCCGTTTCGACTCCAATATATTCATTTACCCATGAGATCTCTTGGGGAAAAATATCGAACGAGTTGAACACGAGGGTAATACATTTCGGAGAAATTAGTGAAATCTCCAATTCACCAAAGGGGTACCCCTTTCAGAAATCTTCGATTTCTCTAATATGGATTCGAGCATGGTTTTGATAATGAATACTAAAGAATACAAGAGGGTCATGGTCACAAAAGTTGTAGCCCTATGTCTTAGGGATCTATGTATAAAATTTCGTGCAAATCCGGAGTGTGTATAGGGTGATACAGTCAAAATACTGTGGGAAGTACGAATATTAGGAAAAAAACTTGTGAAAATTGCCCTCAAAAAGGGGAATTTTTTTTAAAATGTTGAATTAAGGCTCCGTTTTGACTCCAATATATTCATTTACCCATGAGATCTCTTGGGGGAAAATATCGAACGAGTTGAACAGGAGGGTAATACATTTCGGAGAAATTAGTGAAATCTCCAATTCACCAAAGGGGTACCCCTTTCAGAAATCTTCGATTTCTCTAATATGGATTCGAGCAAGGGTTTGATATTGAATACTAAAGAATACAAGAGGGTCATGGTCACAAAATTTGTAGCCCTATGTCTTAGGGATCTATGTATAAAATTTTGTGCAAATCCGGGGTGTGTATAGGGTGATACAGTCAAAATACTGAGGGATGTACGAATATTAGGAAAAGAACTTGTGAAAATTCCACTCAAAAAGGGGAATTTTTTTTTAAATGTTGAATTAAGGCTCCGTTTCGACTCCAATATATTCATTTACCCATGAGATCTCTTGGGGAAAAATATCGAACGAGTTGAACACGAGGGTAATACATTTTGGAGAAATTCGTGAAATCTCCAATTCACCAAAGGGGTACCCCTTTCAGAAATCTTCGATTTCTCTAATATGGATTCGAGCAAGGTTTTGATATTGAATACTAAAGAATACAAGAGGGTCATGGTCACAAAAGTTGTAGCCCTATGTCTTAGGGATCTATGTATAAAATTTCGTGCAAATCCGGAGTGTGTATAGGGTGATACAGTCAAAATACTGTGGGAAGTACGAATATTAGGAAAAAAACTTGTGAAAATTGCCCTCAAAAAGGGGAATTTTTTTTAAAATGTTGAATTAAGGCTCCGTTTCGACTCCAATATATTCATTTACCCATGAGATCTCTTGGGGGAAAATATCGAACGAGTTGAACATGAGGGTAATACATTTCGGAGAAATTAGTGAAATCTCCAATTCACCAAAGGGGTACCCCTTTCAGAAATCTTCGATTTCTCTAATATGGATTCGAGCATGGTTTTGATAATGAATACTAAAGAATACAAGAGGGTCATGGTCACAAAAGTTGTAGCCCTATGTCTTAGGGATCTATGTATAAAATTTCGTGCAAATCCGGAGTGTGTATAGGGTGATACAGTCAAAATACTGTGGGAAGTACGAATATTAGGAAAAAAACTTGTGAAAATTGCCCTCAAAAAGGGGAATTTTTTTTAAAATGTTGAATTAAGGCTCCGTTTTGACTCCAATATATTCATTTACCCATGAGATCTCTTGGGGGAAAATATCGAACGAGTTGAACAGGAGGGTAATACATTTCGGAGAAATTAGTGAAATCTCCAATTCACCAAAGGGGTACCCCTTTCAGAAATCTTCGATTTCTCTAATATGGATTCGAGCAAGGGTTTGATATTGAATACTAAAGAATACAAGAGGGTCATGGTCACAAAAGTTGTAGCCCTATGTCTTAGGGATCTATGTATAAAATTTCGTGCAAATCCGGAGTGTGTATAGGGTGATACAGTCAAAATACTGTGGGAAGTACGAATATTAGGAAAAAAACTTGTGAAAATTGCCCTCAAAAAGGGGAATTTTTTTTAATATGTTGAATTAAGGCTCCGTTTCGACTCCAATATATTCATTTACCCATGAGATCTCTTGGGGGAAAATATCGAACGAGTTGAACACGAGGGTAATACATTTCGGAGAAATTAGTGAAATCTCCAATTCACCAAAGGGGTACCCCTTTCAGAAATCTTCGATTTCTCTAATATGGATTCGAGCATGGTTTTGATAATGAATACTAAATAATACAAGAGGGTCATGGTCACAAAAGTTGTTGCCCTATGTCTTAGGGATCTATGTATAAAATTTCGTGCAAATCCGGGGTGTGTATAGGGTGATACAGTCAAAATACTGAGGGATGTACGAATATTAGGAAAAGAACTTGTGAAAATTCCACTCAAAAAGGGGAATTTTTTTTTAAATGTTGAATTAAGGCTCCGTTTCGACTCCAATATATTCATTTACCCATGAGATCTCTTGGGGAAAAATATCGAACGAGTTGAACACGAGGGTAATACATTTTGGAGAAATTCGTGAAATCTCCAATTCACCAAAGGGGTACCCCTTTCAGAAATCTTCGATTTCTCTAATATGGATTCGAGCAAGGTTTTGATATTGAATACTAAAGAATACAAGAGGGTCATGGTCACAAAAGTTGTAGCCCTATGTCTTAGGGATCTATGTATAAAATTTCGTGCAAATCCGGAGTGTGTATAGGGTGATACAGTCAAAATACTGTGGGAAGTACGAATATTAGGAAAAAAACTTGTGAAAATTGCCCTCAAAAAGGGGAATTTTTTTTAAAATGTTGAATTAAGGCTCCGTTTTGACTCCAATATATTCATTTACCCATGAGATCTCTTGGGGGAAAATATCGAACGAGTTGAACAGGAGGGTAATACATTTCGGAGAAATTAGTGAAATCTCCAATTCACCAAAGGGGTACCCCTTTCAGAAATCTTCGATTTCTCTAATATGGATTCGAGCAAGGGTTTGATATTGAATACTAAAGAATACAAGAGGGTCATGGTCACAAAATTTGTAGCCCTATGTCTTAGGGATCTATGTATAAAATTTTGTGCAAATCCGGGGTGTGTATAGGGTGATACAGTCAAAATACTGAGGGATGTACGAATATTAGGAAAAAAACTTGTGAAAATTGCCCTCAAAAAGGGGAATTTTTTTTAAAATGTTGAATTAAGGCTCCGTTTCGACTCCAATATATTCATTTACCCATGAGATCTCTTGGGGGAAAATATCGAACGAGTTGAACATGAGGGTAATACATTTCGGAGAAATTAGTGAAATCTCCAATTCACCAAAGGGGTACCCCTTTCAGAAATCTTCGATTTCTCTAATATGGATTCGAGCATGGTTTTGATAATGAATACTAAAGAATACAAGAGGGTCATGGTCACAAAAGTTGTAGCCCTATGTCTTAGGGATCTATGTATAAAATTTCGTGCAAATCCGGAGTGTGTATAGGGTGATACAGTCAAAATACTGTGGGAAGTACGAATATTAGGAAAAAAACTTGTGAAAATTGCCCTCAAAAAGGGGAATTTTTTTTAAAATGTTGAATTAAGGCTCCGTTTCGACTCCAATATATTCATTTACCCATGAGATCTCTTGGGGGAAAATATCGAACGAGTTGAACACGAGGGTAATACATTTCGGAGAAATTAGTGAAATCTCCAATTCACCAAAGGGGTACCCCTTTCAGAAATCTTCGATTTCTCTAATATGGATTCGAGCATGGTTTTGATAATGAATACTAAATAATACAAGAGGGTCATGGTCACAAAAGTTGTAGCCCTATGTCTTAGGGATCTATGTATAAAATTTCGTGCAAATCCGGGGTGTGTATAGGGTGATACAGTCAAAATACTGTGGGATGTACGAATATTAGGAAAAGAACTTGTGAAAATTCCACTCAAAGAGGGGAATTTTTTTTTAAATGTTGAATTAAGGCTCCGTTTCGACTCCAATATATTCATTTACCCATGAGATCTCTTGGGGAAAAATATCGAACGAGTTGAACACGAGGGTAATACATTTCGGAGAAATTAGTGAAATCTCCAATTCACCAAAGGGGTACCCCTTTCAGAAATCTTCGATTTCTCTAATATGGATTCGAGCATGGTTTTGATAATGAATACTAAAGAATACAAGAGGGTCATGGTCACAAAAGTTGTAGCCCTATGTCTTAGGGATCTATGTATAAAATTTCGTGCAAATCCGGAGTGTGTATAGGGTGATACAGTCAAAATACTGTGGGAAGTACGAATATTAGGAAAAAAACTTGTGAAAATTGCCCTCAAAAAGGGGAATTTTTTTTAAAATGTTGAATTAAGGCTCCGTTTTGACTCCAATATATTCATTTACCCATGAGATCTCTTGGGGGAAAATATCGAACGAGTTGAACAGGAGGGTAATACATTTCGGAGAAATTAGTGAAATCTCCAATTCACCAAAGGGGTACCCCTTTCAGAAATCTTCGATTTCTCTAATATGGATTCGAGCAAGGGTTTGATATTGAATACTAAAGAATACAAGAGGGTCATGGTCACAAAAGTTGTAGCCCTATGTCTTAGGGATCTATGTATAAAATTTCGTGCAAATCCGGAGTGTGTATAGGGTGATACAGTCAAAATACTGTGGGAAGTACGAATATTAGGAAAAAAACTTGTGAAAATTGCCCTCAAAAAGGGGAATTTTTTTTAATATGTTGAATTAAGGCTCCGTTTCGACTCCAATATATTCATTTACCCATGAGATCTCTTGGGGGAAAATATCGAACGAGTTGAACACGAGGGTAATACATTTCGGAGAAATTAGTGAAATCTCCAATTCACCAAAGGGGTACCCCTTTCAGAAATCTTCGATTTCTCTAATATGGATTCGAGCATGGTTTTGATAATGAATACTAAATAATACAAGAGGGTCATGGTCACAAAAGTTGTTGCCCTATGTCTTAGGGATCTATGTATAAAATTTCGTGCAAATCCGGGGTGTGTATAGGGTGATACAGTCAAAATACTGAGGGATGTACGAATATTAGGAAAAGAACTTGTGAAAATTCCACTCAAAAAGGGGAATTTTTTTTTAAATGTTGAATTAAGGCTCCGTTTCGACTCCAATATATTCATTTACCCATGAGATCTCTTGGGGAAAAATATCGAACGAGTTGAACACGAGGGTAATACATTTTGGAGAAATTCGTGAAATCTCCAATTCACCAAAGGGGTACCCCTTTCAGAAATCTTCGATTTCTCTAATATGGATTCGAGCAAGGTTTTGATATTGAATACTAAAGAATACAAGAGGGTCATGGTCACAAAAGTTGTAGCCCTATGTCTTAGGGATCTATGTATAAAATTTCGTGCAAATCCGGAGTGTGTATAGGGTGATACAGTCAAAATACTGTGGGAAGTACGAATATTAGGAAAAAAACTTGTGAAAATTGCCCTCAAAAAGGGGAATTTTTTTTAAAATGTTGAATTAAGGCTCCGTTTTGACTCCAATATATTCATTTACCCATGAGATCTCTTGGGGGAAAATATCGAACGAGTTGAACAGGAGGGTAATACATTTCGGAGAAATTAGTGAAATCTCCAATTCACCAAAGGGGTACCCCTTTCAGAAATCTTCGATTTCTCTAATATGGATTCGAGCAAGGGTTTGATATTGAATACTAAAGAATACAAGAGGGTCATGGTCACAAAATTTGTAGCCCTATGTCTTAGGGATCTATGTATAAAATTTTGTGCAAATCCGGGGTGTGTATAGGGTGATACAGTCAAAATACTGAGGGATGTACGAATATTAGGAAAAAAACTTGTGAAAATTCCCCTCAAAAAGGGGAATTTTTTTTTAAATGTTGAATTAAGGCTCCGTTTCGACTCCAATATATTCATTTACCCATGAGATCTCTTGGGGGAAAATATCGAACGAGTTGAACAGGAGGGTAATACATTTCGGAGAAATTAGTGAAATCTCCAATTCACCAAAGGGGTACCCCTTTCAGAAATCTTCGATTTCTCTAATATGGATTCGAGCAAGGGTTTGATATTGAATACTAAAGAATACAAGAGGGTCATGGTCACAAAAGTTGTAGCCCTATGTCTTAGGGATCTATGTATAAAATTTCGTGCAAATCCGGAGTGTGTATAGGGTGATACAGTCAAAATACTGTGGGAAGTACGAATATTAGGAAAAAAACTTGTGAAAATTGCCCTCAAAAAGGGGAATTTTTTTTAAAATGTTGAATTAAGGCTCCGTTTTGACTCCAATATATTCATTTACCCATGAGATCTCTTGGGGGAAAATATCGAACGAGTTGAACAGGAGGGTAATACATTTCGGAGAAATTAGTGAAATCTCCAATTCACCAAAGGGGTACCCCTTTCAGAAATCTTCGATTTCTCTAATATGGATTCGAGCAAGGGTTTGATATTGAATACTAAAGAATACAAGAGGGTCATGGTCACAAAAGTTGTAGCCCTATGTCTTAGGGATCTATGTATAAAATTTCGTGCAAATCCGGAGTGTGTATAGGGTGATACAGTCAAAATACTGTGGGAAGTACGAATATTAGGAAAAAAACTTGTGAAAATTGCCCTCAAAAAGGGGAATTTTTTTTAATATGTTGAATTAAGGCTCCGTTTCGACTCCAATATATTCATTTACCCATGAGATCTCTTGGGGGAAAATATCGAACGAGTTGAACACGAGGGTAATACATTTCGGAGAAATTAGTGAAATCTCCAATTCACCAAAGGGGTACCCCTTTCAGAAATCTTCGATTTCTCTAATATGGATTCGAGCATGGTTTTGATAATGAATACTAAATAATACAAGAGGGTCATGGTCACAAAAGTTGTTGCCCTATGTCTTAGGGATCTATGTATAAAATTTCGTGCAAATCCGGGGTGTGTATAGGGTGATACAGTCAAAATACTGAGGGATGTACGAATATTAGGAAAAGAACTTGTGAAAATTCCACTCAAAAAGGGGAATTTTTTTTTAAATGTTGAATTAAGGCTCCGTTTCGACTCCAATATATTCATTTACCCATGAGATCTCTTGGGGAAAAATATCGAACGAGTTGAACACGAGGGTAATACATTTTGGAGAAATTCGTGAAATCTCCAATTCACCAAAGGGGTACCCCTTTCAGAAATCTTCGATTTCTCTAATATGGATTCGAGCAAGGTTTTGATATTGAATACTAAAGAATACAAGAGGGTCATGGTCACAAAAGTTGTAGCCCTATGTCTTAGGGATCTATGTATAAAATTTCGTGCAAATCCGGAGTGTGTATAGGGTGATACAGTCAAAATACTGTGGGAAGTACGAATATTAGGAAAAAAACTTGTGAAAATTGCCCTCAAAAAGGGGAATTTTTTTTAAAATGTTGAATTAAGGCTCCGTTTTGACTCCAATATATTCATTTACCCATGAGATCTCTTGGGGGAAAATATCGAACGAGTTGAACAGGAGGGTAATACATTTCGGAGAAATTAGTGAAATCTCCAATTCACCAAAGGGGTACCCCTTTCAGAAATCTTCGATTTCTCTAATATGGATTCGAGCAAGGGTTTGATATTGAATACTAAAGAATACAAGAGGGTCATGGTCACAAAATTTGTAGCCCTATGTCTTAGGGATCTATGTATAAAATTTTGTGCAAATCCGGGGTGTGTATAGGGTGATACAGTCAAAATACTGAGGGATGTACGAATATTAGGAAAAAAACTTGTGAAAATTCCCCTCAAAAAGGGGAATTTTTTTTTAAATGTTGAATTAAGGCTCCGTTTCGACTCCAATATATTCATTTACCCATGAGATCTCTTGGGGGAAAATATCGAACGAGTTGAACAGGAGGGTAATACATTTCGGAGAAATTAGTGAAATCTCCAATTCACCAAAGGGGTACCCCTTTCAGAAATCTTCGATTTCTCTAATATGGATTCGAGCAAGGGTTTGATATTGAATACTAAAGAATACAAGAGGGTCATGGTCACAAAAGTTGTAGCCCTATGTCTTAGGGATCTATGTATAAAATTTCGTGCAAATCCGGAGTGTGTATAGGGTGATACAGTCAAAATACTGTGGGAAGTACGAATATTAGGAAAAAAACTTGTGAAAATTGCCCTCAAAAAGGGGAATTTTTTTTAATATGTTGAATTAAGGCTCCGTTTCGACTCCAATATATTCATTTACCCATGAGATCTCTTGGGGGAAAATATCGAACGAGTTGAACACGAGGGTAATACATTTCGGAGAAATTAGTGAAATCTCCAATTCACCAAAGGGGTACCCCTTTCAGAAATCTTCGATTTCTCTAATATGGATTCGAGCATGGTTTTGATAATGAATACTAAAGAATACAAGAGGGTCATGGTCACAAAAGTTGTTGCCCTATGTCTTAGGGATCTATGTATAAAATTTCGTGCAAATCCGGGGTGTGTATAGGGTGATACAGTCAAAATACTGAGGGATGTACGAATATTAGGAAAAGAACTTGTGAAAATTCCACTCAAAAAGGGGAATTTTTTTTTAAATGTTGAATTAAGGCTCCGTTTCGACTCCAATATATTCATTTACCCATGAGATCTCTTGGGGAAAAATATCGAACGAGTTGAACACGAGGGTAATACATTTTGGAGAAATTCGTGAAATCTCCAATTCACCAAAGGGGTACCCCTTTCAGAAATCTTCGATTTCTCTAATATGGATTCGAGCAAGGTTTTGATATTGAATACTAAAGAATACAAGAGGGTCATGGTTACAAAAGTTGTAGCCCTATGTCTTAGGGATCTATGTATAAAATTTCGTGCAAATCCGGAGTGTGTATAGGGTGATACAGTCAAAATACTGTGGGAAGTACGAATATTAGGAAAAAAACTTGTGAAAATTGCCCTCAAAAAGGGGAATTTTTTTTAAAATGTTGAATTAAGGCTCCGTTTCGACTCCAATATATTCATTTACCCATGAGATCTCTTGGGGGAAAATATCGAACGAGTTGAACAGGAGGGTAATACATTTCGGAGAAATTAGTGAAATCTCCAATTCACCAAAGGGGTACCCCTTTCAGAAATCTTCGATTTCTCTAATATGGATTCGAGCATGGTTTTGATAATGAATACTAAAGAATACAAGAGGGTCATGGTCACAAAAGTTGTAGCCCTATGTCTTAGGGATCTATGTATAAAATTTCGTGCAAATCCGGAGTGTGTATAGGGTGATACAGTCAAAATACTGTGGGAAGTACGAATATTAGGAAAAAAACTTGTGAAAATTGCCCTCAAAAAGGGGAATTTTTTTTAAAATGTTGAATTAAGGCTCCGTTTCGACTCCAATATATTCATTTACCCATGAGATCTCTTGGGGGAAAATATCGAACGAGTTGAACACGAGGGTAATACATTTCGGAGAAATTAGTGAAATCTCCAATTCACCAAAGGGGTACCCCTTTCAGAAATCTTCGATTTCTCTAATATGGATTCGAGCATGGTTTTGATAATGAATACTAAATAATACAAGAGGGTCATGGTCACAAAAGTTGTAGCCCTATGTCTTAGGGATCTATGTATAAAATTTCGTGCAAATCCGGGGTGTGTATAGGGTGATACAGTCAAAATACTGTGGGATGTACGAATATTAGGAAAAGAACTTGTGAAAATTCCACTCAAAGAGGGGAATTTTTTTTTAAATGTTGAATTAAGGCTCCGTTTCGACTCCAATATATTCATTTACCCATGAGATCTCTTGGGGAAAAATATCGAACGAGTTGAACACGAGGGTAATACATTTCGGAGAAATTAGTGAAATCTCCAATTCACCAAAGGGGTACCCCTTTCAGAAATCTTTGATTTCTCTAATATGGATTCGAGCATGGTTTTGATAATGAATACTAAAGAATACAAGAGGGTCATGGTCACAAAAGTTGTAGCCCTATGTCTTAGGGATCTATGTATAAAATTTCGTGCAAATCCGGAGTGTGTATAGGGTGATACAGTCAAAATACTGTGGGAAGTACGAATATTAGGAAAAAAACTTGTGAAAATTGCCCTCAAAAAGGGGAATTTTTTTTAATATGTTGAATTAAGGCTCCGTTTCGACTCCAATATATTCATTTACCCATGAGATCTCTTGGGGGAAAATATCGAACGAGTTGAACACGAGGGTAATACATTTCGGAGAAATTAGTGAAATCTCCAATTCACCAAAGGGGTACCCCTTTCAGAAATCTTCGATTTCTCTAATATGGATTCGAGCATGGTTTTGATAATGAATACTAAAGAATACAAGAGGGTCATGGTCACAAAAGTTGTTGCCCTATGTCTTAGGGATCTATGTATAAAATTTCGTGCAAATCCGGGGTGTGTATAGGGTGATACAGTCAAAATACTGAGGGATGTACGAATATTAGGAAAAGAACTTGTGAAAATTCCACTCAAAAAGGGGAATTTTTTTTTAAATGTTGAATTAAGGCTCCGTTTCGACTCCAATATATTCATTTACCCATGAGATCTCTTGGGGGAAAATATCGAACGAGTTGAACAGGAGGGTAATACATTTCGGAGAAATTAGTGAAATCTCCAATTCACCAAAGGGGTACCCCTTTCAGAAATCTTCGATTTCTCTAATATGGATTCGAGCAAGGGTTTGATATTGAATACTAAAGAATACAAGAGGGTCATGGTCACAAAAGTTGTAGCCCTATGTCTTAGGGATCTATGTATAAAATTTCGTGCAAATCCGGGGTGTGTATAGGGTGATACAGTTAAAATACTGTGGGATGTACGAATATTAGGAAAAGAACTTGTGAAAATTCCACTCAAAGAGGGGAATTTTTTTTTAAATGTTGAATTAAGGCTCCGTTTCGACTCCAATATATTCATTTACCCATGAGATCTCTTGGGGAAAAATATCGAACGAGTTGAACACGAGGGTAATACATTTCGGAGAAATTAGTGAAATCTCCAATTCACCAAAGGGGTACCCCTTTCAGAAATCTTCGATTTCTCTAATATGGATTCGAGCATGGTTTTGATAATGAATACTAAAGAATACAAGAGGGTCATGGTCACAAAAGTTGTAGCCCTATGTCTTAGGGATCTATGTATAAAATTTCGTGCAAATCCGGAGTGTGTATAGGGTGATACAGTCAAAATACTGTGGGAAGTACGAATATTAGGAAAAAAACTTGTGAAAATTGCCCTCAAAAAGGGGAATTTTTTTTAATATGTTGAATTAAGGCTCCGTTTCGACTCCAATATATTCATTTACCCATGAGATCTCTTGGGGGAAAATATCGAACGAGTTGAACACGAGGGTAATACATTTCGGAGAAATTAGTGAAATCTCCAATTCACCAAAGGGGTACCCCTTTCAGAAATCTTCGATTTCTCTAATATGGATTCGAGCATGGTTTTGATAATGAATACTAAAGAATACAAGAGGGTCATGGTCACAAAAGTTGTTGCCCTATGTCTTAGGGATCTATGTATAAAATTTCGTGCAAATCCGGGGTGTGTATAGGGTGATACAGTCAAAATACTGAGGGATGTACGAATATTAGGAAAAGAACTTGTGAAAATTCCACTCAAAAAGGGGAATTTTTTTTTAAATGTTGAATTAAGGCTCCGTTTCGACTCCAATATATTCATTTACCCATGAGATCTCTTGGGGGAAAATATCGAACGAGTTGAACAGGAGGGTAATACATTTCGGAGAAATTAGTGAAATCTCCAATTCACCAAAGGGGTACCCCTTTCAGAAATCTTCGATTTCTCTAATATGGATTCGAGCAAGGGTTTGATATTGAATACTAAAGAATACAAGAGGGTCATGGTCACAAAATTTGTAGCCCTATGTCTTAGGGATCTATGTATAAAATTTTGTGCAAATCCGGGGTGTGTATAGGGTGATACAGTCAAAATACTGAGGGATGTACGAATATTAGGAAAAAAACTTGTGAAAATTCCCCTCAAAAAGGGGAATTTTTTTTTAAATGTTGAATTAAGGCTCCGTTTCGACTCCAATATATTCATTTACCCATGAGATCTCTTGGGGAAAAATATCGAACGAGTTGAACACGAGGGTAATACATTTTGGAGAAATTAATGAAATCTCCAATTCACCAAAGGGGTACCCCTTCCAGAAATCTTCGATTTCTCTAATATGGATTCGAGCAAGGTTTTGATATTGAATACTAAAGAATACAAGAGGGTCATGGTCACAAAAGTTGTAGCCCTATGTCTTAGGGATCTATGTATAAAATTTCGTGCAAATCCGGAGTGTGTATAGGGTGATACAGTCAAAATACTGTGGGAAGTACGAATATTAGGAAAAAAACTTGTGAAAATTGCCCTCAAAAAGGGGAATTTTTTTTAATATGTTGAATTAAGGCTCCGTTTCGACTCCAATATATTCATTTACCCATGAGATCTCTTGGGGGAAAATATCGAACGAGTTGAACACGAGGGTAATACATTTCGGAGAAATTAGTGAAATCTCCAATTCACCAAAGGGGTACCCCTTTCAGAAATCTTCGATTTCTCTAATATGGATTCGAGCATGGTTTTGATAATGAATACTAAAGAATACAAGAGGGTCATGGTCACAAAAGTTGTAGCCCTATGTCTTAGGGATCTATGTATAAAAATTTCGTGCAAATCCGGGGTGTGTATAGGGTGATACAGTCAAAATACTGAGGGATGTACGAATATTAGGAAAAGAACTTGTGAAAATTCCACTCAAAAAGGGGAATTTTTTTTTAAATGTTGAATTAAGGCTCCGTTTCGACTCCAATATATTCATTTACCCATGAGATCTCTTGGGGAAAAATATCGAACGAGTTGAACACGAGGGTAATACATTTTGGAGAAATTCGTGAAATCTCCAATTCACCAAAGGGGTACCCCTTTCAGAAATCTTCGATTTCTCTAATATGGATTCGAGCAAGGTTTTGATATTGAATACTAAAGAATACAAGAGGGTCATGGTCACAAAAGTTGTAGCCCTATGTCTTAGGGATCTATGTATAAAATTTCGTGCAAATCCGGAGTGTGTATAGGGTGATACAGTCAAAATACTGTGGGAAGTACGAATATTAGGAAAAAAACTTGTGAAAATTGCCCTCAAAAAGGGGAATTTTTTTTAAAATGTTGAATTAAGGCTCCGTTTCGACTCCAATATATTCATTTACCCATGAGATCTCTTGGGGGAAAATATCGAACGAGTTGAACATGAGGGTAATACATTTCGGAGAAATTAGTGAAATCTCCAATTCACCAAAGGGGTACCCCTTTCAGAAATCTTCGATTTCTCTAATATGGATTCGAGCATGGTTTTGATAATGAATACTAAAGAATACAAGAGGGTCATGGTCACAAAAGTTGTAGCCCTATGTCTTAGGGATCTATGTATAAAATTTCGTGCAAATCCGGAGTGTGTATAGGGTGATACAGTCAAAATACTGTGGGAAGTACGAATATTAGGAAAAAAACTTGTGAAAATTGCCCTCAAAAAGGGGAATTTTTTTTAAAATGTTGAATTAAGGCTCCGTTTCGACTCCAATATATTCATTTACCCATGAGATCTCTTGGGGGAAAATATCGAACGAGTTGAACACGAGGGTAATACATTTCGGAGAAATTAGTGAAATCTCCAATTCACCAAAGGGGTACCCCTTTCAGAAATCTTCGATTTCTCTAATATGGATTCGAGCATGGTTTTGATAATGAATACTAAATAATACAAGAGGGTCATGGTCACAAAAGTTGTAGCCCTATGTCTTAGGGATCTATGTATAAAATTTCGTGCAAATCCGGGGTGTGTATAGGGTGATACAGTCAAAATACTGTGGGATGTACGAATATTAGGAAAAGAACTTGTGAAAATTCCACTCAAAGAGGGGAATTTTTTTTAAAATGTTGAATTAAGGCTCCGTTTCGACTCCAATATATTCATTTACCCATGAGATCTCTTGGGGGAAAATATCGAACGAGTTGAACACGAGGGTAATACATTTCGGAGAAATTAGTGAAATCTCCAATTCACCAAAGGGGTACCCCTTTCAGAAATCTTCGATTTCTCTAATATGGATTCGAGCATGGTTTTGATAATGAATACTAAATAATACAAGAGGGTCATGGTCACAAAAGTTGTAGCCCTATGTCTTAGGGATCTATGTATAAAATTTCGTGCAAATCCGGGGTGTGTATAGGGTGATACAGTCAAAATACTGTGGGATGTACGAATATTAGGAAAAGAACTTGTGAAAATTCCACTCAAAGAGGGGAATTTTTTTTTAAATGTTGAATTAAGGCTCCGTTTCGACTCCAATATATTCATTTACCCATGAGATCTCTTGGGGAAAAATATCGAACGAGTTGAACACGAGGGTAATACATTTCGGAGAAATTAGTGAAATCTCCAATTCACCAAAGGGGTACCCCTTTCAGAAATCTTCGATTTCTCTAATATGGATTCGAGCATGGTTTTGATAATGAATACTAAAGAATACAAGAGGGTCATGGTCACAAAAGTTGTAGCCCTATGTCTTAGGGATCTATGTATAAAATTTCGTGCAAATCCGGAGTGTGTATAGGGTGATACAGTCAAAATACTGTGGGAAGTACGAATATTAGGAAAAAAACTTGTGAAAATTGCCCTCAAAAAGGGGAATTTTTTTTAAAATGTTGAATTAAGGCTCCGTTTGGACTCCAATATATTCATTTACCCATGAGATCTCTTGGGGGAAAATATCGAACGAGTTGAACAGGAGGGTAATACATTTCGGAGAAATTAGTGAAATCTCCAATTCACCAAAGGGGTACCCCTTTCAGAAATCTTCGATTTCTCTAATATGGATTCGAGCAAGGGTTTGATATTGAATACTAAAGAATACAAGAGGGTCATGGTCACAAAATTTGTAGCCCTATGTCTTAGGGATCTATGTATAAAATTTTGTGCAAATCCGGGGTGTGTATAGGGTGATACAGTCAAAATACTGAGGGATGTACGAATATTAGGAAAAGAACTTGTGAAAATTCCACTCAAAAAGGGGAATTTTTTTTTAAATGTTGAATTAAGGCTCCGTTTCGACTCCAATATATTCATTTACCCATGAGATCTCTTGGGGAAAAATATCGAACGAGTTGAACACGAGGGTAATACATTTTGGAGAAATTAGTGAAATCTCCAATTCACCAAAGGGGTACCCCTTTCAGAAATCTTCGATTTCTCTAATATGGATTCGAGCATGGTTTTGATAATAAATCCTAAAGAATACAAGACGGTCATGGTCATAAAAGTTGTAGCCCTATGTCTTAGGGATCTATGTATAAAAGTTCGTGCAAATCCGGGGTGTGTATAGGGTGATACAGTCAAAATACTGAGGGATGTACGAATATTAGGAAAAAAACTTGTGAAAATTCCCCTCAAAAAGGGGAATTTTTTTTTAAATGTTGAATTAAGGCTCCGTTTCGACTCCAATATATTCATTTACCCATGAGATCTCTTGGGGAAAAATATCGAACGAGTTGAACACGAGGGTAATACATTTTGGAGAAATTAATGAAATCTCCAATTCACCAAAGGGGTACCCCTTTCAGAAATCTTCGATTTCTCTAATATGGATTCGAGCAAGGTTTTGATATTGAATACTAAAGAATACAAGAGGGTCATGGTCACAAAAGTTGTAGCCCTATGTCTTAGGGATCTATGTATAAAATTTCGTGCAAATCCGGAGTGTGTATAGGGTGATACAGTCAAAATACTGTGGGAAGTACGAATATTAGGAAAAAAACTTGTGAAAATTGCCCTCAAAAAGGGGAATTTTTTTTAATATGTTGAATTAAGGCTCCGTTTCGACTCCAATATATTCATTTACCCATGAGATCTCTTATGGGAAAATATCGAACGAGTTGAACACGAGGGTAATACATTTCGGAGAAATTAGTGAAATCTCCAATTCACCAAAGGGGTACCCCTTTCAGAAATCTTCGATTTCTCTAATATGGATTCGAGCATGGTTTTGATAATGAATACTAAAGAATACAAGAGGGTCATGGTCACAAAAGTTGTAGCCCTATGTCTTAGGGATCTATGTATAAAATTTCGTGCAAATCCGGGGTGTGTATAGGGTGATACAGTCAAAATACTGAGGGATGTACGAATATTAGGAAAAGAACTTGTGAAAATTCCACTCAAAAAGGGGAATTTTTTTTTAAATGTTGAATTAAGGCTCCGTTTCGACTCCAATATATTCATTTACCCATGAGATCTCTTGGGGAAAAATATCGAACGAGTTGAACACGAGGGTAATACATTTTGGAGAAATTCGTGAAATCTCCAATTCACCAAAGGGGTACCCCTTTCAGAAATCTTCGATTTCTCTAATATGGATTCGAGCAAGGTTTTGATATTGAATACTAAAGAATACAAGAGGGTCATGGTCACAAAAGTTGTAGCCCTATGTCTTAGGGATCTATGTATAAAATTTCGTGCAAATCCGGAGTGTGTATAGGGTGATACAGTCAAAATACTGTGGGAAGTACGAATATTAGGAAAAAAACTTGTGAAAATTGCCCTCAAAAAGGGGAATTTTTTTTAAAATGTTGAATTAAGGCTCCGTTTCGACTCCAATATATTCATTTACCCATGAGATCTCTTGGGGGAAAATATCGAACGAGTTGAACACGAGGGTAATACATTTCGGAGAAATTAGTGAAATCTCCAATTCACCAAAGGGGTACCCCTTTCAGAAATCTTCGATTTCTCTAATATGGATTCGAGCATGGTTTTGATAATGAATACTAAAGAATACAAGAGGGTCATGGTCACAAAAGTTGTAGCCCTATGTCTTAGGGATCTATGTATAAAATTTCGTGCAAATCCGGAGTGTGTATAGGGTGATACAGTCAAAATACTGTGGGAAGTACGAATATTAGGAAAAAAACTTGTGAAAATTGCCCTCAAAAAGGGGAATTTTTTTTAAAATGTTGAATTAAGGCTCCGTTTCGACTCCAATATATTCATTTACCCATGAGATCTCTTGGAGGAAAATATCGAACGAGTTGAACACGAGGGTAATACATTTCGGAGAAATTAGTGAAATCTCCAATTCACCAAAGGGGTACCCCTTTCAGAAATCTTCGATTTCTCTAATATGGATTCGAGCATGGTTTTGATAATGAATACTAAAGAATACAAGAGGGTCATGGTCACAAAAGTTGTAGCCCTATGTCTTAGGGATCTATGTATAAAATTTCGTGCAAATCCGGGGTGTGTATAGGGTGATACAGTCAAAATACTGTGGGATGTACGAATATTAGGAAAAGAACTTGTGAAAATTCCACTCAAAGAGGGGAATTTTTTTTTAAATGTTGAATTAAGGCTCCGTTTCGACTCCAATATATTCATTTACCCATGAGATCTCTTGGGGAAAAATATCGAACGAGTTGAACACGAGGGTAATACATTTTGGAGAAATTCGTGAAATCTCCAATTCACCAAAGGGGTACCCCTTTCAGAAATCTTCGATTTCTCTAATATGGATTCGAGCAAGGTTTTGATATTGAATACTAAAGAATACAAGAGGGTCATGGTCACAAAAGTTGTAGCCCTATGTCTTAGGGATCTATGTATAAAATTTCGTGCAAATCCGGGGTGTGTATAGGGTGATACAGTCAAAATACTGAGGGATGTACGAATATTAGGAAAAGAACTTGTGAAAATTCCACTCAAAAAGGGGAATTTTTTTTTAAATGTTGAATTAAGGCTCCGTTTCGACTCCAATATATTCATTTACCCATGAGATCTCTTGGGGAAAAATATCGAACGAGTTGAACACGAGGGTAATACATTTTGGAGAAATTCGTGAAATCTCCAATTCACCAAAGGGGTACCCCTTTCAGAAATCTTCGATTTCTCTAATATGGATTCGAGCAAGGTTTTGATATTGAATACTAAAGAATACAAGAGGGTCATGGTCACAAAAGTTGTAGCCCTATGTCTTAGGGATCTATGTATAAAATTTCGTGCAAATCCGGAGTGTGTATAGGGTGATACAGTCAAAATACTGTGGGAAGTACGAATATTAGGAAAAAAACTTGTGAAAATTGCCCTCAAAAAGGGGAATTTTTTTTAAAATGTTGAATTAAGGCTCCGTTTCGACTCCAATATATTCATTTACCCATGAGATCTCTTGGGGGAAAATATCGAACGAGTTGAACACGAGGGTAATACATTTCGGAGAAATTAGTGAAATCTCCAATTCACCAAAGGGGTACCCCTTTCAGAAATCTTCGATTTCTCTAATATGGATTCGAGCATGGTTTTGATAATGAATACTAAAGAATACAAGAGGGTCATGGTCACAAAAGTTGTAGCCCTATGTCTTAGGGATCTATGTATAAAATTTCGTGCAAATCCGGAGTGTGTATAGGGTGATACAGTCAAAATACTGTGGGAAGTACGAATATTAGGAAAAAAACTTGTGAAAATTGCCCTCAAAAAGGGGAATTTTTTTTAAAATGTTGAATTAAGGCTCCGTTTCGACTCCAATATATTCATTTACCCATGAGATCTCTTGGGGGAAAATATCGAACGAGTTGAACACGAGGGTAATACATTTCGGAGAAATTAGTGAAATCTCCAATTCACCAAAGGGGTACCCCTTTCAGAAATCTTCGATTTCTCTAATATGGATTCGAGCATGGTTTTGATAATGAATACTAAAGAATACAAGAGGGTCATGGTCACAAAAGTTGTAGCCCTATGTCTTAGGGATCTATGTATAAAATTTCGTGCAAATCCGGAGTGTGTATAGGGTGATACAGTCAAAATACTGTGGGAAGTACGAATATTAGGAAACAAACTTGTGAAAATTGCCCTCAAAAAGGGGAATTTTTTTTAAAATGTTGAATTAAGGCTCCGTTTCGACTCCAATATATTCATTTACCCATGAGATCTCTTGGGGGAAAATATCGAACGAGTTGAACACGAGGGTAATACATTTCGGAGAAATTAGTGAAATCTCCAATTCACCAAAGGGGTACCCCTTTCAGAAATCTTCGATTTCTCTAATATGGATTCGAGCATGGTTTTGATAATGAATACTAAAGAATACAAGAGGGTCATGGTCACAAAAGTTGTAGCCCTATGTCTTAGGGATCTATGTATAAAATTTCGTGCAAATCCGGAGTGTGTATAGGGTGATACAGTCAAAATACTGTGGGAAGTACGAATATTAGGAAAAAAACTTGTGAAAATTGCCCTCAAAAAGGGGAATTTTTTTTAAAATGTTGAATTAAGGCTCCGTTTTGACTCCAATATATTCATTTACCCATGAGATCTCTTGGGGGAAAATATCGAACGAGTTGAACATGAGGGTAATACATTTCGGAGAAATTAGTGAAATCTCCAATTCACCAAAGGGGTACCCCTTTCAGAAATCTTCGATTTCTCTAATATGGATTCGAGCAAGGTTTTGATATTGAATACTAAAGAATACAAGAGGGTCATGGTCACAAAAGTTGTAGCCCTATATCTTAGGGATCTATGTATAAGATTTCGTGCAAATCCGGGGTGTGTATAGGGTGATACAGTCAAAATACTGAGGGATGTACGAATATTAGGAAAAAAACTTGTGAAAATTGCCCTCAAAAAGGGGAATTTTTTTTAAAATGTTGAATTAAGGCTCCGTTTCGACTCCAATATATTCATTTACCCATGAGATCTCTTGGGGCAAAATATCGAACGAGTTGAACATGAGGGTAATACATTTCAGAGAAATTAGTGAAATCTCCAATTCACCAAAGGGGTACCCCTTTCAGAAATCTTCGATTTCTCTAATATGGATTCGAGCAAGGTTTTGATATTGAATACTAAAGAATACAAGAGGGTCATGGTCACAAAATTTGTAGCCCTATGTCTTAGGGATCTATGTATAAAATTTCGTGCAAATCCGGGGTGTGTATAGGGTGATACAGTCAAAATACTGAGGGATGTACGAATATTAGGAAAAGAACTTGTGAAAATTCCACTCAAAAAGGGGAATTTTTTTTTAAATGTTGAATTAAGGCTCCGTTTCGACTCCAATATATTCATTTACCCATGAGATCTCTTGGGGAAAAATATCGAACGAGTTGAACACGAGGGTAATACATTTTGGAGAAATTAGTGAAATCTCCAATTCACCAAAGGGGTACCCCTTTCAGAAATCTTCGATTTCTCTAATATGGATTCGAGCATGGTTTTGATAATAAATCCTAAAGAATACAAGACGGTCATGGTCATAAAAGTTGTAGCCCTATGTCTTAGGGATCTATGTATAAAAGTTCGTGCAAATCCGGGGTGTGTATAGGGTGATACAGTCAAAATACTGAGGGATGTACGAATATTAGGAAAAAAACTTGTGAAAATTCCCCTCAAAAAGGGGAATTTTTTTTTAATGTTGAATTAAGGCTCCGTTTCGACTCCAATATATTCATTTACCCATGAGATCTCTTGGGGAAAAATATCGAACGAGTTGAACACGAGGGTAATACATTTTGGAGAAATTAATGAAATCTCCAATTCACCAAAGGGGTACCCCTTTCAGAAATCTTCGATTTCTCTAATATGGATTCGAGCAAGGTTTTGATATTGAATACTAAAGAATACAAGAGGGTCATGGTCACAAAAGTTGTAGCCCTATGTCTTAGGGATCTATGTATAAAATTTCGTGCAAATCCGGAGTGTGTATAGGGTGATACAGTCAAAATACTGTGGGAAGTACGAATATTAGGAAAAAAACTTGTGAAAATTGCCCTCAAAAAGGGGAATTTTTTTTAAAATGTTGAATTAAGGCTCCGTTTCGACTCCAATATATTCATTTACCCATGAGATCTCTTGGGGGAAAATATCGAACGAGTTGAACACGAGGGTAATACATTTCGGAGAAATTAGTGAAATCTCCAATTCACCAAAGGGGTACCCCTTTCAGAAATCTTCGATTTCTCTAATATGGATTCGAGCATGGTTTTGATAATGAATACTAAAGAATACAAGAGGGTCATGGTCACAAAAGTTGTAGCCCTATGTCTTAGGGATCTATGTATAAAATTTCGTGCAAATCCGGGGTGTGTATAGGGTGATACAGTCAAAATACTAAGGGATGTACGAATATTAGGAAAAGAACTTGTGAAAATTCCACTCAAAGAGGGGAATTTTTTTTTAAATGTTGAATTAAGGCTCCGTTTCGACTCCAATATATTCATTTACCCATGAGATCTCTTGGGGAAAAATATCGAACGAGTTGAACACGAGGGTAATACATTTCGGAGAAATTAGTGAAATCTCCAATTCACCAAAGGGGTACCCCTTTCAGAAATCTTCGATTTCTCTAATATGGATTCGAGCAAGGTTTTGATATTGAATACTAAAGAATACAAGAGAGTCATGGTCACAAAAGTTGTAGCCCTATGTCTTAGGGATCTATGTATAAGATTTCGTGCAAATCCGGGGTGTGTATAGGGTGATACAGTCAAAATACTGAGGGATGTACGAATATTAGGAAAAAAACTTGTGAAAATTGCCCTCACAAAGGGGAATTTTTTTTAAAATGTTGAATTAAGGCTCCGTTTCGACTCCAATATATTCATTTACCCATGAGATCTCTTGGGGGAAAATATCGAACGAGTTGAACATGAGGGTAATACATTTCAGAGAAATTAGTGAAATCTCCAATTCACCAAAGGGGTACCCCTTTCAGAAATCTTCGATTTCTCTAATATGGATTCGAGCAAGGTTTTGATATTGAATACTAAAGAATACAAGAGGGTCATGGTCACAAAATTTGTAGCCCTATGTCTTAGGGATCTATGTATAAAATTTCGTGCAAATCCGGGGTGTGTATAGGGTGATACAGTCAAAATACTGAGGGATGTACGAATATTAGGAAAAGAACTTGTGAAAATTCCACTCAAAAAGGGGAATTTTTTTTTAAATGTTGAATTAAGGCTCCGTTTCGACTCCAATATATTCATTTACCCATGAGATCTCTTGGGGAAAAATATCGAACGAGTTGAACACGAGGGTAATACATTTTGGAGAAATTCGTGAAATCTCCAATTCACCAAAGGGGTACCCCTTTCAGAAATCTTCGATTTCTCTAATATGGATTCGAGCATGGTTTTGATAATAAATCCTAAAGAATACAAGAGGGTCATGGTCATAAAAGTTGTAGCCCTATGTCTTAGGGTTCTATGTTTAAAATTTCGTGCAAATCCGGGATGTGTATAGGGTGATACAGTCAAAATACTGAGGGACGTACGAATATTAGGAAAAAAACTTGTGAAAATTCCCCTCAAAAGGGGGAATTTTTTTTAAAATGTTGAATAAAGGCTCCGTTTCGACTCCAATATATTCATTTACCCATGAGATCTCTTGGGGGAAAATATCGAACAAGTTGAACACGAGGGTAATACATTTCGGAGAAATTAGTGAAATCTCCAATTCACCAAAGGGGTACCCCTTTCAGAAATCTTCGATTTCTCTAATATGGATTCGAGCATGGTTTTGATAATGAATACTAAAGAATACAAGAGGGTCATGGTCACAAAAGTTGTAGCCCTATGTCTTAGGGATCTATGTATAAAATTTCGTGCAAATCCGGAGTGTGTATAGGGTGATACAGTCAAAATACTGTGGGAAGTACGAATATTAGGAAAAAAACTTGTGAAAATTGCCCTCAAAAAGGGGAATTTTTTTTAAAATGTTGAATTAAGGCTCCGTTTCGACTCCAATATATTCATTTACCCATGAGATCTCTTGGGGGAAAATATCGAACGAGTTGAACACGAGGGTAATACATTTCGGAGAAATTAGTGAAATCTCCAATTCACCAAAGGGGTACCCCTTTCAGAAATCTTCGATTTCTCTAATATGGATTCGAGCATGGTTTTGATAATGAATACTAAAGAATACAAGAGGGTCATGGTCACAAAAGTTGTAGCCCTATGTCTTAGGGATCTATGTATAAAATTTCGTGCAAATCCGGAGTGTGTATAGGGTGATACAGTCAAAATACTGTGGGAAGTACGAATATTAGGAAAAAAACTTGTGAAAATTGCCCTCAAAAAGGGGAATTTTTTTTAAAATGTTGAATTAAGGCTCCGTTTTGACTCCAATATATTCATTTACCCATGAGATCTCTTGGGGGAAAATATCGAACGAGTTGAACATGAGGGTAATACATTTCGGAGAAATTAGTGAAATCTCCAATTCACCAAAGGGGTACCCCTTTCAGAAATCTTCGATTTCTCTAATATGGATTCGAGCAAGGTTTTGATATTGAATACTAAAGAATACAAGAGGGTCATGGTCACAAAAGTTGTAGCCCTATGTCTTAGGGATCTATGTATAAGATTTCGTGCAAATCCGGGGTGTGTATAGGGTGATACAGTCAAAATACTGAGGGATGTACGAATATTAGGAAAAAAACTTGTGAAAATTGCCCTCAAAAAGGGGAATTTTTTTTAAAATGTTGAATTAAGGCTCCGTTTCGACTCCAATATATTCATTTACCCATGAGATCTCTTGGGGCAAAATATCGAACGAGTTGAACATGAGGGTAATACATTTCAGAGAAATTAGTGAAATCTCCAATTCACCAAAGGGGTACCCCTTTCAGAAATCTTCGATTTCTCTAATATGGATTCGAGCAAGGTTTTGATATTGAATACTAAAGAATACAAGAGAGTCATGGTCACAAAAGTTGTAGCCCTATGTCTTAGGGATCTATGTATAAAATTTCGTGAAAATCCGGGGTGTGTATAGGGTGATACAGTCAAAATACTAAGGGATGTACGAATATTAGGAAAAGAACTTGTGAAAATTCCACTCAAAAAGGGGAATTTTTTTTTAAATGTTGAATTAAGGCTCCGTTTCGACTCCAATATATTCATTTACCCATGAGATCTCTTGGGGGAAAATATCGAACGAGTTGAACATGAGGGAAATACATTTCGGAGAAATTAGTGAAATCTCCAATTCACCAAAGGGGTACCCCTTTCAGAAATCTTCGATTTCTCTAATATGGATTCGAGCAAGGTTTTGATATTGAATACTAAAGAATACAAGAGGGTCATGGTCACAAAAGTTGTAGCCCTATGTCTTAGGGATCTATGTATAAAATTTCGTGCAAATCCGGGGTGTGTATAGGGTGATACAGTCAAAATACTTAGGGACGTACGAATATTAGGAAAAAAACTTGTGAAAATTCCCCTCAAAAGGGGGAATTTTTTTTAAAATGTTGAATAAAGGCTCCGTTTCGACTCCAATATATTCATTTACCCATGAGATCTCTTGGGGGAAAATATCGAACGAGTTGAACACGAGGGTAATACATTTCGGAGAAATTAGTGAAATCTCCAATTCACCAAAGGGGTACCCCTTTCAGAAATCTTCGATTTCTCTAATATGGATTCGAGCATGGTTTTGATAATGAATACTAAAGAATACAAGAGGGTCATGGTCACAAAAGTTGTAGCCCTATGTCTTAGGGATCTATGTATAAAATTTCGTGCAAATCCGGAGTGTGTATAGGGTGATACAGTCAAAATACTGTGGGAAGTACGAATATTAGGAAAAAAACTTGTGAAAATTGCCCTCAAAAAGGGGAATTTTTTTTAAAATGTTGAATTAAGGCTCCGTTTTGACTCCAATATATTCATTTACCCATGAGATCTCTTGGGGGAAAATATCGAACGAGTTGAACATGAGGGTAATACATTTCGGAGAAATTAGTGAAATCTCCAATTCACCAAAGGGGTACCCCTTTCAGAAATCTTCGATTTCTCTAATATGGATTCGAGCAAGGTTTTGATATTGAATACTAAAGAATACAAGAGGGTCATGGTCACAAAAGTTGTAGCCCTATGTCTTAGGGATCTATGTATAAGATTTCGTGCAAATCCGGGGTGTGTATAGGGTGATACAGTCAAAATACTGAGGGATGTACGAATATTAGGAAAAAAACTTGTGAAAATTGCCCTCAAAAAGGGGAATTTTTTTTAAAATGTTGAATTAAGGCTCCGTTTCGACTCCAATATATTCATTTACCCATGAGATCTCTTGGGGCAAAATATCGAACGAGTTGAACATGAGGGTAATACATTTCAGAGAAATTAGTGAAATCTCCAATTCACCAAAGGGGTACCCCTTTCAGAAATCTTCGATTTCTCTAATATGGATTCGAGCAAGGTTTTGATATTGAATACTAAAGAATACAAGAGAGTCATGGTCACAAAAGTTGTAGCCCTATGTCTTAGGGATCTATGTATAAAATTTCGTGAAAATCCGGGGTGTGTATAGGGTGATACAGTCAAAATACTAAGGGATGTACGAATATTAGGAAAAGAACTTGTGAAAATTCCACTCAAAAAGGGGAATTTTTTTTTAAATGTTGAATTAAGGCTCCGTTTCGACTCCAATATATTCATTTACCCATGAGATCTCTTGGGGGAAAATATCGAACGAGTTGAACATGAGGGAAATACATTTCGGAGAAATTAGTGAAATCTCCAATTCACCAAAGGGGTACCCCTTTCAGAAATCTTCGATTTCTCTAATATGGATTCGAGCAAGGTTTTGATATTGAATACTAAAGAATACAAGAGGGTCATGGTCACAAAAGTTGTAGCCCTATGTCTTAGGGATCTATGTATAAAATTTCGTGCAAATCCGGGGTGTGTATAGGGTGATACAGTCAAAATACTTAGGGACGTACGAATATTAGGAAAAAAACTTGTGAAAATTCCCCTCAAAAGGGGGAATTTTTTTTAAAATGTTGAATAAAGGCTCCGTTTCGACTCCAATATATTCATTTACCCATGAGATCTCTTGGGGGAAAATATCGAACAAGTTGAACACGAGGGTAATACATTTCGGAGAAATTAGTGAAATCTCCAATTCACCAAAGGGGTACCCCTTTCAGAAATCTTCGATTTCTCTAATATGGATTCGAGCATGGTTTTGATAATGAATACTAAAGAATACAAGAGGGTCATGGTCACAAAAGTTGTAGCCCTATGTCTTAGGGATCTATGTATAAAATTTCGTGCAAATCCGGAGTGTGTATAGGGTGATACAGTCAAAATACTGTGGGAAGTACGAATATTAGGAAAAAAACTTGTGAAAATTGCCCTCAAAAAGGGGAATTTTTTTTAAAATGTTGAATTAAGGCTCCGTTTTGACTCCAATATATTCATTTACCCATGAGATCTCTTGGGGGAAAATATCGAACGAGTTGAACATGAGGGTAATACATTTCGGAGAAATTAGTGAAATCTCCAATTCACCAAAGGGGTACCCCTTTCAGAAATCTTCGATTTCTCTAATATGGATTCGAGCAAGGTTTTGATATTGAATACTAAAGAATACAAGAGGGTCATGGTCACAAAAGTTGTAGCCCTATGTCTTAGGGATCTATGTATAAGATTTCGTGCAAATCCGGGGTGTGTATAGGGTGATACAGTCAAAATACTGAGGGATGTACGAATATTAGGAAAAAAACTTGTGAAAATTGCCCTCAAAAAGGGGAATTTTTTTTAAAATGTTGAATTAAGGCTCCGTTTCGACTCCAATATATTCATTTACCCATGAGATCTCTTGGGGGAAAATATCGAACGAGTTGAACATGAGGGTAATACATTTCAGAGAAATTAGTGAAATCTCCAATTCACCAAAGGGGTACCCCTTTCAGAAATCTTCGATTTCTCTAATATGGATTCGAGCAAGGTTTTGATATTGAATACTAAAGAATACAAGAGGGTCATGGTCACAAAATTTGTAGCCCTATGTCTTAGGGATCTATGTATAAAATTTCGTGCAAATCCGGGGTGTGTATAGGGTGATACAGTCAAAATACTGAGGGATGTACGAATATTAGGAAAAGAACTTGTGAAAATTCCACTCAAAAAGGGGAATTTTTTTTTAAATGTTGAATTAAGGCTCCGTTTCGACTCCAATATATTCATTTACCCATGAGATCTCTTGGGGAAAAATATCGAACGAGTTGAACACGAGGGTAATACATTTTGGAGAAATTCGTGAAATCTCCAATTCACCAAAGGGGTACCCCTTTCAGAAATCTTCGATTTCTCTAATATGGATTCGAGCATGGTTTTGATAATAAATCCTAAAGAATACAAGAGGGTCATGGTCATAAAAGTTGTAGCCCTATGTCTTAGGGTTCTATGTTTAAAATTTCGTGCATATCCGGGGTGTGTATAGGGTGATACAGTCAAAATACTGAGGGACGTACGAATATTAGGAAAAAAACTTGTGAAAATTCCCCTCAAAAGGGGGAATTTTTTTTAAAATGTTGAATAAAGGCTCCGTTTCGACTCCAATATATTCATTTACCCATGAGATCTCTTGGGGGAAAATATCGAACAAGTTGAACACGAGGGTAATACATTTCGGAGAAATTAGTGAAATCTCCAATTCACCAAAGGGGTACCCCTTTCAGAAATCTTCGATTTCTCTAATATGGATTCGAGCATGGTTTTGATAATGAATACTAAAGAATACAAGAGGGTCATGGTCACAAAAGTTGTAGCCCTATGTCTTAGGGATCTATGTATAAAATTTCGTGCAAATCCGGGGTGTGTATAGGGTGATACAGTCAAAATACTAAGGGATGTACGAATATTAGGAAAAGAACTTGTGAAAATTCCACTCAAAGAGGGGAATTTTTTTTTAAATGTTGAATTAAGGCTCCGTTTCGACTCCAATATATTCATTTACCCATGAGATCTCTTGGGGAAAAATATCGAACGAGTTGAACACGAGGGTAATACATTTCGGAGAAATTAGTGAAATCTCCAATTCACCAAAGGGGTACCCCTTTCAGAAATCTTCGATTTCTCTAATATGGATTCGAGCAAGGTTTTGATATTGAATACTAAAGAATACAAGAGAGTCATGGTCACAAAAGTTGTAGCCCTATGTCTTAGGGATCTATGTATAAAATTTCGTGAAAATCCGGGGTGTGTATAGGGTGATACAGTCAAAATACTAAGGGATGTACGAATATTAGGAAAAGAACTTGTGAAAATTCCACTCAAAAAGGGGAATTTTTTTTTAAATGTTGAATTAAGGCTCCGTTTCGACTCCAATATATTCATTTACCCATGAGATCTCTTGGGGGAAAATATCGAACGAGTTGAACATGAGGGAAATACATTTCGGAGAAATTAGTGAAATCTCCAATTCACCAAAGGGGTACCCCTTTCAGAAATCTTCGATTTCTCTAATATGGATTCGAGCAAGGTTTTGATATTGAATACTAAAGAATACAAGAGGGTCATGGTCACAAAAGTTGTAGCCCTATGTCTTAGGGATCTATGTATAAAATTTCGTGCAAATCCGGGGTGTGTATAGGGTGATACAGTCAAAATACTTAGGGACGTACGAATATTAGGAAAAAAACTTGTGAAAATTCCCCTCAAAAGGGGGAATTTTTTTTAAAATGTTGAATAAAGGCTCCGTTTCGACTCCAATATATTCATTTACCCATGAGATCTCTTGGGGGAAAATATCGAACAAGTTGAACACGAGGGTAATACATTTCGGAGAAATTAGTGAAATCTCCAATTCACCAAAGGGGTACCCCTTTCAGAAATCTTCGATTTCTCTAATATGGATTCGAGCATGGTTTTGATAATGAATACTAAAGAATACAAGAGGGTCATGGTCACAAAAGTTGTAGCCCTATGTCTTAGGGATCTATGTATAAAATTTCGTGCAAATCCGGAGTGTGTATAGGGTGATACAGTCAAAATACTGTGGGAAGTACGAATATTAGGAAAAAAACTTGTGAAAATTGCCCTCAAAAAGGGGAATTTTTTTTAAAATGTTGAATTAAGGCTCCGTTTTGACTCCAATATATTCATTTACCCATGAGATCTCTTGGGGGAAAATATCGAACGAGTTGAACACGAGGGTAATACATTTCGGAGAAATTAGTGAAATCTCCAATTCACCAAAGGGGTACCCCTTTCAGAAATCTTCGATTTCTCTAATATGGATTCGAGCATGGTTTTGATAATGAATACTAAAGAATACAAGAGGGTCATGGTCACAAAAGTTGTAGCCCTATGTCTTAGGGATCTATGTATAAAATTTCGTGCAAATCCGGGGTGTGTATAGGGTGATACAGTCAAAATACTAAGGGATGTACGAATATTAGGAAAAGAACTTGTGAAAATTCCACTCAAAGAGGGGAATTTTTTTTTAAATGTTGAATTAAGGCTCCGTTTCGACTCCAATATATTCATTTACCCATGAGATCTCTTGGGGAAAAATATCGAACGAGTTGAACACGAGGGTAATACATTTTGGAGAAATTAATGAAATCTCCAATTCACCAAAGGGGTACCCCTTTCAGAAATCTTCGATTTCTCTAATATGGATTCGAGCAAGGTTTTGATATTGAATACTAAAGAATACAAGAGGGTCATGGTCACAAAAGTTGTAGCCCTATGTCTTAGGGATCTATGTATAAAATTTCGTGCAAATCCGGAGTGTGTATAGGGTGATACAGTCAAAATACTGTGGGAAGTACGAATATTAGGAAAAAAACTTGTGAAAATTGCCCTCAAAAAGGGGAATTTTTTTTAAAATGTTGAATTAAGGCTCCGTTTCGACTCCAATATATTCATTTACCCATGAGATCTCTTGGGGAAAATTATCGAACGAGTTGAACACGAGGGTAATACATTTTGGAGAAATTAGTGAAATCTCCAATTCACCAAAGGGGTACCCCTTTCAGAAATCTTCGATTTCTCTAATATGGATTCGAGCATGGTTTTGATAATGAATACTAAAGAATACAAGAGGGTCATGGTCACAAAAGTTGTAGCCCTATGTCTTAGGGATCTATGTATAAAATTTCGTGCAAATCCGGGGTGTGTATAGGGTGATACAGTCAAAATACTAAGGGATGTACGAATATTAGGAAAAGAACTTGTGAAAATTCCACTCAAAGAGGGGAATTTTTTTTTAAATGTTGAATTAAGGCTCCGTTTCGACTCCAATATATTCATTTACCCATGAGATCTCTTGGGGAAAAATATCGAACGAGTTGAACACGAGGGTAATACATTTCGGAGAAATTAGTGAAATCTCCAATTCACCAAAGGGGTACCCCTTTCAGAAATCTTCGATTTCTCTAATATGGATTCGAGCATGGTTTTGATAATGAATACTAAAGAATACAAGAGGGTCATGGTCACAAAAGTTGTAGCCCTATGTCTTAGGGATCTATGTATAAAATTTCGTGCAAATCCGGGGTGTGTATAGGGTGATACAGTCAAAATACTAAGGGATGTACGAATATTAGGAAAAGAACTTGTGAAAATTCCACTCAAAGAGGGGAATTTTTTTTTAAATGTTGAATTAAGGCTCCGTTTCGACTCCAATATATTCATTTACCCATGAGATCTCTTGGGGAAAAATATCGAACGAGTTGAACACGAGGGTAATACATTTCGGAGAAATTAGTGAAATCTCCAATTCACCAAAGGGGTACCCCTTTCAGAAATCTTCGATTTCTCTAATATGGATTCGAGCAAGGTTTTGATATTGAATACTAAAGAATACAAGAGAGTCATGGTCACAAAAGTTGTAGCCCTATGTCTTAGGGATCTATGTATAAAATTTCGTGAAAATCCGGGGTGTGTATAGGGTGATACAGTCAAAATACTAAGGGATGTACGAATATTAGGAAAAGAACTTGTGAAAATTCCACTCAAAAAGGGGAATTTTTTTTTAAATGTTGAATTAAGGCTCCGTTTCGACTCCAATATATTCATTTACCCATGAGATCTCTTGGGGGAAAATATCGAACGAGTTGAACATGAGGGAAATACATTTCGGAGAAATTAGTGAAATCTCCAATTCACCAAAGGGGTACCCCTTTCAGAAATCTTCGATTTCTCTAATATGGATTCGAGCAAGGTTTTGATATTGAATACTAAAGAATACAAGAGGGTCATGGTCACAAAAGTTGTAGCCCTATGTCTTAGGGATCTATGTATAAAATTTCGTGCAAATCCGGAGTGTGTATAGGGTGATACAGTCAAAATACTGTGGGAAGTACGAATATTAGGAAAAAAACTTGTGAAAATTGCCCTCAAAAAGGGGAATTTTTTTTAAAATGTTGAATTAAGGCTCCGTTTCGACTCCAATATATTCATTTACCCATGAGATCTCTTGGGGGAAAATATCGAACGAGTTGAACACGAGGGTAATACATTTCGGAGAAATTAGTGAAATCTCCAATTCACCAAAGGGGTACCCCTTTCAGAAATCTTCGATTTCTCTAATATGGATTCGAGCAAGGTTTTGATAATGAATACTAAAGAATACAAGAGGGTCATGGTCACAAAAGTTGTAGCCCTATGTCTTAGGGTTCTATGTATAAAATTTCGTACAAATCCGGGGTGTGTATAGGGTGATACAGTCAAAATACTGAGGGATGTACGAATATTAGGAAAAGAACTTGTGAAAATTCCACTCAAAAAGGGGAATTTTTTTTTAAATGTTGAATTAAGGCTCCGTTTCTACTCCAATATATTCATTTACCCATGAGATCTCTTGGGGAAAAATATCGAACGAGTTGAACACGAGGGTAATACATTTTGGAGAAATTAGTGAAATCTCCAATTCACCAAAGGGGTACCCCTTTCAGAAATCTTCGATTTCTCTAATATGGATTCGAGCAAGGTTTTGATAATGAATACTAAAGAATACAAGAGGGTCATGGTCACAAAAGTTGTAGCCCTATGTCTTAGGGTTCTATGTATAAAATTTCATGCAAATCCGGGGTGTGTATAGGGTGATACAGTCAAAATACTGAGGGACGTACGAATATTAGGAAAAAAACTTGTGAAAATTCCCCTCAAAAGGGGGAATTTTTTTTAAAATGTTGAATTAAGGCTCCGTTTCGACTCCAATATATTCATTTACCCATGAGATCTCTTGGGGGAAAATATCGAACGAGTTGAACACGAGGGTAATACATTTCGGAGAAATTAGTGAAATCTCCAATTCACCAAAGGGGTACCCCTTTCAGAAATCTTCGATTTCTCTAATATGGATTCGAGCATGGTTTTGATAATGAATACTAAAGAATACAAGAGGGTCATGGTCACAAAAGTTGTAGCCCTATGTCTTAGGGATCTATGTATAAAATTTCGTTCAAATCCGGGGTGTGTATAGGGTGATACAGTCAAAATACTATGGGATGTACGAATATTAGGAAAAGAACTTGTGAAAATTCCACTCAAAAAGGGGAATTTTTTTTTAAATGTTGAATTAAGGCTCCGTTTCGACTCCAATATATTCATTTACCCATGAGATCTCTTGGGGAAAAATATCGAACGAGTTGAACACGAGGGTAATACATTTCGGAGAAATTAGTGAAATCTCCAATTCACCAAAGGGGTACCCCTTTCAGAAATCTTCGATTTCTCTAATATGGATTCGAGCAAGGTTTTGATATTGAATACTAAAGAATACAAGAGAGTCATGGTCACAAAAGTTGTAGCCCTATGTCTTAGGGATCTATGTATAAAATTTCGTGAAAATCCGGGGTGTGTATAGGGTGATACAGTCAAAATACTAAGGGATGTACGAATATTAGGAAAAGAACTTGTGAAAATTCCACTCAAAAAGGGGAATTTTTTTTTAAATGTTGAATTAAGGCTCCGTTTCGACTCCAATATATTCATTTACCCATGAGATCTCTTGGGGGAAAATATCGAACGAGTTGAACATGAGGGTAATACATTTCGGAGAAATTAGTGAAATCTCCAATTCACCAAAGGGGTACCCCTTTCAGAAATCTTCGATTTCTCTAATATGGATTCGAGCAAGGTTTTGATATTGAATACTAAAGAATAAAAGAGGGTCATGGTCACAAAACTTGTAGCCCTATGTCTTAGGGATCTATGTATAAAATTTCGTGCAAATCCGGGGTGTGTATAGGGTGATACAGTCAAAATACTGAGGGATGTACGAATATTAGGAAAAGAACTTGTGAAAATTCCACTCAAAAAGGGGAATTTTTTTTTAAATGTTGAATTAAGGCTCCGTTTCGACTCCAATATATTCATTTACCCATGAGATCTCTTGGGGAAAAATATCGAACGAGTTGAACACGAGGGTAATACATTTTGGAGAAATTAGTGAAATCTCCAATTCACCAAAGGGGTACCCCTTTCAGAAATCTTCGATTTCTCTAATATGGATTCGAGCATGGTTTTGATAATGAATACTAAAGAATACAAGAGGGTCATGGTAATAAAAGTTGTAGCCCTATGTCTTAGGGTTCTATGTATAAAATTTCGTGCAAATCCGGGGTGTGTATAGGGTGATACAGTGAAAATACTGATGGATGTACGAATATTAGGAAAAGAACTTGTGAAAATTCCACTCAAAAAGGGGAATTTTTTTTTAAATGTTGAATTAAGGCTCCGTTTCGACTCCAATATATTCATTTACCCATGAGATCTCTTGGGGGAAAATATCGAACGAGTTGAACATGAGGGAAATACATTTCGGAGAAATTAGTGAAATCTCCAATTCACCAAAGGGGTACCCCTTTCAGAAATCTTCGATTTCTCTAATATGGATTCGAGCAAGGTTTTGATATTGAATACTAAAGAATACAAGAGGGTCATGGTCACAAAAGTTGTAGCCCTATGTCTTAGGGATCTATGTATAAAATTTCGTGCAAATCCGGAGTGTGTATAGGGTGATACAGTCAAAATACTGTGGGAAGTACGAATATTAGGAAAAAAACTTGTGAAAATTGCCCTCAAAAAGGGGAATTTTTTTTAAAATGTTGAATTAAGGCTCCGTTTCGACTCCAATATATTCATTTACCCATGAGATCTCTTGGGGGAAAATATCGAACGAGTTGAACACGAGGGTAATACATTTCGGAGAAATTAGTGAAATCTCCAATTCACCAAAGGGGTACCCCTTTCAGAAATCTTCGATTTCTCTAATATGGATTCGAGCAAGGTTTTGATAATGAATACTAAAGAATACAAGAGGGTCATGGTCACAAAAGTTGTAGCCCTATGTCTTAGGGTTCTATGTATAAAATTTCGTACAAATCCGGGGTGTGTATAGGGTGATACAGTCAAAATACTGAGGGATGTACGAATATTAGGAAAAGAACTTGTGAAAATTCCACTCAAAAAGGGGAATTTTTTTTTAAATGTTGAATTAAGGCTCCGTTTCTACTCCAATATATTCATTTACCCATGAGATCTCTTGGGGAAAAATATCGAACGAGTTGAACACGAGGGTAATACATTTTGGAGAAATTAGTGAAATCTCCAATTCACCAAAGGGGTACCCCTTTCAGAAATCTTCGATTTCTCTAATATGGATTCGAGCAAGGTTTTGATAATGAATACTAAAGAATACAAGAGGGTCATGGTCACAAAAGTTGTAGCCCTATGTCTTAGGGTTCTATGTATAAAATTTCATGCAAATCCGGGGTGTGTATAGGGTGATACAGTCAAAATACTGAGGGACGTACGAATATTAGGAAAAAAACTTGTGAAAATTCCCCTCAAAAGGGGGAATTTTTTTTAAAATGTTGAATTAAGGCTCCGTTTCGACTCCAATATATTCATTTACCCATGAGATCTCTTGGGGGAAAATATCGAACGAGTTGAACACGAGGGTAATACATTTCGGAGAAATTAGTGAAATCTCCAATTCACCAAAGGGGTACCCCTTTCAGAAATCTTCGATTTCTCTAATATGGATTCGAGCATGGTTTTGATAATGAATACTAAAGAATACAAGAGGGTCATGGTCACAAAAGTTGTAGCCCTATGTCTTAGGGATCTATGTATAAAATTTCGTTCAAATCCGGGGTGTGTATAGGGTGATACAGTCAAAATACTATGGGATGTACGAATATTAGGAAAAGAACTTGTGAAAATTCCACTCAAAAAGGGGAATTTTTTTTTAAATGTTGAATTAAGGCTCCGTTTCGACTCCAATATATTCATTTACCCATGAGATCTCTTGGGGAAAAATATCGAACGAGTTGAACACGAGGGTAATACATTTCGGAGAAATTAGTGAAATCTCCAATTCACCAAAGGGGTACCCCTTTCAGAAATCTTCGATTTCTCTAATATGGATTCGAGCAAGGTTTTGATATTGAATACTAAAGAATACAAGAGAGTCATGGTCACAAAAGTTGTAGCCCTATGTCTTAGGGATCTATGTATAAAATTTCGTGAAAATCCGGGGTGTGTATAGGGTGATACAGTCAAAATACTAAGGGATGTACGAATATTAGGAAAAGAACTTGTGAAAATTCCACTCAAAAAGGGGAATTTTTTTTTAAATGTTGAATTAAGGCTCCGTTTCGACTCCAATATATTCATTTACCCATGAGATCTCTTGGGGGAAAATATCGAACGAGTTGAACATGAGGGTAATACATTTCGGAGAAATTAGTGAAATCTCCAATTCACCAAAGGGGTACCCCTTTCAGAAATCTTCGATTTCTCTAATATGGATTCGAGCAAGGTTTTGATATTGAATACTAAAGAATAAAAGAGGGTCATGGTCACAAAACTTGTAGCCCTATGTCTTAGGGATCTATGTATAAAATTTCGTGCAAATCCGGGGTGTGTATAGGGTGATACAGTCAAAATACTGAGGGATGTACGAATATTAGGAAAAGAACTTGTGAAAATTCCACTCAAAAAGGGGAATTTTTTTTTAAATGTTGAATTAAGGCTCCGTTTCGACTCCAATATATTCATTTACCCATGAGATCTCTTGGGGAAAAATATCGAACGAGTTGAACACGAGGGTAATACATTTTGGAGAAATTAGTGAAATCTCCAATTCACCAAAGGGGTACCCCTTTCAGAAATCTTCGATTTCTCTAATATGGATTCGAGCATGGTTTTGATAATGAATACTAAAGAATACAAGAGGGTCATGGTAATAAAAGTTGTAGCCCTATGTCTTAGGGTTCTATGTATAAAATTTCGTGCAAATCCGGGGTGTGTATAGGGTGATACAGTGAAAATACTGATGGATGTACGAATATTAGGAAAAGAACTTGTGAAAATTCCACTCAAAAAGGGGAATTTTTTTTTATATGTTGAATTAAGGCTCCGTTTCGACTCCAATATATTCATTTACCCATGAGATCTCTTGGGGAAAAATATCGAACGAGTTGAACACGAGGGTAATACATTTTGGAGAAATTAGTGAAATCTCCAATTCACCAAAGGGGTACCCCTTTCAGAAATCTTCGATTTCTCTAATATGGATTCGAGCATGGTTTTGTAAATGAATACTAAAGAATACAAGAGGGTCATGGTAATAAAAGTTGTAGCCCTATGTCTTAGGGTTCTATGTATAAAATTTCGTGCAAATCCGGGGTGTGTATAGGGTGATACAGTGAAAATACTGAGGGATGTACGAATATTAGGAAAAGAACTTGTGAAAATTCCACTCAAAAAGGGGAATTTTTTTTTAAATGTTGAATTAAGGCTCCGTTTCGACTCCAATATATTCATTTACCCATGAGATCTCTTGGGGAAAAATATCGAAGGAGTTGAACACGAGGGTAATACATTTTGGAGAAATTAGTGAAATCTCCAATTCACCAAAGGGGTACCCCTTTCAGAAATCTTCGATTTCTCTAATATGGATTCGAGCATGGTTTTGATAATGAATACTAAAGAATACAAGAGGGTCATGGTAATAAAAGTTGTAGCCCTATGTCTTAGGGTTCTATGTATAAAATTTCGTGCAAATCCGGGGTGTGTATAGGGTGATACAGTGAAAATACTGAGGGATGTACGAATATTAGGAAAAGAACTTGTGAAAATTCCACTCAAAAAGGGGAATTTTTTTTTAAATGTTGAATTAAGGCTCCGTTTCGACTCCAATATATTCATTTACCCATGAGATCTCTTGGGGAAAAATATCGAACGAGTTGAACACGAGGGTAATACATTTTGGAGAAATTAGTGAAATCTCCAATTCACCAAAGGGGTACCCCTTTCAGAAATCTTCGAATTCTCTAATATGGATTCGAGCAAGGTTTTGATATTGAATACTAAATAATACAAGAGGGTCATGGTCACAAAAGTTGTAGCCCTATGTCTTAGGGATCTATGTATAAAATTTCGTGCAAATCCGGGGTGTGTATAGGGTGATACAGTCAAAATACTAAGGGATGTACGAATATTAGGAAAAGAACTTGTGAAAATTCCACTCAAAAAGGGGAATTTTTTTTTAAATGTTGAATTAAGGCTCCGTTTCGACTCCAATATATTCATTTACCCATGAGATCTCTTGGGGAAAAATATCGAACGAGTTGAACACGAGGGTAATACATTTCGGAGAAATTAGTGAAATCTCCCATTCACCAAAGGGGTACCCCTTTCAGAAATCTTCGATTTCTCTAATATGGATTCGAGCAAGGTTTTGATAATGAATACTAAAGAATACAAGAGGGTCATGGTCACAAAAGTTGTAGCCCTATGTCTTAGGGTTCTATGTATAAAATTTCGTGCAAATCCGGGGTGTGTATAGGGTGATACAGTCAAAATACTGAGGGATGTACGAATATTAGGAAAAGAACTTGTGAAAATTCCACTCAAAAAGGGGAATTTTTTTTTAAATGTTGAATTAAGGCTCCGTTTCGACTCCAATATATTCATTTACCCATGAGATCTCTTGGGGAAAAATATCGAACGAGTTGAACACGAGGGTAATACATTTCGGAGAAATTAGTGAAATCTCCAATTCACCAAAGGGGTACCCCTTTCAGAAATCTTCGATTTCTCTAATATGGATTCGAGCAAGGTTTTGATAATGAATACTAAAGAATACAAGAGGGTCATGGTCACAAAAGTTGTAGCCCTATGTCTTAGGGTTCTATGTATAAAATTTCGTGCAAATCCGGGGTGTGTATAGGGTGATACAGTCAAAATACTGAGGGATGTACGAATATTAGGAAAAGAACTTGTGAAAATTCCACTCAAAAAGGGGAATTTTTTTTTAAATGTTGAATTAAGGCTCCGTTTCGACTCCAATATATTCATTTACCCATGAGATCTCTTGGGGAAAAATATCGAACGAGTTGAACACGAGGGTAATACATTTCGGAGAAATTAGTGAAATCTCCAATTCACCAAAGGGGTACCCCTTTCAGAAATCTTCGATTTCTCTAATATGGATTCGAGCATGGTTTTGATAATGAATACTAAAGAATACAAGAGGGTCATGGTCCCAAAAGTTGTAGCCCTATGTCTTAGGGTTCTATGTATAAAATTTCGTGCAAATCCGGGGTGTGTATAGGGTGATACAGTCAAAATACTGAGGGATGTACGAATATTAGGAAAAAAACTTGTGAAAATTCCACTCAAAAAGGGGAATTTTTTTTTAAATGTTGAATTAAGGCTCCGTTTCGACTCCAATATATTCATTTACCCATGAGATCTCTTGGGGAAAAATATCGAACGAGTTGAACACGAGGGTAATACATTTTGGAGAAATTAGTGAAATCTCCAATTCACCAAAGGGGTACCCCTTTCAGAAATCTTCGATTTCTCTAATATGGATTCGAGCAAGGTTTTGATAATGAATACTAAAGAATACAAGAGGGTCATGGTAACAAAAGTTGTAGCCCTATGTCTTAGGGTCCTATGTATAAAATTTCGTACAAATCCGGGGTGTGTATAGGGTGATACAGTCAAAATACTGAGGGATGTACGAATATTAGGAAAAGAACTTGTGAAAATTCCACTCAAAAAGGGGAATTTTTTTTTAAATGTTGAATTAAGGCTCCGTTTCTACTCCAATATATTCATTTACCCATGAGATCTCTTGGGGAAAAATATCGAACGAGTTGAACACGAGGGTAATACATTTTGGAGAAATTAGTGAAATCTCCAATTCACCAAAGGGGTACCCCTTTCAGAAATCTTCGATTTCTCTAATATGGATTCGAGCAAGGTTTTGATAATGAATACTAAAGAATACAAGAGGGTCATGGTCACAAAAGTTGTAGCCCTATGTCTTAGGGTTCTATGTATAAAATTTCGTGCAAATCCGGAGTGTGTATAGGGTGATACAGTCAAAATACTGAGGGATGTACGAATATTAGGAAAAAAACTTGTGAAAATTCCACTCAAAAAGGGGAATTTTTTTTTAAATGTTGAATTAAGGCTCCGTTTCGACTCCAATATATTCATTTACCCATGAGATCTCTTGGGGAAAAATATCGAACGAGTTGAACACGAGGGTAATACATTTTGGAGAAATTAGTGAAATCTCCAATTCACCAAAGGGGTACCCCTTTCAGAAATCTTCGATTTCTCTAATATGGATTCGAGCATGGTTTTGATAATGAATACTAAAGAATACAAGAGGGTCATGGTAACAAAAGTTGTAGCCCTATGTCTTAGGGTTCTATGTATAAAATTTCGTGCAAATCCGGGGTGTGTATAGGGTGATACAGTCAAAATACTGAGGGATGTACGAATATTAGGAAAAAAACTTGTGAAAATTCCACTCAAAAAGGGGAATTTTTTTTTAAATGTTGAATTAAGGCTCCGTTTCGACTCCAATATATTCATTTACCCATGAGATCTCTTGGGGAAAATTATCGAACGAGTTGAACACGAGGGTAATACATTTTGGAGAAATTAGTGAAATCTCCAATTCACCAAAGGGGTACCCCTTTCAGAAATCTTCGATTTCTCTAATATGGATTCGAGCAAGGTTTTGATAATGAATTCTAAAGAATACAAGAGGGTCATGGTCACAAAAGTTGTAGCCCTATGTCTTCGGGTTCTATGTATAAAATTTCGTGCAAATCCGGGGTGTGTATAGGTTGATACAGTCAAAATACTGAGGGATGTACGAATATTAGGAAAAAAACTTGTGAAAATTCCACTCAAAAAGGGGAATTTTTTTTTAAATGTTGAATTAAGGCTCCGTTTCGACTCCAATATATTCATTTACCCATGAGATCTCTTGGGGAAAAATATCGAACGAGTTGAACACGAGGGTAATACATTTCGGAGAAATTAGTGAAATCTCCAATTCACCAAAGGGGTACCCCTTTCAGAAATCTTCGATTTCTCTAATATGGATTCGAACAAGGTTTTGATATTGAATACTAAAGAATACAAGAGGGTCATGGTCACAAAAGTTGTAGCCCTATGTCTTAGGGATCTATGTATAAAATTTCGTGCAAATCCGGGGTGTGTATAGGGTGATACAGTCAAATACTGAGGGATGTACGAATATTAGGAAAAAAACTTGTGAAAATTCCCCTCAAAAAGGGGAATTTTTTTTTAAATGTTGAATTAAGGCTCCGTTTCGACTCCAATATATTCATTTACCCATGAGATCTCTTGGGGAAAAATATCGAACGAGTTGAACACGAGGGTAATACATTTTGGAGAAATTAGTGAAATCTCCAATTCACCAAAGGGGTACCCCTTTCAGAAATCTTCGATTTCTCGAATATGGATTCGAGCATGGTTTTGATAATGAATACTAAAGAATACAAGAGGGTCATGGTAACAAAAGTTGTAACCCTATGTCTTAGGGTTCTATGTATAAAATTTCGTGCAAATCCGGGGTGTGTATAGGGTGATACAGTCAAAATACTGAGGGATGTACGAATATTAGGAAAAAAACTTGTGAAAATTCCACTCAAAAAGGGGAATTTTTTTTTAAATGTTGAATTAAGGCTCCGTTTCGACTCCAATATATTCATTTACCCATGAGATCTCTTGGGGAAAATTATCGAACGAGTTGAACACGAGGGTAATACATTTTGGAGAAATTAGTGAAATCTCCAATTCACCAAAGGGGTACCCCTTTCAGAAATCTTCGATTTCTCTAATATGGATTCGAGCAAGGTTTTGATAATGAATTCTAAAGAATACAAGAGGGTCATGGTCACAAAAGTTGTAGCCCTATGTCTTCGGGTTCTATGTATAAAATTTCGTGCAAATCCGGGGTGTGTATAGGTTGATACAGTCAAAATACTGAGGGATGTACGAATATTAGGAAAAAAACTTGTGAAAATTCCACTCAAAAAGGGGAATTTTTTTTTAAATGTTGAATTAAGGCTCCGTTTCGACTCCAATATATTCATTTACCCATGAGATCTCTTGGGGAAAAATATCGAACGAGTTGAACACGAGGGTAATACATTTCGGAGAAATTAGTGAAATCTCCAATTCACCAAAGGGGTACCCCTTTCAGAAATCTTCGATTTCTCTAATATGGATTCGAGCAAGGTTTTGATATTGAATACTAAAGAATACAAGAGGGTCATGGTCACAAAAGTTGTAGCCCTATGTCTTAGGGATCTATGTATAAAATTTCGTGCAAATCCGGGGTGTGTATAGGGTGATACAGTCAAATACTGAGGGATGTACGAATATTAGGAAAAAAACTTGTGAAAATTCCCCTCAAAAAGGGGAATTTTTTTTTAAATGTTGAATTAAGGCTCCGTTTCGACTCCAATATATTCATTTACCCATGAGATCTCTTGGGGAAAAATATCGAACGAGTTGAACACGAGGGTAATACATTTTGGAGAAATTAGTGAAATCTCCAATTCACCAAAGGGGTACCCCTTTCAGAAATCTTCGATTTCTCTAATATGGATTCGAGCATGGTTTTGATAATGAATACTAAAGAATACAAGAGGGTCATGGTAACAAAAGTTGTAGCCCTATGTCTTAGGGTTCTATGTATAAAATTTCGTGCAAATCCGGGGTGTGTATAGGGTGATACAGTCAAAATACTGAGGGATGTACGAATATTAGGAAAAAAACTTGTGAAAATTCCACTCAAAAAGGGGAATTTTTTTTTAAATGTTGAATTAAGGCTCCGTTTCGACTCCAATATATTCATTTACCCATGAGATCTCTTGGGGAAAATTATCGAACGAGTTGAACACGAGGGTAATACATTTTGGAGAAATTAGTGAAATCTCCAATTCACCAAAGGGGTACCCCTTTCAGAAATCTTCGATTTCTCTAATATGGATTCGAGCAAGGTTTTGATAATGAATTCTAAAGAATACAAGAGGGTCATGGTCACAAAAGTTGTAGCCCTATGTCTTCGGGTTCTATGTATAAAATTTCGTGCAAATCCGGGGTGTGTATAGGTTGATACAGTCAAAATACTGAGGGATGTACGAATATTAGGAAAAAAACTTGTGAAAATTCCACTCAAAAAGGGGAATTTTTTTTTAAATGTTGAATTAAGGCTCCGTTTCGACTCCAATATATTCATTTACCCATGAGATCTCTTGGGGAAAAATATCGAACGAGTTGAACACGAGGGTAATACATTTCGGAGAAATTAGTGAAATCTCCAATTCACCAAAGGGGTACCCCTTTCAGAAATCTTCGATTTCTCTAATATGGATTCGAGCAAGGTTTTGATATTGAATACTAAAGAATACAAGAGGGTCATGGTCACAAAAGTTGTAGCCCTATGTCTTAGGGATCTATGTATAAAATTTCGTGCAAATCCGGGGTGTGTATAGGGTGATACAGTCAAATACTGAGGGATGTACGAATATTAGGAAAAAAACTTGTGAAAATTCCCCTCAAAAAGGGGAATTTTTTTTTAAATGTTGAATTAAGGCTCCGTTTCGACTCCAATATATTCATTTACCCATGAGATCTCTTGGGGAAAAATATCGAACGAGTTGAACACGAGGGTAATACATTTTGGAGAAATTAGTGAAATCTCCAATTCACCAAAGGGGTACCCCTTTCAGAAATCTTCGATTTCTCTAATATGGATTCGAGCATGGTTTTGATAATGAATACTAAAGAATACAAGAGGGTCATGGTAACAAAAGTTGTAGCCCTATGTCTTAGGGTTCTATGTATAAAATTTCGTGCAAATCCGGGGTGTGTATAGGGTGATACAGTCAAAATACTGAGGGATGTACGAATATTAGGAAAAAAACTTGTGAAAATTCCACTCAAAAAGGGGAATTTTTTTTTAAATGTTGAATTAAGGCTCCGTTTCGACTCCAATATATTCATTTACCCATGAGATCTCTTGGGGAAAATTATCGAACGAGTTGAACACGAGGGTAATACATTTTGGAGAAATTAGTGAAATCTCCAATTCACCAAAGGGGTACCCCTTTCAGAAATCTTCGATTTCTCTAATATGGATTCGAGCAAGGTTTTGATAATGAATTCTAAAGAATACAAGAGGGTCATGGTCACAAAAGTTGTAGCCCTATGTCTTCGGGTTCTATGTATAAAATTTCGTGCAAATCCGGGGTGTGTATAGGTTGATACAGTCAAAATACTGAGGGATGTACGAATATTAGGAAAAAAACTTGTGAAAATTCCACTCAAAAAGGGGAATTTTTTTTTAAATGTTGAATTAAGGCTCCGTTTCGACTCCAATATATTCATTTACCCATGAGATCTCTTGGGGAAAAATATCGAACGAGTTGAACACGAGGGTAATACATTTCGGAGAAATTAGTGAAATCTCCAATTCACCAAAGGGGTACCCCTTTCAGAAATCTTCGATTTCTCTAATATGGATTCGAGCAAGGTTTTGATATTGAATACTAAAGAATACAAGAGGGTCATGGTCACAAAAGTTGTAGCCCTATGTCTTAGGGATCTATGTATAAAATTTCGTGCAAATCCGGGGTGTGTATAGGGTGATACAGTCAAATACTGAGGGATGTACGAATATTAGGAAAAAAACTTGTGAAAATTCCCCTCAAAAAGGGGAATTTTTTTTTAAATGTTGAATTAAGGCTCCGTTTCGACTCCAATATATTCATTTACCCATGAGATCTCTTGGGGAAAAATATCGAACGAGTTGAACACGAGGGTAATACATTTTGGAGAAATTAGTGAAATCTCCAATTCACCAAAGGGGTACCCCTTTCAGAAATCTTCGATTTCTCTAATATGGATTCGAGCATGGTTTTGATAATGAATACTAAAGAATACAAGAGGGTCATGGTAACAAAAGTTGTAGCCCTATGTCTTAGGGTTCTATGTATAAAATTTCGTGCAAATCCGGGGTGTGTATAGGGTGATACAGTCAAAATACTGAGGGATGTTCGAATATTAGGAAAAAAACTTGTGAAAATTCCACTCAAAAAGGGGAATTTTTTTTTAAATGTTGAATTAAGGCTCCGTTTCGACTCCAATATATTCATTTACCCATGAGATCTCTTGGGGAAAAATATCGAACGAGTTGAACACGAGGGTAATACATTTTGGAGAAATTAGTGAAATCTCCAATTCACCAAAGGGGTACCCCTTTCAGAAATCTTCGATTTCTCTAATATGGATTCGAGCAAGGTTTTGATAATGAATACTAAAGAATACAAGAGGGTCATGGTCACAAAAGTTGTAGCCCTATGTCTTAGGGATCTATGTATAAAATTTCGTGCAAATCCGGGGTGTGTATAGGGTGATACAGTCAAATACTGAGGGATGTACGAATATTAGGAAAAAAACTTGTGAAAATTCCCCTCAAAAAGGGGAATTTTTTTTTAAATGTTGAATTAAGGCTCCGTTTCGACTCCAATATATTCATTTACCCATGAGATCTCTTGGGGAAAAATATCGAACGAGTTGAACACGAGGGTAATACATTTTGGAGAAATTAGTGAAATCTCCAATTCACCAAAGGGGTACCCCTTTCAGAAATCTTCGATTTCTCTAATATGGATTCGAGCATGGTTTTGATAATGAATACTAAAGAATACAAGAGGGTCATGGTAACAAAAGTTGTAGCCCTATGTCTTAGGGTTCTATGTATAAAATTTCGTGCAAATCCGGGGTGTGTATAGGGTGATACAGTCAAAATACTGAGGGATGTACGAATATTAGGAAAAAAACTTGTGAAAATTCCACTCAAAAAGGGGAATTTTTTTTTAAATGTTGAATTAAGGCTCCGTTTCGACTCCAATATATTCATTTACCCATGAGATCTCTTGGGGAAAAATATCGAACGAGTTGAACACGAGGGTAATACATTTTGGAGAAATTAGTGAAATCTCCAATTCACCAAAGGGGTACCCCTTTCAGAAATCTTCGATTTCTCTAATATGGATTCGAGCAAGGTTTTGATAATGAATACTAAAGAATACAAGAGGGTCATGGTCACAAAAGTTGTAGCCCTATGTCTTAGGGTTCTATGTATAAAATTTCGTGCAAATCCGGAGTGTGTATAGGGTGATACAGTCAAAATACTGAGGGATGTACGAATATTAGGAAAAAAACTTGTGAAAATTCCACTCAAAAAGGGGAATTTTTTTTTAAATGTTGAATTAAAGCTCCGTTTCGACTCCAATATATTCATTTACCCATGAGATCTCTTGGGGAAAAATATCGAACGAGTTGAACACGAGGGTAATACATTTTGGAGAAATTAGTGAAATCTCCAATTCACCAAAGGGGTACCCCTTTTAGAAATCTTCGATTTCTCTAATATGGATTCGAGCATGGTTTTGATAATGAATACTAAAGAATACAAGAGGGTCATGGTAACAAAAGTTGTAGCCCTATGTCTTAGGGTTCTATGTATAAAATTTCGTGCAAATCCGGGGTGTGTATAGGGTGATACAGTCAAAATACTGAGGGATGTACGAATATTAGGAAAAAAACTTGTGAAAATTCCACTCAAAAAGGGGAATTTTTTTTTAAATGTTGAATTAAGGCTCCGTTTCGACTCCAATATATTCATTTACCCATGAGATCTCTTGGGGAAAATTATCGAACGAGTTGAACACGAGGGTAATACATTTTGGAGAAATTAGTGAAATCTCCAATTCACCAAAGGGGTACCCCTTTCAGAAATCTTCGATTTCTCTAATATGGATTCGAGCAAGGTTTTGATAATGAATTCTAAAGAATACAAGAGGGTCATGGTCACAAAAGTTGTAGCCCTATGTCTTCGGGTTCTATGTATAAAATTTCGTGCAAATCCGGGGTGTGTATAGGTTGATACAGTCAAAATACTGAGGGATGTACGAATATTAGGAAAAAAACTTGTGAAAATTCCACTCAAAAAGGGGAATTTTTTTTTAAATGTTGAATTAAGGCTCCGTTTCGACTCCAATATATTCATTTACCCATGAGATCTCTTGGGGAAAAATATCGAACGAGTTGAACACGAGGGTAATACATTTCGGAGAAATTAGTGAAATCTCCAATTCACCAAAGGGGTACCCCTTTCAGAAATCTTCGATTTCTCTAATATGGATTCGAGCAAGGTTTTGATATTGAATACTAAAGAATACAAGAGGGTCATGGTCACAAAAGTTGTAGCCCTATGTCTTAGGGATCTATGTATAAAATTTCGTGCAAATCCGGGGTGTGTATAGGGTGATACAGTCAAATACTGAGGGATGTACGAATATTAGGAAAAAAACTTGTGAAAATTCCCCTCAAAAAGGGGAATTTTTTTTTAAATGTTGAATTAAGGCTCCGTTTCGACTCCAATATATTCATTTACCCATGAGATCTCTTGGGGAAAAATATCGAACGAGTTGAACACGAGGGTAATACATTTTGGAGAAATTAGTGAAATCTCCAATTCACCAAAGGGGTACCCCTTTCAGAAATCTTCGATTTCTCTAATATGGATTCGAGCATGGTTTTGATAATGAATACTAAAGAATACAAGAGGGTCATGGTAACAAAAGTTGTAGCCCTATGTCTTAGGGTTCTATGTATAAAATTTCGTGCAAATCCGGGGTGTGTATAGGGTGATACAGTCAAAATACTGAGGGATGTACGAATATTAGGAAAAAAACTTGTGAAAATTCCACTCAAAAAGGGGAATTTTTTTTTAAATGTTGAATTAAGGCTCCGTTTCGACTCCAATATATTCATTTACCCATGAGATCTCTTGGGGAAAATTATCGAACGAGTTGAACACGAGGGTAATACATTTTGGAGAAATTAGTGAAATCTCCAATTCACCAAAGGGGTACCCCTTTCAGAAATCTTCGATTTCTCTAATATGGATTCGAGCAAGGTTTTGATAATGAATACTAAAGAATACAAGAGGGTCATGGTCACAAAAGTTGTAGCCCTATGTCTTAGGGTTCTATGTATAAAATTTCGTACAAATCCGGGGTGTGTATAGGGTGATACAGTCAAAATACTGAGGGATGTACGAATATTAGGAAAAGAACTTGTGAAAATTCCACTCAAAAAGGGGAATTTTTTTTTAAATGTTGAATTAAGGCTCCGTTTCTACTCCAATATATTCATTTACCCATGAGATCTCTTGGGGAAAAATATCGAACGAGTTGAACACGAGGGTAATACATTTTGGAGAAATTAGTGAAATCTCCAATTCACCAAAGGGGTACCCCTTTCAGAAATCTTCGATTTCTCTAATATGGATTCGAGCAAGGTTTTGATAATGAATACTAAAGAATACAAGAGGGTCATGGTCACAAAAGTTGTAGCCCTATGTCTTAGGGTTCTATGTATAAAATTTCATGCAAATCCGGGGTGTGTATAGGGTGATACAGTCAAAATACTGAGGGACGTACGAATATTAGGAAAAAAACTTGTGAAAATTCCCCTCAAAAGGGGGAATTTTTTTTAAAATGTTGAATTAAGGCTCCGTTTCGACTCCAATATATTCATTTACCCATGAGATCTCTTGGGGGAAAATATCGAACGAGTTGAACACGAGGGTAATACATTTTGGAGAAATTAGTGAAATCTCCAATTCACCAAAGGGGTACCCCTTTCAGAAATCTTCGATTTCTCTAATATGGATTCGAGCATGGTTTTGATAATGAATACTAAAGAATACAAGAGGGTCATGGTAACAAAAGTTGTAGCCCTATGTCTTAGGGTTCTATGTATAAAATTTCGTGCAAATCCGGGGTGTGTATAGGGTGATACAGTCAAAATACTGAGGGATGTACGAATATTAGGAAAAAAACTTGTGAAAATTCCACTCAAAAAGGGGAATTTTTTTTTAAATGTTGAATTAAGGCTCCGTTTCGACTCCAATATATTCATTTACCCATGAGATCTCTTGGGGAAAATTATCGAACGAGTTGAACACGAGGGTAATACATTTTGGAGAAATTAGTGAAATCTCCAATTCACCAAAGGGGTACCCCTTTCAGAAATCTTCGATTTCTCTAATATGGATTCGAGCAAGGTTTTGATAATGAATTCTAAAGAATACAAGAGGGTCATGGTCACAAAAGTTGTAGCCCTATGTCTTCGGGTTCTATGTATAAAATTTCGTGCAAATCCGGGGTGTGTATAGGTTGATACAGTCAAAATACTGAGGGATGTACGAATATTAGGAAAAAAACTTGTGAAAATTCCACTCAAAAAGGGGAATTTTTTTTTAAATGTTGAATTAAGGCTCCGTTTCGACTCCAATATATTCATTTACCCATGAGATCTCTTGGGGAAAAATATCGAACGAGTTGAACACGAGGGTAATACATTTCGGAGAAATTAGTGAAATCTCCAATTCACCAAAGGGGTACCCCTTTCAGAAATCTTCGATTTCTCTAATATGGATTCGAGCAAGGTTTTGATATTGAATACTAAAGAATACAAGAGGGTCATGGTCACAAAAGTTGTAGCCCTATGTCTTAGGGATCTATGTATAAAATTTCGTGCAAATCCGGGGTGTGTATAGGGTGATACAGTCAAATACTGAGGGATGTACGAATATTAGGAAAAAAACTTGTGAAAATTCCCCTCAAAAAGGGGAATTTTTTTTTAAATGTTGAATTAAGGCTCCGTTTCGACTCCAATATATTCATTTACCCATGAGATCTCTTGGGGAAAAATATCGAACGAGTTGAACACGAGGGTAATACATTTTGGAGAAATTAGTGAAATCTCCAATTCACCAAAGGGGTACCCCTTTCAGAAATCTTCGATTTCTCTAATATGGATTCGAGCATGGTTTTGATAATGAATACTAAAGAATACAAGAGGGTCATGGTAACAAAAGTTGTAGCCCTATGTCTTAGGGTTCTATGTATAAAATTTCGTGCAAATCCGGGGTGTGTATAGGGTGATACAGTCAAAATACTGAGGGATGTACGAATATTAGGAAAAAAACTTGTGAAAATTCCACTCAAAAAGGGGAATTTTTTTTTAAATGTTGAATTAAGGCTCCGTTTCGACTCCAATATATTCATTTACCCATGAGATCTCTTGGGGAAAATTATCGAACGAGTTGAACACGAGGGTAATACATTTTGGAGAAATTAGTGAAATCTCCAATTCACCAAAGGGGTACCCCTTTCAGAAATCTTCGATTTCTCTAATATGGATTCGAGCAAGGTTTTGATAATGAATACTAAAGAATACAAGAGGGTCATGGTCACAAAAGTTGTAGCCCTATGTCTTAGGGTTCTATGTATAAAATTTCGTACAAATCCGGGGTGTGTATAGGGTGATACAGTCAAAATACTGAGGGATGTACGAATATTAGGAAAAGAACTTGTGAAAATTCCACTCAAAAAGGGGAATTTTTTTTTAAATGTTGAATTAAGGCTCCGTTTCTACTCCAATATATTCATTTACCCATGAGATCTCTTGGGGAAAAATATCGAACGAGTTGAACACGAGGGTAATACATTTTGGAGAAATTAGTGAAATCTCCAATTCACCAAAGGGGTACCCCTTTCAGAAATCTTCGATTTCTCTAATATGGATTCGAGCAAGGTTTTGATAATGAATACTAAAGAATACAAGAGGGTCATGGTCACAAAAGTTGTAGCCCTATGTCTTAGGGTTCTATGTATAAAATTTCATGCAAATCCGGGGTGTGTATAGGGTGATACAGTCAAAATACTGAGGGACGTACGAATATTAGGAAAAAAACTTGTGAAAATTCCCCTCAAAAGGGGGAATTTTTTTTAAAATGTTGAATTAAGGCTCCGTTTCGACTCCAATATATTCATTTACCCATGAGATCTCTTGGGGGAAAATATCGAACGAGTTGAACACGAGGGTAATACATTTTGGAGAAATTAGTGAAATCTCCAATTCACCAAAGGGGTACCCCTTTCAGAAATCTTCGATTTCTCTAATATGGATTCGAGCATGGTTTTGATAATGAATACTAAAGAATACAAGAGGGTCATGGTAACAAAAGTTGTAGCCCTATGTCTTAGGGTTCTATGTATAAAATTTCGTGCAAATCCGGGGTGTGTATAGGGTGATACAGTCAAAATACTGAGGGATGTACGAATATTAGGAAAAAAACTTGTGAAAATTCCACTCAAAAAGGGGAATTTTTTTTTAAATGTTGAATTAAGGCTCCGTTTCGACTCCAATATATTCATTTACCCATGAGATCTCTTGGGGAAAATTATCGAACGAGTTGAACACGAGGGTAATACATTTTGGAGAAATTAGTGAAATCTCCAATTCACCAAAGGGGTACCCCTTTCAGAAATCTTCGATTTCTCTAATATGGATTCGAGCAAGGTTTTGATAATGAATACTAAAGAATACAAGAGGGTCATGGTCACAAAAGTTGTAGCCCTATGTCTTAGGGTTCTATGTATAAAATTTCGTACAAATCCGGGGTGTGTATAGGGTGATACAGTCAAAATACTGAGGGATGTACGAATATTAGGAAAAGAACTTGTGAAAATTCCACTCAAAAAGGGGAATTTTTTTTTAAATGTTGAATTAAGGCTCCGTTTCTACTCCAATATATTCATTTACCCATGAGATCTCTTGGGGAAAAATATCGAACGAGTTGAACACGAGGGTAATACATTTTGGAGAAATTAGTGAAATCTCCAATTCACCAAAGTGGTACCCCTTTCAGAAATCTTCGATTTCTCTAATATGGATTCGAGCAAGGTTTTGATAATGAATACTAAAGAATACAAGAGGGTCATGGTCACAAAAGTTGTAGCCCTATGTCTTAGGGTTCTATGTATAAAATTTCATGCAAATCCGGGGTGTGTATAGGGTGATACAGTCAAAATACTGAGGGACGTACGAATATTAGGAAAAAAACTTGTGAAAATTCCCCTCAAAAGGGGGAATTTTTTTTAAAATGTTGAATTAAGGCTCCGTTTCGACTCCAATATATTCATTTACCCATGAGATCTCTTGGGGGAAAATATCGAACGAGTTGAACACGAGGGTAATACATTTCGGAGAAATTAGTGAAATCTCCAATTCACCAAAGGGGTACCCCTTTCAGAAATCTTCGATTTCTCTAATATGGATTCGAGCATGGTTTTGATAATGAATACTAAAGAATACAAGAGGGTCATGGTCACAAAAGTTGTAGCCCTATGTCTTAGGGATCTATGTATAAAATTTCGTTCAAATCCGGGGTGTGTATAGGGTGATACAGTCAAAATACTATGGGATGTACGAATATTAGGAAAAGAACTTGTGAAAATTCCACTCAAAAAGGGGAATTTTTTTTTAAATGTTGAATTAAGGCTCCGTTTCGACTCCAATATATTCATTTACCCATGAGATCTCTTGGGGAAAAATATCGAACGAGTTGAACACGAGGGTAATACATTTCGGAGAAATTAGTGAAATCTCCAATTCACCAAAGGGGTACCCCTTTCAGAAATCTTCGATTTCTCTAATATGGATTCGAGCAAGGTTTTGATATTGAATACTAAAGAATACAAGAGAGTCATGGTCACAAAAGTTGTAGCCCTATGTCTTAGGGATCTATGTATAAAATTTCGTGAAAATCCGGGGTGTGTATAGGGTGATACAGTCAAAATACTAAGGGATGTACGAATATTAGGAAAAGAACTTGTGAAAATTCCACTCAAAAAGGGGAATTTTTTTTTAAATGTTGAATTAAGGCTCCGTTTCGACTCCAATATATTCATTTACCCATGAGATCTCTTGGGGGAAAATATCGAACGAGTTGAACATGAGGGTAATACATTTCGGAGAAATTAGTGAAATCTCCAATTCACCAAAGGGGTACCCCTTTCAGAAATCTTCGATTTCTCTAATATGGATTCGAGCATGGTTTTGATAATGAATACTAAAGAATACAAGAGGGTCATGGTCACAAAAGTTGTAGCCCTATGTCTTAGGGTTCTATGTATAAAATTTCGTGCAAATCCGGAGTGTGTATAGGGTGATACAGTCAAAATACTGAGGGATGTACGAATATTAGGAAAAAAACTTGTGAAAATTCCACTCAAAAAGGGGAATTTTTTTTTAAATGTTGAATTAAGGCTCCGTTTCGACTCCAATATATTCATTTACCCATGAGATCTCTTGGGGAAAAATATCGAACGAGTTGAACACGAGGGTAATACATTTTGGAGAAATTAGTGAAATCTCCAATTCACCAAAGGGGTACCCCTTTCAGAAATCTTCGATTTCTCTAATATGGATTCGAGCATGGTTTTGATAATGAATACTAAAGAATACAAGAGGGTCATGGTAACAAAAGTTGTAGCCCTATGTCTTAGGGTTCTATGTATAAAATTTCGTGCAAATCCGGGGTGTGTATAGGGTGATACAGTCAAAATACTGAGGGATGTACGAATATTAGGAAAAAAACTTGTGAAAATTCCACTCAAAAAGGGGAATTTTTTTTTAAATGTTGAATTAAGGCTCCGTTTCGACTCCAATATATTCATTTACCCATGAGATCTCTTGGGGAAAATTATCGAACGAGTTGAACACGAGGGTAATACATTTTGGAGAAATTAGTGAAATCTCCAATTCACCAAAGGGGTACCCCTTTCAGAAATCTTCGATTTCTCTAATATGGATTCGAGCAAGGTTTTGATAATGAATTCTAAAGAATACAAGAGGGTCATGGTCACAAAAGTTGTAGCCCTATGTCTTCGGGTTCTATGTATAAAATTTCGTGCAAATCCGGGGTGTGTATAGGTTGATACAGTCAAAATACTGAGGGATGTACGAATATTAGGAAAAAAACTTGTGAAAATTCCACTCAAAAAGGGGAATTTTTTTTTAAATGTTGAATTAAGGCTCCGTTTCGACTCCAATATATTCATTTACCCATGAGATCTCTTGGGGAAAAATATCGAACGAGTTGAACACGAGGGTAATACATTTCGGAGAAATTAGTGAAATCTCCAATTCACCAAAGGG